>NC_091125.1:115419120-116619120 GCF_040183065.1 Periplaneta americana | reverse complement strand
GTTCTATAATTTTTCGTTTTCTTTTCCTATTTGCTTTACTTATAACGCCATGTGACACATTCAAAGTAGGCTGTATGTTTGTCCGCCATTTCATTTGCGTTGCAATATTCTTCAGCTCAACAACAAAATAAAAAATATCACTGCTTTCGAAGTAGTGCATACGTTCGCTAAAATAACAGCACTTAATAGGAAACAATGCGATAATAGTATATTACGATACAAGATTGAACCTGGTTGGCGAGTTGGTATAGCGCTGACCTCCTATGCCCAAGGTTGCGGGTTCGATCCCGAGCCAGGTCGATGGCATTTAAGTGTGCTTAAATGCGACAGGCTCATGTCAGTAGATTTACTGGCATGTAAAAGAACTCCTGCGGGACAAAATTCCGGCACATCCGGCGACGCTGATAACTTATAACCTCTGCAGTTGCGAGCGTCGTTAAATAAAACATAACACTTAACATCTAACATTTACAAGATTGAGAAGTGCTTTAAACAAAGTGGAGGAAAAGTTTGAAAAACTCGCTCTGCTCGTTTTTTAATTTCCGAGATATTGTAATGCACTTCACAAACGTGTATTGTACAACTTTTTTATACGATCATATTTTTAAAATTGTAAATACAATATACAGTATTTAGCTCTGAAAATTTAGAGTAATATTATTCCAAAGTCTTCGCAAAATTGTACTGTAATTGCAACTAAATAACAATAAATGCACTGTAATGAGTCTATTTCAGTATAATTTTATGTTATTAAGAATGGTTGCCCTAGCAACAAGTTCCTGGGAATTCTAACTTTCAAGGCCTAACAACAATAGCTATAAATACAACAAAAAACACGATAATGCAAACAATATTTTTCAGTTGAAAACTCATTTGTTCAAAAGTGACATACGTCGTTGTTCTACACTATGACTTTTGAATGAAAGTTAAAGAAGATACACTACTACAAATGGTATATCATTCACAATACACTCGTAAGTGAAATACTTGTAAATTGTAGCGAAGCATATAAAAGATACCGGTATGGGTGTAATGAGAAAATCTGTCATATTCTTGACATAAAGAGCCGTATTCACAGACATTTTTAGCGCGGGTTTCCGGTGGATGATCAGCGTTTTTTGTATTCATAAACCAGTGTTAGCGATAGGATATGATTTGAATTCTGTACAAGTAATCAGTGTATAGCCGGGGCTAGCTTAGTACGCTCGTAGCGTGTGCTGCGAAATGTCTATGAATAGCACCCTGACTTTTTATATCTTTTAACTTGAACTTATTACTGATGTCTTCATTCTATAGAAATGTTTATCAACAAATCTTCCTTCTCTTGTTTTATATTTTCATAGCAACTTGTACTATAACTTAACGTGTTTAAAATCACAATATACTGATTTATTACAATTGAAATTTATCAACATATCTGCCTTCTCTTTTGTAGAGCCATAACAACACGTACAGTATTGTAACTTTGTCTATACTGATATATTCCAATGGGAAATCGTATCAACAAATCTGCCTTCTGTTTTTTAGTATTACTAGCACATGGAGACATAATCGAGAGAGGCAGTACGCGGACGGGTACACACGTGCGTCTTGCGTAACGGATGGTTGTCCCACGTCCCACTGTCACTGACGCATCGGGCGGGAAGGCTCGCTAATTGCGTTATCAATCTGTATGAGATGACAACCGGAAGCAAGTTATCAACCAGTGCTGTCATCGAGGTCCGATCAGAACACAGCATGCTAATAGCGTTCTGTCTGGGACAGAAGAACTTCCCTTTCTTCTTTGCTCTTCCCTTTTCTTTTTCTTTTTTTCTGGTTTTTTTTTTCTTTCTTTCAGTTTTGAATTATAACAGTTTTTTTTTCCTTCGGTGTCTTCCTTCACATTCATTTTTCGTTCATACATTCATACGTTCGGTCGTTAATCGATTCATATATCCATCAAATAAGTATACATAATTCCAGCATTAACTTAACATTAATCCGCCCATCCATTCATCCATCCATTAATCTTTTCAATAATTATTTCATCAATTTATCCGGTCAATTCTTCACTCATTAACCCTCCTATTAGAATTTTCTCTGCAGTTTTCCGTGCTGCAAGCCCAATGCCAAGTAATCCATGGCGGATCCTCGGTCTCACCTCGCAAAAAAAAAAAAAAAAAAAAAAAAAATCCGGCAATCAAAATTTCCATCGAAACACGACAATCTCGCAGATACAGCGTCGTTACATAATCAATTATAAATAATAATCTACCCATCAATTCAGTCCTTCATCAACCAAACGCAATCTATAAAAACCATCAATACATACGTTTAACAGCCGTTCGCCAAATCATAAATTCATAAAACTGTTCATAAATTCACATCCATTCAATCATTAATTCATCCAACAATTTATAAATTTATCCACCCATTCATTAATTCATCCATTCATCCGTTCACCAATTAATTCACCCATCATTAATCCACCCGTTAATCAAGTCATCATCTATCATCCATAAGTCTATCAATTCACCCATCCGTTAATCAATTCATCTATCATCAATTATATATCCACCTCTTTATTAATACATTCATATATCCATTCACGAATTCATCCATTCGTCTGTTCATCAATTCATGCATCCGTTCATCAACCCATTCATCCATTATTTAATCAATCTATTCATCCATAATCCATCTATCCGTACACCAATTCATCATTCCATCATTTATCCATTCATCCGTTCATAAATTCATTCATTAATTTTTCCATCTATCTACGCTTCAATTTATCCGTCCACCGATCTCTCCATTCATCCAGCCATTCATTCCATTTCATTTATGAATCCATCATTTCAATCATTCATTCAACTACCCATTCTTCCAGCCAACTATTAAAAAAACCACGAACACATTCATTCACCCATCGATTCATCCATCTGCCCACACGTCCATTCACTCATCCATACTTGCGTTAAACCATTTATTATAAACTTATCTTTTCTAATATTAATTTTTTCTTTTCTTCTTTTTGTTTCTCCAAATCCTTCCAATTTACATTTCTTTCATATGTATACATTTTACAACTTCCCACTTGCTCACAACAAATCCTTATATCCTATTAACGTTTCCTCAATTCCTTTTAACTCACATTTCATCGTACACAGAATTTTTCTCAACAAACGTAAAACTTTAGAGACTAAATCACAAACTCACTATACCATTGCCATTCATTTGTTTCTAACATGTCCATGGCAACGCGGATGACACATATCAACGAGTTAACACAAGCCGCGACGAGTAAGACGTCCTGGAATTGATCTATCAGCCTGCCACGCACCCCCGACAACAGCATCCCCAGAGACAAGGGGAGGGGGTGAGTTTTATATGTAGGAGGTAACACAGCAATCGATCACGGCCCGGGGGCGCCTGCCCTTCATCAACCACGTGGTGAAAGTATCGCAAATTAAATTATCGCCCACTCAGTTTGGGTTTGGCGCCCCCGCCCACCTACATAAGTGTACAAATATCTCGACTCTCTGACCGATGGATCGATATCTCGAAGTCTGTTTGGTTTAAGGGGAGCACCTGGGTCACTGTTGCGCTAGAATCATCAATCAGGTTTGTTTGCAAATCTGACAAAGGAACAAGGAAAAACTTTGCTGCTGACATATTGCGCGGTCATTTCATTTAAGATCTTTCCTCTGCTATTAATATCTGAACCCGAAACGTGCAACCAGAAATATTACATTTCATACAACGTACATATTTCAAATAGAGATAAATGAAACATATTCGCCTTACATTTGGGTAAACTCTCTAAAAATGCAACCAGATAACCAGTCCAAGCGGGATTCGAACACGCGCCCCAACAGTCTTGAATTAGGCAAACAAACGCGCCACCGCCTGAGTTAGCGGGTGGCCTCCAAATTAGAGTAAGGAAATCTGTACAGAAATTATAGTCCTAGGAGTTATTTCTGGTCGAGTGGAAGAGAAGGTCTGTAGACCTTAACTACTCTAGGAGATGAATGAATGAATGAAACTCTCCTTCACGGCGACACTGTTCCAACCTCTAGATAAGATGAGTGAAATCAAACGGATGGATCTGCAGGCCGAAGACTACAAAATGGTTCACACTGTTTATGCATCCACTAGCCCTTTGTCTTCATTGTCGTTTACACTCATCTAATATTCGTTTATCATCCTTAACACCTCTTATGTTCGTGTCTTTCACTATGCAACAATGTAGGACAATAATGATCAGCTGATTGAAGCATCTCTTGCAAAGGATAAGATAAATAATAATACAATTGTAACTGTCTAATTTATAAGACACGTTTCACCATTTTTATTGTTATTAGCTACATGTTCCCTCGCTCAAGACATGATGAAGTTGATGTTCGTAAAATACGGAATTTAGTGTAAGAAGTAGCATGCATGAAGTACAGTGACAATGAGCCAGAAATTATGATACTTTTCCAAAAAGATTATGGTCAAGAAGCCAAAGTCAGTTGTTATGCCTGTTGTCAATGTTTAAATATAACTTTTATTAGTCACTGTCATTAACGTTTCTACATTTGGTGACGCTGACGTGATACTGTACTGCAAATCTCACTCGTAACTACAAGAAATTAACAAACATAAACTTGTAGCCAACGACTAGTGATGCTTATGATTAGGTTTTCTCCGGAGCAGTTGTTTGCGCGCTTTCAATCGGAGACCTCCGGTTTACCTCCGATTGATGCAGCGCAGGTTTTATATGTGCTGTGGCGCAGACATACACTTTCCGCTGAGCATTCCTTTAATCGGATCAGGTAGTGATTCGAGTCCGCTGACGTCAGCGTATCTTTTAAAATAAGTTGTAATTTGTTGTTGTTTATTCTCTCCTTTATGTTAATCTCTCTCTCTTTCTTCGGCTCTTTTCTTTTTTTCTTGTTTTGCTTGAAGTGCTACGTTAGCCAACAGATTTTTTTCTAGTTTTGAAATTCATAGTATATGTGGAAAGGCGTATTAGTTTTATGTCATTGATCAAATTAATAAATTCAATGTAACTGCAAAACTAACGCAGAAGTAAAGCTTTTCAGTAGCTAATGTAAACATGTATACTGCAGTTCTCCTAGAAACTCTCGTTTAATCGCAGGCAGTGTTTGTCAGTTATTATTCTAATCGGTTTATTTTAACGTAAAATATATTGAGGGAGCTTCAGAATAGAACAAAAGAAACGTGGGCTATCAATGGGTTAAAATTTACTGTCCAACATAATTTATTCAGATTCTTCACCGGACAGGATTGTGATTATTGTGTTAAAGGGTGTCAGTATTTTTTGGACTGCCTCTTCTAAAACGCGCCACTATTTCTCTGTAATAAAAATATAAGCGGATATCAACTTAAGAATAACTGTAGTTATATTATTACCACATGTTTCTTTAGTTTCATTCAGAAACTCAATATTTTAATCCAAACAGTAAAATATAACTCAAGTCGTCTTTTAAATATTCCATGTGTTTTTTATTGCCTCGAAAGTTACGTTTTAGAGAAATTTCAAGACTTTTTCCTATACTGTGGGCCTTTGGGAACAATAGCACTTAAACAATTTAAAAAGAAATCGTATCAAATGTTTTGCGTAATTGTTTTCATCAAGTTCGCGTTTGTGCGATCGCTTCAAATGGTCTAACACATTCGAAGTTCCACCACCCTTAGAGTAAATTCGCTCACAAAGTTTACAATGTGCGACTTTATTATTACATTCAACTAAATTAAAGAATTTCCATGCGACGGATATCCGATTTGGTGCCATCTTATTCCACTCACAACTACAGTCAGTCCGTACGCGCCGGTCGTCCTTGAGCTAACTGTCACTTCGCTCCGAACCACCGCATCCCTCCGTATGTCCCCTGTTCCACCTACGGTAGTACCGGAGATCACCGGTGGAGAGCTTTATTCGTAATCTCCGATTCCTCCGCGGTAGTAGTCACTCCGATGAGCAGCACTGGTAACGACCAAGGTCGCCACATGAGGCTACGACGAAAGTTGCCACAAACTGAGTCTCTGTCATCCATCGAGAGGAAAGGGCATTAGAGGTAACTGTTGAAAAATGGAGACACCTAATAAAAAACATATATAATTGTGAAAATAATAGAAGCGTGGACAAGGGTTTTCAAAACATGTGAATTTACTTTCGTTGAAGTTAAGAAATGTGTGTCTTCAGGATTATAAAACTTCGATAATATAATATAATATAATATAACGCAACATAATATAACATAACATAACATAACATAACATAACATAACATAACATAACATAACATAACATAACATAACATAACATAACATAATATACTTACTTACTGGCTTTAAGGAACCCGGAAGTTCATTGCCCCCCTCACATAAGCCCGCCATTGGTCCCTATCCTGAGCAAGATTAATCCAGTCTCTATCATCATATCCCACCTCCCTCAAATCCATTTTAATATTATCTTCCCAAGATAATATAATATAATATTACTGTAAAGTAAATACATCCAAATTAGAAGTAGGAATATTTACCAAAGTGCAATAATTCTCTTCCATCGTAAACAGACTAGTGCTTCTTCAGTAAAGCTTTCTCGTAACAGTGAACAGAAGGCCATACGCTGATGAAAAGTTAGGAAATTCTTCCCACAAATATTAAAATCGGATGAGAATCATCAGTCCGCTTCGAATTTCAAAATAAAAGTGCCAAATTGTGACGTCAGATAACGACGTTCCAACAGACAAACAGGGAGTTCAAGATGGGAACCTCGCTATTATTATTATTATTATTATTATTATTATTATTATTATTCTTATTATTATTATTATTATTATTATTATTATTAATCCATATATGATACAGCCAAATAGACGCTTAGGCATTCCTGCGGTAATACATTCCGTGGAATGTTCGTCGACTTAAGTGAAAAATTGTGAGGTACAGTGTTTTTCTGTTAGAATTGTACAGAAGGTAAAGGAGCGGGAGTTTCCGAACAATATTTACCTAACTGTCTTTTTCCAGTTCAAATTCCACTTCGGACCTGTCGGGATTTTAATTCTCTCGCCAACCCTACAAGATCACTTAATTGCAGCATAACATTCCAGTGTATCCACATCAGTAATTGCATTGATTAATCTAGTAATGTATTTGCACAGACCATCAAAAGTTGAAGCAAACGTCAATGAGATTGCATGTGCACAACAATGCAGTTAATTAAGTTGCCAATTCTCTTTCATTTCTCCTGTCATCTCGTTGCCATGACAACATCCCAGTCGGGTTGCTTATCAATCCGCTAAATAGCTCTCTATTTCATATCCTGCTCCGTCGTGCATTCTTCTGCGGCTCCAATAACTTGACGTCCAGTGACAGCAACAGTGATATATGAAGCAATACGTACAAAACATTCCTTGAGTTATTGGTAAAAGCAGCATGCGGTCCTCGGAAAAACAACATCAAGTCTAGTTTTTGTGGAGTTTGCGAAAAATTATTCTTCTTCTACGCTTCATGGTATAGATTTATATTGAATGCTTCGGCGTCACGGCTATCAGAGTTTGCTGGCTCTGTTCTGACCTCGTGTAGTCTTCTCATTGCGTTGCAATAATAAAGCTACTGTGTTCTGGGAATTCTGATATTTTTCATCTTCTGTAAATTCCGTATCTCTTAATTTCTGGACACATCACAATTTTCTTACTTATTTAGCTTATTCGAAACTTGCTTCAAATAATCTCATTGTTTACAAATTTACAGAGTATTGTAAATTCTTTTGTGCGAGATCGTGCGTATTCGCTTGCTTTCCGCACAAAACCAATCCGCGGAAAGTCTAAAATTCCACATTCAGTATTCCCAACCTAACACACATAACAATTTCCCTATTCTTACCGCTTAAGCGTCATATTCATTTTACTGCTTTAGGCTTTTAACATATTATTTTTAAAGACGTTCAATATAGTAATAATTATGAATTGGAAACTTACCACTGCAATTTCACCTAAATTGCACTGTTAATTATTGTTTTTAAATATTTGCAAAAATTAAGTAAATCTACAACACCACAAAAGTTACTGCATTTGTAATGCAAGTAACATTAAGGAAGTCGTAAAAAAATCAACAAGATTCCAGACTCATCATAGACTGGGGGAAAAAAAAGACAGACGTATATCACGGCCTGCTGCAGTATAGTAAACACAGAAAACATTTTATAATGTTGAAGATAGATTTATTTGTTTTCCAAAGTTGCCGTTATTGAACAGAAACCAAGATGGAGATTTCATTGCAACTAATTAGAAATTCCTCTTTCAGGTATGTAATAAACGATCTTCGCACAAAATAATGTACGATACACGAGCGGTATGTTTGTTTTCATGTTCTCGGAAATTAAAGGAGCTCAACTACGTTTCGCTTTTTCAATCTTTTCCTCGAACATGAAAGCGTCAACATACCGCTCTTGTAACGCATATTACTATTTTCCCGATCGTGTTGTTATTAGGCCTTTAAAATTAGAATTTTCCAACAGAAACTTGTTGCTAGGGGAATCATTCTTCATAACATAAAACTATAGTGAAATACATCCATTACAGTGCACTTATTGTTACTTAGTTACCATAAGAGTATAGTTTTGGGAAGGTTTTAGAATAATATTACTCTAAATTTCAATGCAAAATACATTCCATCTCCAATTTTAAAAATATGGTAGTGCAAAAAATGCTGTACAATACAAGTTTGTGAAGTGCATTACAAAATCTCTGAAACTGAATCTCATACCATTTGGGCTGATACCTAGTTGGATAATTTTGAAGTTTTCCAACCAATGTCGTGGCTAATCCTCGACGCACTGCAGTAAATAGGGTAGAGTAGCATAAATCGCACCTCTTCCTAAATGGCACCACTGCTAGTTTAAAACAAGTTACTGTAGTAGTGTAGCATCTAGTGGTATTGTTACAATCTACCATATGAACTTCCACCATGTCACTTGATTTCTGCCACTTCTTTGTGCTAGCAACGTGGTGATAGAGTATTTAATATAATCGCTCAGGTGGATGTAAATTTAGCTAACATTTTGTAACTAAATAACGGATTTGTATGCAGGGGTATCCATAATCTTAAGATGTTATTGGTTACAAAAAATATTAAAGAACATTTAACTTAGTACGATTTTCGAACATATGGTGATTATAGGCTAGAATGAAGGAAATAATAACTTATGACGTAGTTTCTTAATTCGCACCACTTTGTAGGCGCCTAATTCGCGCCGGTGCCATATGAGTAACTGTAGCAATTCTAGCCGTACAAAAGAAGGCTAAAAAATTTTAACTGAAGGAGGAATATATCAGATGGGTGCAATATCAAGTGGTGAAAAGGGCGTTAATACAACAAGTGTGTGTTGTACAAGCGCACCACATATTTTTTAAGCCACCTATGAACATTTTTAAACGTCAAACAGTGCATCCTACATTATCAGCTGATGTTCTTCCAGGATCGTTATTTGTTTGCTCTGATTCAGGTTACATCAACAGTGAACTATTTGTCGAATAGCTCAAACATTTTATTTGCCACTCAAATCTGCCATAGAAAAAAGTGCTGCTTCTGTATGTCCACTATACGAACCATTCCAAAAATTTAGAAGCTAGATTATCTCGGGAAAATGATGTGCTCCCATTTCAGCTTCCTCGTCATAATACTCAAGAGGCCCAGCCTTTAGATGTTTCTATCTTCAAACCATTTCAGGAGCTAAATCATGAAGCAGTTCTTAGGTGGCTTCGAGATAAACGTGGAGAAAAGGTGACGCAGTTTACAGTTTGAACTGCCTGGTGAAGCACATGGCAAATGTATAACAATAAAAAACGCATTCAGGAAGTTTAAATGTTAAGTAATTTATGCTCTATTTTTCATTTTCATTTGAAGATGCGTCACTCTCTTTCATTAATTTCAATAAACTTGTAATTTGCATTTATTACATTATTCATATTAAATACTGTTCAATATGTTCAATATTAAAAGCTTTCCTTCATCCTGTTCCCTGCAGTTAAAGAGGTGCGATTTAAGAAACTGCAGGTGCTATTTAGGAAACTAGTTGCCTAAATGGCACCAATGACAAGTGTTTCGAAAATGTCATTCTACTTTAAAAATATTAAATCAAATTCAAGGATTCTTTTTTTACATGAAAGGTAAATGTTCTGTAAATGTATTTCTATAAAGGAATGCAGAAAATAAAAATTGTGTTGTTCAATAAAAATTATAAATGCTAAAGTGGTGCGATATACGCAAACTTACCCTATATCAGGTAAGGTATAGAACGATTTGTTTTCACGTTGAAGACTAGAGATCAAGTTCCGGCAAGTTAAAGGGGAATTTATAGTTAAAAATTCTGAGTTGTCACGAAACACAGGTGTTCCTCTGTGCACGAGTATCAACCTGGTTCTGAGTGTACAAATGCAATCCACAGTAGTATGCTATACATTTGTCCTTACTTCAATTCTGGAGCAATGCACTTTGTAACTTGGACGTAAGATTTAGTGCCATTAGACCTGACGCAACGGAGATCTTATCTGGAGATCTGGTGCTCTGGCGTGGAGCATGCTTCACACAGCATGGCGGTACACTCAAGTAGCGGTTAACAATGGAGCAAGCCGCTATTTTCTCACAAGATTGAGGATTTGTGTGCCTTACCACAGGAGTCCCGTTATCTGTACTGGTGGTATTCAATATTCCAATCCTGTTCATCCTTTCCACTGTGAATATAAATAGCATATATTATCTAGATGATACAAACCACTATTTAAAGATCACAAATCATGTAAATATAAATTCGTAAATAATACTGTATAACAAGAAAGAAGCTCCACGTTACAGAGATAATCCGAATTGCAGAACATCACAGAGATGGAATATGGGTTAGTCACAGAAAATGGAGAGTAGGCTTAACTGATTGCCATTTCTGACGTATGTGTCATGCTCCGCGCCATACCGTCGTAGTTTTCTAGGACATCAAACCTGGACTCGCGTTACGGAATAAGTGTTGGTTCGAGTCCTCATGGGGAAGGAATGTTCTCATGAAATTTCGGTCAGTAGAGCCTATAGCCTAGTCTATTGGACCGGTAGCCACCCAGCATCGTGATAAATTTGGGAAGCTACGATAGGTAGTGAAATCCAGTTTCGAAAACCAGGTGGATCATCGTGCTGACCACATGATACCTCCATTCTGGTTGTATGATCGTTCATCTCTGTTGAGGCATGTGGACCTAAGACCAGCAGTTCACTGGTCTGTCTTGGTCCTTTATGGGCTGTTGTACTGTCCGTTAAGTGGTTATGTCGCATCTCGTTTTCCCCCACCCGTTTCTGCTAGCCCCTCTGTAAAGGCTTGTGGCTGTACCTTCTTACCTATTTTCTGAAAACATCTGCTGTTCGGAATTGAGATCTCTACGTAATATTATACAATCGTTTAAAATACTTCAATGACTAGGGCCCCGTTAGGTAAGTGTCACGTGATTTTCCACATTTCGATGACCCTGCGACATAACCACTCGGACGGATAATAGGCCTACTCACTTTTAGTTCTGACATTATTACGATCCCAATTACAAAAGAGATACCGTATGGACGATCTAGAAATTAATGGACTAAATGAAGCGAGAACAGTGGTGGTGATGATGATGATGATGATGATAATGATAAGAAACGGAATCAGTACAAGAATATGTACAGTAGTGCCAAAAAAACCGGACCGACCTTTGTAGCTGATTTCAGCCTTGTTCACAGTGACAGCACAATAGACTGGTAACTAAGACTTTCGTGGTTCGAATCCTGCCTGGGAAGGAAACTCTTTTTTGTTCCTGATTCAAATTTATTCCCAATACTTTTCGATTGCAACGATATTTTACTACTTAATTAACTTATTATTCCCAGAACATGAATTTTACCAGCTTATTTTCTAATGGCTTTCGAAATGGGCTACGTTAGCAGTCGAAACTACAACAATTTCAATAGATTACTCGCTATCTTGTGAATGCGGGCGTGGCATGCGCAGTGGCTCATTTCAGGGACTTCGATTATTCCGTCGGTCCGGTTTTTTTTGCCACTACTGTACAGTAAAATTCATGTTCTGGGAATAATAAGTTAATTAAGTAGTAAAATATCGCTGGAATCGAAAAGTATTGGGAATAAATTTGAATAAGGAACAAAAAAAGTTTCCTTCCCAGGCAGGATTCGAACCACGAAAGTCTTAGTTATCAGTCTATCGTGCTCTGGAGTGAACAAGGCTCTGAAATCAGCTACAAGGGTCGGTACGGTTTTTTTTTTGCCACTACTGTACAAGAATATCGACTGAAATTGCTTCAGCATGTTACGTGAATATAAATATCTACACGGCAAAAAATGTTAAATTTACAAGCCACTATGATGAAGACATGCAGGAATACCTTACCAATCATGGATTCAGATCCTATCAACCACTAAACCTAATACATTACGAAGGTGATGATGATGATGATGATGATGATGACGATGATGATGATGATGATGATGATGACGATGATGATGATGATGATGATGATGATGATGATGATGATGATGACGACGACGACGACGGTTTCGATATAATTTTCAACAGTTGCCCACTGTTCGGATACGTCACGTAAAAGTAGGATGACTTACAGGTCAAGTCATCAGCATTTTGAAATAGAGGACCGCCCCAAAGATCAAAGCTACTTTGTTCTGAAAGTGACTGTAACAGGGGAATCCTGGATATTTTGTCTAGGGATCAGTTTCATCTCCATGGCGACCGACTTTGACAAAGTAGCAGCGCACAGCGCTATAATATAACAGAACAGACGTGACGTAAGGAGTAATTATCGCGGCGTTTAAAAAGTCGTAAAAAATAGAAACGGACGGACGGAGGGTCGGGTGTGACATGATACCTGCTGATCCATCACGCCTGCCTCTTATCTTGTAGGTGCTGCTCTCTGCTGTCACATACAGAAACATAACTCAGGTTCACGGGAGGGGCCGTGTCACATAAACTGCAGGGTGAGCTTCAAATCTGTGGATTTATACTGCGAGGGTCTCTTGTTCGGCCATGCCAGCGAAAAGTCTGCAGATTTATTTGTTTCATTCCGAGTTTCATACTAGTTGTATATTAAACGAATATGTTCAACCAAGGAGCTATTCATGAGCGACGAAATACGAGTACACACGGTTAAGAAAAATTACCCAAATCAACTCTTGAGGTGATAAATGGGACCAAAAGGAACAAGATTCGTACATCAACCGTGCGTCTGAAGGGCTTCCTTACGAAGTTACATGCCGTCAAGGTGTACCTTGTTCTGGTCGCTGCGCTTGTAGGATCTAACGCCGCTGAGTTTCCGCTTATGGATAATGCATTGAAAACAGAACATACAAACATTGGTGGAGTTTTCGCATTTCTCCTGTCTTCTCTGATGCTGGAGTCTATATAGACCTCCGAAATGTTGAATGTCTCTATGTCTATGAAGCAGTGTAAATGTCCAACAATCTGGCAACACGATAAATACAGTGGAGATCTCAAATTATATTTAATTTTGGGAACCGATGCTCGACCACAAGTGATGTCTAAGTTATACTTGAGTTAGACAGGGAACATTCCCTTGTCGTAACAATAGTTTATGAATGAAATTAACCCCTTCAGTCCCGAATTTATATTTAAAAAAAAAATTGAAAAAAAACTGGTCACATAATCATTCTGGGAATCCAGAAATCCCAAATCAAGTCTTCACAGAAAATCAAAATTTGGGGTCAATTTTGACCCCTAGGGCCGCAAAATTTTAAATTTTATTTTTAATTCAGGTATAGAAATGTTTCAGAAATAATATTCTCCATTTCTATCGCATTGAATTTTTCAAAATATTTAAAAGTATCGAAGACATTCCATAAAAAGAAATAAAGAAACAACGTACATTATAATGTACAGTAGTGGCAAAGAAACCGGACCGACCTTTTTGTAGCTAATTTTAGAGCCTTGTTCACTACAGAACACGATAGACTAGTAACTAAGACTTTCGTTGTTCGAATCCTGCCTGGGAAGGAAACTTTTTTTTTTTATTCCTTATTCAAATTTATTCTCAATACTTTTCGATTGCAGCGATATTTTACTACTTAATTAACTTATTATTCCCAGAACATGAATTTTACTAACAATCGAAAAGTATTGGGAATAAATTTGAATAAAGAACAAAAAAAAAAGTTTCCTTCCCAGACAGGCTTCGAACCATGAAATTCTTAGTTACAGTCTATCGTGCTCTGGAGTGAACAAGGCTCTGAAATCACCTACAAGGATCGGTCCGGTTTTTTTTTTTGCCACTACTATACATAAGGCCTGAAGGGGTTAAAGCAGTCAAGACATTATGTTTTGCTACCAAAATCGCTAACTTCTTGTAGGAATCTGAAACCAAGACTCTGACAAGAAATAGTTTTGTTCTAACTATCGTGCAAGTACTGTAAATAAATCATAAGAATTCTACGGCCTAAAACCATATTAGCTCATTGCGCGCCCCATCAACAGAGATTACACAGGGAACCTAGAGGCAAGTAGCCTATAAACTTATACACAATGACTGGCTTAATCCCTTTGAATCCTAAGAAGCCAAAGAATAATTTCCAAGTTACTTGCACCTGCTTACAATTCAGGGGACAGAATAAGGATAAGAGAGGAAGGTTATTTCTTCTTCCCAGCTTGTCTACACATTAACTATAGGTACGGTATGCGCCAAAATATACAGTACTGGATTTTGCGCAGCCCGCATGCGTATGCCTATGCGTCTGCGTGTTGTTGCATCACCATTATGTATTGCTAGTTGTGTAACGAACGTTATAAACACTGTCTACAGCGCAATGGAGCACATTTTGAACATTTACATTATCATCCCGATAACTAACAACAACAAATAACAGTAACATATTGTTCCAGTACTGTATATTTTGGCGCATACTATATTTCAAGCGACTATAACCTGTGAGTATAATCGTTGTCACAATATATATTTTTAGTTGATTATTTAACGACACTGTATCAACTACTCGATTATTTAGTGTCGATGGGATTGGTGACAGCGAGATGGTATTTGGCGAGATGAGACCGAGAATTCGCCATAGTTTACCTGACATTCTCTTTACGGTCGGGAAAAACCTAGGAAAAAAACCCAATCAAGTAATCAGCCAAAGCGGGAATCAAAACCACGCCCGAGTGCAAAGCCGGATCGGTAGACAAGCGCCTCAGCCGACTGAAGTACGACGATGGCTTTATCACAATATTTGAAACTCTTTTATTTAATTACATAAAGGATGTACTAAAATCGGGTCGATAATAAATTAAGTCTGTCTCATAGCTGATGCTTTGCTCCAACCCTTTATGAATTCCATGAGGGTATCGTTTAGTACTCAGAGTGCTTATATTTTAAGGGAGGTCGATAAGAAAAGTTGAAGCAGTGCCGACTGCTCGCAATATCTCAAATGTTACATTAATATGAGTAGTTTCGTTAAAATATAATTTATTTAAAAACCATTCCTAATCGTAAATATCGCTAGGCAAGCGTGTTAAAAACTGACTAATACGTAGCGTGCGAAAAGTACCTTTTTACACGATCGTGCTTTTTTATTGTATTTACTGCTATTGTTATTAAGCCTTGGAAGTTAGAATTCCCACACAGAAACTTGTTGCTAAGGAAACCATTCTTCATAACATAAAACTATACTGAAATAGACTTATTGTTACTTATTTATAATTACAGTATAGTTTTGCTAAAGTTGTGGAATAATATTACTCTAAATTTTCAATGCAAAATTAGCAATTTTAAAAATATGATTGTGCAAAAGATTATGTACAATACACGTTTGTGAATTGCAATACAAAATTTCTCTCTGTTCGTTTTTCAAACTTCTCGATTTTGTAAAAAGCACTTCCCAACTTCTAATAGTAATATGCTATTAACACTGACTTTCAACTAGTTCCGCCTATTGTCAGTCGTTTTCTACCAGATGTTACACGGCATAAATTGCAACCGATCAATAAAGTGATTTAAACAATGCCAGGTCAACTTCTGTTTAACAAATGTACACAAATTAAATTAACTAATCCAAGAATTAATTTATAGCTTGAATTAATTTCTACGAAACAATTAAGAATTAAATAAATTATAAAAACTAAGCAGACAATCCAGACTGAACCGAGGACCACTCGATTTGCAGTGAAATTGTCTACAAGTGAGATATAATACCGCAAGGTGTGATTGTGTTAAAGTTTCACTATTAGAGTGAGGAGTGAAAATTGTCTATACCAGCACGAACGAATGGCTGACTGAAAAATGGTGTACAATACACATGTTAAAAGTAATTTTATTTTGTTCATAGGGCTTGCTTCACTCGGCCTACAGTCTCATTTCTTAAACATTTCTATTTATAAAATAAATTTATATTTTTAACACATATATCGTACAGAACTATTGTTTTCTATTTGATATAAATTTTTACACAGATCAAGACTAAATTGTTTACCATTATTCTTTATGATCGGTTTTAGGAGCTTTGTAGCCACTTTCCTTTATACCAAATGAAGAATCGTAGAAAGTTTGTTTCTGCGCATATATTTTCCTTAGTTCCTCACACATATTATCACGCTGTTAATTTGGTACGAGATTTACAGTCCCCAGACGAGAACATATATAATGCTACATTATTCGTTACGGGGATCTCAGACTTTGTCCAACTGATTGGATTAGGCAATAACGAAGTATAATAATTTAAAGTGAAGTACAAACTGAGTATTACTAAGATTCGGGATTCAATGTATGAAACAAACCTTCTACAAACTATTTTACATTGCCAGAGAACTGTCTACTCACCAGCCGACAAGCAACAGGTGTTCAGAATATCATGTGCAGCTTACCTAGAAATAAAAGGGAAGCATTAGTGAGCAAAGAATACACAAATATAAAATTACATAATAGAACATACAGTAGCTGTGTGCAGCGTGGAAGAGAACGTATTATATCCTTCTCACATATGATTCTTACAAGAAAGACGAACAAAAAACTTAGAAACATTTTGTTCCTTTGCCAAGTGGAGTACGGCATCCGTGGAAATTTGGTAATATTGCAGCCAGGGTAGCTAAAAAAGAACAACACCCACCCTCTCGAAAGTCAGTAAAGTGAAGGAGTACGTACTGCATGAACTGTATAAGCTCTGAAGAGTTGTTGCATGTTGCATTTAATTTTCTTGAAAGAGTCAGAATTCTTAAAAGATAGTTGCTCCTATCAAAATATTTGACAAAATTTTCTCGTAATGATGTGATGAAAAACTTGTGTGAATTTAATTAAATATACGGAGCATTTCCTTCGGCCTAGAATTCCCTATTGCCACTAGCTCTATACTCCGTTCCTTGAATCTGTGAAATCTAGGAACCGAAACAAGTCCTTTGCGCAAGTGGTGAGTGGAGGGGGTCAGTCCAATGACCGCTCTGGGGGAAAACACTGATTGAAAACAAGCGTTTAAAATGCCACCCCTACCTATCACCTTCTGTCACGCGCATCTTACCCCTTAGCGGCTATGAGTCGATGCAGACCGCAGTACACTCCCGCACTGAAAGGTTCCACCTATTCGTTTGTCGTAGGCTCCACCCAAATGCGTCGATTTACTCTACAGATTCCAGAAACGTGTAACACCTCTGATTGAGATTCTGGCTGCTAATGTAAATTTATGATCAGGCAATATATCTCTCTTGATGTGTCGAGGAAGAACAATTGTTTGTATGCATTTTAATTCTGATTAGTGAACACTGCGACCCAACACCGCGAACTTACAAGATATCTCGAGCAAGGAGAATTCCCAAACCCAGACTGGCCGACTACACTAAGGTTTACTGCGAACCCATGTTTCGAGCAGGCAACCCCACTCGTCCCTAGGCCGTGTGTTGCCAGTCGGCGTTTGGGTAATGCACTGGAATTATGACGAAATGGAGAAATATTGACGGAATGATGTCAATGTCTAACCTGGGGAAACGGGAGAACACCGAGAAAAACCCCAACTGTGATCTTCTCCGCCACAAGTGTCACTATGGATTTTTAAACGAAAATTCGAGGTCTGACTGGAACTCAAACCCGGATCGCCTGGGTGACAGGTTGAAGGTCTGACCACTTAGTCACAACAAGGGTTCAATGGTCTAATTTCTTTTGTTTGTCTAAAAGCGTGTGTATCCCGACTGGGACCGGAAGAACTTCAACTCTATTGCCTCCCTTTTTTTTTTAGCTGTCCGAATCAATATACGACCGGGGAAACAAAAAAATGATTGATCTCTTCAATTCCAAACATCTCTCCAACAGCATAGACGTCAACAAAACTTGCGATTATAAGTAGGTGAGCTTTTATCTCCCCTTTAGGCTTGTCTTAAATACAAAACTGAGGAAAGTAGTTCGTGCCTGCTATTACGTCTCCTCTGGGTGTGTTATACTTGTCATACATTGCCAGAAGCAAATAACGTGCACAATATCTTACGAGGTGAGCATTCTCAAACAGAGATAAACATGCAAACGAGCCACTTTCACTCGTGCTTTAAGCAACTAAAGTGGTAGAAAGGACGGCTTACACTGCATTACTCCTGAGCATTCATGGGTTCAGAATTTGTCAAAATTATGTGCTTTATTTAATACTGACTAATCCAGACATGTCAAATTAAATATTTTTGCATTTGGGCACCAGCTGTTGGGAAAAGACGATTTATGTCTGGCTACTTATAGATACAGTAAAACCTCGTTAATCCGGACTAACTGAGGGATAAGTTGACCGGTTTAACGGAAGTCCGGATTAGCTGAAATAACCTAAAAGAACAGTAGAAAGTACATTAAAACTCCGTTTACAGCAACAAAACACGGTTATTATGGTGTACTTAAAGGACATAGGCCTAAATACAATATAGAATACAGTAACATGTAAAGCAATACATACAATGCACTACATACGTGATAACCATAATTATGATTATATGTCCAACGGACCTGGCTCTGCAGACAGAGCCAGAAACGTACAATTTAATTAATTATCAGTAACCGTAAACCATTTTTGTGATTCTGTTGTGCTCTATTGTAATTTGCTATAAATGACTTGTATTCCCTTTTAAGCATTTTAATTGGATCTATGTACTGGTATAAATACAACGTTACCTACCTGGAAAGTTTAGAGGATTTTAAACCATATCTATGAAGATAATGTATTATTATTATTGTGTGTATTAAATAAAACGAAAAACAGCTCCAATATGAGCTAAGATGTTAAAGAGAGTACAGATATACTTAACAGAAGGAAAATCGCCGGAAAAAAGCAAGACTTAAATCACGAGTGCATAACTGGAGTTTAGAAGAAAAGGTTGGAGAATTGAAGAATACGTGAAGAGACTTCGGAACCACCGACAGCGTATAACGAAGCAAATATTGTCAGATCTATGTCATTATGGATTGAATAATTAAAATAGGAGCAGCATAGGATCTTTAGGGGAAGAAAGAGAGTAAAATTATAATGCAATGAAGACGAGACCTCTTCAAGACTGTAAAAAGTCCCGAGAGCATGAAAAGAGCGTAAATAAAAATCTCAAATTGTAATTGTAACGGTAAACTTATATTTGAGAGTATTTCTGTCCTCCGCTTATCATAAACATAATATAACATATTATGTTGAAGATATGACTCAAGCCTCAAATTACTTAATCAAGTAAGTTATTACTGGTCACCCTATTTTTTATCTTTTCTATGATCATTAAATCAGGACCTTGCGGGACACTCGGTATAATCGATTTCCATTCTCTACGTTTGATAGACTCTCCTTGAAATAAAATTAGTATACGCTGAATGATTTGTTTTATGCTGCGTTCTGGAGGACCGAACAGACAGACAGATCGTGATTCCTCGCGGACTGTGACGTCATAGGCAGCTTCATTACTGTGAGTGGCTGTATTGTACACACAACCGTTGTTTTACTGCCGGGCATGTGTGTAATTTTCCAAAGTAAATTTGACGCGAGATATTACAGCTGTTGTGCTACATATCAGGGCTGCCAACTGAAATATGATTTATACACGGGATGGGCTACGTTTATAATGCCTCTCTGCGCTGCAATTGTTGTTTTCCCTTGACGTTAATATACCCGAAATGTGCTCCACGATGGAAGACTTTTTTATTTGTCATGTTTTATGAAAGGTATTATACTGTTACAGGAATGTGACTGCAATTGTGTTTGGATTGATGTGCTTTTAACACAGTTGCCTGACGTTGTTTCATCAACAGTTCGTGAATGTATGATTGAAGTTAAGCAAATACATCGAATCTGATCAGTTTTGTTGGCATCTCGTTTGTTCAATACTTTAAATATCTTCCAGTCGACGAACTAAATCCAGGAATTCGCTATTCGCTGTCTATTGCGAGATACTTTGCCCAGGAAAAACACAGAATTGATATTCTGGGATTATGATACTAGTTTCCCGTAATGATACAAACATAGGCCTACCTAGTATAATACTGAAACAAAAATCGGTACCGTGAAAGTGATTGAAAATGTAAAGTAATTTAAACAAATAATAATAATTAATAACTTATTTATTTAATCTGCCAGAGTAAGCCTTCTCTTCCGCCCAGCCAGACTCTAATTCTAATTGAATACGATAGACTTACAATAGTTATTACATTCATATCTAGATTGTAAAACAACATGGAAGTGAATAATGAAAGTAAAAGTAAATAATGAAAGTTACATAAGTAATGTTAGTGAGACAACAGTAAACATTGGTGGTAATAATAATAATAATAATAATAATAATAATAATAATAATATAATAATATAATAATAATAATAATAATAATAATAATAATCAGATACCTAATTTAAATTATTTTTCTGTGATATATGAAGGGTTCAGAGCCATAGTGGGCCAAGCGCCATTTATTAAAAACGGAGAAAGCAAGGGTTAAAGTTAAGTGAATACCACAGTTTAATGAAGATCGACATATTTAGTTTTAATGTGTATACTTTATATTACTTGCTATATGTTTCCATTGAATTATGGTAATAACTTAGTTTTAACTCTTGTTTTCTACGGTTTTAGTAAATGGCGCTTGGCCCACTATGGTTCTGAACCCTTCATATGTTGTTGTTTAGTCAATTGTCCGAAGACAGGTCTGACCCTCACAAGTGATACCAAAAAGCATCACCTATGAGCCTACTAGGCCAGGGGATAATGGGGTAGGATGGCCAGTTACTTTCCCCCTCTATTGCATACATCGCCGATTAGCTAAATGTTACACTAATCAGACTTAAGATGCGTACAAAGAAATTGTTCTTCCTCTGACACATATCGTCAAATGAGCTGTGATATATAACCATTAAACACTGAGAAACTTGAAACAGCTACTACTGTTAACGAGAATTTTTGCTTGAAAAATATTTCCTTAGTCTGTTCTTAAATTGGTTTGATGTCTGACAATCTCTGACATTACTCGGTAGGGAGTTCCAAAGTCGAGGAACAACCACAGTGAAAGAAGATGAATATGAGGATGTTCGGTGGGACGGAATGGATAATATTGAGAATCGTGGCAGCAGCAGCAGCAGCAGCAGCAGCAGTAGTAGTAGTAGTAGTAGTAGTAGTAGTAGTAGTAGTAGTAGTAGTAGTAGTAGTAGTAGTAGTAGTAGTAGTAGTAGTAGTACTGTTAGTGGTAGTGAAGTCCATTGGTTTATGTTGACGTAATTTGTAGGAACGTAAGTATAATTAAACTTTCGTATTACGACGGACGAACAGACAGGAACATCATAACAACATTTAAATGTTTCTGTATAAAGGATGCTTAAATTGTGAACTTTCATCAAAATTCCGAAACACTTTTCCTTCAAGAATATAATACTTTGTCTTTATTTCATATAATGTGGAAGTAGCCTATTTAAAACAGACTTTTGTTGCATGTGAGTCGTCTAGAATCAAAGCCCTCTAAAAGCAATTTTAGCACATTTTCATGTTTTTATACCATTTGAATCTGTATAATGAATTCTAATAACGGTATAAATATTGAGGTTGAAAGTCCACTCAATTGGGCAGAAATAGAGCGATGAAAATTGACTTTAGTTTCAAAATACACTACAAGACGTATAACGTACAAAGTTCTTATATTAAAAATCCTTTATCAACAAAAGAGCCAATCGGTGTAGCAGGATGCGGTCACGTGCCAATATGAAGTCATACGTTGTTGTAGCTGAAATACGATCCTGTTTTTTTTTTTTTTTTTTTTTTTTTCGTTGCAAATTTTCATCAAATATGAGCGAATTTAGTATATATGCTTTTCTTGTTCCACCGGATAGATCCAGAAAGCGACAGAGACAAACAGAAAACTGGAAAAGAAATAGAATGCGTTCAATTTAAATGCGTGTGGAATACACACTTCAGATACTTTTTCTAAAACTCTCTTGACATCTAATAATATTCATAAACCATGTATTCTAGAAATAACCTGATTTTTTCATGGATTCTTTATTTTATTTTAGTAGGTTATTTTACGACGCTTTATCAACAGCTTAGGTTATTTAGCGTCTGAATGAGATGAAGGTGATAATGCCGGTGAAATGAGTTCGGAGTCCAGCACCGAAAGTTACCCAGCATTTGCTCATTTTGGGTTGAGGGAAAACCCCGGAAAAAACCTCAAACAAAGTAACTTGCCCCGAACGGGAATCGAACCCGGGCCACCTGGTTTCGCGGCCAGACGCGCTGACAGTTACTCCACAGGTGTGGACTTTTTTATGGAAGTATAAAAAATTGCAATTCCTATAAAATCATGTTTGACAATAAAATTATGGAGGGTTTTGAATCCAGACGACTGAAGTATAGTTTACATCCGTGTTTGTTGAGCTCGATTCTGATGTATACATTCAGCTGATCCTTTATAAGAATTGATCAACAATGATGTCCCTGAATCCGCTACCAATGTCTGATAGGTAAGACCGGTGATGGGACTCTCATCTTTTATACCATCAATCAAGTCCATAGTCCGTATTAATCCCAAGAGAAGGACTGCCTCTTTCGTCTTATGTTTTCTTTGAAATCTTTATCATGTTATCCCTGGCTCGAGTTCCCTATATTTATAAACTCTGAAGGGAGGATGATCCAGATGTATGAAGCTTCTGGACACTGGATTCCTTATTGGTCTGCATGTCTTTATGAAAAAACGTTCTTTATGCGGGATCAATGAACTTTCCAAACATACAGAAATAACCGGAGGGATGATATAGGCCTACTGAGGATATATTATCAGATAAAATATAGACATATTATCAAGATTGTTTGGGATTACACTCCACAAGATCATTAGATCTATAAAAAGGAAGGAAATGAATGGATGGAATGTGATGTTTAAGGAAACCCATACCAGGTTGTTAGGTTTGAATAAGCCCTATCTGTGATTCATGCGCTGTTCTTCCATTCAGACGAGCCGGCTTTGATCCCCGGCCAGATTATGATGGACCTGTGATGGACAAAGCAAATTATGCAGAGCGCTTTTTCTCTGGGTACTCCCGTTTCCCTCTATCATTTCACTAACACCCTCCACTTTCCCCTGATTTCATCTACCGGCATCTATAATCTGCAATTTTAGTAAAAATAGGCTGGAATGAAGTCTTGCGGATAGTAAGGGTTTCTGATGCTGATATAAGAAGAGCTTGGATCTTGGGCCCTGCGACTTATCAGGTATTCGTACGAGAATGGGGCTCTTTCACGGATTTTTCAGGGATGAGGTAGAATGGCCCATCTGCCAGCATCGGATTCACGACTGCCACCCAGACCACTGTTGGACTTAGACAATCATCGCATAGAGTAAAAGTTGGTAATACTGTGATACGAGTAATATTGTGATAGTCTTTTGAGAATTTATTACAATTTTACTGAGCGAGAGAAGGGCCAGTTTGAAAATGAAGTCTGATACATTTGATATTTAGCGATACACACACTATTGATGTATAGTAGTGGCAAAAAAACCGGACCGACCCTTGTAGCTGATTTCAGAGCCTTGTTCACAGTGACAGCACGATAGACTGGTAACTAAGACTTTCGTGGTTCGAATCCTGCAAAAGAAAGCCATTAGAATTCTATGTCAATCAAACTATCTTGAACATTGTCGACCTCTTTTCAAACAATCACAGACATTAACTGTCATATATATATATATATATATATATATATATATATATATATATATATATACGACCTAATCCTTTACACTCGACAAAATATAGACAATTACTCATTAATAGCCAATATACATGATCAGGATATTAGAAATAGTGAACAAATTAATATCTCATACTGCAGATTATATAAAACTAGTACAAATTTTTCTGTCATGGGGATGAAATTATATAATAAGCTTCCCAGTCAATATTATAAGTTACCAACCAATACTTGCAAAGCTAGATTTTATAATTGGCTTTTAATTAATCCTTTCTACTCTGTAGATGAGTTTCTTAACATAAATTCATACGAAATTGTTTTTTAATAAATAAAGTTTTTACACTTAGTTACAATTATTAATTTTAGAGTTTCAAAATGTTTTGTGTTTTCATTCTAATTAAACTTTATTGTTTTCAATTATATGTGTATTTTCAAATGTATGGTTTTTTTTTTCCTCCCTTCCGTATTGTGACGAAGCCTATCACTGTATGTTTAATGGCTTAATAAATTGAATTGAATTGAAGGAAACTTATTTTTGTTTCTTATTCAAATTTATTCTCAACCTTTTCGATTGCAGCGATATTTTGCTACTTAAATAACTTATTATTCCCAGAACATCAATTTTACCAGCTTATTTTCTAATGTCTTTCGAAATGGGCTTCGTCAGCAGTCGAAACTGCAACAATTTCAATAGATTACTCGCGTTCTTGTGAATGCGGGCGTGGCATGCGCAGTGACTCATTTCGGGGACTGATTATTCCGTCGGTCCGGTTTTTTTTTTGCCACTACTGTACAAGTAAATTCCTCTCTAGTCAATGTACTTCAAAAACAAGAACTTTCGGCACACACTATATATGCAAACTATTTATAATAGTCCAATTCATAAAGCACACTGGACGGGGAATCAATTACAAGACTCGTTGTGCCCGAGGTTCCGTGTATTAGGGGTCGTGATGTCAGACTCACCACCCACACAGAGCGAGGTCTTCAACAACAATACTAGTTCGACCTCTCTAAATATGCGGTCGGCTAGGATGCGGGGCATGTTTCCAGAGTGTTAACATGGTATCCTCATTCGACCAATACTCCACTATCAACTTAGCGCACCTTTAATTCCGAAGTCTCTTCCTCTCTAGTGTGAACTGAGATAAAGAACAGTAATAAGTAGGAGTCTAGCGTTTTCTCCGTTCTCCTCTTCTCTGTTTTTCTTTCCCCTTCCTTCTCCACCGCTCAACTGTTTTACCTGCCTCGTTTTTGCAAATCTCCAACTTTTTTTTCCCCATCTCTTATTTGTTCTATTCTTTCCGTACCTTTCTCGTCCTGATTTTTGTCTCTGGCTCTATTCCCTTTTCTAATCTCTTACCTCTTTTCCCTGTTCTCCAGTCTTCTACCTTCTTCCACGTCTCTTTCACTAGTCCCCACATCTCAGCTTCACACTTCTTTGACCACTTTACCTTCTTCGTTCCTCTCCTCTCCCCATCACCCATCTCAATCTCCTCTTCGTGGCTCAAGCGATTTTTTTCTAAATAATAAATTAAGCCCGTCATTTCTCCGGATGCACCCCAGCTTTAGGTTTATTGTACTACCTATGTTGTGGCTCAAGAGATAGCGATAGCGTTCGTATTCTACAAATACAGCTCAAGAGCTGATGTGTTTACTCCTTATTTTGTGTTTACTTTATATTGTCTTAAGCAGTGACACAGTAGTTCCGCGCTGTGGCGTCGTGGTCTAGGGCATCCTGTCTAGGACTCGCGTTATAGAATGCGCGCTGGTTCGAGTCCTTATGGGAGAAGAATTTTTTTTTGAAATTTCGTCCAATATATTGGACCTGTACCAACCTAGATCGTGATGCACTTCGAGAGCTACGATAGCTAGCAAAATTCAGTTACGAAAGTCAGCTATAAAGGCTGGGAGGAATCATAGTGCTAACCACATATCTTCATTCTCCTTGCATGATCGTCCACCTCTGCTTCGGTATGTGGGCGATGCCAGCAGTTAGCTGGTCGGACTGGGCCCTTAAAAGGCTGTAGCGCTACGGATGACGATGATGATGATGATGATGATAATAATAATAATAATAATAACAATAATAATAATAATAATAACAATAATAATAATAAGAAGAAGAATAACCAGCCTCATGATCTAGTGGTAGAGCTTTTCGCTATAGTTCATGAGGTCCCGGGTTCGATTCCCGATTAGAGCACAGGAATTTTTTCTGGTCTGGAATTTAGGTTAAGTTTAGATTTAAGACCTCTCCTGGCACATAAACATAATCATCCTATCATATCATCGGAGTAATGTAACTCCATCTTCCAGTCGACCCAACCTCGGAAGTAGGTTACAATTTAGCCAATGGCAGGAGAGATTTATTGATTGGGTTATTTTACGACGCTGTATCAACATCTAGGTTATTTAGCGTCTGAATGAAATGAAGGTGATAATGCCGGTGAAATGAGTCCGGGGTCCAGCACCGAAAGTTACCCAGTATTTGCTTGTATTGGGTTGAGGGAAAACCCCGAAAAAAAAAACCTCAACCGGGTAACTTGCTCCGACCGAGATTCGAACCCGGGCCACCTGGTTTCGCGGCCAGACGCGCTGACCGTTACTCCACAGGTGTGGACGGCAGGAGAGAAGACCAGAAATGACAAAAAGACAATCTGGTGACATTAGTTTAAAATAATAATAATAATAATAATAATAATAATAATAATAATAATAATAATAAAACGCATGACACTGGTTAGTGCTGAACACAAGCTCTTTTACGAGCAAGAACAATTAGATAAAGAAAATGATGATGATGATGATGATGATGATGATGATGATGATGATGATGATGATGATGATGAAATGTTTCCTCACTAAATCGTCATAATGCGTACAAAGCACCAAAATTTCCTTCTTTTTAATGAATATGAACATAGTTAATAGTTAAGATGTGCTAAATGGGTGCCAGGAAGGGATCTGGAGATCCTGGATGCATAATTCCGACAGAGGAAATGAAGCATTTCCCCAGATGAAAGTGTTAAATCACTGGATCGGAACAAACGCCAAGCGAGGTACAGCTGAAAAACAGTCAACCAGACTTGTTCACACGGGGATTCCCTGAGATACGAATGTGTTTATCCGACATGCTCAAACGCAACAATGCAGAAGAATACATTGACAATGTGCAACAAAAACACCCCTCACAGTGAGGTCAATGAGATGTGAGGCATTGGGATAAATACGCTTAGTAATTTTTCTTACTCAATTGCAGAGGCACATATGAACGACAAGCTATATGTTAGAGGACAGTATTACGTATGTGGTATTAATGTATCATTTACATGCAATGATTAATTAATAAACCCTATAATGAAACACAAGTGAATTACACACAGTTAAACATATGATTATGTGTGAATAAACATTAAATTACATTTGAAAGCACACTTACGTAACTATACACAAAGGTCATAAAATGAATGGTACATGCTACAGTAACAGCTGGAAAGCAAGCCGCGTAAAGAGGAATGACTATCTCTCTGTCAGATGAAACATGACAGCGTTACTAGTCTAGAAGGAAAGCAGTCAAGGTTGAATTTTTCCTAATGCATTAACAACAGTATTCATCCATTTAATAGGAGTTACTGGACACGCTTTCTGCATGCATCTAGGCATCACTTACACCTCCTTAAGTAGTTAGAAATTACTCGAACGAGGAGTTCTTCGAAACTTATCGAGAAATTTCACTTTCATGTGCCTTTCAGCTCTTTCAGAGTGTGCGAAGTGCACTTATAAACTTTTTAGTTTAAATTTTCAGGTAGGTACAAGCCTCTAGGCATAAAATCGGGAGAGAGATTCTATTTCCTCTTAACTTCTCTTCTATAAGGACACGAGTAATAGTATCGTTTTCTTACCTGCAGGAAAGCAGATAATTTATTTTTCTTTATTTTCATTCCTGTTGGGTATGAAGGTAAGAAAGAATTTTCTATGAAACAGTCATTTAGTTTTCGTATATGTATCGTAGGTAAATAATTATTATACTAACGTATTCTTTACTCTCTGCACTATCAACAACCTATTGTCAGCAACTTTCCAACTTACTTTTGTCACCGAACTGACACAGAAAGTAATTAGCTTCAACTTGGCTTATTTGAAATATGATCCAAATGTTTTACTACCGCAATATTTACCACAAGTTTCCAGGGCAAAGACACGGTCTCCACCGGTATGCGGCCTGATTACAGGTATAGCGTCTCTAGAATTAAGCCTAAGTATGAATAAATCATGTTTTGGCTTAAGATAAGCTGGAGATAAATGAGGACACCCTATGAATGAATGAAGGAAAGGAGAAACATTAAAAGTTACGCAAAAACGCTTCTTGCAAGGGTGTCTGTGGCTGAGAAAAACTAAGTATGTGAGCTCCAAATCGTTGGTCATTTGTCCCAGTCCGAGTTTCGCTGTTTCACATTGTTAGCATCCCGTACATTACAGTATATTCTAGATCATCTCCAGCCGGTGGTTCCATGACTGGAGGATCAAGGTTAACATAAGACACTCTATAGAATAATTAGCCTACGTACTGAAGCAAGACGGATAGTGTGGAAGACCTCGAGACACATTAAGTAGAAAACGGAGAGAGACGGGCCACGTCAAAAAACCACGAGACACTAATTTAATCTCACGCTTCTGTTTTCATGGTAACACGAGCGACGTCAGAGTTGACAGATGAATGTTTCATGTTAAGACGTTACAATTCTCCTCTCCTTGTAGGTCGAATATAGAAGTTTCACGTTCAAATAAGAGATTGGTAATAAAATCTCAAGCACAGTCTAATAATACATAAAAAAAAAATTGATAAATATACAGGATGTTTCCGGGCTAGTGTTACAAACTTTCAGGGATGATGGGGAAGGGCAGTCATTTCCGGACCAGGGTTCCTTATCTCAAATTGATATATGTGCCCTTTCCCATCATCCCTGAAAGTTCGTAACACTAGCCCGGAAACACTCTGTATATTAAAACAAATTTAATTACAAATGAATTAATTAAGAACAAGGGATCAGATGCAGAGATTCGTATCTACGACACTATGAATACTATGGACTCTATGGATAATGGATTTATAAACCAATTTAGTTTTCATAAACCCATTCATTTTCCATCTCAAAAATTGTTTTTAGACTTTAATGTTCTTAAAATCAGACAAATTTATTATATCGCATTAATAAAATTCATACATAAAAATCGAAATAATTCTGAATTGTATTCTCATAGTTATGAAACAAAAGGTATGAATTCTTTAAGATTGTTTGAAGAAAATGCAACACTGCTACAGTATTTAATCATAGTAGTAATTTAGGCCCAAGAATATATAACAAATTTACATTTAAATGTCCTAATCTTGTCAATTCTAATAGTCCTAGTATTAAATTTAAAAAGTCATGTATGGATTTTATAAATGAAGAAAAATTGTAAATTTAAATTTATATATTCTTATTATGTAGTAGACATAAGACAAATTGGATCATCATCATCATCATCATCATCATCATCATCATCATCATCATCATCATTATCACGGGTTGAGCCGGTAGGTCCGTTCCGTCCCCATTAGTTATTGTTCTCTCCAACGAAACCTAGGACGTCCAACACTTCTCCTTCCTCTTGGAGCATACTGGAAAGCTTTTTTTGGGAATTCGGTGTTCATCCTTTCTAGATGTTCCATCCACCTATTCCGTTGATTTGTTAACTTTTGTGTTATTCCCTCTATCCCTAATTCTTTTCTGATATCTTCATTCCTCTTGTGTTGTAATAAAGAATATCCCGCCACTGATCTTAGGAATTTCATTTCTGAGGCTTCTAGTCGTCTTTTGTCTCTTTCTGTTAAGTCCATGTCTCTGCTCCGTAAACTAGTACTGGAAGGGCTACTGTTTTGTGGAGTTTTAACTGTGTTTCTTTCGTTGTTCTTTTCCCTAAGCTCCGTCTAGTTGTTCCACATATACCTTGAAATCTATGTATCTTTTCTTCCATATCTCTTTTTTCCATATAAGAAATGTTGCATTCTAAATATTTAAAATTACTAACTTGTTCAATAATTTTGGAGTCAATAACTATTTTCGACATTATTTTGCTGGGTCCCTATGAAAGTCATTGTTTTTGTTTTGGTGTATGATATTTTTAAATTATAGCTTTTGGCTATTTGACTCAGTTGTATTATACAGTTCTTAATTTAAATTCAGGAATCCGACCCTGAGCTCGAATGTAGAACTTTCAGGGGCGAGTTAAAGTTTTATCTGTTTATATTATATTTTATGTTACAATTATTAGCAAAATAAATACAAAAATAAAATAAAATAAATCTTGGTCGATATTCACTACACTTCGAACGTTATTCATTGTTAAGTACGCAGGTAGCTGTTGCTTGACAAGGAATCCAACGATGAAGTTTTCTTTTACAAAGACAGGCATTCTACGCCTATAACAGAGTTATTCTAGATCTACACTTCATGTCCGTTATTTAAGTATAGTAGTGGCAAAAAAAAACCGGGCCGACCCTTGCAGATGATTTCAGAGCCTTGTTCACTCCAGAGCACGATAGACTGGTAACTAAGACTTTCGTGGTTCGAATCCTGCCTGGAAAGGAAACATTTTTTTGTTCCTTATTCAAATTTATTCCCGATACTTTTCGATTGCAGCTATATTTTACTACTTAATTAACTTATTATTCCCAGAACAAGAATTTTACCAGAAATCGAAAAGTATTGGGAATAAATCTGAATAATGAACAGAAAAGAGTTTCCTTCCCAGACAGGATTCGAACCACGAAAGTCTTAGTTACCAGTCAATCGTGCTCTGGAGTGAACAAGAGCTCTGAAATCAGCTACAAGGGTCGGTCCGGTTTTTTTTTTACCACTACTGTACCCTATGATACAGATTTAATAAAAATATTGTATTTTCAGGTCCGAGTGCCCTCTTATTAATTAAACACTGTACATAATAATCCACATTATTTTGTTTTTACCATTAAATTCTTGAAATAGTTAAAGGTTTTAGTGACTATATGTCAACACATCATTGAGATACTCGGAATATACCCCACAATTCCAACACTGCTACCGGATCCCAGTCAACTTGGTGTACTCTGTTAAATGTCTCGATTATGCACACGCGTGCATTTCAGATTACATTATTAAGCCGCGCAGGTATCAACCATGGATTTTGTACGCTTACAGCGCTCCGCATTATAAACAACATCCCTAGAAGCACACCTAATAGTATATATGTACCACATGCACCTCGACTGTGATCTGATTATTTAAGGAAAGTGGCCTGCGAGTCCTCCATGAACATGTATCGCTCAACAACGTCATTGAGCTGTCAGTCGCCGATTTCACACAGGAAACGCGTCCGTGACGCATACGCAATTTAATTCTGCGCCGATCCAACAATTTGCAGGAAATTGAATCCTTCCCAGTGACGGTGGTGCAACCCGCAAAACATATAAAAAACAAATGACGTCACCACTGTCCGGCGTCGATTTAAACAGCCTCACACTCGCGCAACGCCATGAAGATCCACTGCATGTCAATACATGCCACTCCTGCCTTCATATTACATCCATATGCAGACAGCCTTCGCTTGTTTCTGTCCTCACTGTTATGAGCTGTTATTGGGCATTGGTTTTCAAGATCGGAGACACGACTTCGAAAATTTTTGAGGCCAGGTAGAATTTGTGATAGTCGGGAGGGATAATGGGAAAATTATACTGATTTACTCCAGAATTATTTAGAGCTAGAAAGACTTTCACTGGCAATATTTTTATACTACAAAATGAATAGGCATTGATTTAAAATTATATAAGATTACTTAAAAGAGAAAAACGCATATTATTCGTAGACTTACGATATTTCTCAAGGTCAGCAGGCAGTTAATTAAATATAATAATACATTGCGTGACAGCCCATGGAGGGCCAAAGCCTACCAGCCGACTGCAGGCCTCACGCCGACATGCCTCAGTACTTCATCAGCTTAATCCGAACCTCACTCTGCCCTTATTGTCAGGAAGAGGACAATCTTCAACATCGTTCTGAAGACTGAACAATATTGGTAGAATACAATTTATTCAAGCTATTAGTGACATAGCGCATATCCCAGTGACATATATCGATATAAACTTTATCCTCAAGCCAAGTTTTTACTATGCACCAAAGGCAACACATGCAGTTATTGTGAAGCGATTAGTACTTTGTATGGAAACGATTTTGGACTAAATGTTGAAGCAATGCACACACACATATGTAAATGATGTCATAAAAATAGCATTTTATGTAATTGTGATATGTTGGAAGGGTATTATTTCCCATTATTTATGCAATAACGCTTGGAGTTTGTCTGCTAATATGATTACTGAATATAGCCTATTTTGGGGGTGCATTTTTATTATTTTACTAAGCAGACCTAGTTAAGATTCTTTAACTTTCGCTACTGGCTTCTTGTACATAGTTATGTGATAACTGATAACATTAAGTAAAGACATTGAAATAACATTACAATTTAATTATGATTTATTTAACGACGCTCGCAGTTGCAAAGGTTATATCACCGTCGCCGGAATTTTGTCCCGCAGGAGTTCTTTTACATGCCAGTAAACCTACTGACCTGGAGCGGGATCGAACCCGCAATCTCGAGCACAGAAGGCCATCGCTATACCGACTACGCTACCGAGGCCGACGCATTGAAATAATATTGAACTAAATGTTAAAGTAATGTACTGTATATACAATATCAAAATGTATCGTGTTGTCGACCTGGTTGGCGAGTTGGCATAGCGCTGGCCTTCTATGCCCAAGGTTGCGGGTTCGATCCCGGGCCAGGTCGATGGCATTTAAGTGTGCTTAAATACGACAGGCTCATGTCAGTAGATTTACTGGCATGTAAAAGATCTCCTGCGGGACAAAATTCCGGCACATCCGGCGACGCTGATATAACTTCTGCAGTTGCGAGCTTCGTTAAATAAAACATAACATTAAAAAAAAACATTGTATCGTGTTTCTCTTTTTTTCTATAGGTTTGTAATATGTAGGAAGTATGGGCCCAATATTATGGGAATTGCTAGACAGCACTGTAATGGAGTTCCTATATGATTTGCCACTGAACAAGCGGATAAGAATGTTGTTTCAATAAGATGGGGTCACGGCACATTATGCATTAACAGTTCATCAGAAACTAAATGAGATGTTCGGAGTGCACTGGATTGGACGAGGTGGACCTCAGTCATGGCCTCCACGGTCCCCAGACCTCACATCCTTGATTTCATTCTATGGGAATTTGTGAAACAGCACGTTTTTCAGACAGAGCCTACATCTATAGATTACTTGAAACAACGGATCACTCATGTTATCCACTACATCCCACCTGCAACACTTTTAAGCGTGACAGAAGAATGTCAAGATCCAGTGAGACACTGTCTTCAAGGAAATGGAGCACATTGTAAACATTTGCAGTAGTAAGCATTATACAATTGCATACCCAGTTACAGTAATGTTTCCTATTTGTTAACTGACTTCTGTGTCACACGGTATTTGAAAATGTTCGTATGAAATGCATATTGTAATATGTATCTAATATTCTGCTGTAGAGGAAAACCTTAGAATTGAGGAGCATTCTCAATAGTAAAAGCTTATTATTACTAATATTATGATTGCCTCACATGTACTATGGCTGCTTTCTAAAGCATGCATGAACTAAGCTCTTCCCGATCTCTGTTCGTCTGGTGGTGTGAAAAAATTTAATTTTCTAATGGAGGACTGTAAAAAGGAATTCATTACTACGGAAGGTAGTAAACATGGCGTCTGTGTGAATTACGCGATACGTTGTGTATCTTCAAACACTGTGCATGAATTTTTAATCAGCTGTTCCCACGCCTCCTCCATTCTCCCGCCCCTGACATAAAGTCTAATCTTCTTTCTCGCGCCATACCTTCCAATCTTTGTCTTCTTCTCTACTTTCATTATCTCGCTACGTTTTTCGCACGCGCTGCATTGATATCTCCCGTTTCGTTTTCCTTCGCCTTTACTTTTCACTGTTACTGAGGAAACTATTGATCATGTTGCTTAGCAACATACTGCACGTTGAATTATGCATTTACAAATCTAAAGCTTTATCTATACATACAATTTTAGCAGGAAATTTGCCTTCTCTTGTTCCATGTTTTCAAGCAACTTGTATCAGTTAATTGTGTATGCCCGGTGTACGTCAAAAGAAATTATTACAATGCAGAAACTGTTCATACAAGGTGTTTTTCAAGTAAAAATTTTTACAGATATAAGATGGTAAAATATTAGACAATATCAGCTTCTTATTATTTTTTAGACTTCTTTGTTCAATATGATAGCGTAAAAAAGGTGTAATGAATTCTACAAACTCTTAAACTCACATTACGGGTTGGTTTATGGTTTAGGCCTGAGCATCCCACTAAGAAGAAATTATTTCAATGCTGTCTGTCGAAACGAACTCGTTGAATCCTACGAACGTTTACAAGAAAGATCTTTTCAAGTTGCTAGATTATGCTAAATAATTCAAAACAGAATCGCTCCGATGAATTCAACAGATCTGTGAAACCATTCCAAACAAGTTTAACGGATTCACTAGAGTTTCAAAGTGACTGATGCACTGAACTCACTTATGAAATAATCTGTAATAAATTTATGTAGATGTTTGATGTTGGTTATAGCTTATATGCCAGTCAATATAAAACTAATTTTCACTTGTTTAAAATATCCGTAAACCCGAACATTCTGTTTGTGGAATGGCAGTTGCTTGTACTAATACACAGCACGCCGCTATTACGTCACCTGTGCTAAGATCGCTCTTATTCTAGTCATAGACTAGGCCTATGTATTTCTCTTTCCCACAGAGTAATAATGTTGTTTACGTTCCATATACAACATGGTCACCTAGTACTTGCAGATCCTGATGGATGGAATTATACAACAAGAGACTAACGAATAATTTTGTAAATAAAAAAAAATAAAAGAGAGAGAGATTTCGGTATTTTGGGTGTCATCTGCAGGCAAACATTTGAAACTACTTTAAAAAATACGTGAACACATGGTTTTTTATTTTCCACTCTCAGCAATGAATTTTATTTCCTGCTCACTTGCTTTTCCTCCATGTTGTATTCTGCAACAACAGACCAACACATCATTTGTTATCACAAAATTTATATTATATTTATTATAATGGTAAATAATGTCCTGTTTTACACTGAAATTATTTTCTTTCATGCTCAGATTCAGCTAAATTTGAACAAAATTCATACTATGAGTTTATAATTTATCCCAACTAAATACCTCAATATCTTTGAAAAGTGATTTTGCCGATTGGTTGGTTGCAGAACTCTGTCCATATTTCTAAAGTCTTGTCAATAAATACGACATTTTTACCAACAAATAATTTTGTAATTCAAGTCGATCTGATCACATCGTGTTAACACCCAACACGGCACCGAAACCAGCTGACTGATCTTGGAGACGTGACAGCCAAATTTGTACCTACTTCAATTGTATTTTAAATATTTATTTAATATTTTAATATTTTTAACTTTCACGTCAAGCTACCATGGGCAACTACTTGAATATGTCATTGTAATCGCAACAACAAGACTTTTCAAACACCGTATTTATTTATATTAAACATGCTCAGACTTTACTTGTTTTCAACTCATATCACATGGAACATAATATTGTCCACATGAAGTATCAATAGCATACTGTCAATTTGGTTTCAAGTTTCATTCTGTGCTCAAACTTCAACTTATGAAAATAAGAAATACCATAGTGTGATATCTTGATGTACCCTTCAAAAGCAGAATCTTCAAACATAGTAATTATATAACATTAAGCATATTCATAACTTGCTAGTTAAATTACGTACTACACACAATACTTCTACGTGAAAATTTAATAATATAATTAGTTGAGTCAGTGCACGAGTAATTATAATGTAACATCTATTTTGTCTAGTAGGAATCATGTTTACTTGTCCGAACATTACTTTATTCTACTTAATTTTCGTAACCAGTATTCAGTATGTATAATAAGACACTTATGTTGATCTGATGATGGCAAATAATTACCGAAAACGTTAATCCAATCAATAAATGTGACATTGTTAATAATTCAGACTACACATTACTTGATAAACAAGAAGACGGACCCTATTTAACCTATATTCATCTAAAATAATTTTGTAACTCAAGTCGATGATTTACTATTAAAAAAAAACTTTCGGCACACCTTATATTTCAAGTACTTACATCAAGCGTTCAATTTCATTCCAGAAATATGACGATTGTAGCGTAACCTCCCACAAAATCCCTTTGAGTTTCTCAGCGAATTGCGGTCCACAGATTGTAAATCACGGAAGCAGAAGGGAGGACGAAATCATTTCCCTATCTTTTCCGAACATCTTGACTTTGACAATGGAAATATCATTTTCTTCAGTAGGCAAATGACGGGAGGATTTTCCGACCCAGAGCTCGGGAAACGCAGAAAAGCGGAAAGAGGCAGATAAGATGACAGGAACGGATTGGGGCGGAAACTGCCCCGCCGCTGTTGGTCAATCCACCCTCTCGGCCCGCTCTCTTGTAATCCCGTGTAAGCTGTTGGGTTTTTGAGTCCAGTAATTAATTTCAAACCGCGGGTCAGGAGACGTCAAAGTCGCGGCTAGAAACCTAATTATATCTGCGGGCTTCTAACTTAATTGTTGTGGTCGCAGACCACGTGGCCTGCCGAAGTGGCGGCCCTCCTCCGCATTGTATCGACTTACGACTTTCTCCATACGGCTGCTATCATCACGGATATGACTACTTTCAGATTTCAACGGACATGCAGGTTTCGTGGTACTTTCAACTAGAAGAGTTCGCAATCGCCAGCGCGGTAACGTATGTCTGAACATCAACTTTCAACATGCGATTGTCCAATATTGATATTGATATATATTTCTTCACATCACTTCTTTACATGTAATGGTGTACCTCACATCTCTGTATCCGGTGCCACCATTAACATATTATTACAATAACTCATTATTTGCAGTACACGTCTACACACATACTCCCAATTACACTATGTACCTTTTTTGTTACTTGGTCAATCTCCCCTTCAGTATTTCCCTACATTTCATTTGCTATTCTCTATTTGTTCATTAATCCCAATATATCTAATATTATATACTACTTTCACACCCCCCTTATCCTCTAACTACTATTCACTAAAATCTCAATTTTAATTTTTCTCTATATATTATCATACAGAATTATTTGCCTATTTGTTTTTTGACCTTCTATTCAATTACTGTTCCAACATTCAAATGTTAGTACTAATTTTATGCTGTCACTTGTTCATTTCTCTAAACCCTTTCTCACTATTTTCACTCATTCCTATTTGCGTTCACTTTCACTTTCTCACTATTCTGCTTACACCTAATCCATTGTCACTATTCTCACTTCCTATAAATACTTATATTTTATTTTACACATCTGCTTATACACTCTCTCTCTCCCCTATACTTCTCGATCTTTTCCAGTTTCACTTTACTTGCACTTTTTGATCACAACCCCACTTTTTTTCTACACATATCAAATATCTCTGCTAAATCCTCAACTGTCGCAAATTCTGACCTTTCTTTACTGTTCGTCTCTGCCTTATTTGATTGTCCAATAGATTTTTCTCTATTCAACACTGTTGTTGCTATCGGCTGTGGAGCGAAAGAAAGGGAAGTCATCTGGTTTCATCTATTATTTCACTCAATTGATGAAAATCAATAACTAGAGACCAGCACAAGCACAATATGAAGAAAAATTTTTACCAAAGTGTGAAATTTGTTTCGGCAAAATATGAAAGTACCTTCTATAATATAATAAGTGCTGATAGTTTCTCGATAATTTAATTGAGCTTATGTTATAATGATTTTTATGCTCGACCATACCGAAATGTTGTAATTATACACCTGGTAGCAGTCCTTTAATTCATCTCATTAAAGTACACCTATTCATTAAAGTTCAGGTTTTCGATTATTCTCGGATATGCAATCGAAAGACAACTAGCAAAACGTCACGCAGGCTGGAAATCCAATACTGTCGCAGAAGGTTATGTTCTGTTATAATAATTAGCGTTAATTGTAAATAATATTCAAATAAATTCAATTTGTCATCTCGTTTTTCAATGTCGAATTAAATTTCAAGGCTATATGAAGTTTAACGAGATTACATCAAGGTCGTCGACATTCGTTTCGGGGGAAAAAATCAATACTTTCGCGTCTGCGCACATCTCACAATTCACGAGATTGCACAAGGTCAGTTCCCTTCCCATTCACATAAGATAACGTGAAAGTTATGAATAATTTCAAGTTAGAAATATGGTCGAGCATAAAAAGTCGCATGAAACTTGCCTATAATGGTAATTAAGACGCTCGTATGAAAATTATAAAACTCGCTTGCGCTCGCTTCATAAACATCCTCGCGTCTTAATTACTATCACTATAGGCTCGTTGCATAATGTACTATTATCATGATATTTTTTTCGAGATCGAAGTTCGAGAAAAATTATCTTATGACGACATACATGAGTTTAGAAGCTCAATTAAATTATCACAGAGAAAATATCAAGCACAAATTATATTCAGTGAGATAATTTCGATGCGAGAAAGATGCTAACTTGATTATAATTTTTATAATATAATCATTGTGTTCATGTTCATGGCAGTCATTTACTTCTTCCATCTTCGCAAAACACACAAATTTTATTACCTTTATTGCAAGGAAAACAACACGGATATCTGAAATTTAATTTATTTAAAAACAACTGAACATTTAAGGTTATAGCACAGTCTAGTATATACAGTCACGAAGCTTGAGTTGTGAGGATGCTAGGAACAAAAGACTGTGCCGGTACTATTTCGCATTGTCTGTAATGAGGCGATATTAGCGATCCTAGTGGTTAGCAACTATCTATGGATGCATATTTATTACGTATCGAGCTTCGTGACTGAATATACTAGACTGTGGTTATAGCAGCATAATGAACCGCCATTAATCAATAGCAGAATGCATGTTTTCTCTACCGTAATTGAATGAACCAGAGATGATAGGAATATAACGAATTATAGAAGAAGAAAACTAAACATTTGAGGATTACAAGAGTATAGATTTTTAACAATAAACTTAAGGTTATAGGCCTAATAACTGTATTAACTCTTTTTCCATCAAGTCTTATTTGTAATAATTAATGGTACAATTGTTATAATTAATAACTGTTCCATGCTGAGAGTTATATGTTAGCGTTTGATTGCTGATATTTTCTTGGAGTAATTATGCATGAGTACAAGCTTACTATCGAAGCAGAGATGATGATAAAAAAATGAATGTAGGATAAACAAATGAACGTAAGAGAAAATAATTATCGGTTATTAACATGCCACGTACTATCAATATAATCAGATTCTCAAAGGTCAATCGAGTGTCAATGAGCTCGTTGATTGATTGGAGCTCGCTCGGAATTATCAAATAAACATTTCATAAAAATATTTTCGTTTCTAAACCTTCTGGAATAGGTTTGCATCATTGTTTACAAAATTAGGCTTTACAAATGAATGGTTTCTCTACATAAAATTTGGAACCAAATGAAATACAATAAATCTGCATAACTAAACATTTTTCAGCTTCATGAAATCCTTACCTGAATGCAAGGAAAAAAACCCTCAAATTTTTACACTTGAGATAACAAGAAAGAAAGAAAGAAAGAAAGAAAGAAAGAAAGAAAGAAAGAAAGAAAGAAAGAAAGAAAGAAAGAAAGAAAGAAAAATCTTACGTACATTGACTGGTAACTTTTATATATTCCCTGGCAAGAGGATTATACCTTCTGTCAGTTAAGGCTGGTTCACAATAAACCGGGAACGGAAATGACAACGGAAATATTGTTAAAATAAATGTATTTAAATGTGAGCATTCAGAATTAACTATTGTGAATGCTCACATTTAATGCATTTTAACATTATATCCTTTCTCGTTCTCGTTTCCGTTCCCGGTTTATTGTGAACCAGCCTTAAATATTGGTTTGTATGGTGATACAGGATGAAGTTGCAAAAAGGCCAGACATTAAGTAGAGAGCAAAACTGATGGTTGGAACCCGTTTAAAAACATTAATTTACGCGTATGTAAGTAGACATATCAACACAAAAGTCTTTCACTGGATTAGAAAGAATGAGCAAAGGTGTATTAGGAACCACTTATTTTGTTTTGGATTGTCGTATTCATTGACCCTACTAGTTCAGTGACACTGAAGGAGAATTTGGAGATTTCACTTGCCCTTGGGAATCCAGGAATGTTGATGAAATGGGTGTTTTAAGTTTTTCAAATGTTTCCTAGAAATCATCTCTATCGCCTCCCTTTAATATCTGAAAATCCCGGTTCAGTGGTTACTTGTACGAATATTTCACTAGCACAATGGTTTAGAACACGAAAGTTCCTATTTTGCATGAATTTACCAATAACATTTAAGAATGTGTTTGATAAAAACCAACGACAGCCGTGATATTTGAAGTGTTTACCGCTCTAGATATAGAATATTCCCTAGGTTTTTATCACCTCATTGTTATAGAAGAAACGTATGAATCGGTGCGCAGTGGAAATATTCTTAATTGTTGACTTACAGTAGGTTTTTAAATTCCCTACAATGACGGATTTATGTTCATAAATACTGAATAAGCATTAAATCAAGATGTATATGAAATAATTTGCAAGGTGAAGATCTGAAATATTGAAAACAATAGTATATATGTATGATATAAATTTAAACAATTTTGTGAAAAACGGGGTTATTAACCAGCAAGGAAAACTCGAACTCAACATACTGTAAACATTTTAAAAGTTTAGGATATTAACATGTAAAAATCAAATGGAGATGAAAATTATGTATTTAAATTATGTTGAATCTATAGCTCAAGTTTTGGTTCATGTGGAATTAACAGAAAAAAATGTGTCAAAAGAAGTTTGTGACTGGAAAATTTAATGATTTTGCTACTTTTATCAAACAAATTTTCTTACATTATCATTAACATTATGACTTTAGACACAATATTATAAGAGTACCGTATTACATAAAATGAACAGACCAACAAAAATTTGTAGCACAAGGTGTCCGCATGAGAATCCAATATATAAAAAGACTTTCAGTAGTCCTTACTTTATTGTCTCAGCCTTGTAAAGACATGCGATCGCGTACATTTGTTTCCTCTCTCATTTACCCTTCATTGATTCATTCCACCACGAATGACGTTGGAGTAAACCTTTCATGTCAAGACGTTACAATTTCTGTCTCTTATACCTCTAACACAGCTATTTCGCGTCAGAAATATTGTATCGTACAATAATAATAATAATAATAATAATAATAATAATAATAATAATAATAATAATAATAATAAAGTCTATTCATTAGCTACCGGTGTTTGAAAAACTTTTAGTAAAAAAAATTGCATAACTACGTTCTCTTTACAATCTGCATCACTAAATTTATGCAACGACATTTATTTTTTCTCACAATTATCAAGTTTTCCATAAATTCTCCAGCGACATGAAATTGGAACCCACTCAGTCAAAAAGATCTGAAAGAATCGTTATTTTGTTAATTTTCTGACATGACTAGTAAAGTAATTGAGACACTTCCGCTAATGATAACCTGAGCTGGACTCGAACCCACACACCGTCCTCGAGTCCGGATCGTCCGGTCAATACGGACGCTTCCGTATTCCTTTTAGGCTAATATCCTCCCCTCTGAGTCCCAACCCTCCGAAGCTGAGAGACTTCGCGAGCTTCAGGACAATAAGGATTTAAGTCACGACTTACTGCAGATCAAGGCGCATGGAAGACAGTGAGCGTTGCATTGCATCCCAGCAGTTTTCAATCCCTTCAATGACCCTCCCCCACTATCACTTGACAGGAGCCGCCTTGGAGGTTCAGCTGGCAGAGCGCTTGCTTACGACGACCGCGGAACCGGCTTCAAATCCCAGCGAGTTGCTTATGTGGTAGACAAAGCCAAGCTTGTGGAATTCTCCATCATTTTACAAATTATCTACACAATTCCCCTTTCATTGTCATTTCTGTTTCAAAAAATAAGGCGGTTGTACGGCGCCGAATTGATAGTTTCTCGCTGTTTGCCCAGCAAAGATTGGTAAATAACAGTAGTGGTGGATTCTAGATAAACTTATAACTGTGCAAAAGAGGCACCGGATCTAACAGGTTCCTCCTTCTTCCGACGAGGAAATGGCGACTAATTCCAGAAATGAAAGTTAAGAAGAGATCACGGAGTATATCAATGAAAATCATAAAGACAAAAGTAATATTTTTCATAAGTAATTAACGTAAATTAAATAAAATAAGCCTAAAATGTTGTTTGCAATGCAATGCAGTATTCGCAAAAGTTGAATTACCAAAAATTAAGTGACTAAGAAGGTATTTTACTATGCTGAGTAAAACAAGCATAATAAGTACGACAAGTGATATTAACTGAATTGACTAAGTACGAGTGAAATTAGCTGAATGAATAAAGTGCTGAGCTAAGTGAAAACAAAAGGAATAAGTTTATTTCATTATGAATTTATAAGATATTAAGCTGTTGTCATAATAATATTCTGATGAATGGACGTATGGTCATTGCAGATAGTTGAACGCAGTAGCAAACCGTTTCACATAAAATTAGCATTCGAAGTAAAACAAAACTTATCCAGTAGAAAAGGGGTCACAACATTAATAATAATAATAATAATAATAATAATAATAATAATAATAATAATAATAATAACAATAATAATTATTATTATTATTATTATTATTTATTTATTCTGGCGAAGTTAAGGCTATCAGGCCTTCTCTTCCATTTAGTCAGAAATAAAAGAAGCTGATACAATTTTACTAATATTTAAAGAACACTAATAAAAATGTATACAGTCATACAAGCACAAGTTGAGTAAATGAATGCAAACATACCACACACGGTGTACTATCCTGAATTCTGTTTCTTAACTCAGGTAAGTGTGTGTATGTATGTACGTATGTATGTATTTTTAGTAGGTTATTTTACTACGCTTTTTCAACGTCTTTGGTTATTTAGCGACTGAATGAGATGAAGGTGATAAAGGTGATGAAATGAGTCCGGAGTCTAGCACCGATAGTTACCCAGCATTTGCTTGCATTCGGTTGAGGGAAAACCCCGGAAAAACCTCAACCAGGTAACTTTCCCCAACCGGGAATCGAACCCGGGCCACCTGGTTTCGCGGCCAGACGCGCTAACCGTTACTCCACAGGTGTGGACTGTATGTATGTATGTATGTATGTATGTATGTATGTATGTATGTATGTATGTATGTATGTATGTATGTGGCTAACAAGTGGTAGCAACACTGGTTGCTAACCAGAAGGTTACGAGGTTGCTAACCAGGAGGTTACAGGTTCGATTCCCGATTCTTCCAAGAAAAATTTTCTTTGTATTAAAGCCCGGGTGTTAGTGTTTTCTTTAAGTTTAAGTTAGATTCAAGTGTCAGGAGGGGACTGGCACACCCTATCAAAATCCGCTGTGAATATCCCTTAAGAGATCACCAAGAATCACTTGCGACCCGATGAACTTATCATCATCATCATCATCATCATTATGTACGTGTATGAGCTACATATTGTATGTGCAGTATGTAGGACGAGATAAATTTATGAAGTAATCTTAAATTTGAAAGAATTCCGGTGGTACCGGACCACAACTACTTTTGTCTCCCTCAAGTGTGGCTCTAACTTATATGTAGTTTTGAACTTGAAGGAAGTTTTTTGATATAGCCTATTGTTTGTGTTACAAATCTGAAGAGAGCATAGTTTATTCAAATATTAATAAGAGAGAAATAGATTGTGAAATAAAACTAGATTGTGAAATAAAACTTTATCCACCATGTTTCTCCCCTCGATGCTGTTTAGTAATTCAAGACATGACCGCAAGATGACTCTCCGCCTGTCTGTCAATATATGTACCACGTGTGCATCAGTCAGAATACCTGACATAAGGGATTTTACAAATCACATATTCATACACTAAACATTCCCGACGCAGGAATCTTATTGCATTGTTGTGTACTCTGGTCACGTTCGAGATGGGACAGCACACGATAAACTCAACATGGCGTGCTTTAGTCAAATTCAACCCGTTCTGTTGTATCTCGAGGTAAAACACAACTTTGGCAATTTCCTCACAACAATCACAATGAAACTCTTGCAAACTTTTCCTTGCTTTATAATCCTGCCGGAACGTAGTCCTTGAAGATGAGCTTTGGCTATATCCTAGCAGTTATTGTGAAGAAGACTGTGCAATTCAATGAACTGTGCATACAAAAACTGCGGTTATGTTGATCTGTTACTAAAAAAATACGAGTAATTTTCCAATTCTGGTCATGGACCCAAAAAAATGGGTTCCCTCGCCTTTTCTGACATTAATCGATACACAATTTTAAAGGATTGACTTTGTCTTCCCCGATAACAGAGTTGATAGCTGTTTCGAAACGTCAGTGTTTTGGCAATACAGTAAAATGCCGTTGTAACGAACAACAATATAACGAAATATTCATTATTACGAATATTATGTGCTTTGCATCTTCCACTACAATTTAATGTTAAAATATTTCAATTGAATGAACTTAGCTTGTATGAAAAAATTAGTATAATGAAATAAAAATTTCGCTCCCTAGCCGAAGAAGTCTACCTTTTTAACGAAGAGTATTTTAAATATACACTACTGGTCAAAAGTTTTCGATCACCTATTACAACAATGGATTTGTGGTTAAAACAGGGATTTCGTTTTGAATATTCTATCATATCATAATGCTAGAGAGAGAAAATATTTATATTGTTGGTCTATTTAAGTTTTCCGATCGTACCTGTTGACATAAGAAGTACTAACTTAAGTTTTGTACATTTTATCCTATGTCTTTCTTTAAACTTCTTTTCAAATACAATGCTAGTTCAACTTTTTATTTTATTTAAGACTATTTTATAGATCTACATGCAAAATATGCTGAATTTACGGTGTAAGCAGACGTAAATGAACAAGCATGGTTCTTTTTTTTTTTTTTTAGAGAAACGACATATTTCGATATAATAGAATTTCAATATAACGAAGTAATTTCAAAGGTCCTTTGGATTTTGTTATTGTGGAAGATTGTAAAAGATTTGAATATATTTCGCACGTTTTTCTCCTGAATGCTTTTTATTTCCTACGAGAGAGGTCACTAATAATACTTACTTACTGGCTTTTAAGGAACCTGGAGGTTCATTGCCGCCCTCACATAAGCCCACCATTGATCTCTATCCTGAGCAAGATTAATCCAATCTCTACCATCATATCCCACCTCCTTCAAATCCATTTTAATATTATCTTCCCATCTACGTCTCGGTCTCCCCAAAGGTCTTTTTCCCGCCGGTCTCCCAACTAACACTCTATATGCATTTCTGGATTCGCCCATACGTGCTACATGCCCTGCCCATCTCAAACGTCTGGATTTAATGTTCCTAATTATGTCAGGTGAAGAATACAATGCGTGCAGCTCTGCGTTGTGTAACTTTCTCCATTCATAGAGGATAAAAATGACAACCATGTCTGAATGTATTAAAATTGATTTATACATGAATAAACACCATTTTATGAAGAAAACACACTATTATTTTTCCATAAACTTATTGCTTAACAGATTTCGAGGACTCTGAAATCTATCTTAATTTCTGAATAGCCCTATAGTCTTTATTGCAATCATTTCGTTTGTGTTAGACAATACATTTCCAGTGCCGGTTGTCAGTCATATCTGCAAGCTTACCTATATTTGTACTCTAGCTGTGAGTGTGTATTATGTTTTAATTCCCTTTGAGAAGACGAGATGAAGTTTTTCAGCACTGGGAAGGCCTACTCTTTCTTTCGGAGAAAAAAGTTATCTGTAAGAATGCGCTCGTGTAAAATGCGACAAATGTAGGGGAAACTCGGCAAATTTGGCAATATAGGAAATTTGGCAATATTCTTGTATTTCTTCTATTGCCAAATTTCCTCCAGAGTTTTAAGAAGTTCAATGACACGATCATAGAGTGCAACATCTGAGTGTACTTTTAGTTTCCGTTTCATTCGAATCCGCCCATTACAGTGGCACATATTGTTACTAATAGAAAGAAGTGTTGAATATTTCCTTTTGACGTGGTTCTGTGGACGTGTGTATACAAAGACGGAAGAAAAGTGTTGTTCATTATCTACGTTTGTTTGTGCATTACATATCAAAAGCTGAGATTCCATATTATAAGGTAAGCCATTTATATAATTAATATTTTCTGTTAATAACTCAACAGGCCTTAGCTCGTTTTATGTTCTCCTTAGCAAAAAATGTCTTCTACAGGGTAGTGTGAATTAGCCATTTTCCTTTATAGTGATATATTGCTGCTCTCTTTGAATACGAATGTGTACTCGATGGTAAAATTTAAGAGTAGGGACGTATGGGGGATTTTTACAGTCTTCAATGCTGCACTGTGTGTGGTGTGTTGCAGATATGACAAGGGGACGAGGACATTATTCTGAAAAATATTCCAAAGATGATTTGCGGGCTGCGATTTGGAGTGTTTTGAAAGTTAGATAGTCGACTTATAGGGCTTCTAAGAAGTACAATGTGCCCTTTAACAACTTAAAGAGATTTGTGTATGCATTCTCAGGACCCGTTGACGTTGTCATTCCCAAGAAAGGAAGACCCCTAGTTCTAACCTTGAGGAAGAGCAAAACCTGGTGACATATGTAATCAAAATGCAAGAACTTGAGTTTGGGCTATCGACAACAGAAATTAGAAGACAACCCTTCAATATAATTAATAGGAGTGGTCGGAAAAATCCATTCATTTTTTTCTTGCTTTGTTTTGTGTTTATGGTATTTAGCGATTTCTTGTCCCAGTAAATTAAGTCTTATAAACCTTGTACCACTGTTTTATTTTGAAAAATTTATTTTTTAATCGTATTGCCAAATTACCCCTGTACTATTGCCAAATTATCCTGATGAAGTGCCAAATCTGGAAACATGTAATTTGTTATTTATTAGTGTGTTATGTGTAAAGTAATTTAGATTTGTAAAATTTTCTTTCAGAGGTTTATTGGGATTTAATGTTTAAACACATTCCATAATAGAGAATATTTAATTTCAGAATATGTAACTACAAACTGTGTCAAAATACAAAATATTGCCAAATTAGAGAGTCTCCCCTACTTGATGCAGTGATTATTTTATTTTTCGTCATATTTATGAGAAATGTGCTACTTTATGACAAATATTTTTCTTGTCCTAATTCTTTTCCATTTTGTTTTCTTTTATTTCCTGTATTTTCCTCAATTTTTCTGCATTTATTTTTGTTTTTTCTTCTTTATTCGTGCTATTTTTCTCATTTTTCTTTACTTCTTTGCCTGTTCTAAATTTATATTATTTACTTTGTATTAATAATTTCTTCTCTGCTCTAAATTCTCTCTCCGAGTACAAATTAATAAGCCTGTATTAACATGTGCGTCCGTCCTCCACGCTAACTGATGTCGCACTGTGTACGTATTTCTTGAGCGCAGATAACCTCGACAAGTTTATGCTGTTCCCGGCACATATTCTACACACATTATACTTGTAAATTGTTGTCACTTGCGCCACTCCTGCATCCAAGACCGGCGTGTGTAATGGAGATATGGAAAAGAGAAGAGAGCCCAGAAGAAATGAGATCCCTTTGTCAAAAACACAGCGACCCGGAGGGATCTGAGTTGACGACAAAAACACTTCCATCTCGATCGCGAGGAGCGCCCAGGGACGGACAGACAGACGGCCGGACAGACGGCATGGACACTTCTACCTGTACCTGACACACAATTCAGCTTCTACTGTATTTTGGAATAGTGTTACATACATCATGTATGATCTCTGATCTCACCCGCTTACTACCTTAGTGTTGCAAAAGTTCTGTTCAGGAAGTTTGAATAAAAGATGTTTGTATTATTGTAAAATTCATTGTTGAATACAGAAAGCTTTAACATTTTCTCAAATATTTCCCTTCTATCGTCATCATCCTCGCCCATTTCCTATACTACTGTCCGTCCGCGTGGTTATGTCGCAGGGTCGTCGCAACGGAGGAAGTCACGTGACAGTTATTCTTTAACGGGCCGTTTTCTTTAAATTATTTTGTACGAGATCGTGCGTATTTGCTTGGTTTCCGCACAAAACCAATCCGCGGAAAGTCTAAAATTCCACATTCAGTATTCCCAACCTAACACACATAACAATTTCCCTCTTCTTACCGCTTAAGTGACATATTGATTTTACTGCTTTTTAGAGACGTTCAATATAGTAATAATTATAAATTAGAAACTTACCACTGCAATTTCACCTAAATTGCACTGTTAATTATTGTTTTTAAATATTTGCAAAAATTAAGTAAACTTTACAATTCCACTAAAGTAACTGCATTCGTGATGCAAGTAACATTAAGGAAGCCGTGAAAAAATCAAAAAGATTCCAGACTCATCATAGACTGGAGAAAAAAAAAGACAGACGTATATCACGGTCTGCTGGAGTATAGTAAACACAGAAAATATTTCATGGCAACAATGTTGAAGAAAGATATTTTGGTGTTTCGAAGTTGCCGTCATTAAACAGAAACCAAGATGGAGATTTCATTGCAACTGTTTAGAAATTCCTCTTTCAGGTATGTAATAAACTATCTTCGCACAAAATAATGTACAGTACACGAGCGGTATGTTTTCTTTCAATTCTCGGAAATTAAAAAAGCTCTACTACGTTTCGCTTTTTCAATCTTTTCCTCGAACATGAAAACTTCAACATACTGCTCTTGTAACGCATATTACTATTAAATAGTTGTATAATATTCCCTATAAGTCCGATTCAGGAAATAACAAGACAGCCTAGCCTCTACCTTTACAGAGGGGAAAGCAGAAGCGGGTGGGGGAAACCGGGATGTGACATAACCACTCAGACGGACAGTATACTTACACGTACACTCACCATAGTACACGACATAACTCTCCACAGATACACACCATGCATAATGTGGCCGCCGAAGTGGTGTGAAACTTGAAGATGGGTCACAGTCCTGCCATCTATCCGCAATATGCGAAACCAGAATTAAGCAAGTGAAGTGGATAAGCATTGGGTGCGCACGCACGCACACACACACACACAAACACCTTCTCAAATATTTGAACAAAGATTTGCATCTAATCGCGCGTCTAGCCATAAGATACAATTATCACCACCACCACCACCACCACCACCACAACCACCACCATAAAAAAACATTTCGCAGACTAACAAAATTTCAATGAAGTTTTGAAATTATTCACAGTCATTCTAGATTAGTTTCTTCATACATAAAATATTTTGTGCGAGATCGTGCGTATTTGCACGGATACGCGGTAAGTGTGAAATACCACATTCAGTATTCCCAACGTAACACACATAACAATTTCCCTCTTCTTACCGCTTAAGCGTCATATTCATTTTACTGCTTTAGGCTTTTAACATATTATTTTTTAAAGACGTTCAATATAGTAATAATTATAAATTGGAAACTTATCACTGCAATTTCACCTAAATTGCACTGTTAATTATTGTTTTTAAATATTTGCAAAAATTAAGTAAACTCTACAACACCACAAACGTTACTGTATTTGTAATGCAAGTAACAATAAGGAAACCGTGAAAAAATCAACAAGATTCCAGACTCATCATAGACTGGGGGAAAAAAAGACAGACGTATATCACGGCCTGCTGCAGTATAGTAAACACAGAAAACATTTTATAAGAACAATGTTGAAGATAGATATATTTGTTTTCCAAAGTTACCGTCATTGAACAGAAACCAAGATGGAGATTTCATTGCAACTAATTAGAAATTCCTCTTTCAGGTATGTAATAAACGATCTTCGCACAAAATAATGTACGATACACGAGCGGTATGTTTGTTTTCATGTTCTCGGAAATTAAAAAAGCTCAACTACGTTTCGCTTTTTCAATCTTTTCCTCGAACATAGAAACTTCAACATACCGCTCTTGTAACGCATATTACTAATCTGGCGTTCGGCATGACATGCTATCTGAAGAGCACAAGAAGTAGGACTCATCCCTGTTTAACTCTGAATCCCATCAGCGAGAAGACAAGTTATCGCGTTTAATGTGAAATAATGATAGTTTCTAGACAGCCAATCCTAGAAGTAAATATTTTAATGATCGGCAAGTGTTTTAATAATTTACTATTTTTGGGCTGCGTCCAAATACAGTAGAGCGTCTCGTTTAGGCACAGTGAAAACGTAAACAAAGTGCCGGTAACGTGCGTGGAGAGGACGAGCTGTACGATAAACACGAGGGATGCACAAGGTTTTAGTTACAACATTTATGGCGAAGCATTAATATTGAAATTATATTTTCCAAAACCACACAAAACAAAAGAACACAAATTGCATAACGTTATCATATACACATTTCAACAAAAAATTTATAGCTTTGAAATAATTCAGTATAACAAATCAAATTTTGCTACTTATATGATGTTGCTTTCAAGCAGCATTTTTTTACGGTCGTGATTTTTATTCTCTGTATAACTAACATAATATCACCGTCTTCTGTACTGTATCTGAATAAATTGAAGTCTGAGAAGGGATTATTATGTTTAGGAAATAATGTTGTCACTTCAGACCAATATACTGTAGTTTTGTTAATTCAGCCACAGAAGACGCTGGTATTATGTTAGTCATACAGAAAATGAAATTCATGACCACAAAAAATGCTGCTCGAAAGCAACATCATATAAGTAGCAAAATTTTAATTGTTATATTGAATTATTTCAACGTTACAATTGCTTGTTTGTTAAAATGTGTGTATGATAAAGTTGTGTTCTTTTGTTTCATGTATTTTTGAAAAATATAATTTCAATTAATGCTCCGCCATAAACGTTGTAACTAAAACCTTGTGCATCCCTCGTGTTCACCGTAGGACTCGTCCTTCCCCCCCCCCACACGTTACCTGCAATTTTTTTACGTTTTCACTGTGCCTAAACGAGACACTCTACTGTAGTACTTATTCTATGGAAGTGTTGAAAGACAGCATTTCTACAATATAAATGACACTGAATGTAACTTTTCCTATAATGAATCTGAAAATAAATTTTCTGTAGTCACTTTATTCATATCATATTTTGCAAAAACTCATTTTGATGGAATAGTGGGATGGTCCCTTTTTCAACCAAGCCCTTCAGTTGTCTTGTAGACACTGACTATAAAAAAACAGCCATCCCATAGTTAATCAGGAGAGGCTAATGAATAGACAGACAGACGGCTTGACAAAAACACTTTCCTTGTTTCAGGAATATTGAAAACACGTAGTGTGCCCATGAAAATATAGAATCACGCCGCTCCCCTCTTATATAGAGGTTTCGTGGGGCGGATTGTGACCACCGTTATAAGTTAACTGCGCTATAACCGATGCCTACAAACCAATTAATTCTCGCTGCATGCGGTCCTATGAAAATTAGGCATATTTTTATATTTACTGTACTTTTCTGTTCCTGGGTGATTGCATTAATTTTTAGTCCACTTAGGAAGGATATTTTTTCAACCGCAGTGTCAGACAGTTAAGATCCGCAGTATACCCAACACTGCGGTATAAACAACGGAGAGTCGTGAACATTTTTCGCATCACCACAATAATGAGAAAACAAATTCACTCCAGACATCCAATGCGCCTTCAGCTTTAAAGTAATCAGCCAGTTCATCGCCCTACTTTTGGCTGACAATGGCAGTGAAATTCATCCTGGCCTCTCTCTTTAACTAAACACTATCCTTATCACATCCGACAAAACCAAAGCGAAATGGTTGCTATAGTAACGAGTTGCAAATGACGTAATCAGATCGTGTGACGTGCTCAGAGAAGACACATCTTTTTGCGAGCGCCTTGCGTGCAGGCAACTTATCGCACAGCTCTGCAATGCCGCTTAGACTAAACGAGCTCTGGTAGGCGCTTCACGTCCGGTTGAAACATGGAACTGAGAGAAGTTTACAAGAACAGAAGAAATCTGCCAAGCAGACGCGAAGATAGGCTTCAGCATGTCAAGTGAAAGACGAGTAGGTAAATGATTACACTTTACTGAAGATTTTGAAAACATTACATTTCCAAACGTAAGTATAGGTCAACAGTACTATACTGAGTGGCACACTTAACTCTTTAACCTTCGACAGCGTGTGAAATATTTCAGATATACACAAACCGACAATTACATCGAAGGGGACATCTGATACACGTAATGTATTTTTTGTGCATGAAATAATTTTCAAGATATTAGAGTCAACAATTTATAAATTCATAACACTTCGAAATTTTATAACTAAGGAGGCATTGGAAATAATATTTTTGCTTTAGTACAATCATTAATACAATATGATGTAATAAATTGGGGTGCAGTAGCATCATTTGTACTTAATCCATTAATTTTATTACACAGAATATTAATAAAAATTTGTCTAACTAAAAATATGGATTACACAACAAATTTAATTTATACAGATTTTAAAGTATTAACTATTTACGAAATTTATAAATGTAATCATTACTACCACAGAAATCAAATAAAACATAAAACTAATCGACATGAATATCGTACTCGAAAACAAAAGTCTACTTTTCCATTAATTAAGCCTAAATGTCATACAAGTGCAGCTGTTAAACATGGTGCTAGTTTCGGCCCAAGACTGTGTAATAAAATTGAAGCGGTGAGATCAATAACCATTCAAGTCCATTTACACATGTTTCGAGAAAAATGCAAAAAAAAAAAAAAAAAAAAAAAAAAACTTTTTTTTTTATTTCTTACCTAATTATTATTTTTTGCACGTAGTATTTCTGGTTGTTTCAGAGATCAAGATAAAGTAGTATACCAACTTTTAAAGTCGTAACACTTGTGGAAATATCCAAAATTTAATTTCAAATTTGCGAAAAATGAATGACCAGAAGTGGTCTTCAATGGTCACTGAACTCACTGATTGAATTACAAACCATTTTCAAAATTTGAAATACTTTAAAATTAGAGCTTTTAAAAAAGAAATTTATAAAATTATTCATAATATATAATATTAACAAATGTGTGTATTTTCTTACCCTTTATTTCTGTCGACTATATTCATGTTTTTATTGAATATCACTGGCTTCTGTCTGATTGTCAATTTATATTAAATGTGTTTTTTCTCTCTTTTTCTCTCTCTTTCTTTTTTTTCTTTTTTTTTTTTTTTGCTCTTGTGTCTTATTTATTGGTTTGAATTAAGTTACTTACTGCATTTAGTAAACTAACCTTGTAAATTTTATGTTATATTATTGGCTAAGACCACACCGTACAGCGCCTGGCTCTTACGGTAGTGGCTAGAAACTTTTTTTATATAATCTTCATTTGCACTCACTAGCTAGCTAGCTAGCTAGTTAAATTAAATAAACTTTCTTTTTTTAAATGGGAACCGTGTACTGCAAATGTTGCGTTAGCTCTGGGAAATAACAACTGACTACTTTACAGGCTGAATGTCACCGGTAAGAGAAAACGGGTCTAGGGTATTTCGTAACCGGAAATTTTGTCACCGTCATAGATTGTCACCTATTTTTCGTCATTAGTTTTTTTAGTCATAAAATACATTTTGTCACCATGTTTTTTTTTATCGCTGAGAAGATTTTGTCATCGAACATATTTCGTCATTATATATATTTTATCATATAGAAAATTACATTTAGGCTGTTTTTATTACGAGTCCAAAACTATAACTGCATAATTATTTCAATGCTGTGTAGGCTACTAACATGGCTTTTGAATTACATACATTCATCCTGTTTTTATGAAGTTTCAATCAAAATTCCCAGTGAAGTAATGCTCTGTAGGTTCTATTATAATAGCTTTCTTAACTGAGGAAAACAATTGCTTGTGTGACTGAAAAAACCATGAAAAAAACCTCAGATTGGCCGGCCACGGAGTATGGACTCGGTACCTCTCGAATCTGGGTCTCACAAGTTACCGTCTGAGCCAACTCGCTCTGTTAAGTTCATTTTATGTACATTATTACTCATAATACTAAAAAAAATTGTATTGTACAGTCAGTTTTTATAGAGCGATATCAGAATCTATATTAACAATATGTGCTACTAGGATACAAAATTGTGGTAGCAATAAACTGATAACGGGAAATTTAATATTTTAATTGAATCTTGGAGGCAATCTTGTTATGAGACGATAGGACAATCTACGTTAACAGTACGTCCTTATTAGGATACGTAAAGGTGGTAGTGTTAAGAGTGACATAAGGGAATCACAGTTAATTTTATTTGAATTATTAACATTCCAATTAAATATTAGAGTGAGTTTCGTTATGGGACGACAGCACGATATATGTAAAGTATATTTTGTTGCTAGGACACAAACCCGCTGTAATATTAAAACTGGCACAAGGAAATAGCTACTAAGTTATTTTATGTGCATTATTAACACCAGAGATGCACCTTAAAATCTTGATATGAGGCGTTTAGCAATATGTAGCAGCTAGGATACGACATTGTTAACAAAAGGAAACCGCTGTTAAATGCATTCCATGGACATTATTAATTACAATTAAATCTTGCAGCACATCTTGTTGCGCTGAATTAGTACAATCCATGTAGGACTTGGGGCACTCTAGTACTAAGGGTACTAATATTAGCAGGGTGAGGGACGGAACAATGGATGCTGCGGTCCAGCCGACCCCACTGACCCCTGCCCGACCTTCTTCCTCCCCTTCCTTCATCCACAGATCTCTTTCTATGCAAATCCCACCCCTGGTCCCAAAGGGGGTTGAAAGGGAGTCAGGTCTTACAGGCCACTCATAACTTCCGGTACAAGGGCACGTGGTGTGGATCCGCGGAGGGCTCGAGAAACACGTCTGAATGAACGACACATACTACTGGGTGGAGTACGATAATCAAGTTGTAGCAGTTGTTTGTATATTAGAAGAACGTCGCGGTAATTGTTCAAAGGGCAGCTGTACAAACAAAACTTCCACGAATCGCTATGAGTCTGTGAAACCCTATTTTCTACATGTCTGTCTGCATACAAATACAGTAATCACTTAAACTGACAAAAAATACTGTAAAAATTGCTAACAGCACGCAAATGGTACTCATATAACCAAAGCTACCGTTTCTGGCGCGTGAAATAAGTAATGGGAACGTTGAGAGCGAGTATTTTATCTGTGCCAGAGTCTGTGGGCGTGATGGCTGACAACTACTGTGATTAGCAGATTGTTGACATCACATCTGTTTAGGAGGTGGTACTACTCTCAGCCGAAGTGTCAACATGCGACTGACTGCACAGTGTACTCAAGGACACACTCAGAAACGCAAAGTGCGAGTGTCTTGCCTCTGACGCAGTCAGTATTGGGTGGTAGCGTTCTCAGCTGCACTGGCAACAAATGCTCACTGACTGGCTTCTTACACAAGGACACGCGCCAGAAACTATGGCACTGGCTGTATCTGCAGAGTCCTTTACAGAAACGTTATCTCTATTAGTGTGCCTATCATAAGCAACGAAATTCAAGGGCGTTTGTCGAGCGTTGCATGCAGTCAGTGCATGTCAGTCTGTTGTGAGCTTCTAAAGAGTTTACTCACTAATGTAGCGTAGTGTAAGCTAATGTGTCTTTTTAATTGTTTGAGAACAATGAAGGGATTATACATTCGTGCGTAGTACAGTACAAACTACCGTGTCTTTTGTAGTTCATTCTTGATTCACGACACTTTTAACGCTTGTATATTAGATTATAATAAAATGTTAAAACTTTGTTAAAATGAACTGAAAGCTGTGTGACTAGTTTCGGCGTAATGCCCGCCATTCTCAATCTACTGAGATTTTGCGTGCTGTTGTTTTAGCATCTTGTTGCTTGATGTCGTTGTGGAAAGTGATGTGTGTTTGAGATAGGTAATATTATGTCGAATAGGGTGTGCGTTTTGAAGTATGTTGTGTGTCTGTTTTAGTGTGTTTACGTATTTTGTATTGTTCTAGTATATTTAATTTTTAGTTTTCAATTCAATGTGTAATATTTCAATATCTGTCCCAATACTTCTGTAGTTGTGGTTGAAGTTAGAGATGTGATTTGGTTATGGCTGTGTTGTGTTCGTTGTAAAGTGTTTGAAAAGATCTACCAGTATCTTTTGAAGTTTTAATATTTTTATCATAGTGCTTAACTAAAAGTTGTTGGTTCATTTTAATAAATTCACACTTTGAGATTTCTGCAGTTTTAGTCATCCAAAAAGAAGAAGAAAATATGCGGCAAGTCTTTTCGGAAGAAGAGATTATGAAAGTTCGAGTATTACAGAACGATTTAAAAAAAAAATGTGTTGAGGTAGAAGGACACTTTGAGCATCTCTTGTGACACAGGTTTGGGCCATTCGTGAAACCTACCTGCGCGTAAGGGGAAGTAAAAAGTGAACTGAAAAGCTTCCCTTCCTCGCTACGCTTCGATTTGCAAGCTAGCTAGCTCACTTACCCCCACCATAAGGTTCTTACTATATGCTACGGCGCACGAGATAAATGACCTATAAGATGCATTTGTGTTCAGTTTTAAGTTGTTCATAAATATTTTCCGCGATAAACAGGTTTTAGAAACAAAAGTTACAGTAGAAACGGCGGTTGATCTTGCAGCAATTGTGTGAAGTGTATAACAGAAAATATAGCTGAGCTTGCGGCGTGAGGGAAGCGGCATATATGGATGACTGTATTTTTTAGTTAGGAAACACGAATGCTGTAAAAAACTTAATAGTTTGATATAATTATGTTTTTTTAATAAAACATAATTACCTTAAATGAAACAATACCGATACGAAGTAGTATGGATATTCAGCACAATTTCTAGATTATTATTATTATTATTATTATTATTATTATTATTATTATTATTATTATTATTATTATTCATTAAGGAACCAAAAGCACCACAAAGTATGTAATTTTTTAAATTATTTTATTTGTGTTGCGTGTCATTCTGTGTTGATTCTTCTGACCTGGATATAAAAAGGCAATCGCATACTTACTTGGAATAACCTATCATAATCCGTATTTGTCAGTTTATTATACATAATATAAAACATTGTGAAGAAAATCGTTTACTGCGACTTTAACTAAATCTCTACTCTATATCTTTGTTTCAAATACAGATTCGTTAATTTTTTGCTCAAATTATTATGCTTTATAAATATTATCAACTCGAAGATAAGAAATACGAACAAAATCTTCTCAATACTTTGGAAGAAACTGGTTTAGCTAAAACACACACATAGGTAAACAGCATCCCCAAAACAACTTTTCGACGTTGGAAATGCTTGAAAGAGTATTTTCATGAATATCTCGAAATATATATATTGCAGCATCACCAAACTGGATCACCATTCTTCATACAACGAGAAAGTAATAAAACGGGAAAGAATTTCCAATTATTTTATATTTGGCACATGACATTATTAAAAATGTTTCCAAAAGATTATTTTCGTTACGTTTTACTGTTACACATGTTATTCTGTTGAACCGCACCCTATGAGAACCACTTGGGCTAAATTAACCATTCCAGAGTTTTAATAGGAGAGTAGGGAGAAAAATGTTCTCCGGTTCTGGAGCCATGGTTGTCAGTTTTATGCAACAAAAAAAAATAGTACACCAGTCTGGTAATCTCCATCTGGTATCACTGAAGTTCGTATTCTTTTGTTGATTTTATTTATAGTCGCTTTAAATTCTATAGTAATACCACAACTTTACTATGGATGGAATGTCATTTTGTCTCAGGTTCGGCGTTCTCTCTAACCCGAAGACATATGACGCCCCGCTCTGAAGTGCTCTCTCACCAACACGACATCTATTGCGACAGCTGGACACTTAAACCTTCGGTCAAAATACCATATATCTCTGGGTCGGACATTTACACTCTCACTTGACAGACGCTATCACGTGTACAATGTTTCGACTTTTACGATGGCTGGATTACTTACTTACAAATGGCTTTTAAGGAACCTGGAGGTTCATTGCCGCCCTCACACAAGCCCTCCATTGGTCCCTATCCTGTACAAGATTAATCCAGTCTCTGTCATCATATTCCACCTCCCTCAAATCCATTTTAATATTATCCTCCAATCTACGTCTCCAATCTTTTTCCCTCCGGCCTCCCAAGTAACACTCTATATGCATTTCTGGATTCGCTCATACGTACTACATGCCCTGCCCATCTCAAACGTATGGATTTGATGTTCCTAATTATGTCAGGTGAAGAATACAATGCGTGCAGTTTTGCGTTGTGTAACTTTCTCCATTCTCCTGTAACTTCATCCCTTTTAGCCCCAAATATTTTCCTAAGAACCTTATTCTCCAACACCCTTAATCTCTTTTCCTCTCTCAAAGTGAGAGTCCAAGTTTCACAAACTTACAGCTTATTAAAGGTTTTGTAACAAGCTGTTTTTTACGATGATGGATTGTTATCGGCTATCCACGACTCCTTATTCAATATATTCGCAGGTAGTCCTACCCTACGATGGCTGGATTACTGAAATATTATTATGGGAAAGCTACGGGTGTGTTTTTCTTGGAAATTGGGTACCAACCTGGCATTTATCTTTATTAGTGGAAATATATTGTATAACAGACTGAGGAAACCACGAAAGAAACGTCACTCATGTTGGCCGGTAGCAAGATTTGAACCCGGGACTTCCCGAATACGAGTCTCAAACGTAAACGTCTGAGTTACCACGTTAAGTCGCACTCCCTTTTATACCATAATATTTTGCAGTGAAATGGCATGAAATGAGAGTAGACGTAAGTGACTTTGGCGGAATACAATTTTTAAAGAAGAAAACACGAAATTTTATGTTGCGGCCTTATCTATCATAAGGTCATGCAAATCAACGCAAAGAATCGAAGATAAATTTTCTAGAATGGCAATTGAAGACTATAGCACTAATCTGCCGGAGAGATTATTCCGCTGTATTAAATAAAATACGATCAAAGGTTTAAATATAGCTGTATTGAACGTGGATAGCAATACGCCGCTATTGATAATATTTATAGTGGAGTAACTCTAAAACAGATTATTCTATTCTTTTTTGCATGATGTTAGATATGAACTCGTGCGTCCAGTGTGGAAAGCTATCGTGATGACGACGCCACTGTCACAGTTTTACCAGTACACCCTTAACAGAAATCGTTCGCATGGCAACCCCTCATCTTACCGCGTCTTTACGCATTTCCAATACATCACCGATAGCAGGGGGTGTAGAACCACCCCTTTATAGTAGTGATATGTACATGAATTCCATGTCTCTGGTAAAGTAATTTCTGTTTCATCTCACAAAGAAATATGCGGAATTGGAAAAAAAAACAGCCCTTAAAACTCGAGTCGAGTTCTCATCCCTTGAAATTGCAGAAAGCAATCTCTCCAACCCCATCTCGTACTCACTATACCAGAAGCATCCTAACTTTGGCCGGGAGTGGATGGGGGAGAAGAATGGAGGAGGAAGGAATGAGATTCCAAAACCGAGATTACGAGGGAATCAGCAGACGCACAAGTGAACTGCAATTAAGCCAAGTTAACTGAAGAATCAGCGCGCACACAGGGTGATGTCAGTATCGAGTCACACTTCTAGGACAGTCTCCATTTCAACTGCAAGTAATTCAAGAATCGGAGCGTATACAGGGTGATGTCAGTATCGAGTCACACTTCTAGGACAGTTTCCATTTCAACTGCAAGTAACTGAAGAATCGGAGTGTATACATGGTGATGTCAGTATCGAGTCACACTTACAGGACATAACTTCAACTTCAACTGAAAATGACTGAAGAAAGTAAGCAGCACACTTCTAGGAAAAAATACCAACTTCTACTGTTAATAACTAGAGAATCGAAGCATATAAAGGCTGATGTCAATATTGAGTAACACTTATTGGAAAATCTCCACTCAGTTCCAAATAATTGAATAATCAGAATGTACACAGGGTAATGCCCATATGAAGCAATACTTTTTTGGCAAATCTACATTCCAAATGCAAATAAATTAAGAGCTAAAGCAAACACAGGATGATGCTAACATTCAATCACACTTTTCGACTAAAAACTATAATTAATCTAGAAATCCGTGAATAATAATTAGAGGGTATAATGTTGATATCCGATTCCGGTAACATTCGTGAAATACAGCTTGCAATTCTACTGAAAATAAAAATTGAAACCGTACAAAAGCGGTCAACAGCACAGTGCACTCTCGGGCTAGGGTGCATACTTGGCAGCTGGCGGGTATGCTTCCTACCTCGTCCTTCTGCTCGACGGTGCTTATTACGATACACTCGTTACCCTTTACACATTTCAGCGAGTGTTACCATAAAATTATATTTATTTTCTTATATATTTAGCCGGGCCAGGTGGTTTCGCGATCTAAGGTGAGTTTAACGTAGGCGGTGAGGTCAGAAATTTCGTGAGTTCGAGTTCCAAATCGAGCATGGATGGCTGTCCTTCGTTAATGTTCTTTCTTGTGTGTGTCTCTGTGGAAGTCCCTACACTCTGCTTACCCCAGGCTAGGGGAGGCCACGTATGTGTCAGTGTCTAATGTGTAGTACAGAGGAAACAATCCCTCCCCTACAACAGGAAAAGTTAAACGAATAATATTATAGTGTAATTTTGTAGCTAGTCAGCGATCTAGGCAATGGAAGGGGAAAGGAACTGGTTACCCTACCACATTATCTTCTGGCTTAGTTGCCTCATGAGTGATGCCTTGTTGGTATCATATGTGAGGTTCAGACCTGTCTTCGGGCAGTTGACTAAACAATAACAATAATAATAATAATAATAATAATAATAATAATAATAATAATAATAATAATAATAATAATCTGTTAATATTACCTACGTATAATGCCTGAGAAAAATATTTGTGATGAAGCACGGGAGAAGTCAATATATATATATTTTTTTTTTGCAGAAGCAGTCAACAATTGCAATAGAAAAGTCTGATTTATTAAAGACTGATTTTATTATAGAAGTGAATTTCTAGTGAATATCCTATCTATACTAATAATAAATCTGTAGCCGAAATTTTTCTGGTAATTTTCGATTTTCCAAAAATAATTGGTCCTAACATATATAATTAACCGCCCTGAAACCGAAAATCGCTTTTCTGAAATTTTTGTTTGTATGTCTGTCTGTCTGTCTGTATGTTTGTTAACTTTTCACGCGATAATGGCTGAACCGATTTATATGAAAATTGGAATATAAATTAAGTTCGTTGTAGCTTAGAATTTAGGCTATATGACATTCAAAATATTTTATTTAAAAGGGGGGTTATAAGGGGGCTTGAATTAAATAAATCGAAATATCTCCCTTATTATTAATTTCCATGAAAAATATTACATAACAAAAGTTTCTTTAAAAATAATTTCCGATAAGTTCTATTCCATGCAAAATTTTGATAGAACTGATATTTAATGAAATAAGAGTTTCAAAATTACAATAACAACGCCATCTAAGGCGGTGTAATGAAACAAAAAAAAATGACTTCGTCTATAAGGGGCTTTGGACAACAACAATCGAAAGCTATGAAACATACGGTAGCTTACAGAGAATGTTTCTGTGTTTATATGAAGTAATATCGGAAGCTAAATTAACCGATTTGTATAATTAATTATTAATTCACCATTGGAAAGTGTAGTTTCTCTGGATGGACATAATGCTATAATGTTATTACAGTAACTTCTGAGTGAATCGAGGACAGGTAAGATTAAAATAGCTTCTTATGCACAGAAAACTTGATAGGCATTCGTTTCCTGTATTTCCTAAAATAATTTTTATGACCAAATGAGTGGTCTCTGGATCAAAATGATCGCATTTTAATTTTTTAATACAATTTAAATTAAGTAATATAATAAACGATTTATCCTTCTATCAAACACGAATGTTCCCTGGATCAAATGTCCTATTTTAATTATGTAATTACTTTATATTTATTTCTAACGGGTGCAGCGGAGCGCACGGGTACGGCTAGTTCTTAATATAATATTACGTAAAAAGAAACATCAGAATATGAAACTTTAATACCTTACGAACCTCGTCTTTACGTTTCCATGGTGATGACTGATGAGACATTACTAGTTCAGATTAGTAATTCGGTGCACATTAATAATAGTACGAAAATCTAAAGGTTTAAAATTTCCCAGGTAACTATAGGTACACGGTGGCAGCGAGTGATACAAACAGCGCGTCGCCATGGCAACATCTCGTGTGTACGTAAACACGGTACCGTAATCTCGCGAACCGATGACCGCAGGTGGACACCGCAAGGTCTGTTCCTTGTGCATTATTAAACGCTAAGGAGACGAGCAAAACTCTACAACGGATAGTCGCATCCTGAGCATTAGATTCACTTCAAGTACTTACGAATTATTGTGATCAAAACGTAACAATATCGCTATTTAAAATCATCAAATTGAAAGGAAATCAATGTAAAAATAACAATAAATATTCACGAGGATATAGCAAAGAATAAGCATACATACCTTCTTTCACAATTTTTTATATTGTATTAAGAACATTTTTTGTTAGATGCTTCCCCCCCCCCTTAATTCCAATAAAAGATTTGCTCTGTGCTGATTCCAATTTGTAATCTCAATACTGTTTGCAGTGAAATTAATTTTAAAACACTTTGAGGAATCCGTTCAATATTTTTTAATTCCCCTGTAACTCGAATGTTGAAAGCGATTGCATCAAAGCGAACGTACATGAAACCTCTGACGTTACCATAGCAACTAGAATTGCAATTTTCTTTTTTAAAGTCGGCTATTTCTGCTATATTTTATAACAAAAATGTTCATCATGATTGGTTGTAACAGCCAACAATTTAAATTTTCTAAGAAAATCTGTTTTCTTCTGCTTCACGTTGCTATAGCAATTTAAACATTGAATCTGAAACTCTAGATACAGTTCACGCAGGAACGCTAATAGCAAAAAAAAAAAAGCATCCATAATTTAATGTTTCCATAGAAACCAAGGCTTTAAATCACAGACGGCAAACAAATACCTCCTTCATCTGTCATTGTAATTGCTGGATAATTAAGTTTTCTTGGAGTGTCGTCGCGTCACCATCAATCAACCACTAGCAATTAGGATAATCCAGACTGTTGTGCGGATTACACATAACTGTTGTGATGAGTAAAAAGTGGCAGACAGGAGAGAGAATTAGACATGCGAGCAGTGTCGTACTGGCTGTGTATCCATGTCAACGCACTAAACCGTGAAGTGAGTCTGTAATTCCTTTACCGAATAACATGCATGGCATTTTCATTTCATCTAAACATAAACAGGAGGGTCAGATTCAAATCCCGACCACAACAAATGGAGTTTATTTAAGAAGGCAATATTAACGCAGGGTTTCTAGGAGCTCTCCTGTTTCCAGCGTCGTAATTTCAATATTTCAGTATAATTCTTTAAGGGGAAGGACCTACAGGAATGACCAAATATGTGTCAAAATTAACATTTAAATAGCTGCTGCACTTCTGTCCCTTTACTCTGTGCTCAAACTTTTCCGATGAATATCATAAGTTTGTTTATTTTACATTTTTCAACATTTAATATGTAATATCTCAGACAATAACAAAGATAACTGAAAAATAATTTCAGGGCATATTCTAACATTACACATAAATAATTCTCTAAGAGGAAATTGTTAAATTTCAAATTAAAGGATAAATTAAAAATAGACGTGCAATTTTTCTTTCTCTTTATAAAAATGCAACACAGAATAAATATGGGAAATACCTGTTATTAGCTATTCGGTTGAGAAGCTTTTATCATCCAGTCTGCTGTCAAAAAATCTGAAAGTTAGAATTTATAAACAGTTATATTACCGGTTGTTCTTTATGGTTGTGAAACTTAGACTCTCAATTTGAGAGAGGAACATAGGTTAAGGGTGTTTGAGAATAAGGTGTTCAGGAAAATATTTGGGGTTAAGAGGGATGAAGTTACAGGAGAATGGAGAAAGTTACACAACACAGAACTGCACGCATTGTATTCTTCACCTGACATAATTAGGAACATTAAATCCAGACGTTTGAGATGGGCAGGGCATGTAGCATGTATGGGCGAATCCAGAAATGCATATAGAGTGTTAGTTAGGAGATCGGAGGGACAACAACCTTTGGGGAGGCCGAGACGTAGATGGGAAGATAATATTAAAATGGATTTGAGGGAGGTGGGATATGATGATAGAGACTGTATTGGTCTTGCTCAGGATAGGGACCAATGGCGGGCTTATGTGAGGGCGGCAATGAACCTCCGGGTTCCTTAAAAGCCAGTAAGTAAGTAAGTAAGTAAGTAAGTAAGTAAGTAAGCATGTTCATAAAAATGGAAAATAAAAATAAAAATATAAAAATTAAAATTTCTAAAAACCATAAAACAAAATCGATTAGCAGTCTTTTAGTTTTCATTTAAGACAATATTTGAATCCCCTATATCCACTCTTACAAATTAAAAGATTTTGACAGTAACTTGTGGAAAATAGAGGGAATTTTCAACCTAACAGTGACTTTTAATAAATTTCTTGCTTCAAATTTAGTGGCTTCTTGAATTCAAACTATATAAATTATTAGCATTCATTCTTAGAAAGCAATATGTGGGAATAACTCAATTCTGAACAGAATGATCTATAAAGGGGTTTTAAATCTAGAGGATTCACTTGAGATTCTGTGATACTCTTGAGAGCAAATCAATCATTTTCTTTATAATACTGCATTGTTTGCATTTTTTATGCCTGTGGCTGTATCATAAAAGGTAAAAGTGAAAATAATGTAATTAAAATGCTTCATACATTGGTATGAAACTGGGTTAGGGAAATGGAGGCTCTACTTAAAATAATATGAGAGAAGAGATTTCTTATAGGTCCTTTCCCATTAAATTATCACAGATGAAGCAGTAGAATTTTTCCCCAAAACATCAACTTCATCAGGTATCCATGGTGAACATTTAGTGCAGCAAGTAACTACTACAATCATTTGAGTTTGCTCTAACGCCTTAGCTTTCGCGTAGATCTATGGGGAGACAAATAAGAAAACGAACACAGCAATAAATATTTATCTTAACAGAATAGTGGTTCTTCCCTTATTCATTTGGCCAAGGAAATACCAATTTACATCTACTAATAAAACAGATTCCTATATAATACTTTTCGATTGCAGCGATATTTTACTACTTAATTAACTTATTATTCCCAGAACATGAATTTTACCAGCAATCGGAAAGTACTGGGAATAAATTTGAATAAGGAACAAAAAAGTTTCCTTCCCAGGCAGGATTCGAATGACGAAAGTCTTAGTTACCAGTCTATCGTGCTCTGTAGTGAACAAGGCTCTGAAATCAGCTACAAGGGCCAGTCCGGTTTTTTTTCCACTACTGTACAGTATTTTGCTGTAGAAGAGACATAAGTTTTGTGTGAGATAGATCTACAATACGAACATTTTTTTTCTATTTTAAGTTAGCAACTGTGAACATTTTATACCTCCTAGGTTGGGTGTGAACCCACAGATATCGACTTAAATAGTAAATATGGCTACTACTAAGGAGTACAATAAGTGTTTCTTTGGTAACACATTCCTAAATACAATTAAAAGCAGATTCCTGGAAAAAAATGGTGGACTTACATGGACGCAATAGCCAATGTAAGTGGCCCGATGGTCTTCGGACTGCGTGGCAGGACAATTTACGCATAAATTTCGAGTTATAAGCTCCACGCACCAGGCAGTCGTTAATCTAGCTCGGGCGATATAAATCTGGAAGCGCGTTCTTTTTTCAATTTACGGGCCGGTCAGGAATATATCACCTGTTCGAGGCACAATGCGCACAAAAACAAAAGACTGGCACGCAGCCGTACTTCAGCGCGTTTCATACGCCTCACGTTGCCTAGAGACGATCATTTGCATAGTAGTCGCTATTCAACTTTATTTACCTATATTTTCTACTTGATTGAGGGTCCTAGATCTGAGATATACAAATCATCATAACTTTATTATAGTCAACATGATCACCACTGAACCATCACCACCATAATTATTATAAACATCACTACTATAAAATTTCAGGCATACACTACGTACCTGAGGAAGTAATTGCAGTAATATTTATTTTTATATGTTCCGTTCAATTGTGTAGTCACATATGAAAATTATGTCTCAGAGGAAAGAACTGTATTTAAATTTATCTTTGTTTATGTCTAGATAACATAAAAGGCATATTATTAGCCAGACGTTTACAATATGCCTGGGTTAAATCCCAAATCTCTCCGCAGTGCATATGACGAGAAGGCATAATATATCACTATTGATAGTGATTCGTCCGTCGGAGGGGGACGTTAAGCCTGGCGGCCCCCTTGGTGCTATTCGATAGGAGCAGGCTACGTGCCGGCACCGGGTTTCCCCTTCTCCCTTCATCTTTATCATCATCATCACTCATTCCAAACACCACAGTTACACGAACACCTACACATACTCTCACCCTAATACACGACGTAACTCTCCACAGATATACATAATGTACAGTGTGACCCGCCGAAGTGGTGTACAACTAGAAAATGGGTCACAGTTCTGCCATCTATCCGCAGTATGCGGAACCCGAATCACGCAAGTGAAGTGGGTGGGCATTGGACACACACACACACACACACACACACATATTTCAACTTGAAGTAGTAACATAACATTTGAAGAAGAAGTATGCACTGATAAACATTAACTTGAACCCTGCAAATAAAAGTGTGTTATAAACATTAATGTGACTAGAAGGTAAATTTTGTTTCTTTAACGTTGTATAATGTTATTATTCGAAGGTGACAAGGATAAAACGAACAGGTTTTCGTGTAACACTAACGAATTCCGTCTTTGAATGATAATAAATAAAATAATAATATGGTGTGTTAATAAAAAAACATGTTATACATAATATGTAAATGAAAGAATAAAATATATATATATTATTTTAATGTATCGAAAGAATAAAAACTTATCTATCCAAAAATTATGTTTATTTTATTCTCAAAATAAAATTGTACATTGTTTAAACAATGACCAAAAAAAGTAACACTTTTCTTAATTTTTCAGACTTTAACCTCTCGCTACTGTTAACCTGTAAAAGATGGAGAGGACATATTGCAAGTGTTACGTTAATCAATACGAACTTTCCAAAAGTGCAATCCGTTTTGATCTATCTCTTACGGTTTGCAATTTAAATTTATACTAAGTTGTTCATTGACACCCTGTATATTAGCAGATGATGTCAGTATGCTAACATATCTCATAATTAAAACACTTTAGTTACAAACTCGTAGAAAAAAAAAGAATTTATCCAAGAACAGTGGACATCATTCACAGACTTCACTAAAGCATTCGACCTAGTGAAACACATCCCCTGGATAACAGCACTAAATAACAAGGGAGTAGAAGAAAGATGCATAATAACTCTTACCAAACTATACTGTAACACGAGAGACGAAGTCCGGCTACAGAATTAATAGAAAGAGTTAACTTTAGAAAGAAGAATCAGACGGGTCAATTCTATATGTCCACAAAAAGGCATATGTTTTTAGAAGAAATGTTCCAGACGTTTGAAAGTAACTATGGAATTAAAATATATATAATGAACTCTTGCTAATCCGGCCACTCCTTCCACAGAAGGGTGTCGGATTAGCGAGAGTTCTTAAAATGTCATTAAATATATTGTTATAAGCTACGCCAACGACTTCACGTGTGCTTCTAAATAGAAATTACAACGTTCCGCACGTGGCCGGCGCTTGTGTACATACTTAAGTAAAGTATATACGTGTGTAAGTAATACAGTATAAGACATGGCACCGCGGTGTATTAATTACAGTATTACCGGTGCACCGGTGCAAATTTTCCAGAAAAATATTACAGCAGAAGTCATAGGAAGTATACTAAGAGAAGGACGGATAATTGAGATGCCGGATTACTGAGAGTCAGTTTAGCGAGAATCTAGTGTGCAAGAGATTATTTAGTGTACGCTTCGTGGACGACTTAGTAGGTAGGCCTACTAATAGAAATTTCAGCAGCAGAATGAATGACATAACCAGAAGTAGTAAATCAATATAGCATGTTTATTGGCTTACAGATGAACACAAAGCAGACAAATTAGTTACGTACGAATAATCAATTAGAAAATATTATAATGAAAATTATAATACAAGAATTCAACTATGGATCAAATTGTTCCTTTAAATAACACAAATACAAAGAAAATATCAAGACTCCAGTTTACTGGCTCGTCAAAGTTCTGGAGTGTCAACAACAAACCAATTTCTAGACAAAACTTTCCACATCATCCTCAAGAAAAGTCTTCTATGACTCACAGACTTAGTGTCTAAAAAGAAAAGAACGAGATGTGATATCAATTTGTCAAAAGAAATGGAGAGGAAGATTTTGGGCATCAGCACGAAATATGACTACAGAATGAGAACGTCACGACCAGAATAAAGATGCAAGATGCAACGATCGGCATTAGAAGCATCAATACAAGTTGTACAGGACAGGCGGTACGAAGGGACGAGAGTTGGGCACACCGACTGACGACTTGGAATCCAAGAATCAGCCAGGAGAGTGTAGGAAGAAAGGCAGATGACCAAATGGGGAGACGACCTATAGAAGATGTACAGTAGCCGATGGACAAACGAAGGCTAAGAGTAGGAAATACTGGTAAAGACAGACTGAGTAAAGCTTTTGAGTAATTGTATGTATTCAGGAAGAGTTACCAGCACAGCATTTAATAGAAAACTATCAAAATTCCAAATGATGTGTGGCACCATCCATCGCCTTATAGAATAAAACAAGGTAACAAAGCAGAACTAAATTTTATAAAACGATGGCTACACTTATTCTTCTACATGGTTCAGAAACTTGGGTGAATTTAAAGAAAACTGAAAATAGAATACAAAGGATTAGCAGAATGTTAGTTCCATTACGTTTTAGTCCATTCGTAATTTGGTTCTAATTTTACGTTTGTCCAGTTATATGTTTGTCCTAGATCAAATTTTGTCCACAAATCTTTCGTCCATGTTATTTTAATATTATGTGAAATTTAGTCCTATATAGGCTAAGGTTGCCCATATCGCACCTCTTTAGCATTTATAATTTTTATTGAACAATACAGTTTTTATTTTCTTCATTACTTTACAGAGATACATTCCCAGGACATTTACCTTTCATGTAAAAAAGAAATCTTTGAATTTGATTTAATATTTTTTAATTAGAATGACATTTTCGGAACACTTGTCAGTGGTGCCATTTAGGCAACTAGTTTCCTAAATAGCACCTGCGGTTTCTTAAATCGCACCTCTTTATCAGCAGGGAACAGGATGAAGGAAAGCTTTAAATATTGAACATATTGAAGAGTATTTAATATGAATAATGCAATAAATGCAAATTACAAGTTTATTGAAATTAATGAAAGAGAGAAACGCATCTTCAAATGAAATTGAAAAACAATAGAGCATAAATGACCTAATATTTAAACTGCCTGAATGCGTTTTTCATTGTTACACATTTGTCACGTGCTTCACCAGGCAGTTCAGACTGTAAACTGTGTCACCTTTTCTCCGCGATTATCTCGAAGCCACCTAAGAACTGCTTCATGATTTAGCTGTATGAAATGGTTTGAAGATAGAAACATCTAAAGGTTGGGCCTATGAGTATTATGACGAGGAAGCTGAGACAGGAGCACACCATTTTCCCGAGATAATCTAGCTTCTAAACTTTTGGAATGGTTCGTATAGGTGAACATACAGAAGCAGCACTTTTTTGTATGGCAGATTTGAGTGGCAAATGAAATGTCTGACTATTCGACAAATAGTTCACTGTTGATGTAACCTGACTCAGAGTAAACAAAAAACGATCCTGGAGAAGCACCAGCTGATAATGTAGGATGCGCTGTTTGACGTTTAAAAATTATCATAGGTGCCACAATATACCTGGTGCGCTTGTACAGCACACACTTGTTGTATTAACGCCCTTTTCACCACTTGGTATTGCACCCATCTAATGCATTCCTAGTTCAGTTAAAATTTTCTACGGCTAGAGTTGCTACAGTTGCTCATATCGCACCGGTGCGAATTAGGCACCTACAAAGTGGTGCGAATTGAGAAACTAAGTCATAAGTTATTATTTCCTTCATTTTAGTCTATAATCACCACATGTTCGAAAATCTTACTAAGTTAAATGTTCTTTAATATTTCTTTAAACCAATAACATCTTAAGATTATGGATTGCTTTGCATACAAATCCGTTATTTAGTTACAAAATGTTAGCTAAATATACATCCACCTGAGCGATTATATAGATAAACTATCACCACGCTGCAGACACAAAGAAGTGGCAGAAATCAAGTCACATGGTGGAAGTTCATATGGTAGATTGTAACAATACCACTAGATACTACAGTAACTTGTTTTAAACTAGCAGTGGTGCCATTTAGGAAGCGGTGCGATTTATGCTACTCTACCCTATATATTTTGTCCTTACCTGATTTAATCCAAATTTATTTACTTGAAATTTTCGTAGCTATGTTTATTACAAAAAAAAGAATCACTGAAATAAAACATGAGATTTATTTTCAGTTATTTCAAAGAACAAAGATCACGCATTCTTTGCAGCTATTTCTTATAAAGTGTAATTTCCTTCTTTAATTTCCATCTTCGGGTTCTGCGGGATGCTGTGTAATTTCATTACAGGTTGACCGATTCTCACATCACCAATATATCCTGGTTCGATTCTTATTATAAGAGTGGTGTTGATAAGAGTAGCCGTCTTTTATGAGCTGTGGTTTGTTCCTTTTATGAGCAGTGGTTGTTGTTGAAGTAATTACTTTGGGATCCAAACCTGATAATTTTACGTAAAACTAATGTATATATTTCCCTGTCCATTTGGAATTCTCCATTATTTGGTATTATATTGTTGGCTTCTGTTTAAAATGTGCTTCTAGTATCTGAATATCCAAAATCAATCACGATTGGACAATATGTATATTGGACTAAATGTTTGTGGACTAAAAAATTTCTGGACAGCATGCGATAAAGACATGAAATTTACTAAACTTCGATAACAGAAAACGATTTCCTTTGATGTGAGAAAGCTTATAAGGAAAAATGCATTACATAAATATTAGAACTCTGAGTGATGGTGAAGATTGATAGAGTTTAATTTTACCTTGTAAGAATAATGGACGATACGTTTTACGCGTGGTCCTCTAATTCAGAACAGAGTGTTTTTGTTGCCAAAATCTAAACACGGAACCGACAACCTTAAATCCAGGCTAAAGTCACGCTACGGATTTTTATCGCTATTAAGATCTATCGCCGTAGGAAATGTTTGATCCTAAAAACCTCCGATTTCAGGCAAGTATGAAGACCGCTGAGAATGACATCAGAATAAATTATACTTTCCATCTTGCTATCCATTTTGGTGAGTTTCCCTCTCCTCTATTGGCACTGTATTGAACTGCGTAGTTACAAGGCAGGATAGGGGTATTGCGACCCCGTACAGGTGTTATTAACAGGTTTTCCTTTACCCTGATTTAAATATCTACCGTGGCTTCATATGAGGCTGCATGGAGCCAGTTTCAGATGTTATATTCTTTAAAAATGTATTGGAAATTGTCGGGAATCGAATCCAGGACGCGTCTTTACACAGGATACAACAATCGTGTGCTTAGATACACGATGCCATGCCACAGGTATAGTATACAACAGTATACTGGGTGTTCATTTCAAAGTGTGTCATGACGTCACTGTTGTGAGTCAGCGATTTGAAGCGAGTTTCAGCTTTTATGTCAGAGAATTTGCCTATTAATCAAGGCGTTCAATCTGAACTTGAGAACGTGTACGGTATAACTTGAATGTCGTAGCAACAGATGGCGGTCTGTAAAGTCTGTGTGCTACCATAACCTCTTTCAAACTGTGTTTTGCGCGGGCAAGTCGTACGCACGGTATTTATCATCGATTGCGTACGGCAACATTCCACAATAGAAATCAAAATGCTCCGTGTCCATGTTGACCGTCGAAGTTAATGTCAACAAATACGTAAGTAATCGTCTTAACCCTCTCCCCATATCCCGACAGTAAGAAAAAAAACTCACTTCAGTACGTGTTTCCAAACAGTTCACATTCTTGCCACTACTGGCGTTACCGTACGTATCGGTAAGTAATCTTCAGAATGAACGCCGTACTTGCTAGGCAACTTCTCTCGCATTTAGGTAATACGCCTCTGCGGAAGTGTAGGAAGATTGAATTCTCTAGGCTCATCGGCTAGCCACATGACGAGATACAGCGAGCCATGACACATTTTGAACTGAACACCCAGTAGTTTATAAACAGGCGATAATACACAATGAACAATAATCATCTATTTAGACCTGCGTATCTACATCATGCAATAACATAGCGTATAAGAATCACTCATCAGATTCAACTTGCCATGACACAGTGGACAATAAGGCCTTGTCTCAAAGCTCAAGTCTGTACTACACACTAGCATCTAGCTGACTAGTAAACTACACACTACAGAGCTTTGAACATGTATGCTTGAATCATGGCCTTCATAGACTATTTTTCTTAAAACTATGAAATGACGATGCAGCACTGAATTAAGAAGTATCCTAATACAATTTAATTACGAGTTATGTGGAAAAGAAAAGCGTCAAACATTTTACTATATTTAAAAAACGTAAAGAAGATAGCGAAGTACCAATGTCAAGGTTAAAGGTTAACGTATTGTTCCACATTTTACTTCCAAAGCATCTTCAGATTTCATAGCTCCAATTGAATAGTCACCCAGAATAAGGTTGTAACCAGCAAATACGAAATTAAAAAAAAAATTAGGAAAAACATAATGTACTATACAGTAGTGGCAAAAAAACCGGACCGACCCTTGTAGCTGATTTCAGAGCCTTGTTCACTCCAGAGCACGATAGACTGGTAACTAAGACTTTCGTGGTTCGAATCCTACCGGGGAAGAAAATTGTTTTTGTTCCTTATTAAAATTTATTCCCAATATTTTTCGATTGCTGGTAAAATTCATGTTCTGGGAATAATAAGTTAATTAAGTAATAAAATATCGCTGCAATCGAAAAGTATTGGGAATAAATTTGAATAAAGAACAAAAAAAGTTTCCTTCCCAGGCAGGATTCGAACCATTGAAGTCTTAGTTACCAGTCTATCAAGGCTCTGAAGGCTCTGAAATCAACTACAAGGGTCGGTCCGGTTTTTTTGCCACTACTGTACATACTTTTAATTTTTTAGAGCAACGTTAACAACCAGACATGTGTGCTGATTTTAATAACAGTACAAGCATTACACATATCATATCATTAACAACCATTATTCACGAAAAGTCAATTTATGATAAATGAGGGTTACAACCTTGTTCTGGGCGGCTATTTAATTACAGATGAGGGATCCATCTTTGTTTAGTGCACAAGTCATCAATCAAGCAAGCTTTTTCGTTTACTAGCTACTACGGACTTCATTGCTATGCACTATGTAGCTTTGGATAATGACTTCTGACGTCACATCTGACTATTTAGTCAAATATCTAGTTCACTTCAACTGTAAATGCAGCTTTGGGATATGGCCTAATTATCCATTTACCTGTAACTTATCACGTCAAAAAAGCATAGCAATCGGAATGATATTATATATACATCGGATTTATAAAATAAAACCATTTACTATTCAATAAGGGTGGCCATAAGGATCCAGAAAACAAATACATATACAAAAGTTTATAATGAAACAATGAAAATACATACAATAAATTTCAAAAGGAAATTAAAGTGAAGGTGAAATCATATTATTTAAAATAGAGATGAAATTGCAGAATATGAATAGAGTCCTTTAGAATTTCTTTAAGAATTTTCTCAACATTGTAAAATGTAAATCCCTTTGATTTTAAAAGGTTATTCAGTAGGTGTATTTGGAGATGGTACAACGAACTCCAAAAAGAAGTCCTTGTACTGACCAACAATTAGCCACTTGTCGATATTATTATTATTATTATTATTATTATTATTATTATTATTATTATTATTATTATTATTATTATTATTATTATAATGTGGTTCTTGACAGTATTTCACTCTTCTGTATTGGATATGTTGGTACGAATTTTTGTGTTGAATTAATTTTTGATGTCTTATCAATACTATTATCTACATCATTAATCGGGAACTCAACTAACAAATAAGAACTACTGTATGTTCTGCATGTCTCTTAGATTGTAAGCGTAATCACAGACAACCTGACAAGCAAAATAATTCAGCTATAAAAAAAAATTTACTCACGAAATATTAGCGTAACCATATGGTAACACAAGAATGTTCCTGGCTACACTGAACCAATAAATAAGTATTCCATTAAGTTTCATAACGCCATTCAGTTAGGGCATCTCTAAACAAAAGGACAGAAATGCCAATAACAATGAAAAAGTAACAAGAATGAAAAAAAAAAAAAACTTTTCCTCTTGATTGTGTCATGTTCCTCACAAAAATCAGCACGGCAAATCAATGACGGATAAACAAAACTTAGCCGACACCTGTGGAGTGAAAGAGTTACCTTCCCATTTCACGATACAGTTTTTCCGACATTCGGAATGAAGTCAAAACAAGTTTTATTCCTAAAAATAGGAATTAGTTGGAAAAAATAATTTAAGTAGCGATTGTTGTATAGCCGTAAACATATGGTCACGCTAGTACATAATGGGTTAACAACGTAGTTGTTACAAGCGGTGCAATTATGAGCGCCACTCCCAATACACAAACGACGACTTTCCTAGCAGAAGGAGTTTACTCTTGTTTCTGAAACACGCTGGCCGTGTGTGACAGGGCATTTCGGAATCCGCGCTGCATTCCCACATGATGCGGTATTCGCGTGTCCGCGCGTGCCCCCCGCGCACGCCACGGGCCTGCTGTGTTTCCTGTGCACTTATCAGCTGCAAGACTTTAATCTAAATGAATTCTATATAATGCGATGGCGACTCTCAATATGCCACACATTATGCAATAAGCTGTGTTGCCATATCACACAAATCTACTGGATTTGAGGTGATGTGACGTGAAAAATGGCCCGCGAGTGCAAGACTGGGCTTTGCGTGTCGAGATAATGCAGGAGTCTACTGTGCTAGTTTTAATACCATGTTCCGAAAACTGAACCTTCGAAATAGTATCGGGTAATCTGAGAGGTTCACAGGGATAAATAAAAGAAAAAGGATAAAATGAAAAGTAGATGGAAACAAAACGGAAAAAAGAATGAGGTTGAATGAAAGATGTAATAAAGAAATAAAAGATAGTTGAAATGAGAAGAAAAGAAAGCAAACGAGTGTAGGGGATAAAAACAGAAAAACTAGATAACTACAAAAAGAGAAAAAGAAAACGGAGGAATAAATTAAAATAATAATAATTACAGAAAGAAGGAAAGCAACGAGAAATAATTAACAGAGAATAGAAAGAGTAAGAGACAGAAAGATGGAAAGGAGATGACTAGACAGAAATAAGATAAGTAATAGAAGAAAAGAACATGGATAATTAATAAAAAAGAATCAAGAAAGGAAAGTAGAAGGAAATGCAGATTAAATTTCAGGCAATAATGGAACATGTAAGTATAAGAAGAGAGAAAGAAACACAGAAAATGAAAGAAGGAGAAGAATGAAAAATATAATAAATGGAATGAAATATACAAGAAAAGGAAATGTGAAGGAGAATAAATTCAGAAAGAAGGAATGTTGAAAAAATTGTGGAAGAAACGAAAGAGAGATAGAGATAAAAAGATAAATAGATATGGAAAGAATAAAAGAAAGATTAATGTAGTAATGGAAGAAAAGAAATAAATTAATAGGTAAAAGAGAGAACAGAAAGTAAAAGGAAGTTAATGGAAGGAAATCAAGAAACCAGAAGCGTACGTAAAGGGAGATAAATGGAGAGTAAATGGTAGAATGAAAGAAGTGTGAATAAAAGGAATTGAGACAGGAAAAAGTAGTACACAAAAAAAAATCGGAAAAATGAAAGAAATAAAGGAATGAAGGACGTAAGCAAAATAAATATGAAGGACAGAAAAATTTAAGAAACACGAAAAACACAAAAGGAGAAGGAGAAAATGGAAGAAAAATTGAAGAACAATGGCGGGAAAGAAAGAAATATAAAATAGATTAAATAGGAAAAAATTAAAAAAGTAAAAGTAGGATGAAATGAAAGAAGAAGAGAGGTAAATCAATAATGGAAAGAAGAAAGAAAAGAAAGTAGAAGGAAAATAATCCAGAAAGAATAAGCAAGAAAGGTAGGTAGAAGGAAAAACTGCAATAAGGAAAAAAGTGACTGGAAAGAGTAAAAGCAGAGAAGAGAGAAAGAAACAAAGAAAAAAGATTTTAGTAGGTTATTTTACGACGCTTTATTAACAGCTTAGGTTATTTAGCGTCGGAATGAGATGAAGGTGATAATGCCGGTGAAATGAGTCCGGGGTCCAGCACCGAAAGTTACCCTGCATTTGCTCATATTGGGTTGAGAGAAAACCCAGAAAAAAACCTCAACGAGGTAACTTGCCTCGACCGGGAATCGAACCAGGGGCCACTTGGTTTCGCGGCTAGACGCGCTAACCCGTTACTCCACAGGTGCGGGCAAGAAAAAAGAAGAAAGGAAGGAGGAAAAGAAAGAAAATTAAAATAAAAGAAGTAATAGGTATAAGGAAAGAAAATATGGCCGAGATTGAGAAATTAAGAAAGAAAGAAAGAAAAATAGAAGAATGGCGGACAGAACGAAAGGAAGATGCGAAGAGATAAAAATATAAAAAATGGAAGGGAAGAAAGATGAATGAATTTAAGGAGGAAGATAAATAAGTAAATAAAAATATAAATAAATAAATAATGAAAAAAAAAAAAAAAAGGAAAGTGAAAGGAAGATTAATTTTGTTTTGTTCTTTTTTTTTTAGTCAACTGTCCGAAGACAGGTTTGAACCTCACAAGTGATATCAATAAGGCACCACTTACAAAGCAACTAGGCAAGGGATAATGGGGTAGGGTGGCCAGTTCCTTTTCCCCGAAGATTACTTAATAAGTAGAAACAAGAAAAGACGACAGAAGGAAATAAATAGTGATTAAATGCAATAACGGAATATGAAAGAAAGAAAGAAAGAAAGAAAGAAAGAAAGAAAGAAAGAAAGAAAGAAAGAAAGAAAGAAAGAAGAAAGAAAAGTTCAATAATGGTGAAATGAACGAAAGAGATAAAATGAGAAAGAGAGATGGAAGAAATGAAAGAAAGATGGAGTGAAAAAGTAAGGAAATAAATAAGTTGGTAAATAAATAAGCCAGAATGAAAAACTGAAAAGAAAGTAGAATGATGATGAGATGAAAAATTAAAAAATGAAGGTAAAATAATGCAAGAACGTAAGAAGCATGAATGAAAGTAAAGAAAACAGAAAAGAGAGAAATAAATAAAAATAACTGGCGATAAGGGAGAACTAAAATAAACACGGATTAAAAAACGCAACGGCCCAACGCTGTGGAGTAACAGTTAGCATGCCTGACCGTGTACCGAGCGGACCGGGGTTCAAATCCTGGTTGGGACAAGTTTCTTCCAGGGTTATCCCTCAACCCAATAATAGCAAATGCTGGGTAACTTTCGGCGTTGGACCCTGACTCATTTCCTTGGCATTACCATCTTCATCTTATCCGACGCTATATAATAATAGCAGTTGAAAGAGCGTCATAAAATAATAAATTCAAAAAGCTAAAGGAAAGAAAATTTGAACTACATAGTAGTTCATAGTGTAGTAGTACATAGTGATTAAGAAAGAAGAAAGTAAGAAGCAAAGAAAGGAATCAAGAAAGAGAAGGGAGAAAATGGAGACGGAGAGAGAATAAATCGTGTGTTACCCTTTTAAATCTTAAACAGTACCTAACCTGAATTGTTACTTTCAAAATAAACATCGCTTCTGTACAAAACGGAGTGGAAGAATATTATTTTCTTCTAACCATATCTGCCGGAATGGATTTGAAACCCACTCTACTGCTACCAAATAAAAACAGTGCTAAAATGGCTTAGCGTGGCGCTGGAAACTACTACCGTGCACGTATCTCTCCAATTTTAAATCTACACTTAGACCCTTTATACACGGCGCGGGTCGAAATAACAGAGCGCCTACGTTGTTGTGGTTAGACCACCCAACGTACACAAGCTGTTTTCCCTTAACTAGACGCTGCGACTGCCATGATTCATCGGCGAACAAACATACCTGAAGTGAAATAAACTTGTTGAAAGAGATTTTAAAGGCATGCTGAAGTTAACTATGTAGTCAATAGTCACCATTTCACACAATTTGTGATAATGAAAGAAATGTTTTGAGACGTGTGATATTTCTGGTTTCTGTAGAATCTCAAAATTCATCACAAAATTACACAGAGAAATATTAATTATGAACAAGGTAACGAAACGCATCATTCCTGCTTTCGATGTCTCTAGATTCCTCTTCTTATTCTTCTTCTTCCTCCTCTTTCAAGCATTATGTCCAATGACCTGTTGCGCATCCATTTATAATAGTTTTGTTGTCATCTTTTCATAGGGCAGCCTAAACTCCATTTTCCTGAAGGGATGTTGTTGTTTAGTCAACTGCTGAAGACAGGTCTGAACCTAACAAGTGATACCAAGAAGGCACCACTTATGAGGCAACTAGATCAGAAGATAATGGGGTAGGGTGGCCAATTCCTTTCTTTAATATTTGACGAGGCAATCTATTATATACATTCATGTCATACGCTGTAGCCAATTATTTCTATATCTAACAATATTCTCGTCTACGTTGCGTTGGTTACATGTATTCTATTTCTCATTTGGGATCCTGCCGCTCCTTCTCACATCCATCATTGATCTTTAAAAATCATTTCTGCAGACAGTAATCTACTCGTTCTTTGAAGTCAGTACCCAATAGTTTCATTTTCATACGAACCAGTTCTTACGGTCATTGTTTTAGAAAATTTGGTTTCTTTATCCATTCTTGTTTTGCCATTAAGTATTATTTTAATAATGCCACACGTTTCGTTCTTTTAATCATCTTCTTATTTATTTTCTATTTAATTTTTTTTTTTCTTTTTTAAACTTAAAAGAACTATCATTCTTTCAATCCTGCCCTTTCCCTAAATTCAATTTCTTATTCAGCTAATTCAATTTATATTCTTTCATTTCTTCTTATATCTCATTTTTTTTCCTTTTTTTCCCCTTCATCTCTTCCCAATTAGGGCTTAATCGATTTTTCTACTCTTTTCCTATTTTTGTCAAATTTACACATTTCTTTCGTTTGTTTTTAATTATACCTTACTTTTTTCTTTCCTATATTATTTCTTTCTCCATTTTTCGCAGTTTCATTTTCATTTTTTCTATTAATATTTACTTTTTCTCTTGATGTTATTTTCTTTCGCTCCTCTTTTTCGTCTGTCTTGTAATATTTTCTTTAACTTTACATATTCGTTTAATTTTTCATGTTATTCTTTTAGCATTTATTTATTTTCTTATTTTAACACACATTCAAGATTCAAGAGTAAATAGTGAGACATCAATAACACAAATACAAATATATTTATAAAAATGTCCACAAAATAAATGAATCAATAAATAACTAATGTAAATTTATACGTATAACTAATAATAATAATAATAATAATAATAATAATAATAATAATAATAATAGTGTAATATGTAGCTAATCGACGATGTATTCTATGGAGGGGAAATGGAACTGGCCATCCTACCACAATATCTCCTGGCCTAGTTGCCTCATATATGGTGCCATGTTAGTATCAATTGTGAGGGACCTATCTTCTGACAGTTGACTACATAACAACTAATATGCTTCAATAATTAAACGAAAAAAAGACAAAGTAACAGTACCTTCCAAATGAGCAGGAGGTATAGTGGAAAGAAAATTCTGTAGAAAAGGCGTGTAGTGCCAAATAGGAGAAGAAAAAATATTGTTGTACTATTTCAGAGTTTAATAGGGCGTTAGAAGGATATTTCTATTGAACTGATCCGAAAGATCAATTTTATTTTTCTATTAAACTAATTAATATTAGTGCGACTAAGGTGAGGGAATTTTTATACGATTTTATTATAATATTTTAGTTCTAAATTTGCACTATCGAATGTATCCTTTTGCTCATTTCATGTATTTTTCTTGCTTTCTCTTCAATTTTACATCTTGTCATTCATCTTTTTTTCATTTCTATTTATTTCATTTCAATTATTTTTTCCCGTATTTGTTTCTCTTTCTCTAATTTGTCTTTCGTTTCGCTCTTTCTTATTCATTTACGTATTTTATTTAATTTGCTTTTATTATCCTTCACTTCGTCTATCTCTCTTTCGATCTCACTGTCCCTCACTCTACTGATCTGTATTGAACGCTGGACATTATCGACACCGGCAAAACATCTCCAATCCCGCAATTAGTTTCGTAACAATCAGTATATTGAAATTCGTGGAATACTTCACCTGTCTACAAACTGGATGCCTGGCTTTGACAAAGGATGTCCGTTCGATTGTCTGATTTCCCTCTGCTTAACCAGTTCAATTGTTACTCGTTGTCAGGATACCGCAACTTGTGCTGTTTGTCCATACTTCATATTTCTCTACACGTCCAGAATCTGAAGAATAGTTCGTTCAATTACCGCTTCAAGGAGGGGACGCTGATGACAATGAACCAGTCCATAATGACATCGGTGATATGGATGATTTGAGCGCTGCGTGGGCGACGGACATTATAACCGTGTGAAATTGACAAGATAATCCCGTGTAAATATTTCACCCGTCCTAATCCCTTGTACCGTATCCAATAAATGTGATAGGACGCCGGCGAAATAATTGGATTATTTTAATGAAAAATATTTTGAAACCCGTCCCTTCCATCCAGCTACAAAACGGATTTGCCAAATTAAATTAATGTCGTTAGCGAAACAGCAACGCATCGTAACATATTTCATGCAATATGGCGGCCGGCAAGTGGGCATCGGAAGGCTGCAATTACATGAAACTTTAAACTTTATGCCTCCGGTAATTCTCACTTCACTTTTGAATACCAACAAGTAGTCAGCATCAAAGTGGAAGTGTGCCTGTGTTCGAACAAGACTTGTGTGTCATTGTACGTACTCCGCCAGTACTTCTGGACAGATAATTGTTTCCTCTGCCCACAAGCATCACAAAACCACGGACACATCATAGCCATATTACAACTCTGCAATCAATTTCGTTTTATGAATTCAACAGAAAAGTGTCAAGAGATTCACAGAATCCAGATGGTTTCGTGGATATGTTTTTCTTTTATTGTTTTATATTTTACTACAGTCAACTCTGGATATAGTGAACTGGGTTATAGTGAACATTCGGCTATAGTGAACCTAAATCGTTGGTCCCGACCCGCATACATTATAAAGTACATTAATATTCCCGTTTATAGTGAACCCACACTTCAGTTATAGTGAACCTAAAACTAGAACTTACCCAAGAAAATGTAATATTAAAATGGCCAAAATGGTAATTTAGGAAAGCCTTCCTCCTATAAACTTCCAAGAATATGTTCAGAACAAAATCTCAAACCTTCTACTCGTTATGTGCATTGAAAGACAAAGGATTTGTTCAGCTTCCTAGACAGTTTGAAACATGTTAAAGAGAATAGTGTACGCAGTGAGGGAGAAAGGAGGATAACACAGAGGGTTTGGAATTGAACGAGTTACATCAGTTTCTTGTCTATGCGGATGACGTGAATATGTTAGCATGAAATCCACAAACGATTAGGGAAAACACGGAAATTCTACTTGAAGCAAGTAAAGCGATAGGGTTGGAAGTAAATCCAGAACAGACTAAGTATATGATTATGTCTCGTGACCAGAATATTGTACGAAATGGAACTATAAAAATTGGAGATTTATTCTTCGAAGAGGTGGAAAAATTCAAATATCTTGGAGCAACAGTAACAAATATAAATTACACTCGGGAGGAAATTAGACGCAGAATAATTATGGCCAATGCCTGTTATTATTCGGTTGAGAAGCTTTTGTCATCTAGTCTGCTGTCACAAAATCTGAAAGTTAGAAATTATAAAACCGTTTGTTCTGTATTGTTGTGAAACTTGGATTCTCACTTTGAGACAGGAACAGAGATTAAGGGTGTTTGAGAATAAGGTTCTTAGGAAAATATTTCGGGCTAAGAGGGATGAAGTTACAGGAGAATGGAGAAAATTACACAACGCAGAGCTGCACGCATTGTATTCTTCACCTGACATAATTAGGAACATTAAATCCAGACGTTTGAGATGGGCAGGGCATGTAGCACGTATGGGCGAATACAGAAATGCATATAGAGTGTTAGTTGGGATGCCGGCGGGAAAAAGACCTTTGGGAAGGCCGAGACGTAAATGGGAAGATAATATTAAAATGGATTTGAGGGAGGTGGGATATAATGGTAGAGACTGGATTAATCTTGCTCAGGATAGGGACCAATGGCGGGCTTATGTGAGGGCGGCAATGAACCTCCGGGTTCCTTAAAAGCCAGTAAGTAAGTAAGTAAGTAAGTAAGTAAGTGAGGGATTAGTTCTGACTTTTTTAAAAGAATAGGAAGAGAAAGTGTTTTCTTTTGTAAAAAATAGTAGAGTGATGACCAAAGGGTAAATACAAGAAGGATTACAGTATAATGTTCCTCAACCCCAGATTAAATAAATACATTATTTATTATTATTATTATTATTATTATTATTATTATTATTATTATTATTATTATAATTAAACCTAAACATTCTCATTCTTCGCCTCACACTTAACACAAACCATTATCTCTGCCGTCGATTTGCAAATGAGGACATGTCCAAAATAACAAAGTGTTGGAAAACTGCAAAACTATAACTAAGTTAATAAATTTAAATGTTCATGTATTTTTGTCTAATTAGATCACAATGGGTACATACATTCAGGATCCATGAACATTTTAATTTTTTAAGCCTGTTATGTTTTTTTTTTTTTTTTTTTTTTTTTGCGATTTCCTAACATTTTGTCACTTTGGACATGTTCCCTTTTGCAAATCGACGACAGATCTGAACTGATAAACTGAGATATACTATGCACAAGAGACGCCTCAAGAAAATTAATAAAATTAACACAAACAAATACAACGCACAAAATTATCGTAACTAAAAGCTGGACATAAGAAATGGAAGCTTATCTTCATTTAGAAAATGTTCGTTATATGGTTCTGAACACATCTCAGAAATTTAATTTTTGCTTCTCCCCAGATATTCTACTCTACATTGTTTACTCTATTGTTCGGCTGGAACTTCTGCCCGCAGACAGATTGAGCCTAAAATATGCCTATCTGCAAAACAGAGAACGCGGTGTGCTGAAAACCGGATGGTCGGTAATCTTGATTTACGTCCTCTCAATCAGGAATAGAATTACTGTTTTATGGAATGTAAATCTATGGCATAACACTTCCATCGTAAACAATCAGTCAATCAACAAAATTTAAAGCTGACAACTTCGAATTCAACAAAAAAACAATAGTGGAATTGTAGATGAACAGTACAATGTAATTATCGGATTAGGTTTATCTGGTCTAAAAAATTGTCGAGGCACATTTAAACGAAGGAAACATGTACTTGTTATTCAAGGATTATTAAAACTATAAAAAGAAAGGCAAAATTACAGGAACAGAAATACTACTGAAAATACATAAAGTGATGTTTTAATGTTTAGTGTTATTACATGGATGCAAATCTTGGACACTAAGGAATAACTGATGATGACAAACACAAAATATACTAATGACAACGTTTAGGATACTTGAGGACTATACATTTCTAAACAGAATGAAATATAATAGTTATTGCACGTAAAATTTATTTTTTACGTTAATAAATAAATACGAATATTTTTCTAAAAAAAAAAAAGAAATTATTTACAACACATAAAAATTCCTTTATACAGAAATAAATACAAATAAATAAAAATTATATCATCAGAATTGTTAATGTCTCGTTCACAATTCCTAATAACAGATGCCATCCGGTAGCTAATGACTGTACCGACATTTAGTTGAGAAAGGTTAAAACATATCATTTCGTAATCACACTTGTCTACAATCATGTAACGATTCCACCGACGTAATAACAAAGTTCATAAATTGAAAATAGATATTAAGCTGATACCAGTTACGACGAACCAAAAATTTAGCACTCAAATCCTCAGAATTATAAACTAACCTTCAATATTAATGGTAAGACAACGTAAAGAGGACATAGACCTGAATATCATAAGCAAAATGACGCTGAAGAAGTAGAGAGAACAAATTGGAGATATTAAAGAGTAATATACAGTATTACCACAGTCTAGTATATAAAGTCACGAAGCTTGAGGTGTGAGGGTACTAGAAACAATAGACTGTGCAGGTACTATTTCGCATTGTCTGTAATGAGGCGGTAGTAGCGATCCTAGTAGTTAGCAACTATCTATGGATGCATATTTACTACGTATTGAGCTTCGTGACTGTATATACTAGACTGTGGTATTACAACCTGCAAAGAAAAATAAGATTTAGACATTAGAATAGAACATTATGGGAACAATTCTCGGAAGTCGCAACGAATATTTACATCCATGAGTCGTGATGATGGTGGTGGTGGTGGTGGTGGTGGTGGTGGTGGTGGTGGTGGTGGTGGTGGTGGTGGTGGTGATGATGATGATGATGATGATGATGATGATGATGACGACGACGATGATGATGATGATGATTAATATATTTCTGTTAAAATGTAATTTATTGCTCAACTTTATTTCTTGCGTGCCTTTTACTCTTCCGGCAATTATCTTTCTTATTTCTTTTATTCTTTATTTTTATCCTCTTCTCATTAATGTTCTCATTTCTTCTTAAACTGCCATCTCTTCTATCTGTTTACTTCTTGTATCCTTTAGATTCCTTTCTGTTTCTTTCTTGTTTTTCTTCCTTTCCCCCTCTTCGTTCTTTGTGCATTATCCTTCCTTTCTTCTCGTTTCTTCGTTTATTTCCGTCTTCCCAAACTGGCATATACCTAGTTGATGACAGCATGTCAAAAGTTATACACTTTTTGGGTTAAAATTTATAGGGTCATTCAAAAATCACGAAAAATTTGAAAGCCCTCTAACTTTGTTAGGAAGTTCATAGGAAATTAATAATGATGCAGATATGTTCATAAAAGAATGAGATTTATTCAAAAGTCAGGGAATATTTTGAAGTCCTCTAACTTTGTCACGAAGTACGTTGATGCAAAAGTGACACAGTTATGTTCATAAATGAATGGGGTATAGTCAGATGTAAACAAATTTCACAGAACCACCTGCATTCACATAATTTTCTACGGACTTTGGTACATTATTTTACCACATTTTTTAACTGCCGCAGAATCGATCTCTACAATTTTTTTTTACAAAATTTCACAATGACGACAAATTACATAGCCTAAACCTCAATTCATTTGGAGTCCTAAATCTTCTCTTTGCGCTGAAACAATATCTATTACCTATGTTGATAGTAAAATTGGATCGTAAATTCTCATTTGTATAGGCAAAAAACATTCTTTTCTGACATGAATTAGCAAAAAATACATTAATTCACTCAATTAGCTTGAATTGCTGTTTATATATTTCATTTTTCATAGCAGCAAAAGTGAAACATTTGAAATAGTTCTATCTATGAAAAAAAAAACCTATTTTTATGAACAAAAGTGTATTTTTATTTCACTTTAAACTTAGTTTTTGACTAAGTTAGAGGACTTTCGAATCCTTTGCCACTTTTTATTAAGCCTATCAATATCGTTTCAATCTAAGTCTTAGAGCATCGCAATATTTGGTGTAAAACAAGGAATTGTGGCACACGAAACTGCAGTATATAGGCCTATGCGTTCAAGAATACTTCCCCCAGCGCGGAACGATAAAGAAACAGCCGAAATGACGGATAGGGGGCGTACGTATTACCACGCCCGCGACCAGATTCCATTATCATTTTCGTTGACAGAACTAATAGATATTATTCTCTTTCTGTTACGTTTAATGGCAGAGATCGCAGTTAAGACTAAAAAAATAAATATAACCGTTTTGAAGAATGGATGCTAATGGCTTTCATACCAACAGAGAAACAAGGGAGGGGTAAGAGGGAGAGAGAGAGAAAAAAAGAAAAATCGCATTGCGTGTTAAAAGTTCTACTTTTTTTTTTTAACGTCAGGTTCCCTTTTTCCCCGCAACGCGTCGCTACTTTCCATACGAAACCGCGGGGGCCGCTGGGAAATTGATAGTCCAACAATGATAAGGTCACGAACTCACGCGTTCTTCACGCACCGACCCTGCGGGGTGCAGCAGTGGCGTAAGTGTTGGGGTTGTGTCACCCCTTCCAGTGGGGTAGATAATGGTCAGAAAATGACGCGAGGGTTGTTTAACTAGAGGTGCAACTATGTACAGAAATAAGAGTATTATTATCATTATTATTATTTTATTGGCCAATGGCTGTTGTCCAGCACATAAATATCAATAAATAAATAAATAAATAAATAAATAAATAAATAAATAAATAAATAAATAAATAAATAAATAAATAAATAAATAAATTATTATTATTATTAGTCTATGCAAATCCTCATCTACAAAAGTTAATATTAATTTTTGTGTGATGAAATATAGAAGATAACTTTTACAAATATAGTGTCGTTCCGTAAATAATAACAATAATAATAATAATAATAATAATAATAATAATAATAATAATGAAGCTTGGAATTTACAAAACACCGGTTGTTGTACATGGTTGTGAAACTTGGACTCTTACTTTGACAGAGGAACAGAGGTTAAGGGTGTTTAAGAATAAGGTGCTTAAGAAAATATGTGGGCGAAGAGGGATGAAGTTATAGGATAATGGAGAAAGTTATACAACGCAAAACTGCACACATTGTATTCTTTACCTAACATAATTAGGAACATTAGGCCTAATTCCAGAGGTTTGAAATGAGCAGGGTATGTAGCACGTATGGGTGAATCAAGAAATGGATATAGGATGTTAGTTATAAAACCTGAGGGAAAAAGACCTTTGGATAGGCCGAGACGTAGACGGGAGGATAATATTAAAGTGGATTTGAGGGAGATGGGATATGATGCTAGGGACTGAATTAATCTTACTCAGATAGGGTATGGGAGGGTATAATTCCGAAATGTTTTACAAAATGTATTATACATTTACAAATTTTACCGAAATAAATCGGTAAATAACAGGTTTTACCGATGCAAGCAGGTAAAATTTCAACCGATGACTGTTATAACGTGACGCCCACAACTTCCAAAAATTAATATAAATTTAATAATAAATATTGTCATGAATATTCAAGGTGATGAATTTTATCTACTACTTGATATCAAAGTCGAAAAACTCAAGTCATTGTACACGGGAACTAATTTACTACAGTATGCTAAGAAAATTTAACATCAGAGAAGTAGGAAAAGAAGAACGGAGTATACGGGAAGTAGTTAGCGAATTATACTTGTTGGAGGCTAGGGGACCAGGGAATCAAGAAAAGTAGTTTTTTTTTAAGTGTTGAATGGAAAAATACTTGTGCAAATCCTCTTTCATGTCGTGCAATTCTAAATGTCATAATAGTTGAATTTGCTACCACAAGTCAATTACAGTTATCATTAAAATAAAGTAAATTAGTTAAACTCCAATAAACTATCGAATTTATTTCTGGAATTGAGTTGAGTTGAATTTTAATGGAATAAAATAAAAGACGTTGTTTCAAAGTACCGGTACGATATTTTTCACTATTTTAAGCATATTTATATGTGAATGAATGGAAAAATAATTATAAAGCTGTTAATATTTAAATTGCAAAAACTCGTATTAGCAATAACTTCATGTAATTTCAATTGTTGAATCATTCAGAAATATTTAACGGGGTCAAACATAACTTTCGGGTACACAATTTTTAGTCGCTATTACACACTATGTAAAACATATTTTAAAAATATATATATATATATATATATATATATATAAGAAATTATGTAAATAGGCTAACTTTGTTTTAAATGACAGTTATTAATACGATAATCTTTAAAATGTTATACCAGTAATGGCAATAAGTGGTTACGTCGAAAAACATTAAATTTCATTTACAAAAATAATTTTAAATAAAACTCATAATTTATTTAAAAAATATACTTCACATTCTTACATCAATACCATAACAGACTACTTCTAAAGCACTTGAACTCTAAAAGTTTACACAAAATTTCAGCTTTCTAATAATAATTTATTTTTAAGATATGTTTATCATATGTAAATTTAAGAATATATCTTCATACGCTATAGGATATTGAGTAAAAAAAAGCCATGAACTAGGAATTATATTTTACTCCTTAAAATATTAAAAAATAATCTATTATAGCGTACTGTATTACTACAATGACTTTTCCATACGTTCATCACGTACGATTGCCCTTAATAAAGTCCAGTGCATATTATATCATAATGGAATATAATAATTTTTATAAAGGATGAAATGATTATATCAAATTAAATAACATAGTTTCGATCATTGATGAGTCATTTTTTTTAAGTTTATGTTAAGTCAAAATACATTCGAAAACAACAAAAACAGATTAAACGAAAATAAATTATTGAACTAATACCTGTAATTAATATAATACGTGTGATTAATTTTATCAGGGCTGATCGGTACGTTCTAACATTCACTGACATTTCTTGACAAAAGCTTAAAATGAAATTTTTTTACAATTTTTTCGGATTTTTACTGCCCCAAAATTGTAAATCGGTCTCCGTACCATTATATGTGGTAGTAATGTTATTATGGCAATGTATAAATTATAAGGTGTCTTGAGACAATCCAACAACGATGCGGAAAACACTAAATATAAAATTATTATCAATACTTAAAAAAAAAAAAAGCTGCAGATCCAAAAATACACAGACAGATACTGATTCTGAAATCTTTCGTAAAAAATTATATATAATACTGCAGGATGACAATAACTTATTCTCTCCGTTTTCCTGTGGGGGCAAATAATTTCGTACGTCACTTTTGCACCGAGTCGACGTTAACAAAAGAAAGCTGTACGATAACAATTTGAATCGTTAATTTCACATACGCATAATCTGCAGTAGAGGTCTCGAGTGACAAATATCCGAAACTCAACTTGTGTGACACACACATGCGACTTTTAATTGTATGTAACATCCGAGAGGGCGAGGGGTGATAAGAGAGAGGCACCCTCCACAGAGACATCCCTCGCGGGCCTATGCTTCAGCGCAACAAACACCTTGTCAGAACTAGCAGTTTGGAATGCTGCTGCTTTTCTTGTTGCTAAAGCTGTTGTTACAATGTGTTCATGCTCTGTAGTACTTTAAGCCAAGAACCAGCGTCATGCTCAACCCTACATTCTGAGAGTCTCACTATGTGTTCCCGTGCCAGGTGGAAAAAATTCCAAAATAAAATTAATGGTGAATCCCTTCGGCTTTGTACCGTAGCGCCTGAACCAATATGCTACCACGTGTTACAGTCGCGAGATAAGCAAATAATTTTTCTTCTCCATGGTGTTACAGTCTTCCTCACTATCGAAGTCCATTCTCCTCTATTCTGCATCTCCAACCTCTTGTCCCCAGCTCCTTCATGTCCTCCTCGATATTCTCTATCCATTTCTTCCTTGGTCTTCCCACGCATCTTCTCCCTCCCGGTTTTCCTTTCCATATCCTTTGCAATAGAGATCCTTCCTTGCTCCTTTCTACGTGTCATGCCCATCTGAGTCTTGCACTCTTGATAGTTCTCACAATTTGGTGTCACTATAGAGTTCTAATTCACCATAGAGTACATATTGGTTCTAATTCTCCATTCCTCGTTTTCATACTTAGGTCCATATATTCTTTGTAATATCCTCCTCCAAGCTGCAATTCTGAGCTCCTTACACCTTAGCATTTACCATGTTTCTGCTGCGCTTAATTATTTTATATATATTCTTCTTCTTCCCATTTTTTTTAAAGATCCTTGGATTTCAGAAGAGATAGCAGCGCCCAGTAGCACCTGTTTCCCTTTTGTAACCTTCCATTAATTTCTTCCCCTGTAGTGCTATTTTCTGTAATTAATGAACCTAAGTATTTCAAACTCCGAACTCTATCGAACTTATAGTTCTGTATGAAAATATTAGTACTATTTGCCCACCTATTTTCATCTCTAGAAACAATCATATATATTGTCTACTTCGCGTTCATCCTCAATCCTAATTTAGTTCCCTCCTGATCTAATTGGGAGAACCTTAGTTGTAGTCCATGAGTAGATCTGCTGATTACAACAGTACATCTGCATAAGCCAGTATTGTTCATCCTATCATATATCGTACCTGCTGGATTTAGTTCCATTTTCCTGATCACTCTTTCTAATGCAATATTAAATAATGTTGTAGAGAGCGCGTCACCTTGCCTTACTCCTCGTTTAATATCAAATTTATTCGATAAAGCAAATAATAAAACAGCCGAATTTGATATTATTTTAAAATATCTTTCAGCCATGTCTTGGAACATTCCTTAATGAATAATAGTTTCCGGTTTGAGGAAAAATACTTGATTAAGTCTATCAATTATTATTACATTCACTATCTTAAAACAAACTAAAAAAAAAAAGGTGCGGCTGTGACGGGGATATGTCTGAGAGTTTTACGTTAATACGTCTGACTTAAATCGACAAAATTATAGACTACATATTTCGTTTGGCATCAAAATTAGCGCTCTAGCACATCGGACTCGCGAGATATACCGTCCGGAAATGTTCTCCCACACCCAAAATGGCCACCAGTCACCTTGGACCCCCATCCGTGCCAAGGTCCTGCTCGCATCGTAGTCGTATACCCGGTCGAACGAGACCACATTTATTTCAACGTGTTATTAGTCACGAAGTTATAATGTCGGAATGGTTCACTCTGCAAACGTTACATCGCCATTTCCGTTTTGGTGCCCCATGTGTCGGTCTGATTTTGAAGAAGTACCCCACGTCGAAATAGAAATGCCTTGTCTTTTTTCATATTCTGACCGACATGGAATGCTAAAACGTCAAGAGTTGATGCAGCAGCAGACAATGAAATTATATCACTTTCAGTTATCATTATCTCAAAATTAAATACAAACTCGCATTCTATTATAGCTGTACGTACTTAGTCTGTTATTGTTGACTCACCGAGTAGGTTTCCATAGCAGTCATTTAATCGCTTACCTGAAACAAAACAAGGCCCAAATAAATATTTTACATGTGGGAGCAAGGAAATATCCAGACTAGGCCGGGTGCACACAGAATCAGACACGGCGCGGCTCTTCGCGACGTTACGTTTTGCTTTATAGCGTCGCACAACGTCTCGCGACAGCTTAACACTTGGTCATTATTTCCTAAGGACGCCTATTAGTCTTAAATATCTATAGAATTGAAAGCGCCTTATAATTAAATACTACTAATGTACGTAGTGCACAAACTTCATTTTGTATGTTTACGACTACTTCACGAACCACAATAATGAAAAATATATTAAATCAATAACGAGTAATAGTATAGAGCAGAGCAGTATATCTAGCGCGTCTGACCGCGAAACCAGGTGGCCCGGGTTCGATTCCCGATCGGGGCAAGTTACCTGGTTGAGGTTTTTTCCGGGGTTTTCCCTCAACCCAATATGAGCAAATGCTGAGTAAATTTCGATGCTGGACCCCGAACTCATTTCACCGGCATTATCACCTTCATCTCATTCAGACGCTAAATAACCTAAGCTGTTGATAAAGCGTCGTAAATTAACCTACTTAAAAAAAGAGCAGTAGACATCCTACAAATTATCATTATTAATTATTATTCACCTGATTCTTTCATCTCATATGAAAATAATGTTCTCCAATATTTTTATAAACCACATTATTGTGAGATTGTACAGAACGTATCTTCCTTGTACTTAAATACGTAATTTATCGGCATTGAGCTCCATTCTTAACCCTCAACTGGTATTGCTTTTTAAATGTACGTTAACGGTACCTATCCATATGGGTCTATATTGACCCATAGATACCAGTTGAGGGTTAATAATGGGCACTACACAACATTAGAGATAGAGCAAGCGTGTAATCGTGGACGCATGCGCAGTACGCTAAAGTTATCAGACCGTCTGTTCGCAACCAACTTCAAGCAATCATTCCAATGTTGACTCCCCGTGTCAGCTCGCGACCGTCTTGTCGCGTCTTATTCTGTGTGCATCACATCATAACAAATCAACGAGAGACAAATATCAACAGACAAAATGTTGCGTCGCGCCACGTCTGGTTCTGTGTGCACCCGGTCTAATACTACAAATTCAATCTCTACTATGGTCCGTCCCAGGTATCTGTGGAGTAACTTCGCGCATATGGGGGCGGAGTCTATCTGTGCCGAAGTGTATTGCGGGCAGCATCAGCTCGAGTCCGCTAAGGGGTAAGATTCTCGTGGTAGAAGGTGGAGTAGAGTTCACATAGAAATTATCACCTCCTGCAAGCGACTGCTCGCTACGTTCAAGCAATACCTCCACCAGAGCAGTCATTGGCCCAAACTCTCCCACATACCACTTGCGCAGAGGTCTTGTTTCGTCTTTCTACTCTACAGATTCTTGGGACGGACCACAGCTCTACTGACGTTACTACAAAGAGAGTCAATTTTAAATATTAATAACAAGTATACTGGATGTTCAGTTCAAAGTGTGTCATGGCTCGCTGTATGCCGTCATGTGGCTAGTCGATGAGCCTAGAGAATTCAATCTTCCTACACTTCCGCAGAGGCGTATTACCTAAATGCGAGAGAAGTTGCCTAGCAAGTACGGCGTTCATTCTGAAGAGTACTTACCGATACGTACGGTAACGCATGTAGTGGCAGGAATGTGAACTGTTTGGAAACACGTACTGAGGTGAGTTTTTTTTCTTACTGTCGGGATATGTGGAGAGGGTTAAGACGATCACTTACGTATTTGTTGACATTAACTTCGACGGTCAACATGGACACGGAGCATTTGATTTGTGTTGTGGAATGTTTCCGTACGCAACCGATGATAACAAATAGCCTGCGTACGACTTGATCGCGCAAAACACAGTTCGAAAGAGGTTATGGTAGCACAGAGACCGTACAGACCGCCATCAAGTTATACCGTACACGTTCTCAAGTTCAGATTGAACGCCTTGATTAATAGGCAACTTCTCTGACACAAAAGCTGAAACTCGCTTCAAATCGCTGACTCATCAACAGTGACGTCATGACACACTTTGAAATGAACATCCAGTATTATATCTTACGTCTGGAACAACTTCATCCTTTCTAAGAGATAATCTTAAGCCAGAAACACCCCAACATCTTGCTTCATAGTGAAATTCAACTCGGGCTGTTACAATAACAATAAGAACACGCACCCTTCCAGACATCATGCCCTCAGGGTCCGAATAAGTAGCCTATAAATATTAAGATTTACTCTGGGTTTTATATCCATTGAATTTTATTATACATTTTAATAGGTTGACTTACAATAATAACGCAATTTTTAACTTATATAATAAAAATTAAAGCTTACAAATTTATGCAGGGTAAAATATACCAACAATATTAAAATCTAGAGTAATTTTCGCTTACACATAGGTGAGATAAACTTGTGAAAAATTGTATCTGAATTAGATTAAACTCTTACTCAAGGGACTTTTTATATCCATTAGTCATTAAAAGGTAATAAATACTAATAACTTGAGAATCAATAAATCTATGTAGTGAAAATTTGGTTCGTGTAGTGATAAATAAACAAATATATGGTAAAAAGTTCTTAACGATAACTTTAAAACTGTAGAAATTAAAAACATTTAGTCGTTACTATTCGGTGTGTTCGTAATACTTGCACACCACAAAACTGAAATTCAAGTACACTCCAAACTGTTGTGACGTATCGAATATTGATACTAAATCCGCGCTTACCAGGGCTGCAGAACGATGTACGGACTTCATGAAGCTATATATCACGAGATACTTGACGCTCAACAAGACTTCAAGCCACTTCACCTCCGCTGACAGGTAACAGAACTCCAACGAACACGCTACTGAAACATCCTAGTCGTTACGAAGGTAAAAATGAACAACAGCAAGCATATCTATGATAAAATTCAGGTTATTAAATACTACGAACTTTAACGTGAAGTTCCTACGAACATGGAAAAAGAGAAGGCAGATTTGTTGCTAAACATTTACTATAGTTAGTTTTGACACCAACTTTACTATACAGTAGGCCTAGTACGTGTTGCTATAGAAACGTGAAAGAAAAAAGATAAATTTGTTGCTAAAAGTTCCGAATGCAACATACAAGTGCAGATAAGGGCTGAACATGAGTTATAATACAAGTTTCTATGGAAATATCTGACAATAGAAGGTAGAATTCTTATTACAATTTCCAATCAGAATTCATAAAAGCAGTCTGATTAATGAATAAGGAGCTCATTTTCAAAACGTCTCTTGTCCACTTGATAACGAAAATGAGCTTCCTGTATCCATACATATCCTCCAATCTTTCCTAATTTTCTATCTTCCTCTTAGTCTCCAAAAATGATCCATGTATCTTAATGTTGTCTATCATCTGATTTCTTCTCTCCCGAACTCTTCTCCCGTTCACCATTCCTTCCAATGCATCCTTCAGTAGGCAGTTTCTCCTCAGCCAGTGATCCAGCCAATTTCTTTTCCTCTTCCTGATTATTTTCGGCATTATTCTTTCTTCATTTACTTTTTCCAACACAGTTTCGTTTCTTATTCTCTTGTCCACTTCACTCACACGCTTCCATTCTTCTCCATGTCCACATTTCAAGTCCTTCTAGTCGCTTCTCTTCACTTCGTCTTAATGTCCATCTCTTCCTTAGTTCTTTCTCCAGAGGTCCACAGAAGATGCTCCTTTTGCTACTAAAAGCTTACTTTGCCATTGCCTTTTGACTTTCTGGCAGCAGCTCTTGTTGCTGCTTATTGTACACATCTCAAGTATCTGAAGCTGTCCACTTGCTTTACTGGCTCGCAAGTTTACTTTATTTATTTTTCTTCCTATGTATATGGTCTTCATCTTGTTTGCTAAATAATAATAATAATAATAATAATAATAATAATAACAACAACATATTTGCTAGAGAGTACATAGCATATTGAAAATGCATCAAGATATACGGTACATTCAAAGAAGCATCCATTTCACACTCAAATTCATTAGCCATTCATGTATAATCTGTTTAAAAATTCTATCTGGTAGATTTCTAACATACGTAGTGGTGATCTTACTAAGTTTATTAGCTTAATTAAATAACTATTTGGGGCATAGCCAATCTGGAAACAGATTCTAAAAGTCCATAAAATTCTACGTAGGCTGTATCATGGCAAATATATCTGGATTAATGTCTACCGCTTAGAAAAGATAATCAACAAAAAAATTCTTTATAGTAAAAGTTCACTCATTCATTACTTAAACCTTTAATAAATGTTTCTGTATTGTATTTAAAATGAAACAATTCAAATATCTTTACAGTTATTTATTTCCTGTGCATTTTATATCCATATTTTACCCTTCTAGCTTGAACCGTTGCTAAGAAATTAAACTTCCAACTTCTATACTTAAGCTTATTATCCCGGCGTTACACAAAAATCTACATTGTGTCTTGTAGATAGACGTATTTACGCCAAAAAGTTTAAATATTTTGTTTTCCTCTATGATGATACTTGAATACGCCACTGAATACAATTTAAACACGAGTTGCTGCAGGCAAAAGTCATAAAAATGAAGGAATAAAGTCGAATTTATTGAAGAAAACACACAAATTAATTTTATACTTTCAATTGTAATACTCGTCATAAAAAGATAGAAAAGTAAAATTAATGCAAAACTTATGACAAGATTTTATTAAAATTTTACGAATTTGATCATACTGAATTACCTATACATATATTTTTTTTTCTGTAAATCTAGAGTCATTTTTTCGTATGGTTGTATTTCTATGAATAGAAAGAGATTCAAATTCCTTTACTAGCATTATAATGTGATGAAACTGGCTTCACAACTAATAAACCTCAACCAACGATATAAAAAGAAATTTAAAGCATTTCTACCCTGTGGGTGCATAGCATGAATTTAAATCAAACCGGCTACCCCCTCTGTGAGAAGGTGATTACATGCGTTTCACCGCCTTCTATATAGCGATAAAGCCATAAACGCGTTGCTAAGATACAATTCTCCGAACTGCCATATTCCACAGTTATGAATGGGAGATAGGTCGTTAAAAACAATATCAAGTAATTATTGCTAATTACCACAGCAATAACGCTAGTATTTTTATTGCTTGTTGCGATCTTATCACGTGGGGCGGATGTGCGTATACAAATAAAGACTGTGAATTGTGTTACGTTTATTGGAACCATAAAACACTGTTACACGCAGCTAGGAACTTAACGGAGCGGAGCACTGCTGCAACCTGGCGGATCACCGGGGAAACATGTCGAGACTAGGGTTTATGGTAGCACATTATGTAACAAAGTGCGTAATGGTAGCGTTATCGCCGAGCAAATGGAGAGGCGTTCGATTCTTGGCAAGGAAGTGAGAACTGTTCTGCCCCTAGTTTTGTGATAGCTTTGCTACAGGTGGTGGTGCAATAACGCCCGTACAACGCAACACGGACCACACAATGCGATCACGAAATTGTTACTGTTACTACTGCTACAAATAGCACTAAGATTTCTAATATTACGTATTATGATCACAATTGCTTTTATTTTTTTATTACCTTGTTACAGCCTAGAATACGAAGGATGCCATGTATATGTGTAGGAAATTCCAAAAATAATATAATAAATGGGGATTAAATCATAGGCGCAGACTTTAAGGGGTAAGACACTTTCTGCCCCAACAACATATAAAACCAAAGAGCCAGGGGCGTCGCTCCCCAAGAAAATTATTAGCGAGATTTCTCGTGTTAAAAGAATAATTGGTTTGAAAGATAAACTAGGACAAAAGCCAAAAATAGTTATTTCAAGTCCAGAGAGATGACCAGCTGTCGCAATGAATACGTTAGTGACGTAATTCACAATGCCCCTCCCTTTCTTTCTTTCCTGCTGCATTTAAAATGGATGAAACATATTATGAAATGGTGCTTCCACTTCTTCGTTTATGATTCACATTTTTTTAGTTCACTTCATATTTTTCAACTACTGAGATCGAACAGAAATGGTCATAAGCAGAGACCGGAAGTTTAGGCATTATGAATCATTAAAATAGGCAGGCAAAAAGGCATCATAAATAGCTAAAACAGCCAGGCAAAAAGGCCATTATAAATAGCTAAAATACGAAATAGAAGGTAATGACAAAAACCTTGCACTTTCCACAAAGGGATTTCGGCAACAAGAAAAGCTTTACATAAGTCGAATGCAAATTGAGATTTTCGACTCGATGTTGCAATTACTGTTGGAAGCAAAGAAATCTTCTTCCCAGTAGCCTTGGAAAGTGCGTTTTTGTGTTTGGTTGTACTGATATATATGCTGCGATATGAAATATTTAGCTATAGTCCCGTCGCTCTAATTTCCGGCAGCCAATGATGTTGCAGGTCGGCTACATTTAAACGTGTGCGTCTTGTGATTCGCTGATGAAGACGTCATGCAATTCCTAAGGCTGGATAAATACGTAATATAATCGCCCGCCATTTTGGTTCTTTCGTTGGCGTTCGCAGAAAGCATACGAGGACGTTAATTGCCGCTCAATTACAGTCCGTTTGATTTATTATCATAGGAGCTACGACACGATAATGTTTAACGGTATGGCAAATAGATCCCTCGTCTGGTAGCTCGGCAACGAAAGAACAAAAATGGCGAACGATATTACCTACCTCGACTTTATAGAGCCTTGACTTCCTAAGGCGTAAGCAAAGAGGAGTCACGCCGGGAATAACAGCGTCGCGACTATAGCTACAACAACGTCGCTATGAAAACTGAAAGAAAAATAACCGTTAGACCCGCACTCATTGTTGCCTTGTCAAATAAACACAAGCAATAATTAAAACGCTTACTGTTATACATTTTTGCACTCATTGTTGCAAAGAGAATATGAATTGACTGAAAGACAATAATATACATTCGGTGAAGTCACTTTCATTGTAGCGGTTATAGAAATAAATTAAAATATACCTGAAGGCAATTTTTAATAATAGGTTAATAAATTATAGATAAATAACCAAATAAAGGCAAAAAAGCATTTATTTTGTAAATTAGACATTTATATTCAAAAGGGCAACCTAAAACTGTGACTTTTAATCACAAAGATATAATTCGTACAGATTTACTTTCAAAATTAAGATAGATTTAACACATTTAAAAAGGCATTCTGCCAAAGTTTCGGCCTCTGGTCATAAGTAACACTAAATAATAATAATAATAATAATAATAATAATAATAATAATAATAACAAGAATAATAGCTGCTCATCTTTCCTAACGGGAGCCCAACCACGTGCTATTGTTCACAAGGTTCTGTGGGAACCCTAGACAGCGTCACATCATATAATTTAGTTTCCTAACTGACAATTTTAGCCAACGAGGAGATTCTTGCAACACGTAACAGCTTTTGTAACTCTATTTCACGTTCGTTGGCAGCGTGGAAAAAAAAAAAAAAAAAAGAGAGAGATACAAGACAAAAGACTGTGCTCCACCTGCCCGACAAGCTATACATTTGGTGCAAAAGCTTTAGAATTATCGTGTTTTACTGTGCAACCGTGCTCTTAAATTGGGTCGCTGTGTGTTATTACGTGATCAACAATACCAAACAATGAGTCACGTCTTCTAGCGGAGCATGCATTCAGGTAATTAAAGTAAAGAAGAGAAAACAGGGTAATTGCAGAGACATCCCACAATACCGCATGCAAATTTTATTACAAATATAAACATAGCAGAAGGTAGTAATGAAGCACATGAAAGAAACTCAACGGCGATTTTCTTCTGTCAGTCGTAGTTGTAGCACGATTTCGTATTATGATATCCAATCCCACGTGTATTGAACAGTTGTACAAGGATTACTTCAATACCAAGTAACAAGAATCACACTAAGTTTTCAGTTTCAATTATAATTAGTACTGCATATAAGGTAAATTTAACTTATTATTATTATTATTAATTTTTTGTATAGAAATTTTCTGTGATAACACAGGTTTCGTCAACCAAAATACCATATATCTTCTTTCTACAGTTATCTCGATCTAGCCAGTTTTCATCTGTCAAGTTTCTTTTCTGCAGGAGAAAATCTTTTCAAATAATTTCTGATTACAAATCTAGTAACTTTTTCTTTAACAGAATATCAGAACATGAATTTGTAAATATACATGTATTACAAGATAAGGAAAAGAAGCGACATAAATGTAGTAATTATAAAGTATGTCACAGAAATAAACTAAATACAAATATTTACGTACAGAAAACTTAATAAATTTTACAGAAGAAAGAGTTCGTCCAAAGGGCTGGATTCAGGAAGAGTATGTAAAACGCTGATTGTATTTCAGCGTTAAATAGCAATACTTAAGCGTTGACGCCAATAAATAGTGTAACGGCGATCATCAGTAATGTAGATCGAAATTTGACCGATTTGAGATACCAAAACTTTAGCGTTATGACTCCAAGGACCGAAGGTCTCCACAGTAAAGGGGATAAAGATATAATTGTCTAAAAGATAAGCATATTTATTGACTTTTTTCTTGACGGCTAATTCAGCAGCAGATGCTGCGCGTCTGGAGATATTCGGCAAGTGAGATGGAGCTATAGTGTCAACGCAAGTGTAGTCCCAAATTAAAGATTTTCCTTTAGACCATGCAATTAAGGTGAGACCAACGGGTCGTTTACCATCCGCGCGATTAATAACTGGTGATTCCAAAAGAGACGGATGCCAAAAGAAGTCAGAGATCTTTTAATGATATCATAATCTTCTTCAATTCCTCTGCCCATGAAGGTTGTGGTCTACCTGTTTTTCTTCTTCAGGGCTTCTCTATTTAATATTTTTTTCTTTTCTCATAATATACTCGTATCATCTTAGCTGCATTTCTTCTATCACTTTAACAATACAGTATCTTTCGTAACATCCATTTTCTCTCTCATCGCAGCATTTTTATTTATTTTTTTTTTCCCCTTCTTAAAATTTTTCCTCAACGCTTTACGTAATCCACCTCTGTAACTAACAAACTGTTTACATGTTTTTGCTTAAGTATCCAAGTTCCGGCTTCATGCAATAAAATGCTTTTGACTATTGTGTTATATTAACATGTTCATATCTGTACACCACAGGATTGGAGTAATAATATTACTCAATTATTATTATTATTATTATTATTATTATTATTATTATTATTATCATCATCATTACTATTATTATTATTATTATTATTATTATTATTACTACTATTATTATTATCACCACCACCAGCACCACCATTATTATTATTACTATTATTATTATTATTATTATTATTATTATTATTATTATTATTATTATTATTGAAAGATCATAATGAATCATGTTGCAGGAATTTTTTGCCTGTAGCAACTACGTTTGATTATTCAGCGTTATATTAAATAAAAATGATGATGATGACGATGACGACGACGACGACTAAGACATACTGGGGAAGGGGAAGGAAATGCTATGTTCATAGTTTATTCGAAGGTTCCGACCCGTCTTAAAGTTTGGTTCGAGACTTGAGTAGGAATTGAACACGCCCCCCGGTAATCCCTCTGCTCGTAAGATTGGGATCAGTTCTATTTATAGTGGCGTTCGATTAAGCCGTTAAGCAGCGCTTCGACACAAACGATCGACTCTCCCCACGCAGGGCCGCATAATCACCTCCTTAATCCCGCGTACAGTACGTGGAAACCGCACAAGAGCGATAGATACCTACAGTAACATTGCAACTACATTGTAATAAAAAACAAGAGAAAGCAGACTCAACACCAGCTCAACTAGAGGAAGACAGGGACTGAAATGCACGTTACTATGGATATTATGTGAATAAAGTTAGTCACATTCTCTCATCTTTTTATTTTAAATTTGTAGAAACACAGTAAATTCGGTATTAGTAGAAGTATTTTAGTAGTATTTATTTATTTAACCTGGTCGAGATAAGGCAATCAGGCCTTCTCTGCCCCTCTATCAGAGGATTATACTACAATATGAAGAATAAAATTACAATTACAATTATTCGAATTATGAGTATTATAATGGATAACTAATATGAAAATAAATGGTGTTAAACGACGCGTACTTTCTCACTGTACGTAGTGTAAACGGTATAAACAAAAAAAAAAAAGTCTACATAATTGGATTGAGTCAAGATGTGTTTTTGTTTTGTTTTGGTAAATTAATGAGATGTGGATTGTTTTTGCAAATTAAGACAGATTTTTTTTTTCGTTATGTGTGTAAGAAGTTTACAATTTTATTTTGTTTTTTCTTTAAGCAATTGACATGTAATATAAATGCATATACATTTGTGGCACATTTGATTCAGAAATAAAAAATTATTATAATATGCAAAACTTTTTTTGACCAATGTAATTTATTTTTGGGCCATGAGTAAGTGCTTTATGTACGCGTGCAGTGTTTTCAGGTGTTCTAGTGAACTTCGGTCTGCCAACAACATCTTTTGTGCGAGATCGTGCGTATTTGCTTGGTTTCCGCACAAAACCAATCCGCGGAAAGTCTAAAATTCCACATTCAGTATTCCCAACCGAACACTCACAACAATTTCCCTCTTCTTACCGCTTAAGTGGCATATTGATTTCACTGCTTTAGGCTTTTAACATATTATTTTTAGAGACGTTCAATATAGTAATAATTATAAATTGGAAACTTACCACTGCAATTTCACCTAAATATCACTGTTAATTATTGTTTTTAAATATTTGCAAAAATTAAGTAAACTCTACAACTCCACTAAAGTTACTGCATTCGTGATGCAAGTAACATTAAGGAAGCCATGAAAAAATCAACAAGATTCCAGACTCATCATAGACTGGGGAAAAAAAAAAGACAGACGTATATCACGGCCTGCTGGAGTATAGTAAACACAGAAAACATTTTAAAGTAACAATGTTGAAGATAGATATTTTTGTTTTGCAAATTTGCCGTCATTGAACAGCAACCAAGATGGAGATTTCATTGCAACTAATTAGAAATTCCTCTTTCAGGTACGTAACAAACGATCTTCGCACAAAATAATGTACGATACACGAGCGGTATGTTTTCTTTCAATTCTCGGAAATTAAAAAAGCTCAACTACGTTTCGCTTTTTCAAAATTTTCCTCGAACATGAAAACTTCAACATACCACTCTTGTAACGCATATTACTATTTCATGGTCATGACAACTTCCATGTGTTAAAATGTAAAACTAAGTTGTAAATTACGTTGTTGAATAGTTTCGACTTCGTATCAATCACCTTCAGGTCCTTGCTTCTTCTGGTTTCTTTCCTAAGTAATACAAAGTATTAAAATTGTGTAATCAAGATGTATAACACCTTTTTTGTTGTTTCGAGATGGAAGTGTGTTTCTTTGAATTTCTTCATAAATATATCTATTGTCGATAGTCGTGGAACTTCTCTGCATTGCAATTTCACTATAAACCCACTTTTCACTACGACACTACTGCAGATTGATAATGTTTGACACAAAACACATTTTGTCCGATAGTGTACGCCATTTTGTTTACTAACGGTTGTTGACTGCGTTACTTAGGTTACAATTTACGCACAAGAACTACCAAGCCTACTGTATGACGTTGCATGACACTAAATTCATTCAGTTAGGTGGATTCGAATTTAAATATGTCTCTTCGTAATGTACAATAGCTTTATATCTACGAAATCACACTAGGATCAAACAGATGCATTAATATAGGCCTAAATGTAAAGCATATTGCTTGCTAGGTATAGGCTAATGCACAAGTGACTGTGATTTGCTTAACATTTTAAATTCATTTTTAAGTATGTCATTTTACGACACTTTATCAACATCTTAGGTTATTTAGCGTCTGAATGAGATAAAGGTAGGCCTAATAATGCCGGTGAAATGAGTCCGGGGTGCAGCACCGAATGTTACCCAGCATTTGCTTATATTGAGCTGAGGGAAAAGCCCAGAAAAACCTCAATCAGGTAACCTGCCCCACCTGGTTGCGCGGCCAGACGCGCTAACCGTTACTCCACAGGTGTGGACTAAATTGATTTTATATCTTTGTATTGCCTCTGATGGAGATTTTGCCCGATATTCCCATCTATTATGAGGCTGTACATCTCACTTGATATGTGTCAGAGGAAGAACAATTGTTTATAAACATCTGAAGTCCGATTAGTTTAATATCACAGTCTAGTATATACTGTACAGTCGCGAAGCTCAATACGTAGTAATATGCAAACTTTAGATAGTTGCTCACCACTAGGATCGCTAATATCGTCTCATTACAGGCAATGCAAAATAGTACCGTCACAGTCTATTGTTTCTAGCACCCTCCAAACTCAAGCTTCGTGACTGTATATAGTAGACTGTGGTAATATGTAACTAGTCAGTGATGTATGCAATGGAGGGAGAAAAGAGCTGGCCACCCTACCCCATTGTCTCCTGGCTTACTTGCCTCATGAGTGATGCCTTATTGATGTTCAAACTTGTCTCCGGACTAAACAGTCGGCCTCGGTAGCGTAGTCGGTATAGCGCTGGCCTTCTGTGCTCGAAATTGCGGGTTCGATCCCGGCCCAGATCGATGGAATTTAAGTTTATTTAAATGCGACAGGCTCATGTCAGTAGATTTACTGGCATGTAAAAGAACTCCTGCGGGAAAAAATTCCGGCACAACGGCGACGCTGATATAACCTCTGCAGTTGCGAGAGTCGTTAAATAAACCATGATTTAATTTTTGGACTAAACAACACCTTTGTTTGGCGCTTAAATTATCGGGCGTTCTGAATGTTATGGAACGATGACTTCCTGAAAGAAACAGCCAGAAACTAAGTTTACACATTTTGGAACTGTCACATTTTATAATAGCCTCACTTCTAAACCTGCTTCAAGATAATAAAAGTAGCCTACACACTTTTCATCCCACCTGTGTATACTGCAAATTTTCGGGAGGTAATCACTTTTTTTTTCTTTTTACATCACGAGCTCACCATTATCATCTGTCCTACCAGCCAGCGCAACGGCAAATCTCACGACATATAATTATTGTCACCATGCCTGAGCTAAAGAGACACCAAGGAAGGGAGATATATGAGAGTAAAGTTTGCGGTTGCCGAAATCAAAGAGTTTTGTGTAATATTTTAATTGGTTGGACGCGACCTGCAAATTCGAATACATTTCAATTAATTTATTATAGAGGCGAGAGGGCGAACCAGCGATCAATACGGGGCACAACCCCTCTCCTCGTCCGGGCGGATCATCCTAACATCAATAAAATAAATTCAACATTATATTAAAGCATAAAGCTCACCAAGTCTATTCTGCTTGTACACTAACACATTATTATATCGTAATTAAAAGCACTGTATAATTGATAGTATTCAGGTACAGGGAGTTAAACCCTTAAATTCACAAAGTATCCTACAGGATACAACAGGTTAATAGGCTATATGTTATAGTAAAATTTTAATAAAACAAAATAAAAAAAAATTGGTAGGAAAATTAAATTTAACCAAAATTTCACAATACTATAATATTGTACAACATAATATAAAATATGGACATTACGATAGTTGTTTTCTTTACAGTCCGACACGGTTTAATAAACTAGTGTGAGAAATGAAGTTAGGCCAATTTAGAGTTCGTAGGTCAATTTTACGATTAGCTCACAGTTTAACGAGGCTTAATAGTTACTAAATATGCAAACATAGACAGTTGAAATATGCATCCATAGATAGTTGCTCACCACCAGGATCGCTACTATCGCCTCATCACAGACTCTTTCCCTAGCAGACCATAAAATGTATTGTACTTTCGATATCGTGTTCTTTTGACAAAATTAACGCCTTCCTTCGACGATTAAAATATGAAATACACAAGGTTTATATATTATTTTCATAAAATATATATTATATTCTATAAACTCACCTTCCTGGATCTTTCGGAAGAAAGATAACTCTAACATATTTTTCTTACAATTTATAGTACTACAAACGTCTCCTTGTCCCATATTATTATTCAAATTATTGTATTTTAGTCATTTACAATTATTACAACCGATAACGAACATTTCACAGTTCACATAGCTTTTCACAACAATGCGAAATTTGGCACAGTCAATGCGTTTTCAATCTAGACCAGGCCGTAATGTTTGTTCGGGTTTTCTTTTTCAGTGTATGGAGCTCAGTGAAATATTATAACTTCATTGCTTATCATTTCTAAGCTTTATTGAGTGTAATGTGTCCATAAGTTCCGTTTACTTCTTGTTGCATAATATGTTGCAGAAATAATTACAAAACTGTGTTATTTTAATGTGAAGAGAATTTTACATATTAACATAATCTGTTTGCGTCAACATTTCAAGTTTAGCACATCTACCTTCCTTAATTTTAGACAAAACATTTACCATACCACTCCTATGAAATTAGTGTACGTACAATTGTGTTACTTCGTCTCTTAAGTAGTAGATAAATAATACAATAATTCAGTCCCGTACTCAATTGTAGTATTAAAATACAGACAAATTGAATGTCCAGGGTATCATACATGACATTATGTTTAATTATAATGTATGATTAAGAATTTAGGAATATAAGTTAAATATAGTAAACATAACCTATAATTTACATATGAATGGCAAGGCATTGGAGATCACTGAATTTAGACAGAAAGGGGCAACTGGTACAGTAAACATAACCTATAATTTCAACATATCTAATATCTGTGCGGTGAAATTGAAAATTATTGAATCGTGCATAAATGAATGTACAAGAATTTCGCAATATTTAATCGAAATAAAGACAGGTATTACACATACGAACAACATAATTTTCACACCAAAAATAATATTACACCTTAACTCGCAAGGAATTATGTCTGAATTGTCCCCTAATAATTGTTTTAAATTTTATTAATGCAATTACACTACATTTTAGAGAAATATGCATTCCAATTAATTTATATGGTTGAAACGCCGCCCTTCGTGATCGGGTTAAGCGAGTCACATGGTCTGCCTTACGGCCTGTATTAGATCACAATGGCAGTGACACAGTCTATTGTTCCTAGTACTCAAAGCGCTCCAAGCGGCTAGCAACTATCGCGAGAAATGCAACTCGTTGGCAAAAAAATCATCCCAAGCTTCGTGACTGTATATAGTAGACTGTGATTAGCCCTAATTCCTGTTGAAAAGAAAGAAAGTTTTCTCTAGAACTACGTTACCTAGGATAACAATAATTTGTTCAGTGCCCATTATGGAATGTTTTCCGAGTCCACTGCTATCAAAGAGTTCCGTCAGTGTTACGTGAAAATCTGTCTTTCATCCTAGTGATCCTCGAATAACAACGTTAAAGAAATAATTAACATAAAATAAAATTGCAGAAGAAGAAGATAATTGTTAGTATTCAAAACAATACACAAGTAACAAATTCTACTATCATAGAACTTCAATCGGTCAATAAGTCAGAACCAACAACACAAAATCATTAGAGCTAGTGATTAATTTCTTGTACGAGTATATTTGATGTGCATTATCTCATACTTGCTGTCTACATTATATATTATTACGATGTACCGAAGTACATATGATATTTCCGTGCAGAAATTCTGTGTCATCGTATGATGAAGAATGAGTGGAACTGAGAAAAATTCTCTCCGGCACCGGGATTTGAGCCCGGATTTTCAGCTCTACGTGCTGACGCTCTATCCACTAAGCCATACCGGATTCCTATCCCGATGTCGGATTGAATCCTCTCAGTTTAAGTTCCACCTCTTGGGTTCCCTTTAGTGGCCTATCCTCATGCACTGCTTCATAGACGTATGAAAGTGGCACAATGTTCATACACGTACAGAGGTGCACTCGTTATGAGTGATTAAGTGGTCGGATTCAAATCCCGGTGCCGGAGAGAATTTTTCTCTGTTCCACTCATTCTTCATCATATGATGACGCAGAATTTCTGCACAGAAATATCATATGTACTTCGGTACATCGTAATAATACATGAAATGCGAAAAATAATCACTTAGTGATTTAAGACGGCGCTTACTCCGTCGGATCCCGCACTCAAACGGGACCAAGTGATTTACTTCCCTCCTGAAGGAGGATAATGATTTTATCGCCCATTATAATCATCCATCTTCCTCGGCGACCAACGGCCGAGACCGACGAAGACGCCTTTTAAGAGTTATTTTAACTAAAAATATTATTAAAATTTGCAGAATTCAATTTGTTTACAGGAACCCAACAACACAAGAAAAAAAAAGTATCGTTTAAAATGATAACAACGGTTTGACAAGGAAATAGGTAGTTGGGCAATGAATGAAATTAAAATTCAATTGTAATGGGTAACACCGCCGCGTCTGTGGCTACAGTGCTACCGCTCCGGCCTTCTATCCAGGCGGGTTGGGTTCGATAATCGGTCAGGTCTGGGTGGAATTTGTGGTCGACAAAACATACGTTGTAGAGGAGTTTACTCAAGGTACTCTCTTTTCCCTTTCTCATAACACCAACACACTCCAGTTGCCCCTCATTTCATCTATAATCTGTAAAATTAAAGAAATAGACTGGGGTGATGTCTGGGGTACTACTGATGTCCGATGCTGATCTAGATTCTAAGACTTTAGGATTCCGGGCTCTGGGTTCGGACCTTACTTACAGGGTCCAGGAATGATGGCCTGCCTGTCACCATAGGATTCAAGAATACCACCCGGGCCATCCGTCGGACTTAGACAATCATTGCATATAGGGATTGTTTCTAAACAACCTAAGTGTAAAGATATCTCTCGGATACAGCTTGTGAAACCAATCAATCAATCAAATAGGTAACACTAGAAAGGAATGTAACAGGGCTGAGCTCATCTTGAGAGGGAAATGAGTTCTAGTAAAAAATATATATTGTGAACAAAAACAATATTGCAAACTTCAAAACTGGTGCAAAAATGTTTTTTTTTTTCATATTTGTTTCATATTACAGTTCCTTACTGATACAGCAATATAAAAATAAGGTTTAAAAATAAAACATGTCAATTAATAACTAATATGCAATCGTTACGAAATTGAATGCTTAACATAAAGACATAAAACAAAAAATATATCATATTTATTATTTTAATAACTTTTAACGTCCTGATTTCTTTCAGAAAACAACGGACAAACAAAAGGCGAAAGATGCAAGCTATGATGTATGGTTATTAATTCTTTTTTTTTTTTTTTAATTTTTTAAGTTAACACTTGTATACCTGTTTATGATTATATTCATATGTATTCTTTTTTATTCTTTATTATTATTATTATTATTATTATTATTATTATTATTATTATTATTATTATTACTAATTATGAGTTAAAACTTGTATACCGGTATGTATTTTTCTATATGTACTTTGATCCTGGTTGAGTGGAAGAGATAGCCTCATGGCCTTAATTCTGCCAGGGAAAATAAAACTATTATTATGGTAGAGAAGTAAATTTTTACTTTCCTGCTAGTAATCGAACACAGTTTCGCTTTCTTCGTAGCTAGAAATATTATCGACAGACTGACAACAGAGGAATTTAATAATAATAATAATAATAATAATAATAATAATAATAATAATAATAATAATAATAACTTATAAATGGCTTTTAAGGAGCCTCAGCTTCATTGCCGCCCTCACATAAGCTCGCCATCGGTCCCTATCGTGTGCAACAATAATAATAACAATAGTAACAATAATAATAATAATAGACGTGACAACAGTTTCTTACCAAAGCAATTTTCAGAGTGACAAACAACAATCTTAACAATGTAAACAATTGAAATACAAATAAAAAGGATTCAGATGTTAATTCTCACTACTACAAAGTATGTTTGCATTCATGCTACCGGGGGATGATGGGAACGTAGACAACTGTTGCCTACCCGCCAGGCGTTCATGTGGGTTTGCTGCAAATTGCGTTTAAAGTGGCCGAAATGGGGTGGACGGGCTCACAAAGTATTGAGTTTGATCTCCAAGCAATGAACTGTCTATTAATGGGGAACGACAACCAAACATGGATGGAAACGTTCGACATAATGCAAGAGCATACAGTATATTATTCTTCTTGTACTGAAGAAAAACTTTTTTTCTGACCACAAAGCAATTTAAGATAGGCCCTACATGTTACTATTTAAACTTAGTTGACAATAGCTTTGATAATTTTGGATTAAATACCTTACATCCGAGATATTGGAAGTGGGTTATCACCAATACTGTTTAACATATAGAGTGTCCCAGAAATGTCGACCACATTAATTGAACGACTTTTAATACTAAATTAAGCGTTAAATGAAAATAACTTTCATCATACCTGATATCCTTCAAAATGCATCCAACATAACACCAGAGCCATGCAAGTATACTGCAGTTAAGCTTTACGATGTGGACGGTATTTCTGAGATACGCTGCATATTAACAAAATCATAAAAAAGGAACAAAGAACTAGAATACTGAATCAAAATTTCAAACGGTAATATTAAAATGCTTTTATATTAACATGATTTGGTTATTTTTCCACTTCAGAAGTTCTACAGAAGAGAGTATTTCAATTAAATAATATCACTAAAGTTACGATATCAAAACTTCTTTTGAAAAAAGAAAAGCTACAGGAATGTGTGGAAAAAAAATTAAGAAGGGTCAAAATAGAATTGGGAGTTCTTACTATAGCACAAATATCTTAATGTAATTACCTTGGCCACCTAATCTCTGATATAAAAATTATATCCAATTCTTGATTTGATCATTATCCTCTATCCTATGTTAGTATGGTATTGGAATGCTTTCTTAGGTAAACTGGTTAGTATAGCGCTGGCCTTCGATGCCCAAGGTTGCGGGTTCGATCCCGGGCCAGGTCGATGGCATTTAAGTGAACTTAAATGCGACAGGCTCATGTCAGTAGATTTACTGGCATGTAAAAGAAATCCTGCGGGACAAAATTCCGGCACATCCGGCGACGCTGATATAACCTCTGCAGTTGCGAGCGTCGTTAAATAAAACATATATATGGTCAAATTGTGTGTGTTCTGAAATTCAGTGTGTAGTGAGTATTTATTGTGGGTGAACACAACTGAATTTCAGAACACACACACCATTTGACTCCACACTACAAAACACAAACGCACTCCGCAGCAAAACAACTGAAGAAACCGGAAGATGCAAGGACCTCACTAGTTCTGAAGATGGCTCCTACTAAGCCGAAACTAGTCAACTAAGTATTTATAAACTTAGTTCAAAATTAACTCGTGAAAGTGATCACCATAAATTATATTCCTGAGAAAGAAATACTTAATTTAACATAGTGTAATTCTAAAATACTTAACTGCGGTATTCATTTCCAAATGAATCAAATTTTCTCTAATGACATTAGCTCATTACAAATTGAAACAACTCACTAGCGTCATACTGAGAATCGTTTATAATATAAAATTGCATTCTTGTATCTAGACTTGGACTCATGTAAAGGGGAAACAGTTATGAAGTAATTAAATTAAAGACTCCGCCTCACTAAAATATATATATATATATATATATATATATATATATATATATATATATATATATAAAAGCAGAAATTAAGAGAAATATTAAAGACTTATTTCAAATCCAAAACATCCCTATAATCCCATTCATGCTCAAAATAACACTTACGAAGAGCATAAACGTTTCACGCAATTATAGGGATTCTTTTAATCTATGCAAATCTGGCTTTCAGGTAGTAGCTCCCTGTAAAGCAGGTTTGAATAATTTCAAGGAAAAATTGTTCCGGGGCCGGGTATGGATCTCGAGATCCTTGTGACTGTGTCGTGTATAGTTCCTGAGGTAGCTCAGTCGACAGAGCATTCTTGCGCTAAGCGAAGAGTCTCGGGATCGATACCCGGTCCTGGAACAAGTTTTCCTTGAAATTATTCAAACCTGCTTTACAGGGAGCTACTACCTGAAAACCAGATTTGCATAATATAATCGTTACTGGATGTAGGCTACGTTAACAGAAAGCCACAATTTAAGTCACACAGAATTTGTGTGCATTCAAAGTTGGGTTCTGGCACCTTGTCAGCCCATTTGAGTTGTGTGGGTATAAAGGAAAAATTGTGACGGTGCTGTGTGTAGTTCCTGGGATAGCTCAGTCGGCAGGGCATTCGTGTGCTAAGCGAAGGGTCCCGGAATCGATACCCGGCCCCGGAACAATTTTTCCTTGAAATTATTGATTCTTTTAATCTTCTGTCACCTTTTATTATCCATGTTTCAAGCTTTTGTAAAATATGTCATTGTGATGTACAGGATGATCTTCCCACGCTTTCTGGACTTCGACACTGGATGGCAGTAATGTGGTTAGCATCACGTTCAAGCCGCCTTTTACCACCGGTGCTCAAAGATATAGGAGGCTGAGTGTATCTTAAAGATTCTGATATATTCTAACAGAAATGTTTATCTGAAAATTAGTCTTATCTTGCTTTCCTGCTCCTAAAGCGTGATTTCCGATCGTCAGATGGAGTTATCTCAGACAAGAAAGGCCCTACCGATTGAGATCTTCGCAGATGACGATCACCCAAGCGTCTACTGCGACCTGTAGCTGCCGGGGCGCCGGAATGTTTGATGATCGATGAGAAGTTTCCTGATTGAACCGGAAAGAAGACGCGGACGCTACCGCCGGCTGCTTCATTACTGCTGTCATGAATACTAAGCAGCTAGACGGTGCTGCCACCGCTCAGCACAACAACGAACTAAACAACGGCTGTCAATAGCGCGTGTCAGACACGAGCATGGGACACGAGTTACTCTCTTCGTCCTTCTGTAGAGACTTCAACGTAAGCATGAACTCCTGCTGTGTTACAAAGAGCTGTATTATCACTATCACTACACAGCTAAAAAACTAACAAATTATATTAGTACCGGTACATAAAAGGTATTAAACACTGATTATAATGCACGTTGCTACGGAAATAAAACAAGAGAAGGCAGATTTGTTTCTGAGCTCCTGACTGGAATTTACCATTACAGTTAAGGCACATTCACAATGAGAAGTTAACATTAACGCGAGGACAAAAACGTTAAGTAACAGTAGCAATTTAGTCATCTTTAGGGAGTGGATTTTAGCTTATTTGCACGTTTTATTCCTTAGTTACAAATCATATGTTACCATTATATAAATGCATTTCAAGTTATTTTTAACCAAAGGTCAACATTTTATAGTGGATATATATGCATATTTAAGGGGTTAATGTAGGCTATATTTCAGATTTTTAGCGCATATAAAAGCATATTTTGTTATTTTTTAAGCACTGTGGTGCTTAAATAAAGATTAAGAATACGGAAAATCGAAGAACACTAGAAACTCAGACATTGAAACACAATACAGGAGTTATACAGGGCGATCCGTTTCGGTATGGATAAAATAAAAACACCGTAAAACATTTACTAGCCACCGGCGTGGCTCGGTCGGGTAAGGCGCTTGCCTGCCGGTCTGAAGTTGCGTTCGGGCGAGGGTTCGATTTTCGCTTGGGCTGATTAACCGGTTAGGTTTTTTCCGAGGTTTTCCCCAACCGTAAGGTGAACGACAGGTAATCTATGACGAATCCTCGGCCCCATCTCGCCAAATACCATCTCGCTATCACCAATCTCATTGACGTTAAATAACCTCGTAGTTGATACAGCGTCGTTAAATAACCAACTAAAAAAAACATTTACTACTGAACTTTAGTTGTTGAAACTTTGTGCATACAACACTGAAAGATGGGAGATTCCTCAGAGCTCAACATGATCCCCATTGCGCACCCTGCACAGCTCATAATGGTGATGCAATTCAGCCCATGTCCGTTGCAACATAAGAGGGGTGATTTGTTGAAAAGCTTCAGTAATTTTTACTCTCAGATCATCAATGTTCCTGGGTTTCTGTGAATAGACAATGTCTTTAACAAAACCCTACACGAAGTCAGGAGGGGTTAGATCTGGGGAGTTTGGGGGCCAAGCCAAGAGATAGCTGCTTCTCGTACTGGGTTTCGTCTGCGACCTCCTGCATGTTTTTTTTTTAACACAACCTGTTTCTACAAAAATGTTCGCTACCACAACATTATGGAATCGTATTCAGGTAGACCTACATTTCTACTCAAGTCCAAATTCCCTTTGAACTCTTTTAACACTCTCAAATTTAGCATACCAAAGTACACATTGTGCCCGCTGTTGATTTGTAGTAGCCATTTTAATCATCTACGATTTTCATTTGTCCTTTCAGATTATGCATTGTTGATTTTCATATATGGAAACTCCGATCTTTTAATCATAATATAACCAGCAAGAATTTTCCCTACTATCATAATAGCTTTATAATAATAAATTAATATTATCCATACCCAAACAGATCAGACTGTATTTTATTTATTGCAGTCTGACAACATGCAGATAGTGCATTGTTGTCGGTAAATCATTTTGGACAAATCCTTGACAATCAACAAAGCACTCAATTAATTAAGTACATTGCTGACTCTGTGAAAATTTACATGTTGGGATGTTACGGTGAATGAAATTTGTGATTAAAAGAACAGTTATTCAAAACAAGAAGCCACCTTGTTGTCTACTTCGCTCGTGCATAAGAGTTTGTCACTAGACGTTGCAATATGATTGGAGCATATGTTACGGAAAGTGTTCATTGGCTTCTTTGCACTCAATGGTTATAAGAGGAGCAAAATTCACTCCGGCGCCGGAGATCGAACCCGGGTCCTTGGTTCTACGTACCAAGCGCTCTAACCACTGAGCTACGACGAAGTTCAATCCACTTGGAACTTCAGCGTAGCTCAGTGGTTAGAGCGCTTGGTACGTAGAACCAAGGACCCGGGTTCGATCCCAGGTACGGAACGAATTTTTCTCTTCTAATAATCATTGTTACCATAACAGATAAATTCTGTAGGACCAAAAATTAATCTTTACGTAGATTCCTTGCACTCACTAAACTCGAATTTAAACATCTGTCAAGAATAACATAGGCACGATAATACAATCTTCTGTTTTTACGTACCAACTGAGAAATTATAATATTTCATTTTATTATAGTGACAGGTCTTAGAAATTTCGACAGTGTGTAGAGTACATTGTATTTTAGAATAGCTTAGTTGAAAGAAAATTATTAATTTTGAATTAGTTTTATCAACGATGCTTAACGAAAAATGTACTAGAAGTGTACTGCTTAAGCAGTGGGTTGAAGAACACGAAAACAACTGATGGTGTCTTAATATTCTTACGTGTAACACAAAAACCATCAATAATAGTAAATTGCTATTTTTTTTTTATTTTAAGAGTGCATGTTTTGTTATTTTAGTGCATATATCGTGGTTTTTAAGTGCGTACATATATGTATATTTTGCCGTTTTTAGTGCATATGAATCCGCCCTATAGTCATCATTCACAATAAAAAATTGACGTTAACATAAGGCCATGAAATAGGCCTACAGTATATCCGTAAAAGATGACTGTAATCAACAATTTTACTGACGTTGCCGCAAACGAAAAGCTTGAAGTTCGCATGCTTCCGCGTTTACGTTTTGGTTCATTTCTAATGTTAATGTTTAATTAATGTTTACGAATATCATTGTGAATGGTTACATTAAATAATCCAACCGCAAGCTTTGACGTTCACGTCGCGTTTGCGCTTACTTTTCATTGTGAATAACCCTTTAAGCAATTTTTATAACATGAAGTATGTATATTTGGCCTATACTTGTTTATCCTCTTCAAAATGCTCCCCTTCACCAGCTTTCTGACCGATTTCTCGAAGATGTGGATAAGTTAATTAAAAGTTCGGTGAAGGAAATTTTATGTTTGCCAGGAGACACGCCCGACGCGATGTTGTACACCGAACGTAAATATAAGGGTCTCAGCCTTTTCAAAGCTTAATGGGAAGCATATTTACAGCATCTCAATATTTGCAACACATTATTGAGAACCTCGAATCCCCTTGTCGTTTCTACAAGGAACATAGCAGCGGAAAGGAAAGTCTGTTCGAGGAAGTTAAAAATTCCACCTGAAGATCTGGATATAAGTAACATCAATGTCCATAAACTACGACAAAATCTTAGGAAACAAGAGTACGACAAATGGTGTGCGCTTCCACATAAAGGAAAAGGAGTTATTTTATTTCAAGAATATACTCCCGGAAATAAATGGATTTTTTTCTAAGGAGGGTCTGTCTTCCTCTGAATGGCGGGACGCAATTAAGATGAATGCTAACGTAGCACCAGTGAGAAGTCTTAATGGGAGATCCTTGGACGGTTTCCGTTGCAGATGTTGCAACGAGATTGAAACCTTAGCACACGTCCCAGGATCCTGTCAGCATGGAGAACTCCTGAGAAATTCAAGCCATCATAACATCCGAAAACTAATAGCATAAGCCCTTAGAAAAATATCCTTCGAGGTCCATGAAGAGGTGCACTGCGTTGCGTCTGAAGGCGGCGGAATTAGAAGAGCGGACATCGTGGCTCTAGACAAGACTAATAATAAAGGGTTTATACTGGACCCAACAGTTAGATTTGAGATGAGCCAGACCCAACTATCTGAGGTCAACAAAGAGAAACAATAAATTTATGAGTCCACTATTCCGTATTTTCGAGAAAAATATCAGATGGAAGGCACCTGGGAAGTACATGGTTTAATGATCGGAGCGAGGGGCACCATCCCACGATCAACTGTAAACACTATCAAAACATTTGGAATCCATGACATCATTCCAAAAATAATTATTTCTAGCATTAAAGGATCTGTGGCAATTCTGAAAAATCATTTATACGGAATATCAGAATCCCCCCCTCTTTCTATCCGTTAGTGTCTGATTGTTACAATATATGTACAAATGTATTATTTCTTAAATTTAAGCTCCTAGTTCACATTTCAATTTGACTCATCTATTTTACTGTAATAGTTATTATTCTTATATGTGTGTTATTCTGTGTTTTTGGCAACCCAGGATGCCTAGGCAGACTATTTCTTGGAAATAAATTATATAACACACATCGCAAAGGAAATGTAAAATAGGAGAAGGCGTATTTTTCGTAAAAAGTTCAGACTACAAAATATTAATATGCATATGATTTTAAACAATGTCGAACATAACACAGGTTCATAATTATGCAATATGAAGCAATGAAAGACAGGTATGTTGCCAAATATTAGGATTAGACTAACTCTGTACTGACATGTCTTTACTCGCAATCATTCATTGAATTCTTAAAACCAACAGATTTCCGGCAGCAAAGTCTAAAACAAGGACCGGATGGAGAGGTAGCCTCACAGCGGTTTACAAAGAGTGGATTCCTACTTCGGAATGGCGTGTTCATCGTTTTCCTGGAAGTTATGCATCCAGTTCTGCAGGCTTGGAATACGAAATTAGCACTGCTTCCCCTGGGAAGTATAACTCTGATAATATCATGACCACATTATCTGGGGAAAAAGAACTTTGAAATAGTTACAAGAATTAGCTCAGGGGCCTAATGTTCATAGCTGTAGGATTCCAAATCTTAAAAAAGTTGTAGACGAAACAAAATCGAACAGTGTTGACATGAAACTAGGATTTGCACATGTACAGCATACAACATCCAGTGCAGTGAGTGAGTTGTCAGCGAAATGAGTGTAGTGCTGAAAGGTACTTGTGCAGGTATGAACATATCATACTCGTGGGTTTTAGTTCGAACTTAAGGTTAAGATACAAATTAGATTTACTTTAAATGTTATTTTAAGTGATCGTGCTTCATTTAATTTAGGATGCTCCCTGTTGTTACTATTATTATTATTATTATTATTATTATTATTATTATTATTATTATTATTATTAATTTATTCTGGCTACGGACTGGAAGGTCCGGGGTTCGATCCCAGGTGGTGGCAGAATTTTTTCTCGATGCCAAACTTTCAGAACGGCCCCAAGGTTCACTCAGCCTTCTATAAAATTGAGTATCGGGTCTTTCCCGGGGGTAAAAGGCGGTCAGAGCATGGTGCCGACCACACCACCTCATTCTAGTGCCGAGGTCATGGAAAGCATGGGGCTCTACCTCCATGCCCCCCAAGTGCCTTCATGGCATGTTACGGGGATACCTTTATTATTAATTTATTACTAATTGTATTTTTTATTAATTGTGTTTATTATTGTCATTACTGAGTGTAATTAGTTACCAATGCCACCGGGTATATACCCATTTGCAGTGAGAATAAATACACATACACATACTTCATGTTATCATAAATCAATAAATTGTATCATTCTTTTTTAATTTGAAGAGTGCTGAATATGAAAGTCTTGAATTTCAACCTTATTTACTGCCTTACATTGAAAGAAACCTTAAAAATATTACTTCACATTTACAACTTAAGAATTCTCACTTCTGCCGCGCTTATGTACTCATTTTTATTTAATAAATTCAGATATGATTCAACAATGGTAAGAGGAACTAGCAAATAGAAAACAATAAACATAGTTATGGCTGGAAATGTCATAAAGAAGCCGATTCGTCTTCAGTTTCTGCAGTCCAATGCATAGTTGGTTATATTTTCACAAACACCTGAAATAGTACCACAGGCATTCAGAAGGATTACATCCGACGCTCCGCATAAAAGGAGGAGGACAACGGCTCCACCCGAAGCCAGCTTAATCTCTGGACATAGAACAGAAAATAATTAAGGCATCAAGGTTGGTATTACTGCCCACGTCACTGGGGTGAAATACGTAATATATCACATCGAATCCACCCTCTGCAAATCCAATGCGATATAAAATTTAGGGGCGGGAGGGCGAAGGGGGTGAACTGTGTATAATTTGATACTGGTCTAACCCCCTTCCCTTAGTCAAACATATAAAAACAAAATCCCTGACCTGATAGAGAAACTACCCCATGTTCGGGGACGTTTTATGCCTCTGTTACATTGTAGTTTTACTCCAACCCTCTCGCGTTATTAACGGCACCCTGGTGGGGTGACGTGTGCAAACGTTTGCTTCTTGAGTCAGAATGACAAGCCGTAGCAGTCAATGGTCTGAGTTCGATCTTACCCATGAGTACTTACATGCGAAAAAAACCATTTGCAGTCAGAAATTTCACTATTACATGACAAATTAGGCCTACACTAAAAAAAAAAAGAAGCCTGATTTTGACAGAATAACAACCTGAATAGCAACAGAACGTAACAGAATTTTAGCCTTTTCATTAGTGGAAGTATGTAGTAAGTATACTGCTCGTGCAACATAACAATGAACTTGAGAACTTTTACGAAAATATATGTTTTCAGAATGGGATGCAGTGGAAGATAAAATTCCGTGGAAAAGTGCGAAATTATTAGGTCGTCTCAGAACTCTCTTTCTGTAAAAGTTCTACTAATTTATTTTTGATTTCTTAGGCAACTATTATATATAGAAGCTATACAGGACACTGCAACTTGTACACATACACTGCTGCATACAGACGTGCATATCAGGACCGACCATGTCCGTTACACATTACGCTATCTGCATTGCTTTATGTACTTTCCTGTCCGCATCCCTCAGACAGCGCATTGAATGGAATACTGTAAGTAGACAACGTAAAGAACGTCAGATGAATACAGTATGCGTAAGATGTACAGATAAATATACATAAATAAGGTGTACAGAGGAATAAAATTATTTCATTTCCACAGAACTATTTTTGCTTGTAACTTTCGACTCGGTCATTTCCGGACCAGGGTTCCTTATCTCAAATTGATATATGTACCCTTCGTCACCACGTCGGAAACATCCTGTATATAAAGTCGGCCTCGGTAGCGTAGTCGGTATAGCGCTGGTCTTCTGTGCTCGAGGTTTCGGGTTCGATCCCGGCCCAGGTCGATAGCAATTAAGTGTGCTTAAATGCGACAGGCTCATGTCAGTAGATTTACTACTATATGTACCAGAACTCCTTCAGGACAAAATTCCGGCACATCAGCAACGCTGCAGTTGCGTTAAATAAACCATTATTTAAAAAAATTATATATATATATACATATATATATATATGGTGATGATTTTGATAATGGTGATGATTATGTCGGTAGTGATTGTGATAATGATGGTGAGAATAACGGTGATGGAAGTACTGCTTGTATTAATATTGTAGTTCGTAGTAGTAGTGGTCGTGGCAGCGGCGGAAGCAGTATTAGTAGTAGTAGTAGTAGTAGTAGTAATGGTGGTGCTGGTGGTTGCAGTGGCGGTAATGATAATGTTTATGTTTAACTAATATTACGCAAACATACATTTTTATTAATTTTATTGGGTTATTTTACGACGCTGTATCAACATCTAGGTTATTTAGCGTCTGAATGATATGAAGGTGATAATGCCAGTGAAATGAGTCCGGGGTCCAACACCGAAAGTTACCCAGCATTTGCTCGTACTGGGTTGAGGGAAAACCCCGGAAAAAACCTCAACCAGATAACTTGCCACCACCGGGATTCGAACCCGGGCCACCTAGTTTCGCAGCCAGACGCGCTGACCGTTACTCCACAGGTGTAGACGCAAACATACAATGGAAAAGTATGTGTAATCAATACTTCGCTCACATATACAATTTTCTTCATGGATAACGTATCCGGTCCAGACATGAGCAAAAGGAAATCATGTCCGGCGCCATTGTATGTACATACATGTCAGCGTGATATCCATACACTAGTTGATGAGGAGACTTTACGATCCTGTTCGGGTTTGTTGAAAAGTAATACGAATACAACAGGCACTGCATATAGCAAATGAAATACACAACATTGTAAGTCAAATACATAATATATTTCGAAAAAAAAATGACTTGGTGAAGCTAAAACTACGTGTAACATCAACTCAGCTAGCAGTGGAAACATTAACTAGTTCTACCAGTGTTTTGTTTCGTTCCCTTAGCAAGCTGCGCAAAGAATTTCATGCAGCGGCTCTTGGCAGATAAATGACTATCATATCGATAGCAACTCTTTTTATTGTTGCATAGTTAGAAGGTACTGTTAAAAATTCCGCCCCTTTTCCGTTCCCCTGGCAACGATTACGTCTAAATTTCCAAAGAACTGCATGAATTAAATGATAATAACATAAACCAGGAGCAAGTTGCTATGAAGACATATTCAATACACCTGAAAATGTTGATGCAACTCCTTATAAGATAATATGGGATAGGTTCATGGTTCGGATTTAGAGATGAGTACATCAGGGATGCACACTTCAGATACATAGGAAAAAATTGGCAACGACAAACATCTGTCTTTGGTCAGATTATAATTCGCATATTAACAGTTTGATGGATACACTGTAATAGTTATATAAACTTGCAAAACAAAATATAGCTATCTATATTGTCAAACAGCAAACTTAACAGTATATCTATTACCAAAAGATTATGAGTTAAAGGAAATTGTATCTTTCTTTCAGCGTACTTCAAATACAAAACTTAGGAAATTGGTTCATGTCACATATTATGTCACAATGTGTTTGGTTTAATTATTGCCAAAAGCAAATAACATTATCATAATTTTTCGAAGTGAGAACTCAATTAGTAACTCACCCAGACGCTGTTTCAAAGGATTTATGTTGCATTAAGAAGAAATTCGCGTTTTTAATTCTAAACATAAATAATACAATAGTTTCATTTTCTATTTAGATCAGTAGGTCTATTGCGATTATTCAAATAAACGATTTCTTCATTTTCGCATAAATGAATGCTGATAAGACGAAGACCATGGTCATCGGAAGAAAAATAAAGAAGGTAAAGATACGAATTCTAAATTAGACAATGGAACAAGTGGACAGCTTCAAATACCTGGGGTGTACTATAAGTAGCAACATGAGCTGCTGCCAGAAAGTCAAAAGTAGGACAGCAATGGTAAAGGAAGCTTTTAATAGGAAAAGGAGCATCTTCTGGTAAAAGAAATAGACTAGTGAATTGCTTTGTGTAGTGTGTGGCACTGAACGGGGACAAACATGGACATTATGAAGAAGTGAATAAAAACGACTAGAAACAATTGAAATGTGGGTAAGGAAGAGAATGGAGCGTGTGAAATGGACAGACAGAATGAGAAATGAAGCTGTGTTAGAAATAGTGGTTTAAGAAAGGATAATACTGAAACAGATCAGGAAGAGAATAATGAATTGGCTAGGTCGCTGGCTAAGAAGAGTCTGCTTACTCAAGGATGCACTGGAAGGAAACGTTCGAAGCTGAAGATATCAAATGATAGACAATATTAAGATAATATGGATTGCATGCGGAGACTAAGAGGAAGATGGAAAATAGGAAAGATTGGAGAATGCTGGGTTTTCAGCGAATGATCCGCTCTTGGATAGAAAACTATGAATAAAAGAATAAAAAAATGCTTTTAGACGGGCAGTCTATATGACTGTCCGTCCATGCACGGGAATTTCTCCCGAACTAATGGTCGAACATTCTATTCAGTTTTGTGTGTAAAATTGTAGTATACTTTATAAATTTGTAGTGTTTTTTGTAACGCAGTTTTACTCCTGGTTGAGTGTTAGAGAAGTCCGTATGGCCTTAACTCTGCCAGGTTAAATAAATTATTATTATTATTATTATTATTATTATTATTATTATTAACATTGTTCATAATCAGCGTACCATAAGCCACACGGCTATACCATCGCTTTTCTCGGGCTCGAGTGCCGGTGGATCCAAATGGAATTTGTGGTGTACAAAAACGATAGGTCTATGTGGTGGTAGGTTTCGCAGATTACTTCCATTAGTCCTACGTACACTATACCATTGCTCCCTAAATCAACATTATCTGCTGCTGTGTAGATACCCTTCCATGATGCACCAAGGAAACGAAAAGAAATTAGTTACACCGCGCCACTCCAAGAAGAGAACGCTTGGGCTTCTAGATGGAATTAACAATGAAATTCGAGAAAAAAAAAGACACCTTGGCTGTCGTGGCGGTGTAAGGAATCAGTAGCCCAACAGTCGTCCGTTAGCAGCGCCACAGACGCGCCACTAAAACAGTGGCTGTGGCGCCATATGAAACCTACAATTTAATTCTTGGTATCGCGACGGGAAGCGCCACTTTTAATGGCCGCCACCAGCGGCGAAGCCAACCACTCAGAGCGTCTGCAATGCCACAATTCTGTGGCTGTGGCTGGAAATAATGCATATTTGTATTTATTGCTCAACCTTATAGATTTTAAATTCAGAAAATACGAGTTTAGAAGAGTAATCAATTGGTTTTTTTTAAAAGATTTTGATTATTCTTTTATGTGAAAAATTTAGAGGATCTAAAGGAATTTTTGAAATACAACGCCATAGCAATAATGAGATATTGGATGGTGGACTCAAAAAGAGGCAAATAAACTCTGCATAAAATACTGATGAGTAAAATACGACGAAGAATAACCTAAATTGTTTTACTTAATTTGCTGTATAGATAAGAAATATGAGAACACCATTTCAGATGCTGATCCATAACGAGGACCACATCATTAAATGGTAATAATAAATCGTCAATATTATATCTGCTTCGAATTGAACATAAAGATTCAATGGATACATTATTTTAACTACATTGAACGACTAGAGTCATATTTCATAATCATCTTCTTTTTTATAAAGAGCTACAATGCCATTTAGATGCCTTGGCTCTTCATTGAACTAACACTGGACTCTCACACATGGCGGGTCTACCTGACTATGTGGTTAGTATGATGCAGGGCCAATGTCACAGGACAAGTACAAAACAAGGGACAAACAGCCAGTGCCCTAGAATGAAGACATAATATATCTCCACCCACTATGGAAATCGAACTATGGATCGCTTAGTTGGGCAGATCACACGCCTAGACTGATACTAAATGTACTTTATGTAGTTCCTAATCCACAAGTCTTACAAGTAAATAGTTCTTGGGGAGTAAATCTCCTTTTGCACATATCAACCAGACCATGGAAATACGAAATAAACTTCGAAAAGTTTGTACTTGTAAGTAATATTGAATTATACGTAGCATATGATTACCTTAGAATAAGAGATAGTATGCCTATTAATGAAGAAAACAAATTATTAAAATAAATTAAATTCTCGAGAGTGCATGTGCCTCTACATCTCTTCACTTCTTGTTTTTAATTGCACCACGAAACTATTCTCCAACAACTTTCTCTCTGCAATGTAATACATTCCTTAATAATTCATGTTTCCTTCTTGTCGCCTTCATACAAGCAATGCAACTACCACGTGACCAAAACCTTTTCACAAGCAAAGCACCCGAGAGACAGGGGAGGAATAAAGTTGAATTAAGGGTCTTTTTAACCCTCGTCTTAATGATTCAATGTATATGAAAATACAAAGCACTATTGGGTATTCATCTGGACTTACCACAGCACACAAATCCCCAGGACTTTAATATTTCAAAACCCTGCATCCAGGCAAAGTATGGGTAGATTCATACTTCGGCAGCCTAGCCTGACGAACGCAATTGCCTGTGACTCAGAATGAAAAGCTGGACGCAACACTACAGCCTGTCCCGAAACAAAATAACCCAACCAAAAAGTTGCCTTCACATCTTGACGGTCGGGAATCAGAGCTGTTGCAAACGACTGCAACAACACAAACTGGTAATGAGCATGTATCTTAATTACAGGACAATTTTCGAACTTATCAGATTGCATTGCAGCTTACCACATAGGCTATAAATCGCTTATTACGTACCAGAAGAGATACCTGAACGTTCTGTGCCACAACCTCACTATTCAAGAATTGTTACGTACTAAATTACCTGAAACTTTTCAGTTTCTTATGTAACGACGCCGTACCAACTACTAGGTAACCAAATTTACTCGAAAATAATATCCTACCGATTTATAAGACCCTTCTATTTTTTTTAAAGTATTGTTTTATAATAATATTTTGTATGCGAATATTAAACCCATAAGAAAATACTGGTAATAGAATTCTAGTGCCTCATTCTAAGTGAGTCAGTAACTGTAAGTTTTTTTTATCAGAAAATTGTTGTCAAGAGAATAATATAATAGATCCCTAAGTCAATAGAGAACTGTACGTGGATATGAACCTGGACTCGCTCGCTTCACGGCCAGGCATGCTATCCATTACTTCACAGAGGTGAACATCTGAAGGACTTCACAAAAACTGTCAGTTCGTATTGAGCAAATATTTCAAATTTCAAATGTTTATTTCAAATTTCAAATCCATCGGAAGATGATATAACATGTTCAAATACGAATTTATATAATAATACGGAACAGAACATTATAATACATAATAATACATCAGACTACAAAATATAATTAAAACAATAGAAATAGAAATAAAATAATACAATCAATATAAAAAGAGGATACAATAATATTAACAGAATTTGAGAACTGAATGAGCAGCGCTCGTGTTCGGTCGCACTTCAGATATATTATTAATATAAGAGGAATATAAAAAATAAAATAGGAACTAAAATTAAAATTACAGCTACAATGAAATTATCTGTAGTAATGTCACGAGAGGTCTGAGATCTGCCGATAAATCCACGAGCGAAGGAATACTTAACTTATTCAGACATTGTGAAGTTGAAATACTCGTAGATGAATATCGATTACTGCAATGAAGAAATTCGATGTTATTATTCAGTAATGCCAATTGCGAAATACAGGTTCAACAATGTTAATTACATGTATTGCACTTTTCTCTTATTATTATAACATAAATACATTTTCATTATCTGCTGAAATCATAATGTAATTTAACAGTAACAGTGGGGACAGCTATATACCAGTGCTTATGCATTCACAGCGAGACATGTCGCTACACAGTGAAGCCATCTCTGTATAGATAGGCCTACTTAAAACACGAATTTTATTACGCCATACGAAAGGCAGTTTGATCAAAGACCTTATTATTACTATACAAGGTCTTTGGGTTTTATATGCAATGATGTTACATAAATTTGAACATCTGACTTTCTATTAATTGTTTAATTTCATTCACAAAATACAAATTTTATAGGCTACAATTATTATAGGTTAAGTTACCTGTGGAAGCAGGACCAACGTCAGCTGTGCCTTATTTCGACCGTTACTTACAATCACTGCTACACGAAAGCATTTTTATAGCTCGACAAACGCATTCTCGCTGTAGTGTGTAACGGAACTAAAGCTGCATCTACACAGTTCAATATTCCAATCGCGTATGCGTGCAATCTGGGAAGAATATTGAAAGAATCAAGTTTAAAAGGTACGTTCAATTAAGATGTATGAAGATTTTGTGTCTACATGGTGAGCTGTTCTGAACGTCGTCTTCTCTGCGTAAATATATTAATTAATATTAAATATCAATATTACATTCATTGCTTGAATGCGTAAAGTTGAAAGAAAAGTTTAACCGTGTAGATACATATTAATGGATTCATGCTCATCGATTACGGGGAAGAAAGTTGGCGACACTGACTAAACAAAAGAACGACCATGCGATAAATTGATAGCAATAAATCTAAATGCAAAAATTATCGCGATGTCTGACTATGATTGATTGGAATTCAAAATTTCATTACACTTAATCGGTCGAAAATGGAATGACGTCATATAAACGAAATAGTATATATATATATATATATATATATATATATATATATATATATATATATATATATAATTTGAACTGGTAATGGAAATTAAGGGTAAACGGCTGAACGGATTTTAATAAATGACCCGTCATCTTGAAGCTTGGAACCCAAAATTTTTCCGAAAAATAGTAGTTTTCAGTGAAATTTCAGTTTTCCTACATCATTTTCGTATTTTTTAATATCCATCTGTCGTCAGTTTTCAGAAATAATGGCTTTTAGAGAATAAAACAAAACACAAACACACTACAATAAACAATATCACACGAAGGCTGCAACATATTTAGAGTTCAGATGGCTCAGATTCTCTGACATCATAATACCAATATGTCGATCTTCATTTGTGTAAGTTTTTCAGAATGTTTCTGTAATATTGGTTATTAAAAACTTCAAGATTTACTAAAAAAAATGACTGGTCAGATTCTCTGGTGTGTAATTTTCTGAGTACAGCTGTCTGTATATCGGATATTAAAAACTACAAAACTTAAGAATGTATGATGACATTATTACCATTAAAAATGAAATATTATTTTAGTGAATGCCATGATGTGAGTATTTGTAACTTATTATACAGATTGATGCTTTATTGATGATATGAAAGTGAAAGCTTTTGGGGTTATATAAGTAGGCGTAGAGAATGTCTGAAGTTAGATCTTCATTCCTATAATATTTACTGAGTGACGGCTATATCTTAGTAGTCTATACAAAAACTTAAATAAGATAATATTGTTATTAAAAATTAAATATTTTTATAGTTATTAATTAAGTGGTATAGGTATTTTCCATATATTTAATGAAACTCTATAACTGAAGATGTATAGGTTCAATAAAAAATATTTAGCACAAAGAAAACCATTCAGAGGGGTATATTTCATTATTATGGAAGAAAATAACTTCCAAACTGTCAGGTATTCTTCAATGGAAATAATTTTGAAAATTTTTAATTTGAACTTCTATTGAACTCAGTTTGCAGCATTTGCTGCACAAGCCACTAGTATAATATAATATTAACATAGAGGACAATAATGTCGTATGTGAATAAAGTAAAACAGTTTATGTAAAATATATATTCCAAATTATTAAGCATAACATGCTACAGTTCCAAAACTTTGATGGTGATGATGATGATGATGATGATGATGATGATAATAATAATAATAATAATAATAATAATAATAATAATAATAATAATAATAATAATAATAATATATTAATCTTTCACTGAGGATCAAGTGGTAACACTCTTAATGTTAAAGGTCGTGGACTCATCTTCCATTACCTTCCTCATATGACCTAAGTGTGTGACTCACTAACCACATGATCATACCGTCCCAAAATTTGCCTTAATATTGGTGTATGCTTCTCACATTAGGAAGGAAGGAAAGGGCTAAAAGATAAAAAATGAAAAGATTGTTGTTGTTGAGTCAACTGTGTGAAGACAGGTTGGAACTTCATAAGTAACGGCAATAAGGCATCACTCATGGGGCAAATAAGCCAGGAAATAGTAGGCACTTCCCCCTCTATTGCATACAAGTAACATATTTCACAAATCAAAAATGTTAAGGATAATAATAATAATAATAATAATAATAATAATAATAATAATAATAATAATAATAATATTATTTGTCTACATGGTTTAATAATTTTTTCTTACAAAGGAACAAAAGAAATTATGCAGAAGATAGTTCTTTTGTAATATTTTAATGATAAAATTATCACTCAGTGGTTCCAATTACACGGATTCACATCTTTCTATCTACAGTACTTATATTGATATAACACTTTATATTTACCCCACAAAATTGATCTCATAAATGACGGTTATGCTGTAATATTCCGATCGTTACTACACTATTGATACACCTAAGCACAACATGAATTACTAATATCTGTAGGCAGAGGAAACAGAGACATAACGAAGAAGCACATCCTAACCTGTTTTTGTCAATTACAAATCTACCTGCATCTGCCGATATTTGAACTCTTGTCCCTATATTGGAAACCTCACGCTCTAGCCATTCGGTTAATGGTGCGTGTACAAAATACTGGTCATTAATACATATCGAAATTTTTCCATGGTGTAGCGGAGCTAATATTTGCTGTGAAAGAAAACAACAGTTTGATCCATTATTCAACATAGTATAATTGTACACCTGGGAACAATAGTGTTCTAAGCAACATATGTATCAATTTGTGTATAATTTATAAACTTTATACACATACTCAGCAAGTAATTAAAGCTTCTAATGAGCCGTATGTTCAGAATAACAATACAATTCCACTTCCACGCAGTAGGGGGAATTATACTACAAACCACATGGGTTCTCTTTATTTAAATATTCATTATACAGTGTGTTAATTAAGTATGGAATATTGCTAATAACTCTATATATATTCATTTTATGAAAAAATACCAAAAACAAAAATTGTTGTAGATATCTAACTAAAAGTTATGGCTATGGTCTCAAAAAATATTGATTCACGTACAAAATGTGGCAAAAATTACCCTTTTTATATGGTACCCTATATTAAATTTTACATATTTGAAATCTCCATTCAGTTTTACATACAAATAGAAGTTTGACTCAGCATAAATGATGAATACTCTATTGTAAATGTTATGGTTCTTTCAAATGCTTTGATAATGTAACACAAAATAAATGTGTTAATTCATATGGAGGTAGGCCATGAAACAAACAAAACAATAACGTTACTGTTTCAGGGAATGTTTAAAATTACGGTTCTTTCAAATGCTTGCCATGTTCTTTTCAACATGCCCATTGTTACCATAGCAACCACATTATAGATGAGAACTCGTAAAGATGAGAGGTTACGCACTTTAGATATAATGGCCCTTAACTTAGCCTCACAAAAAGAAATCCTGAGGAGAGATATCTGGCGAATGTGGTGGACACGAAATGGGTCCCTTCTTCCAATCCATTATCAGGAAGTGTGTTATTGAGAGACTGTCAAAATCGCAGAACCCAATGTGGAGAATATGACACGTTGGGCTACAGATCAAGTATTTCGGAATACACGAATTGTTCCAGAATGTCAAAATACACGGCGGGCGACAGTTCCTGTTGCTTTACAGATGACTGGCCCGATAATCCTATTCTTCATGAGAACACGCCAGTAGGTTTTACGCTATCTCGAAAGTTTTCATGTTAAACACTGGAATTTGCGAGATACAAATCAGATCCTAACTGATCCTAACAGGTGAAATCTGTCCTCGTCGGAGATCAAGATGTGATATATGATATATTTATTATAGTTCACAGACAAAAAAAGAAAAATGTACATAAATATAATAAATGAAGCCTTACATTACATACTTTATAATTTACATATAGATATACAATTTTTTAATATAATTTCTAAACTTAACTATTTAATTTAAGATGTTTTATCTTACACTTGCGACTAGTTTTATGCAAGACTCAACTCATTTTAATATGCCGTTACAATTAGTCTTTGTTCATATATAAATTTTCGAAGCCACCAACCTGCGAAACCTGTCATTGCTTCCTCACCGTCAAACATGTCACAATACAATGCCGACACCTCAAGGAAAAAGTACAACATACCAAACAATATATCTACACCACTCGACAATACAAGTGTTCTTCTACAAGTAATTCAATTCTTTAAAGAAATTTCCTTATATAATATGATTTGATTGTAAAATTTTATACTGTTCATATACTCTGTTCATTATTTTGTTTTTGTTTATTTATTTATTTTTACCTCCAGATACATTGTAATATAATTATGTACTTTGTTTGTAATCTTCATTGCTTGTCTTGTATTGTTCTGTACATGAATATTGTGGTCGCAAAAAGACCCAGCAGCTATGCGACTTAAAATAAATATTAAAAAAAAATCTTCCATTATTCTAGTATATTTAAAACTTTTGAATAGATATGTTTTATTTGATTTATTGATAGTGTTACTCAAAAAAACTAAATCATGTTTTTCTTATCCAATTATTTTTCTCAGTCAATTCTAGCTATTTCATTTATTCTTTCTATTCTAATTTTTTTGACCAAAAAAAGATATAGAACTATTTGCCTTTGTAATTTTATGTTATTATTATTCATGAGTTTTCTTAGAACTATTTCTTTATTCATTTGTAGGAAGTTTTCACTTATGAATTTCATCCGTATTTCTTTTGTATACTGACATTCAAAAACGATGTGAATGTCATCTTCCCTATGTCCACATAATGGGCACGTGCCTTGAGGTATATTACATTTATTATTTCTTAATCTCCAAATCCCCAGTCTTAACCAGGCTAGTCCAAATCTTTCTTTCAATTTCATATTATCTATATATGTACTCCGTCGTCGGAGATGAAGATGTTTGGAAGACAGGCAAGATTAGAGTCAATAAGATACAGCATATACTTAGCTTACACTAATCTGTCTCTACTGCAATGAGAATGTGTAACGTACAGACTTGCCTTCGCTAGGGACATACATTCAGATTACTCAAGTACTACAAGAACAATATTCTATGATATAGGCCTACTGTATGTCTGATCATGCACAGTGCCTCCTTTCTGGGACTTACAAAGTATCTCTGCAACAAAACTTTTTTCTACGATTGTAAGTTACACATAAAAAAACATTAATGTAACACTAGTAACACAGACATTGCATATCGACTCTACACTATGCAGATACTTTCGGGACAACTTGTAGCTACTGGATTTACAGCGCTAATCCGCGACACGCACCTGACACGGATGTGCGATGCTCAATTATTTATCTGCTACCTAGGAACACTTTATGACGCGAGCGCAAACTGTGGAGCGCGGGCCATCAAACTGTCACGGGTAGCACTCATGACTAATAAGTTAGCAAGCGGAACGCAAAGCGTGGCCCGGAACCCAGCGTCCAGTCGTCATTATTAAGTCAAAGCTCAGAATGCAGCAAACTACATCAGATTAGTACATTATGTACAGTAACACTGCACATAGGCAGTAATTACTGCTTAATCTGTTTGAAACCCTTCCTATATACCGAGACCTCAAATTACTGGATGGTGGTTTTAATTCCGACACCTCTCTTATTTCGGTCACCGACGTAGCTCAGAGTGAAGAGCTAGGCTCATGATTATAAGCTGCGCTAGGGCTTGGGATCGAATCCTACTTCGATTTAGTTCGATTTGTTTTAGTATTTTCTAAGTCTTTCCCCAACTGTAAGCAGTATATCAGGTAATCTCTTGGCGAATCAATTTATTCTCGCCGTCACTCATTTTATCGACGATTGGTTTCGCTTAGCTTTGATTTTTGAAGGCTGAACCCCAAGGACCTATTCCACAAAGGCATGGTGTTGTACATTACTAAGTAAATCCTCTATTAAGTAGTAAGAATACTAGAGTTGCTGTTCCACGTAAGACTTTTCTACAGTAGTACGAGTACTTTACCACTATGAAGGCTGTCCCATTTATCTTGTGCACCTATTATAACTTTTTTGTTTGGATAGGTATTGGAATTTTTCTTTTTGAGCGTTGTTAGAACGAGGGGCTAACATGAGTGTGGAGATTTGGTGCATGTAACTACGTTATGGTGTAATATACACGTAACGTCATAAATTTTTCAAATAGCACTACATATTATCTTAATCATGTTACATTGATTACACACATTAAGAAGAGTTCAAAAATATACCACAATGTCACTTTCCTAATCAATAACAACGAAACGAAACAAAAACGTTCTTTCAAATGTGATAATGTTATGCTTTGAGAGTCACAGAAGATGTTCCAAATGGCGACCATTCACATTAATGCTCAAACGAAGGTGTTCCTCGAAAGACCGTATGACTGCCCAGCATGTTGCTGGTTGAATGGACACACAAGCCTGTCGAATGCGTTGTTGCATGTCGTCTGGTATTGTCAGAATGCTCTGGTACACACTGTCCTTTACAGTTCCCCACAGGAAGAAGGCGAGTGGCGAGAGGCCCGGAGAACGTGCAGGCCACCGTACGTGGATTGTGGCGTTGACAGTTGTGGTTTTTTTTACATGTTATGACAGTAAACACACAACAGACGACGTGTACGGACGTCAGTTGTCTTTCGTTTTGTGTAAGTCAATGCACAAGATGAATGGGGCACCACAACAAACGGCACATTCCGATGGCATTCATTTTGTTGTACAATAAATTACATAAAAAAACAAAATAATTTACACTGACTACTTGCTTTACGACTCTCTACACATTACAAAGGGTGACTGTAAACTTTTTAAGTGCTTCAAATGAAGAATTTCTCCTTTTTTCTGATAAAATACGTTTTCATCTTTCCTAATAAGGTGCTCGCTACCAAATTCTTCTATTGTAGCACTCATTTCGAAGAGCCTAACTTTGTTTTGTTTTGGAATGTTCACTGAACAGCAGTCCTGAAGTATTTGTGCCTCGCTACACTCCGTACATATCTACACTGTTGCTGGTTGTTTGGAGGCTTTATGTAAGCAAACGCACGGCGCTATTGATAAGAAACAAGGCCCGAAGCCTCGAGCCCCTCTTATACAGGGACATCATTTTATTTTTACTAACATTTCTAATATTAACTTGCCTATACCTCTGGATCAACGCCGTTTGCTACCCCCTTCCACGACTGGAGTTCGATGATACTGACGTAATATACAAACAAATCACTTCACTAAGTGTAGGAGGGAAGAAAAGTAGTTCATCCATTTACGTAAACTAGGAAATATTGCGCTTTTGAGTTTGGTCATTTTCATTAGGTTTTTGTTTAATCAAAATACAGTACAGTATTAACAATGAGTGTTTTTACTCACGAACTGAGCTGTCCATGTTGACGTATATTATACTGTCTACAGCACATTAGCGTACAATATAGAGAATGAAGTTAAATGGAAAAATAATCATAATATGGATATTTAAACGCATTTTTTAAAATGGTGGCCGTTCATTTCGATACAGGCTTCAGTTCTAATGTGCATATTATTGCACTATAGACTATTGTACCTAATCCCAATTACCAGTTTCGTTCTTCGTATACTAGTAACTCATGTTGAAATAATTCTGTATCTATTCTATAAAAGAGTACCTTACTTACTGTAAATTCAACCTTCACTTCTGCCCGATCCGAAAAAATAAAATTACTCAGACATGCGATCTACTGTCCGTCCAAGTGGTTATGTCGTAGGGTCGTAGAAAGGGAGAAATCACATGACAGTTAATTACTAAACGAGGCCCTATTATTTAAGTTATTTTAAACAGTTGTATAATATTACGTAGACGTCCAATTCCTAACAGAAATTAATGTTCTCAGAAAAGAGCTAAGTCAGCCCAGCCAGTAGCTAGCGAATAAAATCTGGTGGGGAAAACCGGAATACGCCATAGGCAAATGAACGACAGTATCTGTGCGAAAATGATTCAATATTGAAAGGTCTTTCGTCACTGGAAAACTCGAACATATTTTTGGAACGTATTGTTTACTATGATCGTAAGACTACTATGACTGTATATGCGGTCTTGGATCAGTGTGGAGGACGGTTGAACTTAATTAGTAGAAGGGGTGGGAGTGAAGTACATTCAAAAACTTAGGTACAATAACAATTGAAGTAAAAATAAAATGATCGGAAACCCATACTACCCACAGGATTAGGATTGTTTACACACTTAAGTGGCATTGTTAATAACAAAAAATCTAAACAGGCAATTAAATGAATTTTACACCATGTCACACACACTTTGTTTTAGTGATTTAAGAAGAAAACTTCACTTGATTTTTAACTAACTGCATATATCACAAGACAAGTTTAGTCGTTCAGCTAACAACGTGCTTTCCGTCAGATTATTCGGGTCATTATAAACTCAGATCAAATAAAATGGTTCACTCAGTTGGGTCCACCATGAAATACGCCCTTCTAATGTCATAATTTTATTATAATATGTACGGTATGACTTGTTTTTATTGGTCACGTCCTTGGAAAGGGGACAATAAAAATTCTAAAATATTGGAAATTTTAAATTTCGTAACACATCTAAAATACTCGAGAGCTACACCATGATATTTTTTATCGTTGCCAGAAGGAGGAGATAAATTTAAAAACATGTACATATACTCTGCAACTAGATAGCGTTTAATTTGCAAACATTTATTACTAAAGAATAAACATGTTCGCTTTCAATTTCTAAGTTACGTCAACTGAAACATCTCCGCCAGTGAATTTCTCTCCTCACCCCGGGGTTGTGCCCGGATGTATAGCAGGCTGGAGTCGCTTCTCACTTCCAATTCTGTCCGTAAATGGTCAGTATATTTTAACGACGTCAAGGAAAAAGAAAAAGAAAAATAGAAAGAAGAATAAGTTGAACAACCTGCTGGCTTCAAGAGAAATTAATGTTACCGAGTCCACAAGCATTACACCAAACCTGTTCATATTTCTTAATTTCCACGTTTCCATGGTTACGTCAGCGAAGTGAAATCACGTCGGTGTACCGCGGGCCTGTATAACTCGTTACCAGTCCTGATTAACAGATAAACGGCTGGATAAATGAACCTTATTTTAAAGGCAAAGCAGAGGATCATGTCTAGGGAAAGAAGTCAATTAACGCTGAAATTCTAAAACTGCCTGAATGTTTTTAAAGCTGAATGCTCGTTGTAACAAGTAAATTACTAAAGTCCTGACAGACGTACATTTGTAATTAATCCTTTAACAGCCAGCTATCGATATTTCTGACTGCTACAACTTCGGCTGTCCTCTGCTAAGGCTAAGACGGTAGAGTTTTTGCTACAAATACAGTGGTCCCGGGTTCTATTTTCGGTAACAAATTAGCAGTTCTCTACCCTCATTGGGATTAGGAATGTGTTACCATAAGTTTCTTCTGTGTCATCTTCAATAATTAGTGGTGGTTGTTCTATGCTGATTCCCCGGACAAAGAGATGCGATATTTGTCAAAGTTTAATACTCGTTATGAATCCTCACAAAAAAAGTAGTGATAAATTTATAATTTATGGTTTATTTAACGACGCTCGCAACTGCAGAGGTTATATCAGCGTCGCCGGTGTGCCGAAATTTTGTCCCGCAGGAGTTCTTTTACATGACAGTAAATCTACTGACATGAGCCTGTTGCATTTAAACACACTTAAATGCCATCGACCTCGGCCGGGATCGAACCCGCAATCTCGAGCATAGAAGGCCAACGCTATACCAACTACGCTACCGAGGGCGACCAAAAGTGGTGATGGTGATGGTGATGATGATGATGATGATGATGATGATTATGGTGGTAATCATGATGAAGATGGTGATGGTGGTGGTTGTGATGATGATGATGATGATGATGATGATGATGATGATGATGATAATGATAACAGTGGTAGTGGTATAGATGGTCCTCGACATGTAGTTTTTAAACTGGTTATTTAACGACGCTATATAAACTACTAAGTTATTCCGTGTGGATGGAATTTGTGATAGCGAAATAATTGGAGAGATGAGGCCAAAGTTTCCCCATGAATTACCTCTAAAAAAATGAACGAGCTAATTAGTCAAAGTGGGAATCGAACCCACGAGTATTCTTATTTCTGACAAGTAATGAAACTAAATTTCTGACAAGTAACAAAAGTAAAATTCATCACAGTGTCTTTATCATGCGAAAACTATTGAGATTAATTTCAATAACCAACTTCATAATAAAATGGATGAAAATAGTCTATGTGCTTGAGTCTGAGATAATCATTTCAAAATGGCCAAGTCGTGAATCTGACAGTTGACACACTGCACTCTGATCTCTTCTTGTGCAGGCGAATATTTCCTCCGAACACGGAAGCTATTTGCTGACTTCATCCCGTACTAATATGCACATCTCAAAATCTGTTCAGTTCGGTCCCAGTCCATAAAGTAAACACTGCACGTCAACAGAGCAGTCTGCGCAACACGCTGCAGGGTGTCCCATAAACAATACTCTGTAATTACATACCACTATCGTACACGGAAGAACTGCTATGATTCCAGAATCAGGGCAGTTGATTTGGGTTGGTAAGATAAATAATCTTAAAAAGGTAATAAACAGTTTTGTAAGAGATGTAATCCCAAAATAAATAAATAAAAAAACGTTACTACGAACGGAATCTCTACACACTCAATCATCTTGCTACCGGTACCATACTAAAAAGATTTTGTATTCTTTTTCCTATGAAAGGAAGATATACAAAATTGGAATTCACTATTATTATAAACAAATCTCCAGAATTTGTCATGTGCTATTATACGCAAACCTTTACAATTCGATTTACTGTATTTTCTGCGGCAGGAAAATCCCTGCAATTATGTCCATGTGACTTTGATAAGCAAATCTCTACAATTATACTTCGAACCTCTGAAATTATATTGATTTCCCTTAATACATAAACTTCTTCAATTGCATTCATTCTACTTCTTACATAAATTCCACAATTCGATCTAGTTGCTACGTTATACAAATTTCTACAACAGAGTCATTAACAATACTTAAATCTCTACAATTCGTTCTCTTAGCTATGACATAGAACTACAATAACTTTATAAATTTTCCTTTCACAGAATGCAAAGCTGGTTCACAATAAACCGTGAACAAGAACCAGAATGAAAACGGGAAGCAGTGGACGTGAATGTGAAAATTTTTTATTCACAATAAACCGAGAACGTAGACGACTATGCATATCGATATGTATGTCAATAACGATATGTAAAGTCGATATTACGCATTCTGATGTTATTTGTGTATAATTGACCAATGACGTTCTCTCATGAGTACAAGGCAGCCAACATAAACACAGCTTAACGAACTTCGAAATTTCAACTGAAACATTTCATTAGGTACGGTACTATAAATATGCCCATGCATCTTTATTATCACAACCTATTTTAAGTCTACCATAACGTAAAATAATTAGAGAAGAAACATTTGTAATAGAACAAAAATGAACACAACAGTATTTATTGAATTGAAGCATGAATATGTAGTGTGTAACACAACCAATACAGTAATAAAATATGATTCACATACGATCGGTGTTCAAAGACGCAGCTATTGAAAGCCACGCATTCTCCTTCATTTTCTCATCTTTATACGAGGCGCGCCGCTTATCGTAAACGTGAGGATTTTCCTCAACACTCAATATTAGAATCTCATCAAATAAAACTTGCTCCATAATGCACAGCACAGAACAAAATAATTCATAGTTTATGTCACGGTCTTCTTGCTACAAAATATACGACGACAAAATAGCTTTTAGATGGCAATAGAATGAATCTAGTGGGCTGTGATCGGAAACGTGAACGCCAAAGTTGAAACTTGGCCAACTCTCCGTTCCCGATCCCGGGCTCCGGCTAGCTTTTCTTAATTGTGAATGCTCACATTTAAATGTACACATTTTAGCAATTTTACCGTTTTCGTTTTCGTTCAGATTCTCGTTTCCGGTTTATTGTGAACCATCCTTAATGAACTTGGCGCATTCTGCTTCTTTCGAAGAAAGTATCGACTTTTGAAACACGATACACGGATAACTACCAAGTTTTGATAAATGCGCCAAATCAGTGATTAAGTCCAGAGAACTTTCAGGCTCATCAAATGATTAACTTGTGTCAATTGAGAGCCAAATTTTCATCTATTGACCGTCTTGATTAAATTACGCGAAAGTTGAGTAGATTATAAGTACCATACTTATCATATTATTATTAAAAACACATTAGCCACAGAAACGTCACACTGATTGATGTTTTTGTTTCTTTGTTCGTTCATTGGTGAGGAAATAGATTTAATATGATGAGACAGTTAACAAATTATCAAATAGGCATTTGGAATTGACGAGCGGAATATTATGAGCGATAAAACGGGTCGTAATAATATTCTCCTCGTTTATGGCACATCCTATAGCTATATATATTTATTTCCGAAGAAAGGTAAGAAATAACTGCAGCAGACAACAGGACCATGTTTTACTTTAAGTCGACATGAGAGATGTTTGCATTTCTAATAAGCAAATACAAGTCCGTGGATGGTTATGCAAACCACAGGAAGAGAACCGTTACTGGCGACATATCAGTTCTTCAGATTACGTAAGATCTTGCGATTGCACCCATTTGAAACAAGAACGGCATAGACTGCGAGACACTGTATAATAATTATTTCAATATTTACTGCAGAGAAATAAAATGGTTGCTAAGGAAGAGTTCATGAACAAATGACGAGTTATGTATCAATATTAAAACGTTCTTATTCAGAAGATTTTGCATGACAATTTAATTTTATTATATACTACACCCGTAAAATAAGTCGTCCTCATTGCTTTCCACTAGATCCAATATTCACAGATTAAAAGTCAGGCAAGAACAATTCATTTTTTACGACTATTACACTTTTACTACGCCACACTACTTTTGACCAATAAAATGGTACGAAAGGACGTTTTCAACCAATCATGGCTGCTTATCGTACAATTTTATCGCGTCCCTAGCATTTATTTAATTTTATCGCGTCCCTAGCATTTGTTTCTTCGTTTGCCAACATTTTAAACTGCACTGGTCTAGACGTCAAAAAACATCAAATTACAAACCACTCCAGTCGATGCACAGCACTTTCAAATATGACTCGCATTCGCATTCAAGAACAAGAATTAATAAAGATCACTGGTCATATAATATATTATATATTCATATTATGAAGAGCACCATTCGGAAATCCTGAATCAGTTGAGGGATACACCATGTACTGTACATCAACGAATTCACTTCTTTTATGCACACGTCCAATATAACATCAACTGAACCACCAACCACTAAAACATTCAAATTTTAAAATTGTACATTCAACAATTATTCCTTTTAAAATTATTCATGTTTATTTTTTATGTCGTCGTCGTTAATTAAAACTTTTCTAACACTTGTATATATTATTTAGGTTATGTTATAGCTTCTGCTATATGATATTATGGATAGTCACGTATCAAAGATTGTTTAATATTAATATTTATTGAAAATCATCTGTCAAGTGAAGTTGATTACTGGGATCAGGATAATTGAAGTGGAATGCAACTGTTTTAATAAAAATGAAACTGAATCAACAAAGCCTTCTTGACTAGTAACACTGCCATCATGATCTAGATCGAGAAGGCATTGCTAGTAAACGTCTACAGAGTTCGATGAAGATTCCATAGTTGGCACAACTGATAGCAAGATAACACTTAACCTTTTTTTATCCTCTCAGAGCTAATCATAACACACTACTGCCATCTACGTAGCATGCATCTAGCGTAATATTTGTAATGTTGAGATGGTACAATAATACATTTGAAGGCAGTTGTATTTTCGTAAGTCAATTAATATTTCATTGTATTGGAGTACCTCGTTATTTCTAATCTTTATATACTTGCTTCTAATCGTGTAATAGTCAATTAAATTCCACTTGAGTTTTGATTTTCTCTAGATAAATCAAATCCTCTAGTGAGATTACTGTTGATAAAAATCTTTACAATGGGTTCACCGCTGTGAGTAACGGTTAGCACGTCTGACCGTGAAGTAGCGGGCCCGGGTTCAAATCCTGGTTGGGACAAGTTACCCGACTGAGGTTTTTCCGGGGTTTTCCCTCAACCCATTACGAGAAAATGCTGGGCAACTTTCGGGGCTGGACTCTGGATTCATCTCGCTAGCATTATCATCTCACTCAGACGCTAGGTAACTATAGCAGTTGATAAAGCGTCGTAAAATAATAACCATCTCTTTAACCATGGTTTTATTTGTATGTAGAGTAAAGCTGGGAAATCCTTATCCCTGAATAAGAGGCTCTAGGTAAAGTTTAGTGGTGAATTCTGATCGATGTTAAAATTGTATAGTACTGTAGGTAGCTGAATGAGTTCATATAGTTCTTTCTTTATCGTTTTATTCTTTCTTTATTTTTATTTTATATGAGCCGTTCAGAGCAGAAGTGGTGTAAGTCAAAAATGGATAATGAGGGTTAAAGTAAACATTCTGTAAAATACAGCGCAAAGTAGCGATTAATATTTAATTTATTTAAATTATTAGTAGTCAATGGATAGCACGAAGGACATATTAATTGCTACTTTGCGCTGTATTTTACATAATTTTTACTTCAAACCTCATTACTCAATTTTGACTTACACCACTTCTGCTCTGAACGACTATATATACATTACAAAGATACATTAAAAACTATTATACACATAACCAGGCATGGTAATCATTACTCCACAGTGGTGGACAAAGATTCGCTATGACATTAGTTGGCATTCGCCTTCCAGTGGGGGGGGGGGAAACTCAGCTAATCAGCCCAAGCGGGTTTAAAACCCATGACCGAGCGTATCTCGGATTACGTGCTCAGCTCGCTACATGTATATTATGTCGCTGGTCTCCCTGATGACAGAACCGACATCTAACTTCGAAACATTGGATATTTCTTCATCCAAACAAAAGCCTAAAATTATCGCATCATATTGAACAGCTTCAAACCATGGGCCTGGTTTCCGCACAACTTCTGAATTATTTGCCTTAGTCGTCACATACATGAACCTTATTATAAGGTCATACTAGAAATACAAAGTAGTTACATTGTATTACAAACCAGTGACTTTTTAAGTTCGGTTTTTACTGATAACATTTTAAAGAACACATCGATAAAAAGATTCGTCTGTGTAACTTCTTTTTGTTAATTTCCAGGACTGCAGACTAGAAGCAGCTTTTCCTTAGGAAGGTCATATCCCCTTCTTGTACCTTAAACGTATCTTATAGAACATAATTTCTCGCTGGCTGATCAGGCTGGGTAACTTTCTCTGGTATTTTCCCCTGAAGAAGAAAAGCAGAATACTTAAAATTCAGATAACGCTGAACTCGATGGGGGGAGGTCCTGATAAGATCCGACGGTGGTCCTACCATATAATTACCGGATCTTCCCTCCTCCACATCACGTGATTTGCATAGATTCTCATTTGTCTCTGACCTGATAAGGACAATGAATATCAAACAGGCTGCTATGTCTTATTGAAAAATTTTCTTACGGAATCTGATTGCTTTTTGTTTTTATTCTTATGTAGGTAAAAGCTGAAAACGTGAATGTACCAGCCCTTCTATTCTTCGTATTCCTTTTCTCTTCCTCCCTCACATATTACCAAGTACAATCTTCTTTTTCTCATAATACTGAACGGATATATACTTATTCGTTTAAAGTTTTTTTTTTTTTTTAAGTTTATTCACTAAAGTCAAATGTGCCGCATTACATAAGGGAAGAAAACATTTTTTTTTCTAGAAACATAACAATCGATTTTGTGCAAGAGTTTTGTTGAACTTTTCACTAAAAGGATAGGCATTCGATTCCCAGAATATGAGAATTCTGATTTTAAAAAATTGTAAATAGTCTACATACATTTGTGTGTTCTGCTCCAGGGCAAGTCTTTCACTGCAAACCCAGTCTTCTCCAATCTTTCCTATTTTCTGTTTTCTTCTTAGTATCTGCATATGATCTATATATCTTAATGTAGGTCTATGGTCTGATATCTTATTCTGTCCCGAACTCTTTTCCCGTTCACCATTCCTTCCAATGTATCTTTCAATACGCAGTTTCTTCTCAGTCAGTGACTCAACCATTTCCTTTTTCTCTTTCTCATGAGTTTCAGCATAATTCTTTCTTCGCTCACTCTTTCAAACAGAGCTTCGTTTCTTATTCTGCCTGTCCATTTCACGCATTCTATTCTTCTTCATATCCACATTTCAAGTCCTTCTAGTCGCTTATCTTCACTTCATCGTAATGTCCATGTTTCTGCCCCCATACAATGTCACACTCCATACAAAGCACTTCACTAGTCTCTTCCTTAGTTTTTTTTCCAGAGGTCTCCAGAAGATGTTCCTTTCTGTATTAAATGCTTTCTTAGTCATTGCTATTCTCCTTTTGACTTCCTGGCAGCAGCTCATGTTAATGCTTACAGGTGTAAGTAGGAAAAAAATATAACTGAAAGAAAATCATATGAATGCACGACTCTACCAACACCACTTTAAGTTTCAGAAATTTGAGTATCGACATAAAATTAATATAATAAAAAACAAGCAGCTCAGAATGAATTGCAATCCGAAACAAAAACTGTAACATAACTGAATACAAACTAATTGTAAAATATCGAAGAACATTATCGGAGAATAGAAAATAGGCAGATTATCTAGAATCGTTGGCTGACGTGATGCACGTAACAGCTAAGGCTCCCAGCATGGTAGTCAAAGTCATGGGTTCGAATCCCGCCTACGAGAGGATTGTTTACTTATTGTTAGTGTGATGTTCTATGTTACTACTGTTCTTTCGTTGTTATTTGTAATGATGGCTTATGTTAAGTTTCACATTTTACATTTTCTCGGTGTGACTTAAACAAATACAAAAAACAATGAGTTGTAATCGCAGCAAGCTCCATAAAGCATATTCTTATTAATGGATGTGTGTAACATGAACTGGTATAGTGAACTTATTACTTACATATGGCTTTTAAGGAACCCGAAGGTTCACTGCCGCCTTCACATAAGCCCGCCATCGGCCCCTATTATGAGCAAGATTAATCCATAATTTCAAGGAAAAATTGTTCCGGGGCCGGGTATCGATCCCGTGACCCTTCGCTTAGCGCGCGAACTCTCCATCGACTGAGCTACCCCAGGACCCATACATGACATCGTCACAATTTTTCCTTTGTATCCACACAACTCAAGTGAGCTGACAAGACGCCAGAACTCAACTATGAGTGCACACAATACTCTGTGTGACTTAAATTGTGACTTTTTGTTAACGTATCACAGTAACGAATGTATTATGCAAATCTGGCTTTCAGGTAATAGCTCCCTGTAAAGCAGGTTTGAATAATTTCAAGGAAAAATTGTTCCGGGGCCGGGTATCGATCCCGAGACCCTTCGCTTAGCGCGCGAACGCTCTATCGACTGAGCTACCCCAGGAACAATTTTTCCTTGAAATTATTCAAACCTGCTTTACAGGGAGCTATTACCTGAAAGCCAGATTTGCAAGATTAATCCAGTCCGTACCATCATATCCCAACTTCCTCAAATCAATTTTAATATTATACTCCCATCTACGTCTCGGCCTTCCCAAAGATCTTTTTCGCTTCGACCTCCCAACTAATACTCTATACGTATTTCTGGATTCGCCCATACGTTCTACATGCACTACCCGCCTCAAACGTCTCAATTTAATGTTCCTAATTATGTCAGGTGAATAATACAATGCGTGTAGTTCTGCGCATTGTAACTTTCTCCATTTTCCTGTAACTTCATCCTTCTTAGCCCCAAATATTTTCCTGAGAATCTTATTCTCAAACATTCTTAACCTCTGTTCCTCTCTCAAAGTGAGGGTCCAAGTTTCACAATCATACAGAACAACTGGTAATAGGCCCTATAACTGTTTTATAAATTCTAATTTTCAGTTACATGACAAAAGCTTCTCAACAGAATAATAACAGGCATTTCCCATATTTATTCTGCGTTTATTTTCTTCCCAAGTGTCATTTATATTTATTACTGTTGCTTCAGAATATTTTAATTTTTCCACCTCTTCAAAGGATAAATTTCCAATTTTTATATTTCCATTTCGTACAATATTCTAGTCACGAGACATCATCATATACATTGACTTTTCGGAATTAATTTCCTAACATAACCTATCAAACTTATTATAGAATTGATAACTGATAATATAGAGAACGAACCGAAAGTAATGTCTTTAATTCCAATGTGTTATTCGTTGAGATATTTCGAACAAAAAAGTTTAACACAATTTTGCTCGTTTTTGCTTCCATTTCGAGATAAAAATTATGTTATATGAAATATTTCTTAGCGCCTTTTAGGAAAGCCAATGATCGAACTTCCAACATAATCAGTCAATTTAAGAGAGCATTATATCAGGTTAATAAATGATTGAAAGAATTTTAGTTTGTCCTTTACATTTGGAAAAATTTGATCCGAACAAATGCAACTTTTCGTTTTGCAAAGGAATTTTTCAATGTTATATTTTGTTCGGATCAAATTTCTGCACATTTAAAGAATAAATTAAACTTTTTTCAATTACTTATTATCATTACAACTGCCATCTTAAATTGACCGAGCATAATGGGAATTAAATCAATAGCATTCTTAAATCAATAGCTTTCTCAAATCTCGCTATAAAACAATTTTTATCTCCAAAAAACGAGCAAAATTATATAAAATTGTTTTTCTTTAAAATATCTCAAAGAATAACCCCTTAAATTAATGCCATTACTTAAAGTTCACTCTGTATAAGATTAAGTGAACGTATGCACCTTGCATAAAAATTCATATGCAAATAGAAATATCTGCTTTTCTACAGGAAACAAAATCGAATTCTAACCTAACTTTGCTAGTTTCAGGACTGTGTCCTCTTCATAGAATTAGGTCTAGCTTGTAATGTCTCCACTGCCGTTTAAGTTGTAACGCGTCTGGATTGGTTTCGTTAAGTAGAAAAGTTATTCAATTACGAATAGAGCGGAACATTTCATTCCATTTCAGACTCGGTTTTTGTCCGTTACAGTTTGGACTGGTAGCCGTACTATTCTCTTACAGTATTTATCACTGTACAGATATTCAAAATGAGTTTCGTCCTGATGTTGTGGAAGGTTTCTTTATAAGGAAAATCGGCGTGTTCTTCAGTCACGTGCGCTTCAAGCTCAGATGAACAATATCTCTTGTCACTTTGGTGATAAAAATAAATTAGGCTATTCAATGTCTGCATTTATCATTAGTCCTGTTTCAGGACTTTCACATGGATTGTCTTCTTTTGGACATTACGGAACAAGCAGCGATGCGGTTCTTTATAATCTGTTATTTAACGACATTGTATCAACTGCGAGGTTTGACCTATGTACCATCGATGGAATTTATGCTAATGAGATGGCATTCAGTGACAGTAGTCCAAGAATTGGCCTTGAAATTATCTAACATTTGCCTTACAGTTGGAGGAAACTCGGAAAACACTAAATCGGGTAATCGGTCCAAGCGAGACTCTTACCCATGCCACAGCGCAACCTTGGATAAGAAATTAAATGCGCTATTGACTGAGCTATGCCAGTAGCCTGTGCGATCTTCATTAACCCTTAAATTCGCAAAGTATCCTACAGGATACAATAGTTTAATACGCAACATATAAAATATGGACATTGCGATAGTTGTTTTCTTTACAGTCCGACACGGTTTAATAAATTAGTGTGAGAAATGAAGCTTTGCCAATTTAAGGGTTAAGTAAATTAAGTAAATAAAATAAATAAGGGTTCGATAGATTGGCCTACTATTCAATTTACAATGAACAATGATTAATAGTTATTTATGGTACTTGTGAGGTAAGTGCATCTTTATTGCACGAGTGGAAAGATTTAATCACGAGGCGTCAGCCGAGTGCTTAAATTACACGAGTGCAATAAAGATCACGCTCACAAGTACCATACGCTAATTTTATCCATGACCATAACGAAAAATTCTGTTTTATAAAAGAAAATATGTTGAAAATAAGTCCTCATGTAACCACATACCATGGCATGGATTTTAGAATCAATACGTTACTAGGTAGGTCGTAATGTAGGAGGCCATGATTAGTAAAGAATGGTATCTAAGGCGTTGGATAAATAACAAATTATAATTAATTATATAATTTTAATATATTTTTTTTCACTTTAAACGTGTGTTTTCGTCTTTTTGAAGTTTCAGGGATTATTTAGAAGTGTTCACGGGACTAATGTGATTAAAATAATTTCACATTTTACTTCTGTGAATTTAAGAGGAATATTAAAACTTAATTAATCATCGTGTCTGTTTAGCTCAGTTGGCTAACGGGTGTTGTTTTAAAATTGTTTTAAAATCCTATAAACCCAACTTCGCAGGTTCAAGTCTCCTCGCATCCCAAAACGTAAATTATTACAAAATTTTAAAAAGATGCATATTAGATATGGATGTAATGTACAAATTACGATGTAGCAGATAGAGAAAAGAGAAGGAGATTGAGTGTATATTTAAGAAATGGTAATAAAGAAGTAGAGGTAGTGACATCTAGTAACTAATATATTAACTTCTTGAGTAATAGTTCAATGGAAAAGTATATGTGTGTACCCGGGTACTAGGAAAATACTAATGAACTGTGAGATAAAGTCTTTATCTCACTAGTGAAATAAAGTAATGTTGAATAAAAGCCTACTTTATAAACGCAAAAGTATTTAGTAAAGGCATGTTTTTCGTTATGGTCATGGATAAAATAAATTATGCTATTCAATGTCTGCATTTATCATTCGTCCTGTTTCAGGACTTTCACATGGATTGTCTTCTTTTGGACATTACGGAACAAGCAGCGATGCGGTTCTTTACAATCTGTTATTTAACGACATTGTATCAACTGCGAGGTTTGACCTATGTACCATCGATGGAATTTATGCTAATGAGATGGCATTCAGTGACAGTAGTCCAAGAATTGGCCTTGAAATTATCTAACATTTGCCTTACAGTTGGAGGAAACTCGGAAAACACTAAATCGGGTAATCGGTCCAAGCGAGACTCTTACCCATGCCACAGCGCAACCTTGGATGAGGAATTAAATGCGCTATTGTCTGAGCTATGCCAGTAGCCTGTGCGATCTTCATTAACCCTTAAATTCGCAAAGTATCCTACAGGATACAACAGTTTAATACGCAACATATAAAATATGGACATTGCGATAGTTGTTTTCTTTACAGTCCGACACGGTTTAATAAATTAGTGTGAGAATTGAAGCTTTGCCAATTTAAGGGTTAAGTAAATTAAGTAAATAAAATAAATAAGGGTTCGATAGATTGGCCTACTAATCAATTTACAATGAACAATGATTAAAAACAATTATGTGACAATCTGAAAGAAAGAAAGAAAGAAAACATAGGAAATCATCTATACTAATAATAAACTGTAAGCGAAATTTTTCTGGTAATTTTCACTTTTCCAAAAATAATTGGTGTCAACATGTACAATTAATCATCCAGAAACCGAAAATCGCTTTTTTGAAATTTTTGTTTGTATGCCTGTCTGTCTGTCTGTCTGGACGTTTGTTACTTTTTCACGCGATAATGGCTGAACGGATTTCGATGAAAATTGGAACATAAATTAAGTTCGTTGTAACTTAGATTTTAGGCTATATGGCATTCGAAATATTTCATTTAAAAGGGGGGTTATAAGGGGGCCTGAATTAAATAAACCGAAATATCTCGCTTATTATTGATTTTTGTGAAAAATGTTACATGACAAAAGTTTCTTTAAAAATGAGTCCCGATAAGTTTTATCCCAGGAAAAGTTTTGATAGGACTGATATTTAAGGATATACAAGACTTTTAAAATAACAATACAATACATTTCCACTGTAACCTCAGATTATAGTGTCGATGTTCCGTAGCTTCTATGTGCAAAATATTAAATTTTTTAGTAGGGAGAAAAACAAATTTATTCATTCTATGGCTGTAGTGCATAGGAGATCGTGAATTCTTACATTTTCGAAAGAAAGAAATATAATTAAGTTATATATAGTAGATTGTATTATTTGCTGCATCACTATTTAAGTTATTTAATAGAGCAAAAATCTGAAAATCGATATGTGACATAGGAGTTATTGCAGGAACGACGATGGCCACAATGAAATCAAAACAAATGACTCCGTCTATTTAAGGTGGCCTTGACGTTTATTAATATTAATATACAGAGAATATGTTTTTATGAAGTAATCTCAGAAGCTAATTAACCTTCACTACTTGAAATCTGCAGTTTCTCTAGATGGATGTAATGCTACAAATGAGGACTGAAGAAAGATGAAAAGAAATCTGTACGCACAGAAAACTTGATATTCTGTCGAAATATTGTATAACTTAATTATTGCAACTTTATTTGGTCCACATAAAATACTCTAATTTTATACACTCATTTTACCATAGAGATCACTGGAGCTGAGTTATTTTAAAAGGTGTCATGAAATGGCGTTTCTGCGCTCATAATTTACCCATATTCGTTTCCTGTGTTTCTTAAAATAATATTTATGTAGGGTAATTCATTTTTTTATTTGCATAAACAATGATATACAACCGAGCGAGTTGGCTCAGGAGGTAGCATTTGAGACACGCATTCGGGGGTCCCGGGTTCAAACCCCGTGGCCGACCAATCTGACTGAGGTTTTTAATGATTTCCCTTAGTCACAAAGGCAAATGCCGGATTGGAAAGATACATGCCATGATTCATCACCGCCTCAATTACCAATACCAAAAACATTAATCAAAGTCTATAATCATTTACATGAACACAAGCCATCTACAACGCACAATAGAAGCAGGAACTCGACAAGAGTAAAAACGGCCTGCTGATATACCCACACATTCTAAACACGCGACATGACCACAGATTTTAAGGCGTGAATAAAATAAACTTAACAAAAAAAAAAAAAGATGCACAGTAAGGTTAACATAAAAATGATCTTCGTATACAATCAACTCTATTAATTTGGAGTGATTTATTAAAGTATGCATTCAAGAATAATTTAGAAAAATCTTAAACGAACTACATTTGCACCAAATGAGTGGTCTCTGGACCAAAATGATAGCATTTTAATTATTTAAATACAATTTAAATTAAGTAGCATATTAAACGATTTATTCTTCTATCAAACACGAATGTTCCCTGGACCCAGTGTTCTATTTTAATTATGTAATTACTTTATATTTATTTCTAATAAGTGCAGCGGAGCGCACGGATACAGCTAGTTTACAATAAAAGTTTCTTGGGTACAAATGATTACTAATTATAGCTAAGGATGATTTTAACACATGAGATCCTATGACATCAATCGTTGCATAAGAAATTTTAAATTGTTTAAGTTGATTTAAAGTTTCTGTAGGATCGTACCACGGCACCGAACATGAGCCCAAAAACTGTCCAATGTGTGATGTGGTATTGTGCTCCGAGATGCTGACAACAAGGCTCATAGATGACTTGTTTTTCACGACACACCTCTTGTGGCTGTTGCTCATGCATCTCGAAACGGATTGTGGAATCAAGAATGACACCCTTACCCTTCTGCCGATCAATTATGATAATATCATCACGTATAGTAGAGCCATCAGAAGAGACGCAACCAATAACTATATTATATCTATTGCTTGCTTGCTTACTTACTTACAAATGGTTTTTTAAAGAATCCGCAGGTTCATTGCCGCCCTCACATAAGCTGGCCATGGATCCTATTGCTATACATTTCAAATGCGGACTGTCTGCACATGCTTAAAATAACAATCTACTGTTAAAATTTTGTCTCTCTTCATGAGAAAACGAAAATTTAAACACAATAAATATAGGCCTACTGCTAGTTCACAGGGTTAAGTCTTCAGCAGCTGGATACCCAGTTTTAATGAGTGCACTGATTCTATAATTAACATTGAGGTATGAGATAATATTACTGATATTACAATCTACTCTCCCTCTACTCCCATTTGATCCATACAACAGTTATGGAAATATTGGGTATGTGGGTTACGTATATACATAAATATCATAAAAAAATACACTAAATTATTAAAGAAAGTATATGATTGCCCTACTTGTAAAAACTCGGTACTGTGTTTGAGCAAATTGTACAAGCGAGCAAAATAACTTATTCCCTATAATATTGTTATGCATGTGTTATTTATAAAATATAAAAATATTTGTAAACTTACAAAGCATTATCAGAAGACGCACTTAGAAAATATACACAGATTTCAACATTCGGGAAACGGGAAGATTTGGACTTACGAGATGTTAGCTAATATAAGTGACGATATAGTCAATTGTAACTTATTTTATTAGTTTAATTCAAGTACAAACGTTTCACACAATATTAGGATTTCCTTAAATCCTCTGTCACTTTTTATATTCATGAATTTCAAGGGGTGAAATATGTTTTCTATTCAGGAACTCTGTGATGCACCGCTATCTAACGAACATCAGCGTCTCCTCTAATTTTATTCACTGCCCTAGCAATGCCATTTGGTAAAGAAAAATTAAACTTGTAGATCGGACGATATGGGCGGAGAATTTCGAATATTTACACAGAAAATCAAAATTCATTCTACAGTCGGACGCTGAAGCTTAAAATAGAAAGATTTATTTACCTATTTATTTATTTATTTATTTAACCTGATAGAGATAAGACCATCAGACCTTCTCTTCCCCTCTACCAGGGGATTACAACTACAATATTAAGAATACAAACATTAGCAATTTGCCTAAATTGTTTTCTCAGTTATTCCGAAGGTGATTAGAAAATTTATTAAATTATCGAAGTTGTTACGTTGAAGAGATTATAACTGGACTTCTGAAATTACGAGTATATTTCTGTAATGAATAAATAGTAAAATGACGCTAATAGAGAATTTCAAAACACTAGGATATAATCTGCAGACAGTCGCTCTGTCGAGAACATTGATTCGAGCCGGATATATTTAGTGTAAAATAGTTCCTTACTGACGTTCTTTTGAGTTTAACAATGCGTAAAACAGCAATATACAATATAACGCAGAACTCAAAACAATATCGCTGCTATGGCAACAATTTGCAAGAAAAACTCAAGTGTTTATTTAGCGTAAATGAAGACAGATGTCATGACTACAATATGAACTTATTTAACTATTCTCCGGTGGTTCCCGACCGGGTGTTTGTTATGTCCCCTTTTGCGGTGACGAAACTTCTACGCGTGTGAACTGTGACCCGGGAGCAACAATCAGCTGATGGCTTGCCTTATAAGGCACTCATCTCCACGACGCGACCTTTCAGCTCCTGTACAAGTTTCACAAAATGGCGGACCACACACCAACTACCACTTTCCGTGAGAACAAAGGATTATTGATAAGGAAAATGCATTTCTTAATATTTACTGGTTTGCACACAAATAAAATGTTACAGTGTGTAAGAAAATGCAAGTTAAAAAAATCGTTAAATTTCGAGTGTACAACAAGTACCACGAAGCAGCCTCTTCCAATTACAATTCATCAAGAAATATATACATAGTTGTCTATAAATTTTTAGGTGACTTCAGAACAATTATTTGAAGCTCAAAGTTTCAAATCTGAACTTTAATTTTTTATTAATGTTATTAATTACTGCCCCGCGTCATATCTGACAGTGAGTGTTTTTATCCTCCTGAGTCATAAGAGCATAGTATACTATACTGAAAGGTCCGGGGTTCGATCCCAGGTGGTGACAGGATTTTTTCTCGTTGTCAAACTTTCAGAACGGCCCCGAGGTTCACTCAGCCTCCTATAAAATTGAGTACCGGGTCTTTCCCGGGGGTAAAAGGCGGTCAGAGCGTGGTGCCGACCACACCACCTCATTCTAGTGCCGAGGTCATGGAAAGCATGGGGCTCTACCTCCATGCCCCCCCCAAGTGCCTTCATGGTATGTTACGGGGATACCTTTACCTTTTACCTATACTATACTCCATTACATGATTATGATATAAGATGTACGTGCAGAGACTCGTATAATATACCTGCATTTGTGCCGTAAATCTATAACCTGCAGAATTGTTTCAGCATTTTTCCTCATGTCAGTAATTTTTTTTTTTTGAAAAGTAGATATTTTACTACTTAATTAACTTATTTTTCCCAGAACATGAATTTTACCAGCAATAGAAAAGTATTGGGAATAAATTTGAATAAGGAACAAAAAAAAAGTTTCCTTCCCAAGCAGGATTCGAACCACGAAAATCTTAGTTACCAATCTATCGAGCTCTGGAGTGAACAAGGCTCTGAAATAGCTACAAGGGTATCCGGTTTTTTTTTTGCCACTACTGTACATATCAGCCAGAGCTTTAATCCCAAAGGACTACACATATAGATGTAGGCCTAATACAATTTAGTTATGCACCAGTAATGTATTATAAAATTTAAACAAGTTACTCGAAGTACAAATATTGTTTATCCCAAAGAAGGAGAACATTTTCGTTTGAAATATGTAGCCTACATAGTTATTCATTATAGTCTTAATGGATTTAAAGAGGACTGCTGAATATCACAATTTAAAATATTTCGTGTTTTTATGTTTGAACAGAGGTTATACTGTTTTATGTGCTGTGGAAGTCATGAAATGTGTTTTTATAACGGTTATATTTTACTATTTAGACCTATTCCTTTTAAAAATAATAAACAATTATATGACTTTCTTATTTCATAAACAAACATCCTTTCACAGAACAGTTTTTGTCCAGATGAATACACTATTTTTTTTTTCATGAGCTGACTGTGAAAGTTTATACCTGTCCAATAACAATAGTTGTGACCTTGTCGTATCATTCGTTGTACAAAACAGTGCAGAGCCTAAGTATGTGTCCACTAAACTTGTAGTTCAATGTGACCAAACACTGGGCTCCATTTGTTATTTATGGGCCTAGTACCCATCCAGCATCGTGATGAATTTGGAGAGTTACATGAATAGCGAGAAGCCGAAGTCATATATGACGGCTGGAGGGATCATCGTGCAAACCACGCGTTAACCGGTACTGATTGAACGATTGCTGAGGCAGATGGAGTCAGTAGTCGGTTAGGAGACCTTGGCCCTGAGTGGGCTGTCACGCCACTCAATTTAGTAAGCAATTTATCTCCCTGACCTCCGTCGTTGTTCAGTCGGTAGCACTGTTTCCAACTGCGTTCGGCCGTGAGTTCGAACTCAGCTTGGGTTGAGGACCTTGCTGGAGTTCTTCCGAGGTATATCCTAACTTTATGGCGAATGTCAGGAGAGTCCATGACGACTTCTCTCTTTTTTGGAAGATCAGTGATGTAGTAACAGATGAGAAACCACTGAAATGAGGGGAAAGATAACAGAGAAATTACCTAGAAAGTACGTAAAAAAATCTGCCCTAATGCTTTGTCTACCATGAAGTAGCCATGATCTGAACCGACCAGACGACTGTGTCTAAACACATATCAGTAAAAATTACGCGCATATAAATATCAGATTTACGACCTTCAATTTTTTAAGAGCCGTCGTAATGCGAGCAAGCGAACCTAACCCGCTTTCCACTGTCCTCACGCAATTGGAACAACATTTAAATTCAAATGACGCCGTTAATAACGAGCTAATAATAAGATATCAATAATATATGAACAGAGCGTAATGGCAGTTATGGGCTCATTGCTATTCCAGGACGCACATAAAGCTACTGTCAGCGCTGCCACGCCCCGTCAGCACAGCATGTCACTACACAGCAGCAGAATTAAACGATTCTGCCATTAATACGCTACGTATCCAAGGTATATATCTTTACGTGTTAATGGTGTGAGGAAATGGCCGGTGCTATGGAAACGTAAAACAAGAGAAGGCATATAGTATGTTCGTAAATTTTCCCATTTGAATGTATCTGTAAAGGTAAGGCTTTAAACATCCTATAATACAAGTTGTTATGGAAATGTACAACGAGAGAAAGCAAACTTGCTGCTAAAAATTACGATTGGAACATATCATAATTAACGAGAGATGATGGTTTCAATTAGGAGGAAAATCAGTGATTTTATTTAAATTGTTTGCTTTAAATACAATTTTGCATGTGAAAAATATATTAAATATAATTTAATGCGCATTTATGCACTTGTCAGCTGCTGCAATGCTGTTTTCAAGTTCTGGTGCACAGGGTTTTCAAGGGGAACGGATGTTAAATCTGGTTAAAAACGAATAAATTAAAAAATATATATTGCTTTAAAATAATCTGTTATGTGTGAAAAATATATTACATATAATTTAATGCTCATTTATGCCCTTGTCAGCTGCTGCGACGCTATTTTTTAAGCTCTGGTGCACAGGCACAGGATTTTCAAGGGGAACTGATGGTAAAAAACGAGTAAATTAAACAAATGTATAGTTCGCTTTAAAATAATCTTTTATGTGTTCAAAATATATTACATATAATTTAATGCTCATTTATGTCCTTGTCAGCTGCTGCGACGCTATTTTTAAATTCTGGTGCACAGGGTTTTCAAGTAGAACGGAAGGTTAAATATGATGGAAAACGAATTATTACAAATATATATATATATATATATATATATATATTTTGCTTAAAAATAATCTGTGATATGTGAAAAATATATTACACATAATTTAATGCACATTAATATTTTTTAGCTGCTGCGACATCATTTTTAAAGCTCTAATGTACAGGGTTTTCAAATGACACGAAACTTTGATTGCAATTTTCCGTAAATTTAATTTTCTGCTTTATTCTCAAATAAAAATATTATATATATATATATATATATATATATATATATATATATATATATATATATATATATATATATATATCCAGAGCTATTAATGCTACATGGATAATATTTGGAACGCACATTTCTTAGATTATTAGAAAACTTTTTTCTGTGATAGAAATCTGTTATTTTGTTGCATTTGAAAACTGTTCTCCGTATTTCTATAAGAATTAATCCTTAAAACGTAATCGTTTATCTTAAAATTCTGAAAGCCATTATCACAGTAAATTATGCTCCAACATTTTACTAAATAATGCATTTTTAGGAGCAAGATGTCAAGCAGATTATGAATTCATCTTTAAAAATGATTGAGATATATTCATTTTAATGAATTACCGTATCTTGGTATTTTTTTTCTTCAAAATTTTATCCCCATTTTTTTCAGGAACTAATATCGAATTTAAGTTAATTCAACAAAGATATTTCTACATACAAAAATGAAAAATGAGCATCAATTAGAAAAAAAATTTCAAAATTATACCGTCTTCTCCCCATACATCGGAGAAAAAATTAAAATGACGTTTCTTCGGGATTATAATTAGTACACGAGTCTGTTGATTTGATTTTAAAATTCCTAATGCATATAGTACGAAATATTGACAATATATTTTGTTTCAAGTTACTGTGATGAGGCAAACAAAAATAATCCAGATTTAATAACACTAGTCAACAGCATTTTTTGTGCCGACAAACAGAATGCTCATTATTACCAAGTCTGATGCACTGATTACGAATATGTAATCAGATTTTTTTCCATCACGTCAGGTTTCTGAGCACTGCAACAATGTTATATTTTATTAATATCCATAAATATAGTGCTGGCGGGAAGTAACTAGGTATTATTAATTGGCTGTGGAATTTTTAATATTGATGCAACCACAATGAAAATTGTGTGTACATGTAAATCATTAAATAGAGTTTGAACTTTTGCGCGTTCGTAGTATAGATGGTGGCCGTGAGGGGCGGTTCGCGCAACAATAGCAAAGATGGTCGATCACCTGTTTGTTCGCGAACGAACTGCACGCTATGAAGTGTAGAATGCCGTTGTTTTCGTTCAGAGATCGTTCCATACAAAGAAAGGAAGGAATGCCACAATCCGTCCAGAGACAATAAAGAATTGGAAGCACGGATTCGGGGCATTATCACCAATGCTCCACGTAACTTCCTCCAGAAGACTGTGGAATCCATTACCGGCCGTTTGAGGAAACTGGTGGAAACCACAGGAGCCTACGTTTAATTTCGATGTATGCATACGTATTCCCATTTAACAAGGTACACATGAAATTAATTTCAATAATTTAGCTTTATAAATATAGAATTTATACATATTTTTCAATACCTAGTATACATGTACCAAGTTCCTCTTCACTTGACACATCTGAATCATGGTTTGTTGATACTTGAAAGAAAATATAGACTTACAGGGTGCCTGGTAATGAAAACAGAGACAGCCAGCCTGTATTTTCTTTAGTTCGGGTGTAGCGGTTTTGTTAGTAGTGTGAACTGTTTTGTGTGAAATGAAATGAAGAAGCAAAGGCATAGTTTTAAAAACTTTCTGAACCAATGGCATGGCGTGAACAAAAGAACCACAAAGGTGATTGTTATTTCTGCATAACCAATGTTACTGGATTTTCTTAAAAAAAAAAAAAAAGACTCGTTCAGTTTCCTAATCTCCTATCAGCTATAAGACCAATACCTCATGGAGAAAATTTACCTGTTCCCATTCCACCTCCTATATGGCAAGAAGAATCGGAATCTGACATAACGTCATCTGGTGTTGTGCAGCCCTCTACACCAAGGGATGACGTCTATATTCCAGATGAAGAGAGAGAAGAAAAGCCACATTTAAAACATAGGTGGAACTCAACGATCTGGTACGTGATTTGTACTTAACTAAACAGATGTCTGAGCTTCTAGAATCTCGTCTTCAGGAATGGAAGGTGCTGGATGAAGATACTGATGTTTCAGTATTTAGAAACATAAATAAGGATCTATTACCATTTTTCATAGTTACAGATTTTGGAGTTAGTACATGCAGCAATGTAAATGGACTGATTAAAACTAGGTATTACACATAATGCTGAAGAGTGGCGCTTATTTATAGATGCTTCTAAAATTAGTCTGAAAGCCGTTTTGTTACACAATCGTAATAAACTTTCCTATACAGTATATCTGTAGCATACAGTGCAGCAATGAAAGAAACATACGAAAACATGCGTCGTATTCTTGAAGTCATTAAAATATGAAAACCATTGTGGCATATTTGCGGGATCTTAAAGTCTTCTACATGGAATTCAGAGTGAATTCACTAAATATGCTCTTTTCTGTGCTTTTGGGATAGCCGAGATACTCAACATCACTATATAATCAAGGAATGGCCAAGAAGAGAAGATTTCACTCCTGGGAAATATAATGTAAAATTTAAACCTTTAGTTGACCAACAAAAAATATATCTCCAGCCTTTACACATTAAATTAGGGCTCATGAAGAACTTTGTGAAAGGTATGGACACAACAGGCGAAGGTTTCAAATATCTACGAAGAATATTCCCTGGCTTGAGTGCTGCAAAATTAAAAGAAGGAATATTCATTGGACCTGATGTTAAAAAAATGATGCGTGATCGATTTTTTTAGGAAAATTAACTCTAAACGAACGTGTAGCATGGGAATCATTTCAAAGTATTGTGAATGAGTTCCTCAGCAACAAGAAGAAAGAAAATAATGACAACTAGTTCAGAGTCTCTTTCCAAATTATAAGAATTTTTGGATACAGGATGTCTGTCAAAATTCTCTTCCTGCATTCTCATTTAGATTTTTTCCTAAAAACTTGGGTGCAGTGAGTGACGAACAAGGGGAACGCTTTCACCAAGACATTTTACAGATGGAACAGCGTTATAAAGGGGGATGGGATTCATCTATGATGAGTGATTACTGCTTGTTCATACAAAGAGAGAATACTAAAACACACACAAAAAAGTGTTTTAAAGCGACGCCTCCTTTGACTATGTAAATGTAAATAGCTATTTACATCATTATAACATAAAGGATACTTTATTTTTAGTACTAACACCACTATAATAGTGAAAGACTATGTTTATGCATTCTGCATTAGATATTAAAAATGTGGAACTACTTAGTATCGAACTTTTCAGAAGTGTAATAAGGGTAATAACTGAAAATCTGAGGGTGCTGCTGAAGAATGGGTTCCATTTTTGGATTCAGCATGGCAAATATGTGGATAGTAATAATGTTTCATTTTGGCACAATTTTCAAAGTTAAAATTTGTTGAATAGTGTAATTATTAACAGTGTTAATGTAATGAACGCTTTTAGAATTAAGCTCTGTGTCTTCTTACTAGAGGCTCCAGTAGCTCGCTACCCTTGAGGACTGACGGGTCTACACGTCAATCATAAGACTCAACATCAAAAGTCGATACCCCTGTATGACGTCACTAGTATAGAATCACAAAGACGACGTCGAAGCTCTTGAATAATGTAGCGAGGAGACGCTGGGTCAACGGCTGTGAGGTGGAGCAAGAGAACGGGACGGAGGGAAGAGTAGAATGAAGAAAATGGAAAGAAAAAGAAACGAAAGAATGGAGAGATAAAGGAAGTGCTAAAATAGGATTAGAAATGAAAAAGATATGAATTAGGAAGGAAGTAAGAAATTAAATACAATTAAATAAATAAAATGAAGAAATCAGAAGAGAAGGAAAAACGGAAACAAATTTAAATTAAAATAAAAACGAAACATAGAGGAAGAAGGACAGAGGAAGAAAGATGTCGAATTAAGAAGAATAATAATGAAAAAGCAAAAAGGGATTTATAAAATCCCTCGGATTGCGTGAAACGTCTTTATTCTTAGCATGTAATTTTTAGGTTAGGTGAGGATGGATTTTAAGTATTGAATAAATATTACCACAGGTAAAATGAGTACACTCCATCCAATTTTATTAGATAATGGAGTGAGACGGACCGTATGGTACTAAAATCAAGCAATCAATTCATTCATGAATGAATTAATGAAAGAAGTGGAAAAGGCAGGAAGAAACTATTAAAAGGTACGCGATTGAGATTCCTTGCAAGGAAATTTGAAACAGTGAGTAAGGAAGTACCTATTGTACGTGAGCTCTAATCCTGTTGGCCACTTGTCTCACTCCGATTTTCGTCGTTCCATACGAAGGAACTTTTGTTCTGCCGAAAATGAATCTAACCTAATAGCTACCGCATGGTGGGGGAGAACGAAGCACAACAGAACAGCAACAGAGCAGGGTCGTCGAAAATGTTTGTGCGTTACTGTAGCTATTGTCTTCCTCCGACGAGTTTAGTGCTGGGACCTGAGGTATTCTTGCCATCGGTGCGGGGGGGGGGTGTTGCAGGTAGATTCTTTTGTTGCTACAGTTAAGCCGAGCCGAGCGGAGTGGGAAGTATTAATCGTCCAAAAATATGCAGTCTTCAGTTTGTAGTAGTGTGTGAATATTTCATATGCGTATTGTTTACCTAGGTCTATATGGTTTTGTTATTAATATATTAAATAATTATATTGTTCCAATTTTTGCTCAAACGTCTCCCTGATGTTAGCTATGTTAATATTATATGAATTATTTATGTTAAATATTTCACTGTTACAAGTCATTTTTAAGGAAACATGCTGCGGAAAAGTTTTTGGTTTTATTCTATTGGAATTTTAGAATATGTGTGATTGGTGTCGTGAAAAACAGATTCCTATAATGTCATGCGAAAATCATTTGATGGTAATATCTTAAAATACAAATTAAGTAGTTTTACTTCTCTGGTGAGTTCAGCAGTACAGTATATTTAAATTGATTACTTTACTAATTTAATTCTATTCTACTAATCACTAAATTTTATAGTATGATTCTTCTTTTCATTTATATTATTGTAGTTGTATTATTCCTTAACTCCACCAGAATAAATAAATAAATAAATAAATAAATAAATAAATAAATAAATAAATAAATAAGTAAATAATGAATAAATATTAAAATTTTCTACAATTTTCTATCTCGCCAAAAATACGTTAGAAAACTAATAGGCATACTTTTCTCTAAATTGGGCGAATGTTTTCAGTATGATTGTACTTCCTTCCACACTGCCGCTGTCACTGTTCCCTCCTACTCCAGTACCGCGCTAAACTAGTAGGAACCGCATTCCTCTCAGCACTAAACTCCTCAGAGGATGACAGTACAATCCGGTTCGTGATCAGAGGTACGGTATTCTTCCGTCTCTCCCTACGAAACGAACTCAGGCCATCAATGCATTTTCAATTCATAGTGAACAGTTGAATTCTACTAAAGGTGCGGTATGGCCAATAGACAATATTTGTTGGATTGAGACTATATGTAACACATATTTATTTAAAAAAAAAAACGAAAAAAACTTGCAGCCCTCAAATTAACACTTTCAAATTATTAGCGAAATGTTGAATTCTCAGTCTTTTGAGTTCACTAATGTAATCAGAACACCTTGAATACCATCTAATGTAGCCTACTTGGATATATAACAAATTCAAGTGAAAAAAAAATCCGAAAGAGAAACTCAGAATATGAAATTCTCTATAAAACAACACAATAGTAGGCCTAACAATTCGCGAATTTTTTCATATTTCACTATTAGAACTCTATTTCGCGATTTGTCGCGATTGTTTTATCCGCATATTATTAATCAGAATCACTTAATTCGTTAAGATTAGTAAAAATCTATTGTATATCTATTATGTCGTGATTTTCGCGATCTCCATAAATATCCGGCCCTGGTAATGTTAGTGATGTTGATAATCGACCAATAACTAGCATAGGTCCCGTAGCCATTCTCACTACAGATTTATTCTACTTCTTGCACTGAAAATTTGAAGAGTATTTCCAATTAATTGCTTCTTTTTTAAGATAGTTTGAATAATAAATATTTTTAATGCAACCCAAATGTTATATTTAACTACTATTCTATGATGCTGTATGATTATCGCTGATAAGATAGTGTATGCGATATAATTTAATCAAAGTCATATAACCAATAATATATTACACTAAGAGACACAAAAGTACGAGCTTGAAGACCTCGCGTAGTTAGTGCGATGATGCTGTACAGTTGAACTGATGATCTGTCTCTCTCTCTCTCTCTCTCTCTCTCTCTCTCTCTCTCTCTCTCTCTCTCTCTCTTTTCTTCTACTGTAGGGCTATTCCATATGAAATCGATCAGTAAAAAACCTCGCATTTTTTCTCCTCTAATTTTTTCCCTATTTATACAAGGTGCTGAGGACAGTGCATTTTCAAAAATATACTATCGAAAGTCAGACGGTTTTCGTACTATTGAGCGACAAATTTAGCGTATTTTATAAAAACAAGCCTCTTTCAGCGCTCAGAACTCTGGAACCATTTACTGCAGAACATTGAACGGGAGCTTATTTTGAAGCTGACATTTGGTAGATTATGTTAAGAAGTAATCCTTATTTTTATTGTATACAGAGAGAGAGAGAGATAATCTTACTTTTAGGCTTTTTGCCCATTTGTAAAATGTAAAAAATATTGAGAAAAAACCTTGCATTATTAAGATGGATTCGGCATTGTTTGCTTAGTGGCTCGGCAATAAGTTTCGAGGGTATCAAATAAATTATTTTCACACGCCTGGACTTGAACGGCTCAGTACCGCACGAACTGGCCGAGAGGTGAAGATAAGCGACCACTGGGCGTCATTTTACTCCTGTGTTTATGAAAACTTGTAATAAAGCTAGCCCAGCTATGAGCTACTAGACGAAACATCACGTGTTTATGTCTTCCGGCCTTGCTTGCCTAGGCTAGCTCCCGCCTCACAGTCAGCTGGTTAGTTCACGCGCGTACTATTTATTTTCTTTATTTGACATTTTCAATACTTTCCTATCAACGGTGCACCAGTAAAAAATATGTGTTTATTTGTATTTTCAATGCGGAATCTAACCATATATTTTTAAAATATTTTTTCGTGGGCAAAGGCGTCTTAATGAAGAAAAATCTAAATTTCTCCATTTCCATAAAAAGTAAGAAAAACTATTTACATGTCAATATAAACTTTAACTTCTCAGTATCAAAATAAACCATAATTTTGATCAATGGGTGAAAGGGTTTCGGAGCCACAACAGTTTAAAGTTGCTAATTTTATGAAAATACGATAAATTTAAATATTTTTAATTTAAACACTATGAAGTTCTGATGCCTCAAACTTTGCACAAAGCTTTGTATCACAGTTGTTGACGGACAGAAAAAGTTTCATTGTATTTAAAAATTGCAAGGTCAATTTTCTCTATATTTCGGTCGATTTGAGATGGAATAGCTCTGTAACACACGCATGTGTATGTCTTTAAGTAAAACATTGCTTTAGAGGAAATGTGCTCTTTATTCTTCAAAATATGTACATCTCTTATTGCTTCTGTTTTGAAGACTACGTAAGTAGGTAGCTTAGGTTTAAGAATTTGAAAGCATTCTTGCTTTCTCGGGTGTGACCCAGTTACATTGTATTTATACAGTAAATTGTAATATGTAGGCTATTTTACTATGAGGTTGGTAATCATTTCGAATTTTGAAGAATATTCATATACGAGTATTACAATAGTGTTTTAAAATATTTGTTATTGTATGTAATTTTTGCTTGCAATAAAATCTTTGTATTGTTCTTAAATTAGCCTAAATTGGTATATCGAAAGAAAACGAAATATTTTTTTATAAAGTTAAATTTGAAGATGCATTCTTCATTAATTTTCTTATAACTTATACATATAAAATAATCTGAGTATTAATATTCATAATGCAAATAATTAAAAAACAGTAAGTACAACACAGAGCTTGAGTATTTCATTCGTCACAGGGTCTATTATGTAGGTTACGTAAGTAAATAGCCTCGTTTTATGAATCTGAAAGCATTGTTCTTAAATTAGCCTTCAACTGTACACTGAAGAAAACCAAAATACATTTGAATAAAGTCACGTTTGAAAATTTATTCTTTATTATTTTTATTATATAAAACCATAATTAATAATCTGAATATTAATATTTTGTAATATAACAATTAAAACAATAATAAGCATTGCACATAGCATGAGTACTTTACTCGTCACAGGAGTCGATGCATAACAGGAAGAATAATCTGAATTACATTCTGTCATTCACAGTAATACATAGGTAACAACTTAATAACATCACCGATTACAAAGAACAGCACCTTCTCGCTTCGAAAGGCAACAAAAGGCATGGGGCATAACTTGACAATACTGCCGGGCGAAGGACGTAGAGTGGAGAGGGGAACAGGGAACAGGAAACAGGGAACAGGGAACAGGTAGAACTTCAAGCTCGCATTCTTGTGTCCCGTACTATAGAATCCAGAGGCTGCTTTCCTAAAAAATACAAATCATAAAACACAAATTTATAATGAAAATAATTATCAGTTGACATGAATGGGTGTCAGAAAAGATTCAGATTAGTGTATGTGGATTATGTTTCGCCGACTTCAACATAATATGAATTTTGTCGACTGGATCATGAATCAACGTAAAAATGTTCGGTTTCACAAGACTAGGCCTGCGTAGTGATTTAATCCATTTCTAATTTCAAAACTATTTATTGATTTTATCCTCACAATTCAGTTTTTAGGTCAGAAACTCTGTCAGCTCTTATACCAGTGTGATCCTGACGATGCAATCAGTAAGTATTTACTAAGACAAAAGATACTAAATCCCAAAATTACCTTTACAACCAAATCACGGTGAATAATAAAGCGAAACAAATGTAAACGAGTCGATGAGCATTTTATATACTGTGTGTGTGTGTGTGGCTGTGTGTATGTATGTATGTATATATATATATATATATATATATATATATATATATATATATATATATAAATTGTGCAGTGACAGGGTCATTAACTTATAGTTATTCGCCCCGACTCTGCCCGCAGATGTCGTTAGTTCCAAGAAGTGTAGACCACTTAGATATCGTCAGAGACTATCTAGAGTGCATCACAGGTAAGTGGCCATGATTATGTTGATTGCTACAGATTTACATTACACTCGTAATGAATTACGATAATGGCGAATTGTTTGTATGTCACAGGAAAAATGTAGTACCCGAAGAAAGCCCCTATGTTGCCTGTATCAAGGAATTGCCCAACACAATTTATAAATTCAGGGTGGTCTGGATTTGAACCCTGGCCCTTGGGTTTTTAAGTCCAGCGCACTAACATTGAGAAACAGTGATGAGCTTAAATTATGAAAAAAATATTACACTAAATTTATTATAATTATGTACGCTATAAGCACTGTTTGTATTAAACACGCGTTAGATAAGAGCCGCCACTGCAACCTCCTCCCACCGGCTCCATGTCAGCTCTCCTACTTCTTGAACTTTTATGTCTCATTTCCCTTATTTCATTTTTCTTCTGTATCTCTCGGCACTTGCTATACATGCAGTCTATATATCTTGTTGAGAATGAGATCAAGACTTTAGTAATGAAACATATATACAAACACAAAAGCAGTTCCCAGAGCGAGGCACGAAGAAAATGGTGGGTGTCGACTCCTTACCAGAAGATATATGAGGGCTCGGCTAACGCTGATAAACTGAGTGGCTTTCATTGTATTAGTAAACTAGATATGTTAGCAATTAACTCGGAACGGTAATTAAAAGAACTCACAGAAGCCAATTCCTGGAGACTTCAACGTCTGGATAAGGCACTAACTTTGAGATACAAATATTATACCGCAAAGCACGTCATTACTTAAAAACTAATTTAACTAACTTCGTGTATCGGAATAAACTAAACAGAAGCGGACACACAGAAAGGATTTATAAAGTAATGGTAAGTCTTTACTAAGAAATGTTCTAAGCAACCAAAGTTATTCAGAGATGCTAAACCTATTAGCGTCGGACTTTGCGAACGGCAAAAGATAATAAAGTCTATAGTTCACTATAGATGCAACATTATGTTTCAGGGATCGATTCTCTGTTTCTCTACATGACATTTTAAAGTCACTAAAAGATGCAAAGTTACGCAATGAAAATTACCCACTACCCAAATAATGTTAAAAACGCACATTTTTATGTTAGCTTATATAGAGACTTCAATGTATGTGTGAGACAAAAACATACGGGAAACGTGATTTTCATGAACGGGTAAGGTTCATTATACCCATAATAATAATCCTGTGAACCCGGATTCGATCCCCGGTGTACCCTCCATTTATAACTTGGGTGTTGGGTAAGTCCGTGGGGGTAACTCGGAGGTTTAGAAAATAGAAGAAGAAACTCGGTTAAAATGAAATGGTCGTATTAATTTATGGGTTAGAATAATGAACTATAATCTAGGACAGTGTTTCTCAACCATATGACGGTGAGGCCCTCCTTTTCCTCACACTACTTTAGTGCGGACCTCTGGCCTAAGGTGTAGGGTGTAAGGCCGAGATCCAAGATGGCGACTTGTGTGTGATGAGGGTGATGATCAAGTGTTACGTTAACAGTGTAATTGAGAGTTCGTTGATCATTTGTGTAGGAAATGTGCTTGGATTTCAAAAGTATATTTGAAATGGTAGGTCTGTGAGTGTTAGTGTCGTAAGATTCATTATAGTTCTGATATAGGATGCTAAAGTGGTGAGTAAGGATCGGGTGAATCTTAACAAGTAAAATTGTTCGGCTAACGGATCGCTACATGAATGCAGACGGTATCCAGTGTGCAGTGTGTTGGAAAAGCCATTCACGTGCATCAGGGGAGAGAAGGCTTATAGGTGCGTCGGATCTGGAGAGAGAAGCCTTATAGGTGCGATGGAGAAGACCTCAACAATAACACTTTTGTGTTAAGAAGTGTATTTTCTCAAGTGCCCTCCTGGAAATGTTGTGTGGGCGGGGTGGCTTGTTTTTGTAGGTACGTTTTCGGGCTGTGGTTGTGCAAATATTAGCATCATAGTGTAAATTATAATTGTGATACAAGATCCGAAGGTATGTGATTGGAACTCGGTCAGCGCCAACAAGTTCATGCCCATGCGGTTTCGCTCTACCGGAGAGAAGACATCCCATTGATTTTATCAGAAGTTGTATTATACACGTGTATGAGATTTCTGAACCTGTGGTATTGAACTACCAAATGGCCATGTCTATTGATGTTGCATCTCTGTTCTGCTCTGCAGAAAATGAATTTAAAAAGATATTTGAAGTGTTAAGTATGGACAAAAGGACAGATCGTAAGTGGTGTGAAGGAGTCATGAACTCAGTGAATAGTATTAAGGAAGTTCTAGTGGTCTTCAAAGATTCTTTAATGGAAATACATGCCAGTGCTAACGTACAGAAGACCACACATCCTCATTCATATGCCCAAGCAGTCTCAACACCTTCAACAAAGACTAGAAATGTAGTAATTGTGTCACCGAGAACGCCAGACATTGTGAAAGATTCAGAACAAACTTTAAAAATAATTAAGGAAACAACTGTGAACAAAATTCAAGTCGGCATCAACAGTGTAAAGAAAGTAAGGAATAAAAGTGTTGTCATTGAGCTTCGTAGCAAAGAAGAATGTGAGGCTTTCATGAAGAAGGTGGAAACCAATAGTCAACATCTAACGGCGAGGATACCCACGAAACGAAATCCTGAAGTAATAATTCATGGTATTGAGGCTGGCATTGGAAACGATGATTTGATTCAATGTATTGTGGACCAAAATCCTTACATAAAACATTGCCTGGATTCAGGTGAACAGATGGAAATACGATTCATGAAGAGATCCAGAGACAACACAACCCAGTTTGCTGTGCTCAGAGTAACTCCAACGATCTATCATGCAATGAGGAACGGAGGAAAGGTATACATTGGCTACAGTCGTTGTCCAGTGAAAGACCATATACCTGTTACACGCTGCTATACATGCTGTGGATACGGCCATATAAGCAAGGATTGTACGTTCGAGAGGCATTGTAGGCGATGCGCAGAAGATCACAGTTTTGATATCTGTCCACAGGAAAAGACTGTATGTATCAACTGCTTGAAATTTAACACTAAAATGTCCAGTAGGAAAAATCCTGAAATGTGCGCCACTAATCATGATGCTACTGACACTAACTGCCCTGCATACAAGAAAATTGTGGAAATTATAACTTCTAAAATTAATTATGGCTAGGCTAACCATCTTCAATCAGAACGTGCACAAATCATTAGTTTCAACGCACGATTCAATAACTACCTCAGACTTTCATTCACCGGTTATCGATACTGACATTAAAATGCTTTGTGTACAGGAACCTAATGTTACGCAAAACCGTGTGGCAGGCTTTGGTCCTGGCTGCAATTTGTACATCGGTACAGGGATAAGAAGTGACACTAACAATGAAAGACCTAGAGCAGCTATAATTACAAAATACTCACACGTAGTACACCTACCTCAATATTGTACACCAGATTTGGTTTTAGTTTGTGTGAACTGGTGTGGAATTGAAATTTACATTTGTGGTGTTTACTGCGAACCAGGGCGTGATCTGACTGTTGAACTTAACGATCTTCAGCGTGTATGTGAGAAATTAAAGGGAAAACCTCTGTTTATCACAGGGGACATAAATTCAAAACACTGTGCATGGGGCAGTCCAGTGGATGATGCTCGGAGTAAAATGTTCTATGATCTTTTCTATGCTCACAATTTAGTTATTCTTAACAATGGGATTATTCCAACATATAGGTGTAGCAATTCCAGCAGCTTTTTAGATGTTAGTGTTTGTATCACCAACCATCCAGCCAGTTCTTTTGAGTGTCCCCAATACGAGAAAATAGTCATCACAATATCCAAAATCAACTATGGGTGAACTTACCATTTACCAACAAAACCTGCACAAATCACTTACGCCTACTCAAGAACTGGTTCATAACGCAGATTTTTCATCCAGTACAATAGACAACAAAATTAAATTACTTTGTGTTCAAGAACCCAATACCAAACGAAACCGTGCTTCTGGATTTGGCTCTAATACCTTCATATTCGAACATAATAATAATGAAACTGCAAATAATCAGGGCAATAACATAAGGGCAGCAACAATAACAAGACACAATAATGTTATTAATCTTATTCAGTACTGCACCCCTGATAGAGTAGTGGTATGTGTTGATCTTTTCGGTCAAGATATATATGTCTGTAATATCTATTGCGACCCGGACTGTGACTTCACGCAGATACTGAATGAGTTGGAGGCTATTTGCTCAGATCTAAAGGGAAAACATCTGTTAATTGTAGGGGACATCAACGCCAAACATCATGCTTGGAATAGTCCTGTTAGCGATTATAAAGGAAAGCAATTCTTTGATTTCTGTTGCTCACACAATTTAGCTATCCTGAACACTGGCAACAAACCTACCTTCAGACGCAACAACTCCACGAGTTTCATCGACGTGAGTGTATGTAGTCATTCTCTAACACCGTTCATCGTAGAATGGAAAGTTAGTGACTTTCACACAATGTCTGATCATGAATTAATCATAATCGACATAAAACTACAACCAAAGTTATATACTAATGCAGGAAGTGCACGCATTTACAAAACCAACAACGTCAAATGGTCGCGATTCCAAAGGGCAGCACGACTCAAACTGCGTCGAACATCCATAAACATTAATAATAGCAACACGCCGGAATCACTTAACTCAGCTATAGAACAACTGACTAGAAACATAACAGAACTATGTGAAGCTCATCTGCCAAAGAAATCTCAAACCGCGATCAAAAACTACTGGTGGACCGCAGAGTTAAACATAATGAGGAAACGAGTGTTAGCCAGCCACAGACGATACAAACGATGTAAATGTGAAACGCTTCGAATTAAATACGAGCAATTTTACAACAACATTAAAACTGATTACAAAAACAAAATTTTGCAGGCTAAAACTAAGGCATGGAAGGAGTTCTGCTCATCGCAAAGTCCACAAAACCCATGGGGGATAATTTATAAAATGTGTCGAAAACCCGAGAACTTCAACAGATCTCTCAATACTATCCAAACCGACAACGGGTTTACCTCTAATACATACGAAACAGCTAGTGTCCTAATCAATAAATTCTTTCCTGATGATTCTATAGACACGGATGTGCACAAGCGTACCAGACTTGAATCCGAGCTGTCACCTGACGCGGAAGATGAACCACAATTCACAGCAGAAGAGGTAGAGAGGGCAATAAAAAAATTGAATGATAAAAAAGCACCAGGGATTGATGCAATCTCTGCCAATATAATTAAAAATGTACATACGAGCTGTGCCGATCTCTTTGTGAGTATTTTCAATAAATGTATGTCATTGCAAGTCTTTCCTGACTGCTGGAAAATCGCAAATGTTAAAATAATACCAAAACCGCACTGTCATAACCGAACAGCAAACGCCTATCGGCCTATCTGTCTGCTACCTGTTATGGGAAAACTCTTGGAGAAACTTATTATAGATAGAATTATGTATAACTTGTATAATACAAATATGTTAAAAGGGAATCAATATGGGTTCACACCGCAAAAATCCACAGAAGATGCAGTGCTTCATGTTGTGAACTGGGCAAATCAAACTCTAAGACGTCGGCAGTTCGGATTACTCATATCACTGGACATTTCGGGGGCATTTGACAACGCTTGGTGGCCTAAAATTATGTCTCAACTGAAGAAAAAAGGTTGTCCTAGAAACCTATATAACCTAGTCAAAAATTACTTTAGCAATCGCAAAGTACAACTCACGATAGGAACTACTACTCTAATGAAAGACGTTAATAAAGGATGTCCCCAGGGTTCCTGCTGTAGTCCAGGGCTTTGGAATATCTTATATGACGACCTGCTACAGATGGATCTGCCAAATGATTGTCAATTAATAGCATATGCTGATGACGCTCTCGTCCTAATAACAGCTGACAATATAAACTGTATTGAAAACAAAGCCAATGAAACGCTGACTTCCATATCCAAGTGGGGAAAAGACAACAAACTACAGTTCAACCCTCTTAAGACAAAAGCCTTGCTGATTACAAGGAAAAGAAATTACGACCTACCACACATACAGATGGACATGAAGGATATCGACATAGTAGAGACACTCTTGTATTTAGGCGTCACTCTCGACAAACGTATGTCTTTTAAGGCACATATTGATTCACTAGTCACTAAATCACACCAGTTTCAATCTGCTTTGCATAGGGCCACCAGACCAACCTGGGGTCTTAGTCCTGATATATTGCGAACAATATATCATGGCGCTTTCGAACCATTGATATTATACTGTGTCTCGGCATTTCAAAATATACTTCACAAAAAGTGGGTTCAAAATAAATTGATACAAATCCAGCGTGGATTCATTCTACGAATCACGAAGGCTTACAGAACCACATCGACAGACGCAGCCCTAGTGATCGCGGGTATACCACCATTGTTTTTAACAGCCATGGCTAAAGCTGAAATCTCTAACGTGAAAAGAAATGGGATATTTATAGAACAAGAATCATATCTTGAGGTGGAAAAAAGATCACATTTTCAATTAACTGGTCATCCGAAAGATTTTCACCGTGCATCAAATACATGTACAGATCGACATGAATACAACATCTATACTGACGGCTCTCGGTTGCAAAAGGAGAACGACGTCACCTTGGTGGGCTGTGCTTTTGTTACCTACTACAACACTACTGAAGTCCACTCTGCCACGTTCCGCCTGGCGCCCATGTGCTCCGTGTTCCAAGCAGAACTCTTTGCCATCTTGCAAGCAGTGAAATGGAGCATTACCAACGGGATTGACTCATGTATTCACAGCGACTCTCAATCTGCCTTACAAACCATTGACGATAAATACAACTTGCATTCTATAGCCGTCGAAATTAGATCCCTAATACTTAAATTTGAAGGTCGTATTTGCTTAATGTGGGTGCGCGGCCACACAGGTACTGAAGGAAACGAAAGAGCGGATACATTAGCGAAGCAAGCGGCCTCAACCAACTCAGAATATAAATATTCCACCTGTCCTATTTCGTACATCAAGCAGAAGATCAAGCACACAACTACACTCAAGTGGAATACATACTGGAACTCTAGTGTTAAAGGCTCTGTGACCAAGAAATTATTCTTTCCCAATGTACAAGACAGACTATGTTGCAGTCAGTTCTCAACCGACTTCTTTTACACCCAATTTATGACCGGCCATGGAAAATTCGGTTCCTACTTCGAAAGATTTAGGATCAAAAGTGCAGAAGAATCTCTGTGCATATGCAAAGAGAATCAGACTGTTGAACATTTGATTTTTCACTGTCCAGTGTTCGAAAGGAAAAGACACTTTTTAAGATATCATATCTCGGATTGCAATTTAAATTACTCCACACCCCTTTACCATTTTCTTAGAAAAAAATGTTGTTACAAACAATTCACAGAGTTTATACACCACATCCACGCAAGACTGTAGCTGTTAATTGTATATAAATTAATGATGTTATAAAATCCTAATGCACTATGTAAAACAAGGTGTCTATCTTTGGGACATAATAATAGTAATGACAACAATAACTATGTTTGTATTATAGATTTTACTATTGTTGAGTATTTGATGACAGGTATATAGTTTGTAACCATAAGTAATTTTGTTTTTATTTTTTCTTTACTATCGCAAACCAACTATATAATAGGTATTTTATTTGTAACTACGCCAATTATGTGCATTATCTCATTAATATTGCTTAAAATTATGTATAAGATCACAAATTAATGTAATAATCTTGCAATTTCTCTACACCTTCGATTATAATTTCTAATTTTATTTCATTTTGTTTTAACTGAAAGTAATTATTGCATAACGTATTAGTATTGTTTACTGTCTCTTAATTAGTGTATTTATATTGTAACTATGATTCACACCTACTATTAATTCTTTAAAATTGTGTATTATCACTACATATTGTATTTCACATGTAACAAACTACAACCCTAATATACCAAAGGTAAAATAGGGTTTCAATATTTGGATAACAATAATAATAATAAGGTAGAATGTAGAACCTAGTAATGTGAAATGTTGTATCAATTAAAAAAACTGTTTAGTTGCCTTTTTTTATTTAATGAAAAATAGTCGGATGTTGAAATTTTCATAGAACTCTTATTATTATTATTATTATTATTATTATTATTATTATTATTATTATCATTATTACTATTATTATTATTATTATTATTATTATTATTATTATTATTATGTTAGCGGCACCAACAAACTGTTTTTGAACCACTTGGAGGCCGCAGGCCCCCAGTTGAGAATCATGGATCTAAAAGACAATACATAGCAGAAGTCAAGGGACAGAAATCGACTCTCACAAACAAAGTGGACAAGGTTGCAATGAAATATAGGCCTACTAATTCCACTTAATGTCGAGTGTACTTGAGCATATAAACCACATTATAAAAAGATCACAACGACTTCAAGTGAATGGAAAACAACAACAGTAATAATAATAATAATAATAATAATAATAATAATAATAATAATAATAATAATATCTGCAATCCTATTATGATTTACTTCACAGACGGAAAAACCAACTAATTCGAAGTTCTCTAGTATGATATCGGTCTAACATCTTCCCGTCCTGAAATACAAATCCTCAATCACTTCTTTTCGGAATGAAATGATCGTTCGTCACAGGGAGTGGCAAAGAACCGGAGAGAATGGAATGCCATTAGCGGTTATCTAATACCTGCACAATTAACAGCATCAACAACGAATAACATTAACATTGTCACTCATTAGCGCAAGGATGGTTCACAACATGACGCAGCGACGTATGATATCAACATTTTTGCACAGTTAGAAGAATGGCTAAGGTGTCGGCATTATATGTCGGAGTTCCATACTGAAATCCCGACGAATGCAAGTGGGATATGTGACAAAAAAAATTGTTTTCGGGGCAGATTTTCGCAGAATACTCCGTTTTTCTTACGACAACATTCGACGGTATCTCCATCAATCATCCAACCATTATTAGAATATGATGTACTGCAGTTGCTCTTTGGTGCACCACAGGAATGTCGAGAAGTCAAAATTACCTGTACATTTACATGTTATTGAGAGTGCATCACGTTCCTGCTATTGAATAATTACGATTCCAAACGTAAAATTACATCTTTAATCAAAGTATCGATGATATATTAGCCTATACCATAATTTTTACAAAATACTCGTTCTGTACTATATTACAGAACATCCTCAGTTATTATTCTTGTAGAATGTGTTAATAAATGTTATGTTTTATTTAACGACAATCGCAACTGCAGAGGTTATATCAGCGTCGCCGGATGTGCCGGAATTTTGTCCCGCAGGAGTTCTTTTACATGCCAGTAAATCTACTGACATGAGCCTGTCGCATTTAAGCACACTTAAATGCCATCGACCTGGCCCGGGATCGAACCCGCAACCTCGGGCATAGAAGGCCAGCGCTATACCAACTCGCCAACCAGGTCGACTTGTAGAATGTGATTTCATGTAATGGAATTACGGCATATGATCATAATACATATTCGAAAACTTAGCATGGCATTATAAAATATATTTAATTTTATATATATTTTATAAATGCCATGCTACTGGAAAATTGCATTCTGTTGATGTGACTTGACACCACTTATTCAGATAAATTCCATTGAGTTCAGCCGGGATTTGATCTTGGAGCTCTAACGTAAAAATCCGGTATATTAGCCGGTTACTGAAGCACCACTTCAAAAATGTTTAGATACAGTTGTATCGAATTCAGCCTACATTTATTGAATTTTTCGATAATGGGTGCGATTTCTAATGAAAATGCAAATGTATTAATTAACACCAGAGATAGCATAACTGTATTAAATAAAACTCACGATATATGTAGGAGTCTAATAGCCAAGTTTGACTAAGATTAGTCCTGTGGGAGTCAGTTATGGTCGAAAGAAGACCTCCACGTTGAAACTGCAGAGATGCGCGATGATTCAGTCTTAAAACTTTTTTGTAAATTACTATGCAAGCCAACGAGATGAGAACACCTACAGATTTTAATAGAATAGTAGGAGCTTCCGGTCATTTCATGTTTCTCGATTTCCTTAATGCAACGGTTTGTTCATTATCCATACCAATTAGGAGCAGAGAGCTTTGAATTCCAACCCACAAATACCGTCTATTGAGAATTACAAAGGGCTATGATGCACTGCCCTGCAACTCCTTTGCTGTAATTCCAAACAGTAGCTTCAGTAAGAGTGACGAGGAATGCAGGCGTTAAGGCACGTTCTGAATCTAATCTCAGCAGTGGATCACGAGTAACAGAATGCAAACGATGTTATGTGTATATGCAAGAACTGGAAAAAAAAAAATCTGAATTTTCCTGGATCCATCGTGAAATATCCGAGAAAAGATGGCAATAAAAAATAAGATACCAAACCAAATTATGCTGTATCAAGCAACGAAACAGATAAATTTGAAAAGGGAATGAACAGCCCACACGAATTTTCTCAAACAAGTTAGCAATTAGACATTTGTTCGCCAAAATCATTGTAAATTTGGTCAGGAAATTTTACATGTATCACACTTCGGAATTTATCGGTAATAGACATTCGTAATAAATTAATTTTTCTTAAAATGTATGTAAATATTTCCAGTCATTATGTAGATTTGAACTGAAGTTCCAATTCCTTAAACACAACAGAAAAACTTCTAGGAATAAGGATGTAACCAACAAAACTGTATTTCATGTTTCAGGAGAAAGAAAAATAATTTCAAATATATATTTCTTTAAGCCTATATTTACTACCACAACCATTTGATTAAACAAGGATACAAGCTTATTCAGCCACTGAACGCAATAATTTATTGATATAAATCAAAGCTGGAAAATTACTTTTTCCATCTACATCACATATTTTAAAAAATTGATGTTATATCCGTTTTCCGGGGAAGTCTTCAAATATATTTAATGAAACAAAAACGACTTCTTACACGCAAACACTCACTCACTGTATCTCTAAGAAATTATTTATGAAAATGAAAACACTGTTTTTCTTACGAAAATTACATCGTATTGCAAAGGCGCAAAGAGTATCTGCCCCATGTTACACATACAATATTGGTAATTGTTCTTTGTATGGTTTCCATGATGTTATGAATAGGTCTAATAATAATAATAATAATAATAATAATAATAATAATAATAATAATAATAATAATAATAATAATAATAATAAAATAATATTAGGCCTAATAATAATAATAAAATAATAAAATAATAATAATAATAATAATAATAATAATAATAATAATAATAATCTTCATTTTCAGTTTTAGGCTTGGTTGCTCGTTACGTTGCTCGTTACGTTCATCCGACATCTTTTCTATGATCTTTCAACTGCTCTAGTTATCTAGTGTCTGCGTGAGTGAAGGTGTTAGATCTAGCCAGCTGAGTCCAGGGTCCAGCGCCAAAAGTTACCCAGCATTTGCTCTTAATGGGTTGAGGGAAAACTTCGGAAAAGCCTCAATCAGTTAACTTGTCCCAAGCAGGATTTGAACCCGGACCCGCTCGTTTCACGGTCAGACATGCTAACCGTTACTCCACAGCAGTGGACTTTATAATCTTCCGAATGATTTTTTTCTGATATAGGTTTAACGAAGGATATCGTTTACGTTTCCTGATTCTGTCCATTCCGTTATGTGCTGTAGCCAATTCGTCTTGTAATACTGATAAATGCAGTCTTCTATTGGTCGTAATTTTGAATTCTTCTGCAATAAATGACTTCCTCTTCCGGACCAGCAAAACGCTTGTGATTTTTCTGAGAAGTTTAATCTCGAATGAAGTGAGTGGTTATCCATCCTGTTTCCTAAATGATCATGCTTCGCGACTATACATGAATATGGGTATTTCTTTAATTGTATGTTAATTTTACAAGCTATCATTCTCGTAGAATCGAAAGTTTGGTTGGTTATTCGTAATGCTCTGTTATAATTTTGAATTTTAATCCAAATATTTTTTTCATTATTAGACAGATTAAAGCCTAAACATTTTTTCAGTGAGTAATTATGCGGTACACACCCACTACATATGGGACACATTAATGACTTTTATCCCTCACATTTTAAAGAATTCAATACTCTCGTGCACAAGCCGTTAGCTATATTAATATCGCTCGCAAATAACTTTTAAATAATGATTAAATCATATCTTTTCAGAGTAGCACACCGTATATTTAAGTTCTCCAGGTGCCGCTGATTCAAATATTGTATTTACGATTCATATTTTGCTTCGAATTGGGTTATCCCAATTTTATCAGTTGATATTTGCATGTTAATTTTTTGCTACGAGACGAAGACAGTGTACAGAATACTGCAACTCTTCTTCAGTACTGAGAAGAAGTACTTCATAATTTCCATACAAATATATGTCAATAGCGATACTATCGCCAATACTATGTTTTCCGTTGTGTAGGCCTGCATAATAGTTATCGCACAGTTATATCGCAAGGAAGCCGCATCGCAAGGAAGTCATATTCTGTGTCTATCGAAGTGAAACTCAAAATGATGCGCTATAAGACAAGATAACCTTAATAGAAAAGTAGGATTTTTTTTTTTTTTTTTTGGAATAGGTACCCTTTAATGAGGATCTATTCTTGAGACCAAGATAAAAGCAAGTTTTGGTTATGGCAGAAATGGCACGCAGTAATAAACACCCTGTTGATGGACGTTGCTTGCTGTTGTGAAGCAGGCTCGTGCGCCCGCTGCGACCCCCCGTGGCGGCTACACGAACTACTCATCTTGCTCGACAACGCGGCTACAAGAATCTCCCATGATCACCGCTAATTAAGTGACAAGCAACTTCTTGGTTGCCAGGCAACAAAGAAAGCTGCTGGCATCAGCAGTCACCAACCTGCTAGCCTGGTCGGCATCGAACCCGCCACCTCCCAAGCAGAGAGAGATTCAAGCACAGAAACAAAACACGAACAAATAAATGATATCATCAAGTGAGTAACTCCTTCGAAAGTACCATTAATATTCCAAATAAAAAATAAAGAAGCAAGTAATGAGTAAAGGTGAATATACCCAAGGATATCTGTTCAAAACGTTTGGTGGTTGAATAAATATATCTACAGATACTAATACCAATTAATTCAACAATGTGTAGAGAACATTTGTTCGTGTAAGAAAATAAATATGCATCCCTCTATATAAATACATATCATGGATCTAACGGTTAACAAAAAGAAATGTAAGATTACATTTTTTGTAATTACTGTACATGATAATCATAGAAAAGAAACTATAAGTCAAGATCATTATTACTAAAGCCTTAACACTTACAATGTAGGTGTGTTCTCGAACTGTGTCAGCACTTCTTACCTGAAAAAAGAGAGATAACGTGTTAGAAACTATATATGGGCAATGAATGGAGTAACGATGAAGAAAATTATAAAAGAAAAGGGAATGAAAGAAAACAAACAAACAAATGAGCAAGTAAAAAGGGAGATATACGTACACTACCGGTCAAAAGTTTTCGATCACCTATCGTAACTATGGATTTGTGATTAAAACAGGGATTTCGTTTTGAATATTCTATCATATCATAATGCTAGAGAGAGAAAATATTTATTTTGTTGATATATTTAGTTTTTCTAATGTGTTTGTACATTGAAATACAGTATATAGTCGTTTTCATAGCTGATCGAAAACTTTTGACCGGTAGTGTAATTAGAAGAAAATTAAAGAAATGTAAGGAAAAGACAAAGAAAAGGGGAAGGAAAATGTGAGGAATAGTAAAGAAATAATACAGAGAAAAAAATTAGACGGAAACTAGAAACAAGAGAAACAAGGAAATGAAGAAAAGAAAGGATAACTAAAAAAAGAAAAAAAAAAAAAGGATTTATGAGTGTGTAGCTTGTACGCGCGACAGAAATAAAATACCATAGGCCTAAGCTGTGAATATAATTATAGTACATAATACTTTTAATTTAAATGTTCGTGCACTGAGAGACAATAAAATTAGGGTTAAATTGTAACGCTTTTATATTCAATAGGCTACTCCTAAGAATTTAATAACGAACAATTCATTTATGACGGCTAAAGTAAGATATGAAAACACTATCCTGCAATTATTCTGCATGACATGAGAAAACTGCATCAGTAGTTGTTCCAGATCTTGTTGCTGATTTCCTTGGTGAATTAATCACCGTCAAAATAAATTTCTCTCGAAGAAATTATATCAGTGGCATAGGAGACGCACTGGTGGAAAACCGCAAACATCAACATCATAATTTAGGGCAGGGCTGGGCAGCAAGAGCGGATTCTACTCTCTCACGAGGAGCCATATGATTTCTCTTCATCCCCTCTCTTCCCCGCCGAACACCGCGCAGCGTTGATTCAGTGACGGATGAATATTAAGCGTCCCCGTTTAGAGTCTGGATGCGCTCCCGATGCCCAGCCCTGATTTAGGGGATAACATAGAAACGTACACAATCACGTAAGAATAAAACGTGAAACCCACTTAAAACGTCCGTCACAGTATTTTGCTTCACAGTAATTAATTATTTAAAATTAAATTGTGCTTTTATTTAACGACGCTCGTAACTGCTGAAGTCATATTATCACCATCGCCGGTGTCCCGGAATTTTGTCCCGCAGTTCTTTAACATACCATAAATCTACCGACATGAGCCAGTCATCGACCTGGGCCGGGATACAACCCGCAACGTGCATAGAAGGCCACAACTCTGCCGATTGTTCCACATAGGCCGAAGCAATTAATTATTGTTTCTATGAATCTAAAGTCTGGTTAGTGTAATATATAGCTAATTGGCGATGTAGGCAATAGAGGAAGAAAGGAATTGGCCATCATTCCCCATTATCTCCTGACCTAGCCCCCTCATAAATGATGCTTTGTTGGTATCACTTGTGAGGTTCAGACCTGTCTTCGGACAGTTGACTAAACAAACAGCAATTAGCTCAAATTATAGTAACAAAGGGTATGTTTGTTTTTCAGTCAACTGTTCGAAGACAGGTATGAACCACACAAGTGATACCAAGAAGGCACCACTTATGAGGCAACTAGGCCAGAAGATAATGGGGTAGTGTGGCCAGTTCCTTTCCCCCTCCATTGTATACATCGCCGACTAGTTTTATACTACACTAGTCAGACTTCAGATGTATACAAACAATTGTTCTTCCTCTGGCACATGTCGTCAAGCGAGATGAACTGCCTGGTAATAGATGTACATACATATCAGCCAGAAGGATACGTTATAATTGAAAATAAATATTAGCAATAAAAGACAATATAAAGGTGATTATAAACCATCTATATATTTAATTCCCTTGAAAGTAATTTTAATAGATGACTTTTTACATCAAACTCTTCGCAACGAAGTTTACACTGTGACTCTTTTTTTCTTTCGGCTCCGCAACCACACAATAGCCACAAGCCTGCGTGTACTGTTCACTACTCGTTCGCTATTTTAGTCGAGTTGGATACCAAAGTGTGCAGACGATGCGCTGGTTGCTTCCTCTTGACAGAAAGATCCTATCGCAACAACAGGCACGCGCCATACAACTAACCGCATGCAATGCCTTCTCTGACAGGATATTCGGCAAATCAAACGTCAAATATTGAATCCGAGCCACGTAGTAGTATTGGCTCTAAAATTACTGTACACACACTATAGCCCTTTAGTAGAACATGTTACAATTAGATTGACATAATTCTGCCACATATGGTAACTCCACATGAATCGGTTCCAACAGTAAGAAAAATGTTTACCACATGAATCCCATGCATTTTGTAACATTAGAATATTACATAAGAGTCGCCTTCGGTGGCCTTGCGATTGTCATGTTCGAGGTTCGTGGATCCAGTACAGAAAGATGGACTTTGAAGGGCGGTAAAATCCTTAGCATGGATTCCTTCGGGAAGGAAATAAAGATATGGGTGAATAATTTCAAGGGAAAAATTGTTCCGGGGCCGGGTATCGATCCCGGGACCTCTGGTTGAACGTACCAGCGCTCTGCCAACTGAGCTACCCGGGAACTCCACCCGACACCCGACACCCGACACCGGAACAATTTTTCCCTTGAAATTATTCAAATCTGCTTTACAGGGAGCTTTACCTGAAAGACTAGATTTGCAAAGATATGGGTGTCATGTCGTACATTTACGACATCTAAACGAAATTCTGCTACAATAGAGGTCTCCAGGAAAAATCTGTTGGTCATTTCTAATATGCTTAATACGCCTAAAATCTATAGCATTGAAAGCGTCTTATAATGAAATACTACTAATGTAGTGCACAAAAGTCATTTTGTATGTTTATGAATACTTCATGAGCCACAATAATGAAAAATATATTAAATCAATAATGAGTGATAGTATAGAGCAGTACACACACTATACAGTAAATTATTCACCTGGTGCTTTCATCTCATTTGAAATTTCCCCCATATTTTTAGGAACCATATTATTGTCGTGATATTGTTTCAAAGTGGGATTGTACAGAACGTATCTTCCCTGTACTAAAATAACTAATTTATCCGCTTTGAGCTCCATTATGAATAATGTTCATTACGCAACAATAATAACTGCAGATAGAGGAAACGTGTAATCGTGGACGTGGTTACCCAAGCATGCGCAGATCGCTGCAGTTATCAGACCTGCTCGCGACCAAGTTCAAGTTCAATGTCGTCGCCTCGTGTCTCCTGTGTCTGCTCGCGACCGTCTTGTCGCGTCTGATTCTGTACATCATAAGAAATCAATGAGACAAGTACCAACAGACAAAATGTTGACCCGCGCAGCGCCTGATTCTGTGTGCATCCGACCTAAAAGTTATGTTCAGATACGGCGAAATTTGAAAAAAAAAAACAAAAAAAAAAAAAAAAAAAAACAAAACAAAACAAAAACAAAAAAAACAAAAAACAAAACAAAAAAACAAAAACAAAAACGAATGGCTCAGGAACGGTTCTAACACTGGCATGTAAGAAATTCTACTTGTACATACAAAGACTTTGGATTAAAGCAGCTTCATAATTGTCTTCATTATCATCATGATCTTCGAGTTCATTGTGGCTCCTAACTGTTTAAGTAGTTTTGTTTCACAGTCATTCCATTTGCTTTACTTTTGATCTATACTAATTAAGAAGTTGTTCTGAATCTTACTCTGCAGTAAGTCTTGCTGTTTTATCTAGCTATACGCTTCCTGTAATCGCCTTCATAATTAAGTAGATATTTTCTTCTTCATATTTATAGCATCTTTCAGGCATTAATAGCAAGTACGTTACGTGTTAAGAACAGAATTACTAGTACGTATTTCCTAGGGAACAGTAGAAACGAATCTTTCCGTGTACCTGGTGCTTTAAACCTTGTTGCTGTTATCTTAATGAAAGGAGTAGAGACGTGACTTTCTGAGCACCCGATACTGTTAACCCTTGCAACGCCTCCGCTGTTATCTCCGAGCATCTTCGCTCTTCATAACTCCACTTCTGACTGCGTTTCATATGCTCTCTGACTCCATTACGCGTCTCCCCCCCTTCCACTTGTTCTTTATCACCCAATTCGATCTCCATCGCCTATATTACCTCACGCCGAGATTTACGCACCATTATACATTAAACGGCTAACGGGAATGAATGCGTACAGCAGACTCTAAAACCATAGCAACCAGAAGTTTCATTGGAATATTATGAAGAATTCAAAGCGTAGACATGTAGACCAAGCAGTGAACGCATGGTAAAGTTGTGTATTTTTAGATACATTTTGGTGCTATTTTTAAACACAAAATAGCGGCGACCACTGAGACTTCGAATCGACGCGTTCCTCTCTTTTCTACAACAGGCCCCTCCATCGATCGGGAGATGTGTGTTGCCGAAAGTTGAGAAATGAGTAATGGCGGTCGTGGACACTATCTTTATAATGAGCAAACAGATAATTTATTTTTAATATTCCCCCTTACCCAATGGCAGGGCCCTTAACTTTGTCGTCTCCTCGACTAGTAGATGTCACTAGTGATGGCCTCTTGATTCGTCAGAAACTAACCAGTGCATCATAGGCGGTGGGTTTACGTTGCACTCATAACGAATGATGATGATCATTATAATGACGCAAATTTAAATTATGGTTTATTTAACGACATTCGCATCTGCCGAGGTTATATCAGCGTCGCCGGTGTGCCGGAATTTTGTCCCGCAGGAGTTATTTTGTAAGTCAGTAAATCAACTGATATGAACCTGTCGCATTTAAGCACACTTAAATGCCATCGACCTGGGCCGGGATCGAACCCGGAACCTTGAGCACAGAAGACCAGCGCTATACCAACTGCGCTACCCAGGCCAACTATATTGACAAGAAGGTGGTGGTGGTGGTGGTGGTGCTGATGATGATGATGATGATGATTATGATGATAAAGAAGAAGAAGAACAAGAACAAGAAGAAGAAATTGTTGGAATGTTGCAGGGGAACCGGAGACCAGGGGAAACCCCCTATGTTGCCATGACCACGGGCTTACCCAACACAAATTATATTTAGGATGCAGTGGACGGTATATAATATAATATATTAAAAATACAGGGTGGAAGTCGTATAACTCTGCAGATTGAAGGGATCAACAGAATATATTAAAATAAATAAAAAACTATTACGGATTTTGTAATTAAGTGCATGGTTAATTAAAAAATTAGGCCCAAAGTCTGCTTAGTTTCGCAATAGTGCATCGGCCGCCACACGGATAGACACACACACACGCACTCTGTCTGGATAGCAGCGTTCTGTCCTTTAATCACTCCTGTAGGGTTGCCAGACTTCCTAAGGACAGGAAATAACTATACGTGTTAATCTTTTTATTTAATTTGCAAGAAAAGCCAATTTTATTTAAAAAACTGCAAATGGATAAATAATTCCTTATCAGGTTCTCTAATGATGAGTACGGCTGAAAAAAGTATCGGTTATAGGCTAAGCTGCATCGTACGAAGAGCTCTGTGTTTACAAAATGACTGTGTGCACTAGACTAGTTACAGTAGCGGCTGTTTTACAGTCCGCTCCATATGAATGAACCAATAACAGAATTTACATTTACAGGATTACTTGTGTTTCAAATTAATTAACTCGGAACAAATATTATATTTAGAAAAACATCATTCTTATCAATTAAGTCAAACACATTTTCCCCATGCTCTGAATTCAGTCGCCGTATTATTTGTTCTTTGTTGGATTTTTGTTTCAGCATTCTGATACAACCTCACGCCACTTAAGGGGATAGGTACAGCTTACAGCAGTAATATTTTGGAAATATTCAACAATTTTTTCGTCCATTACTGTATCTTGTACAATAATGAAAATTAGTAAGTGTAAAACACTGTCCTTCTGCTATATGATAAAAATATTTTTTATGATTAAAAAAAATGTTTACTTTTTCTTTTACAAAATCAGTTCACTATGCAGTGATGAAGCATTTCCCACATAACTAAAAAACTATCCAACATTCTGTGATGAAATGTTGTGTATGTATTTATGCATGTCATATCTACAATACGATGCGAGATCACTTCTCTACCTTTGATAAAAAAAATAAATTAATAAAAAAATGGTCAAATATCAGTATTTTCTTCTAACATAAAATAGAAAAAATAGTATTTATTAAGGAATATAGTTGAAAGAGCATGATATTGTAAACACGAGTTTCATCAATAAAATAAAAGAGAGAGAACATGAAAAAGTTAACAAGTTTATAAGTTATAAGGGAAAAGCTTCATTACTGCACAGTAAAGTACCACAAATTTGAATTTTGAAAAAAAAATATATATATATGAATAATTTTTTTAATGTAAAATAGTTTTATATAGCAGAAGAACAGTGTTTTACACATATCATTTTTCATTATTATACCAGATACAGTTATGGAGGAAAAAAATGTTGAATATTTCCAAAAATGTGACTGCTGTAAGCTGTACCTAACCCCTTAACCAGGTCTATATTGAGGAGTGTTGAATGTTCACTCTCTCTGCTCCTTACAGACAATAGAGACGCATTTTGTAAACAATGTATATAGAAATTATTTACTGCCCTGATATCAATACTTTTCTTCAGCCTTAGAGATGAGAGCAAATATCAGAATCATGCAGATTGTTTTACTCTATAAGTACTATGCTAAAATTTAGGTTTTTTTTTTTTTTCGAAGAAAAGTATTCATTTGTAGCTAATATGATATTAAAATATTTTGTTGTACTCTATCCAAAGAATAAGCTGTTAAAATCTGTTACATTACTTCCACCCTGTAGACCTATACATTAGATTAATAGCCTTATCTACTTTCCCATACTATGGAGGCACAATTTCAATTATTGTTTCCCCTAAAACTCATCGTTCTGAACTGCGACTGAACCCGCGTACCTTTTGTAAGGTAACCACTAGACCTTGAGGCCGATTAATGGAGAAATTCAGAATGCTGCAAAGAGATCTCAATACAAACTTTATAAATATTTCAGTGGTCTCATGAGACAATCTGGAAGTTATAACCGAGAGAAAAATCTCATGCCTTCAACAAGAGCAGCTCCAGACCCTTCGAACCCCTAACCTGTCTGATTTCTGATAACCCTGCCCAAGTGTTCGTGCCCTGTCTATGCATTCAAGTCTCCGCGGCTCCAGTTCTCGCCCTGCATTCATCTCTCCGATCAACATCTGCCGTCTGGCTGCCATTCAACGCATCTTAAGAATTTCACAACCTGAACAATTTCCGACATAACAACTCGAGAACGCTGACCTTAAGGTCATCCAGTTACTTACTCCGTGGCAATAAACTACGAAGGCCTACGGAAAGTAGTCCCACGAGAGCATACAGACCTTCACATACTGGAGCTACTGCTAGTACACAGTCCAGTTGTTTAATACGAGTAGCTGTAAACGAGAAATACATTTCAAAGTTTGTTGCTACAAAGTCTACTTCTTTTACAGTTTATGTATCTGTATGTGGCAAAGTTATAGGAAAATGGTAGACAAATATAAAGCCGTGATTACAACACTTTTACTGTAATAATTTATTTACAGAAATATTAATTTATTTCAGTAATGTATCACGATCCACAAATTAATTACCTCCGACATAAAATGAACGTTAATGATATCAATCAAAATGACAACAGTATTATTCTTCAAAAGCTTAAATTTTTTAAGTGAAACTTCTTTAAACAGAATACTAGTCGTACGCTGTGAAAAACATTCTGTAATGCTTCTGTTATTGATATGCATTAGACCTACAGCATGGAAACTGAAGTAAACTTCAAAAATGTACATATTTACAAAAGCTAAGATCTGTGACTTAAAATTATTTATCATGCGAAACTCTCACATGCAGCCGTTTGATAAAATTTTTCTGCTGATACCTATAGGATTAGATTCGTTTCAACAATAACAAAAAAGCAAAACTGAAAATCTAGTACCACTAATACATGGGTTTGTTAAAAACCAGGTTACTTCTGACATAATTTAAGAGGCATATTGGTCCGACAAGTTAGCATATAATAAATGAAATAAGTATAATAATCCTTCAATAACTGTCTTTTTAACCTAATAAATAATACAAGAAATTACATTAGGTCATTACACAATCAAATATGACTAGCGCTTTCGCCAATTAAATGGCATCTTCAGGTCTATTAGCATATGGTAATGCTTTAAGCATAAAGACATAGGTAAAAAGCTCTTCAGTCATTAATACCATCTTTTATAAGCCCTGTATAGCATTGAAATCAATAAGAGCGAAATGCTAAAGTTTCTGAAGGCGTTAGTAAATTATTTTCTACTTTCATTATCTTATTTTAGCTAATATAAATCAATAAAATTGTTTCCTCCATTTCTAAATTCTGAAGAATACTGGTTATAAAAGCGCTAAATTTATCGTCTCTCAGTGCATGAACATTTAAAAGATTATTATTTATTATATACAGTATTTACAGATTTAATAAGTTTCACTTCTGCTGCGCGTAGAGGCTCATCTTTTATTAATATTTCCTGGTACTCTAACAGAGTCTTCGAGCTGATTCTTTGTTGATTGTGGAACTTCTGAGAAAGAGGTTTTCATAAAAACATGATTTACACTGTTAATAATTGAAAATTGAATATTATCTTTCATTATGTTTCATAAAACAACCCCTGCAAATAGAGTGATTTCTGAATTATTTCATATTTTTGTAAAATACTTACATTAAAATGAGTAGCGGAAAACTGACTTCAAGAATGAATACTACAAATAAAATAAATTGTATCATGCAGAGTATAACAGAGTATAAATTTTAAGTGAATTCGATAATAAGAATGGCGGTGTAAATGGAAAACAATTAATTCATGTTCCCAAATATAAATTATTTGCTGTACATTTTAACGAAATCTGAAAAGGTTTTATCCATCTCCTATGATAATTAAACATTTGTTTCTAGACACTGTTTCGTTTCTTTGTGGCTTTATTTCTATCTAGCAATTAAAATATGATAAATGGCTCAAAACATTTACCGGTGGGTTTATGTTGGCAGGTTTAGAAAAGTGTATTATAACATCTCAATAATACATGATTGACTACAGAATTCTTACCACTCTTTAAAAAGGTTCTTACTTTGAAAATATTAAAAAAAATGTGCTTTATAAAAGCGTTCCACAAAGTAAACAATTATTAACTTTTAAAATTAAAACGCAATCATTTAATTTGCTTACAAACAATTCAAATAAAAATCCTTCTATACATACTGAGATGACAGGGCAGTCAATATATGACTCTTCTCATTGTGAGTGAAATAATTTAACGCGTTCCGAAATTTGAACTACTTAATTCCAGATGATTGCTGCGTCGATAAAAACGGCTAATTTACTCTAACCATTACAATTTTACTACGTCATACTACTTTTGACCAATAAAACGGTACGGAATGACGTGTTTCAACCAATCATGGCTGCTTATCCTACATTTGTTTATCATCTCCCAAGCATTTTGTTTATTTGTATCACCTCCCTAGCATTTGTTTCTTGTTTGCCAACATTGTACTTTCAATAATTTTACCTTTTAAAATGATTCATGTTTATTTCATCATTCTTAATTAAAACTGTCCTATCATTTATTGTGTTTATATTATTTAGGTTATGTTATAGCTTCTGCTGTATGAGATTATGGATAGTCAGGTATCAGAGATTGTTTAATATATATTAATAATTGAAGTGAAATGCAACTGTTTTAATAAAAATGAAACTGAATCAACAAAGCCTTCTTGACTAGCATTCATTCATAGAGTTAAATGAACATTGTATAGTTGGCACTACTGATAAGAAGATAATAACCGATCACAACACACTAATGTCATCTAGCGGAATATTTGTAATGATGAGATGGTACAATAATACATTTTCAAGACAGTTTAATATTTTCATAAGTCAATTAATATTTTATTGTATCAGAGTACTTTGTTTCTTCTAATCTTTATATAGGCTACTTTCTTCTAATAGTGTAATAGTCAATTAAATCCCACTCGAATTTTGATTTACTCTAGATAAATCAAAACCTCTAGTAAGATTACTGTAGATAATATTGCCAACGAGTGGCATATTCTCCCCCCTATTTTTCACGCGAAGCTAAAATAGATTCAACCTTGTGAACTTTGTGAATTTTATATCTCACTAGCCATGAAGAAAGTCCAATCCAAACCGCTCTTGAATAATCCACCGTTGAGTCTCTCCGACCTCATTTAAAACCGTAATAGAACAAGTCTCAGCTTTATCTAGATTGTCGTTGTAATGTATGACAAAAACAAAGATCTAGAAGAGAAGCTGAGTAGATTTAGGCATTTCTGTGAGACAATTAGAAGATCACAAGGAAAACAGGTTCGTAACAGTGACAGAAATGAGAGTTCTCAGACGGGCTGAGGATAGGCTACAAGCCATCGCACAAGAATATCAAAAAAGGTATATACCCCTGCGATGAAAGCAATATGTACAATATCAACGAAGAATCATAACAATAAAAAATCATCATCGTCATCACATCAACCATCACTACCTCTTTAAAAATATTCGACTCTCTCGGCAGCTCTGTCCTCACTAATTTGAGGATTTTGAACCAAAGATACAATCACATTCAAAGGATGCCAGAAGAGAGATGGCCAAAGCCGATCTTGTCATCGTCACCACAAGGACGCAAGAAAAGATAAAGACCACGCATCAACTGGAGAGAAGGAATTGCCAAGGTAATGCAAGAACGGGACATTGAAGAGGGTCAATGGAGTGACAGAAGACTTTGGTATCAAGTAATAAAGGCATCCCCTGACAAGGGGTAAACATTTTAAATGACGAATGACAGTTGTAGAAATGTGTATTAACTAACTTTCCCGCTAAACATCTCAAGTATACTCTGATATTTATGATTCATTTCGTCTCGCATGAATTACCTCGTCGGAATCGTTGTATTTCCCAAGCTAGTATTATACTTAATATGCAATTTGTATTTTCTTATTGTTGCTTCCAAGAATTAGAAGCTTATAAAGTAGCTAGCATGCAGGAAGGTTATTGTCCACCACACAAAACACTGTTCAGTAATTACTGCCTACAAAACAAAATGGCAGTGCGTTTCAGAAACAGTACTACAAAAGCCAACGGTTCTGTAAATTCGATGTAACCGCATGCGGCAGAGACATGTAACGTCGTGACAGTACACATATTTAACAACTAAGAGCTCCACAAATATTTACGGTAGAAAGATATACGAGTATATGCAGATCACCTGAACTACCATGAAAGACCAGGGGGTCTAAATGCACATGTGCCTAACACGCTGCACACAAGATCAGAAAAATTACGACAAAATAGTCCATTTCTTAATATTTAAATTGTATGAATTTTAAAAAGTGACTGGGGATTAATCGAATCCCTGTAATTGCATGAAACTTTCTTGCTGTTCTTGCGAGCATGGTTAGTATTGTAGAATATTTCGTCGCTGCGTCTCCAAAATCCGCTATGTGTTTTTAAAAAGACTTTGCTGGAGAAAGGAAAACGCATTGTCACTTTGAATTTCTTATATTTTCAAAGCTACTTTCGGTATAATTTCAATAATTACAAGAAAAACGATGAAATTCTACCGAATGTAGTTTTGAAAATCAAGGGATTTAAAAATGGCATGCTTCTGTTTTCATATCCCCCACATTTATTAATTTGTGTACGAATAACAATGAAATCATTACGATGTCATATATTATAAGTTTGTCTATATCCCCTTTATGTTTCATAAAGGCTGGCTGGATTTGAAACTACTTCGTTTTAAACACATAATTTCAGTTATCCGAAGCGTGCTGTAATTAATGACGTCATGATTTCATTTATTTAGTGTTCTGCCCAAGGACAGGTCATTCACTGAAAACCCAGCTTTCTTCATTATTTCCTATTTTCTGCCTTCGTTTTTGTTTCCTCATATGATCCATATATCTTAATGTCGTCTAGCATCTGATATCTTTTTCTACCCCGAAATCTTCTCCCGTTCACCATTCCTTCAAGTGCATCCTTCAGTAGGCAGTTTTTCCTCAGCCAGTGAACCAATCAATTGCGTTTCTTATTCCTGATTAATTTCAGCATCATTCTTTCTTCACCAACTCTTTCCAACACAGCTTCATTTCTTATTCTGCCTGTCCACTTCATACATTCCATTCTTCTCCATATCCACATTTCAAATGCTTCTATTCGCTTCTCTTCACTTCGTCGTAATGTCCATGTTTATGCCCCATACAACGCCACACTCCATACAAAGCACTTCATTAGTCCCTTCCTTAGTTCTTTTTCCAGAGGTCCGCAGAAGATGCTTCTTGTTCTATTAAAAGCTTCCTTGGCCATTGCTATCCTCCTTTTGACTTCCTGGCAGCAGCTCATGTTTCTGCTAATTTGAATTGATTTGAAAGAGGAGAAATTGGAGGAGAAATTTAAAAGGTACGCAAAACGCGTCCTCGCAAAGGGTTCGGGGCTGAAAGAAACTGAATAGGGTAATACACCCCAAGTATTTGAAGCTGTCCACTTGCTCTACTGTCTTATTAAGAATTCGCAAGTTTATCTTCTTTATGATGTTATTAATAGAAATTGTGACCAGACTTCTCGAATGTCAAACGCAATAACGTTATACGCTAAAATGCGTGTTTACTTTCTTTATATTTTGGTGAACGGCGTTGCTACAATATATATTTACAATATAGAGATATTATATTACATGGTTGCTAAGACACTAAAGCGTGGCAATACCAAAATTTATAGGTGTATCTATAGAGAAATCACTGTCCACATTATTTTATGTGCATCATTAATTACCTACTATTAAACCATAATGTCAGTCTTATCCTTTGGCGTTAGTACAATGTATGTTAACTACTTGCGGATGATAAGACACGAAATTTACGACCGATGTATAATAGAAAACGTTAAGTTCATTTGCTGTACATTATTAATTACAATTGAACTTTACAGTCAGTCTTGTTAAGTAGCATTAGTACAATCTATGCCAAACTGTATGTGGTTGCTAGAACACGATATCGTGCTAATACCAAAACTGACATAAGGAAAATCACTGTTAAGTTCATTTTGTGTGCATTATTAATTACAATTGTGCTGTCAGGCTTTCTCTACTCATTCTTGTACACGGTCTCTCTCGGTTACTCAGCGATTTCATTCAGTCCCTTCAGTGACCTGTGTTACACGATGCATGGACTGTGATCTTTAAGCCTCAATGTGTGTGTTCTTTGTGACTGAGTACGTAAGTATGTATGTATGTATGTATGTATGTATGTATGTATGTATGTATGGTTATCTCGTCAAACGAAATGCATTCGTGCGCCGTAGCTCACAGTAAGAACCCTATGGTGGGAGTAAGTGAGCTAGCTAGCTTGTAAGTCCAAGCGTAGCGAGGGAGGGACGTTTTTCAGTTCACTTTTCACTTCTCACGCGTAGGTAGGTTTCACGACATACCGAATGGTATGTATGTATGTATGTATGTATGTATGTATGTATGTATGTATGTATGTATGTATGTATGTATGTATGTATGTATGTATGTATGTATGTATGTATGTATGTGCATGCGTTATGCTCGGTCTCCCTCTATCTACTGAATACAATTTATTTATTTATTTATTTTATTTTGCTAATACTTATAACATAAAGTACAGTATACACAGATACAATTTTAGCTCACCCCTGAAAGAGTAGAACTTGTGTTCAGGGGGGATTCCTGATTTTAAATTAAGAAGTACGAGTATATAATGCAATTTGTTTTACGTCTATAGATGGCTATAGATTTTTTATTATGCGACACTGATCCAACTGTCCAAGCTGAAGTCACGTTCACGGTCATTATGAATTGTAGAGTTCCCTTGTATTAAAATACAAATTTGTTTTGTTCCTCTAGTTCACGGAAATATGTTAAATTAATTTAATTTCATAACATTTGAGTACTTTTAACTTATAATAATAATAATAATAATAATAATAATAATAATAATAATAATAATAATAATAATAATATGAACATGAATAATTTCAAGGGAAAAATTATTTCGAGGCCGGGTATCGATTCCGGGACCTCTGGTTGAACGTACCAGTGCTCTACCGAAACATAAAACCACAATTTCAAGTCACACAGAGTTTGTGTGCTCTCGATGTGGGTCTCTGGTGTCTCGTCAGTCCACTCGAGTTGTGTGGATGTAAGAGGAAAAATTGAGACGGTGAGTCGGGTGGAGTTCCTGGGTACCCCAGTTAGTAGAGCGCTGGTACGTTCAAATTATTCAAGTCTGCTTCTGAGGGAGCTTTACCTGAAAACTAGACTTGCATAATAATAATAATAATAATAATAATAATAATAATAATAATAATAATCACAATCGTAACCACTGGTCTATTTCGGGGCACTGGAAACAGAATAACTTAAACAGAAAAGATTTGACAGTCTCAACATTTATAATTATAGGCCTATTTCTACACTCGTCTTCTGAGCAGGAAGGTACTGTAGATATGGCAACACAAAAGCTTCCACTAGTTTCCCAATAATACCAAAACTGTCTTCTTTCTATAATTTTGAGTATAGCATGTATTGTTTTATCTTAAAACAACATTCAATTGTACCGTAAAGATATGAAATGTTAATTTCTTCTCTATCCTTTGACTGTGCACGGCAACTCAGTGTTTCCTTCAGTGCAAACGGTTAGCTGCGCTATATTCTCAACACGTGGCAGCGATTGCCATGATTATATGTCGCTAAGTGAGAGTTTAGACGTCAGATTTCCTGACCGGCATAACCCGTTCGTGGCGATATGAGTCCCTTGCATAAATTATTCAAATACGCGCCGCAGGAAGTGCAGGGCAGTAGTTCAACCAGCGTGTGCAGTAGTCGCCTCCAAATTTGGCAACACGGACCAGAAAGTTCTCTCTCTCTGTAAGGGGTACGTATGGTCACTTATCGAGGAAGGCCTGTCTTCGAACTCGACATGAGTATCAGAACACAATGTAACAATTGAGACTTTAGTGAAATATTCATTATTTTTTATAGTGCAGTTCTTTTTAAGTATTTGCAGAACCAGTCGTTATAAACTCTGAACACAGAGCAGTCTATTGGCGTGTTGTATCCTTCTTCATGTGTTTAATTTGTTACCTACTTCATTCGCCAGATGCTTCTGCGATTTCACGACACTTTGTAATGAAGACAAATCTACAATCCTAATCGAAACGCTGGCAAACAGAGATACCTTTCAGCAAAGCACGGAACTAGTACGAGGAAAAGATGGTCAATAATTCTGCTCCAAACTTTGTCAATTAAGTGGATATATATTTTGCGTACCATAAAACTCCTGGCTCTACTTCATTTTCGTAGGAAACCGTGCTAAGAATTGTTATCTCCATCCACCTCGGCTGAGTTTAAGCCCCGTTAGCCTTAAATCCAACGACAAGCATATTAATAACTAATATCGATAACTACCTTATTTAAATAAACATTCTTTTCCAAGTATGACAAAGTCAATCGGTCATCCTACAAGATCTCCAGTTCATATATTACGAGTACGTCGTATGATATAGGGCCTGCTTTATGTAGGCTAGACATTTTGTGTTACCATAACCTCAAATGAGGTTTATAGGTCTATTTTTGGCTATATTACGAAACTTTGCTGATATTTTACGGCCTGTCAGAACAATTACATTTCAATATTACACAGCGGATGATATAAATTTAGTTTGAAAATATTGTAGCTTGTCTGCTTATTCTACTGGGTTATGAATTAAGTATGAAACAAAATTAACTTACTCCGAAACAATATCATAAGTACCTTTAAAATTCTGGATTCCAAGACTGAAAGAGATTACCAACTGAGAAATTAAAAAATCTCTGATGACAAAAAAAAAAATACAAAAATCTTAGTTAAGTTAGCAGACAATAACGCAGACTATAGAAAGAAATTTCGATTTAAAAATAAACACGAACATTTAGAAGTACATGATACAATCAAGACAACATATTAATGAAGTTCGCAATATAACACAACCAAAACACTGCAAGGGCGCCCAAAGAAAATATGTAGGAGACCAAGCCAACTGTTAAATGGAACCAACTCTTGAAGCTGCTGCAGATGATGATGATGATGATGATGATGACGACTATGATAACGACAAATAAATTATATCACAAAAGGAGATACTTATATAGGGTCATTATCTAGGATCACTAAAATACTATAGAGAGATTAAACAGTTCTGGTAACAGGAATAATATATTAGACTAAATTCAAGAGAAGAGAGAACAGGAATGGCATGGTGGAGATTAGGTATCTGGAGGCTCAAGAATAAGAGAGGGAACGTAGAGAAGGATAAATGTCCTTTATGTGGACTAGCGGAAGACGCAATGCATATAGCGAAGTGTCAGGCAACGGATGATTTGAGAAATGATTGGGTGGATAAAAAATTTCTACAAATAAACGCTATAGTAGCTTATAAAAATGAATGGTCCCCTAAACGCCAGCAATCTGCATAAATTACGAAAATTTCTTTTTAGAATTAAAATTAGATGGGAAGGAAAAGTCAAAGCTCTAACGGATATGGAATTATAAATGTTGGGTAGTTGGACACGATAGGAAACTATGAAAAATAGTCAATGAGTTAAAAGAATAATTTTTAAGACATTGAGTATAGAAATGAAAAAAGTTAAAGTAAGAATTTCAAATACAAGGACTGTATTTATTATTAGTATTATTACTACTACTATTATTGTATTATATTATTATTATTATTATTATTATTATTATTATTATTATTATTATTGTTATGCAGATACTTACAGGTTCCATATGTATTATTTTTTGTAATAATTATACAGTGAGTGATGGCGGATTAAGAACTGGAACACATCTAATCCGCCATGACGTGAACAAAGATTGATGAAATAAATAAATAATTAAAAATATATATGTAGGATCATTAGCTTGAAATAAATTTTGTTTTCTAAATAACGCTCTATGACTATGAATAGCGCGTGCACTTCACCCACCAAGTGGTCCGCGTTTCGATTTCCGGCGTGGGTGAAAATTTATCCCCATTGTCTCGTGGAGTCTCCACGATGCCCTTGCGTCATGCTGACCACACGGTAAGAGAAACCCGCAATATGAGAAAGGTTAGTGTTAGCCCAAAGATATAGGCCTATCCTACCCTACACCGCAGAGTATGAAAGGCAATAGTTGGTACGAAAGGCAGAGATAAAATGAAAGAAAACAAGAAAGAAAGGAGAACTAAGTCATATATAACAACAGAAGAAATAAAATTCAATCGGTACCTCCGATTGAAACATAATGTATGAAAGTTACATACATTAGAATGGCAGTAGAATACACTAAGTTAACATTTCAGAAAATATATGATTTACTGTCTAATAAGAAATGGCTTCCTACAGTACAAGCATCGTCATTTGTTTACTCATGCTTCCCAGTATCTCCATGGTAACTTGACGTAACAAAAAGCACAGGAGCTATCGCAGCGTGTAACATGTGGTATGAGAGCCACACACGCGCGTCTACACCATCTATTACTAATCACTTAGAAAATCGGACTGAAGGCTGACTGGAGGGGGCCAGAGAGCAGATCCTTGTTGAGAACAGTCGCTGGACATACAAATGGTCCTCATGGCGATATGGCAGCCTCTGCCTCAAAACACGAACAAGGAGGATGCTAATGCGGAGAAAGTATAGACATCGACATCTAGACTGCAACGGAAATGCATGTTGTGTGGTCCAATGAGTGATATTTGTACAATGCAAACATGTGGTCACGATAACTGAAATAGTATTTAACCAAAATTATTTTTACCTGTTTATTTAGGCAATTCTGCTAAAATTTCTGGACCTGATTCGTACAAGAATATAAATTTCAAGGCTATTTTCTCAAGGTTTTGTATGTGTTGGCAAGAAGATAACACCAATAGTAGGATAGTGTTTGCGCTTTCCATCCAAGTAGTCCGTGGTTCAATTTCCAGCGTGGACAATGGAAGAGATTTATCTTCAGTCCACGAGACTGCGTGTTTCTTTCGTGTCAAGCGCTCTCCTATGTTGCCTCTGTAGTAGCCTTATGTCGTACTGATCACACGTATAGGATGTATGCCTATCAAGTGTTGGATCATAGAATATATGTAATCTTCCTTGCACAGTGTTGGATTTTAAGTCTATTTAAAAGGAGGCTAGACAAAGTAATAAAAGGAGAAAAAGAGTGCAGAGTGAATGTAATATTCATTTATTGTGTTTCTCAAGTGGTACGTTGCTAAGTTCTGGAGGTAAATTATATTATTATTATTATTATTATTATTATTATTATTATTATTATTATTATTATTATTATTATTATAGGAATACCTATGAGGCGTTTCCAGGAAGTAAATTTCCCTGGGGTTATTTACAGAAAGAAAACACAATTTCATGGAAAGATTTATTGGTACAGATACAGCAATTGTTGAACTATTTTTAAACATATCCCCCAACGGAATTGACACATCTGTTACACTGTGGGATCAACAGAGACTTGCAGACAGCTGTCACACACTGGTTCGATCTCAGGCAGCATACTTCTACGACACTGGGATGCAATAGTTGATCCCTTGGTATAACAAATGTCTCAGTTCCGACGGGGACTATGTTGAAAAATAGCTCAATTATTGCTGTATCTGTTCCAATAAATCTTTCCACGAAACTATGTTTTCTTTCTGTAAAAGACCCCAAGGAAACTTACTTTCTGGACGGTCTCCGTCGTGATATATACAATGTTTAAGCCATGGAAGGAATGGACGTCGATTCCAATCCAGCTTAGAATATGCTTTTTAGAGGTAGGCCCTAAGGTCTAGAATGTCCAATTTTTTGTTACAGAACTGTTCAAGAAATTTTGTCAATTATAAAATAATACGATTTGCACGAACGTCGAACACCTCAGAAGGTCAATAAAAACAGTCCGAACAACGACTCAATATTCTGTAACAACGAGACCTGAAGATCACATACTCAAAGGACAGGAATGGTCGAAATATGTCCAAATGTCTGAAAACACAAACAGTACTACAGTACGGAACAGTGTCAATACACGCTTAATCGACGTCATTAAAGAATAAGAGAATGAAAATGAATTAATTACTCAAATACTGGACGGCCATCGTAAATAATATGCAAAACAAAAATAGATGTTTATAAGTAGCCTATACTGCTTTTCCTCCAGAAGTGAAATTTCTAGAATTAAATAACTCTCAGCTTCCGGTTGCCATTAAAACGACCTGGAAAAACCTGATAATAAATTTGTGTCAGCTTTCCACGCTGGAGGCGAGGGTTTAAATTCCTGATAGATCTAGTGCAATTTTCTGTACACAGCCTTGGGCAATACTACTTGGGGTACTCTCACTACCCCTGCCTTCATCGATTCTCTATCACCGCCTCATTAACACCGCCCCAGTATGAAGGTTTTCAATTATTGTTAACGTATCCTTAGGCACAGAGTAAAAAAAAAAAAATATGGTTTATTGAATGACGTTCGCAACTGCAGAGGTTATATCAGCGTCGCCGGTGTGCTGGAATTTTGTCCCGCAGGAGTTCTTTTACATGCCAGTAAATCTACTGACATGAGCCTGTCGTATTTAAGCACACTTAAATGTCAACGACTTAGGCTGGGAGTGAACCCGCAACCTCGAGCACAGAAGGCCAGTGCAATACCGTCTATGCTACCGAGGCCGACGGCACACAGTAGGGCTTGACATTTTACCAAATACTTTAGTTGGAAATAAATTACGAGAGAAATATGAAGAAAAATTTCTTAAATAAATTCCTAAGACACTAGAGACACTAGACGACAGTCTTCATTTAAGATGTGTAAAAAAAACGAAGACGTGCTTTCGTATCCCAACACTCACACACAGTTATCAAAAACTTGAGCAACAGGTGTAGCTCAGTAAGCTAAGGCGCTTGCCTGCCGATCCGGAGTTTCGCTCGGGCGCGGCTTAGATTCCCGCTTGGGCTGATTACCTGGTTGGGTTTTTCCGAGGTTTTCCCAACCGTAAGACAAATGTCAGGTGATATATGACGAATACTCGGCCTCATGTCGCCAAAAATCATCTCGCTATCACCAATATCATTTACGCTAAATAACCTCGTAATTGGTACAACGTCGTTAAATAACCAAGTAAAAAACTTTATTCTGAACATCTGAACATCAATGTCGTAGCACATTAAAAATTTTGGCTGGGGCAATATGATGGAGCTGCCATCCCCTTCTCATCGTTCGCAGGGTGTTTGGAAGAGTTGGCACAGGAACGTTAGGCATTCAACTTTCACTTGCTGCAGGACACGCCTGGCATTATCCTGACTGCAGTCTGACACCACCCTATTGTAGACAGAGGATTGCAGCAGAAATTTGCATATAAAAGCTGGTAGCGAAATAAAGTGTTGAACAATGAATCAGCATCAGGAGAGGAAACAAAGAAAGAAAACTGAGTGAGAAATGAAGAAACGGTCAGGAAGGTGAGAAAACAAACAGGAATGGAGAAGAAAAAGGTCTGAAAAGGGACGGAATCATGGAGAGGAAAGGGAAGAAATGCGATAAAAGGAGAAAAAACATAGGAAAAGATAATGCAAAAGTGTAAGAAGATATGATGATTTAATTAAAAGAGAAGGCAGTAAAGGTAGATGCGAAGAAAGAACGAAAACTATAAGAAGGGAAAGATAAGAACAGAATTAATATGAAGAAAAGAAAGTAAAAAGGAAGAAAATAAATAAAAATATGAGGAAGTAAAAAGAAAGTAAAAGGTAAAAAAGGAAACAATACATCACTTTAATAAAGAGAAAGAAGGAAGAATGTATTATTCAACTAATGAATAAATGCAAGGTTGTAGGAAAGGGAGAAGAAAACCAAGAAAACAAGAAAGAAACAAAGAAATAAAAATAGGGACATGTCATCTAAGAAGACGATGCATTGGCTGTTGATAAGATTACTTACTTATGCCTTTCAAGGATTCCGGAAGTGCATTGCTGCCCTCACATAAGCCCACCATCGGTCCCTATCCTGAGGAAGATTAATCCAGTCTCTAATATCACAAACCACCTCCCTCAAATCCACTTTAATATTATCCTCCCATCTACGTCTCGGTCTCCTCAAAGGTCTTATTCCCTCCGGCCTCCCAACTAACACTCTATAGGAAGTACGCCTACTGTAAAGAAAAGCGAACAAACTATGGAAAGAAAAATAATAAATGAATGAAGGAAGGAAAGAGAGGAAGCCAATGTGGAAAGAATGGAAAAGAAAGACAAAAAAGGAAAGTCACAAGCGTCTGCACCCAAGAATACCACAAAGAGGAATTGTAGACTAAATAATCTAATGTAAATGTTACACTTCATTTAAAATTTAAAATGAAAGGAAAAAAAATCAATCAGAAAAAAAAAAGAATAAAAATGATTATATATAAAGAATGTGACAAAGATTGGAGAAACGAAAAGACTGGAAAATTGCTAAACTAATGAATCAATTAATTAATGAACGAACAACAAGTAAAGAAATGAGTGACGGCCCAATACCGGGTGTGCCACTCTTGTCCTCAGCGTGCTAATGAAATGTTTACTATTCGAGCTGGGCGCGTGGGTTTTATTGCCCGTGAGTTATCGTGCATAAAGAAGCACTGGATTATTGACCTGGTCCAGCCAGGGATGCTTCCTGGCTGCGCTGTTCACCTGTCAAGTATGTCACGTGGTTGCTATAGCAACGCTCACTGTTTCCAATTCTTATTTACGTTAAGTGACAGTTGAAAACAGTGAAAGCATACATGGAATTCCGTATCATAGCAGGAGTCAACTACAGTCAGCATGCGCATTCAGGCTGTTCTCGTCAGTTCTTCCCATTTTCTTCTCTACCATTCTCTTTATATCTTCCACATTTTGTATTTTTATTGTTTCATGTCTTTTGTATCTTGCTCCTAATTCCTTACTGAACACTCTAATCTTACTTTTTCATTCATTTTATCCCATTATTATCTTCACTTCCTTTGATCTTCTTGTCCACACCTGTGGAGTAACGGTTAGCGCGTCTAGCCGCGAATCCACGTTGCCCGGGTTCGATTCCCGGTCGGGGCAAGTTACCTGGTTAAGGTTTTTTCCAGGGTTTTCCCTCAACCCAATATGAGTAAATGCTGGGTAACTTTCGGTGTTGGACCCCGGACTCATTTCACCGTCATTATCACTTTCATCTCATTCAGACGCTAAATAACCTAGATGTTGATAAAGCGTCGTAAAATAACCTACTAAAATAAAAAAAAAATTGATCTTCTTTTAGTAAATCCCAACTTTACCAAACATTTCAGTACCATCTCTCTTCGTGTAACCTTCGACTTCCTTTTCTTTTGTCTTTAAAATTGCCTTAAGTTCCTCTATTTTTAAATTCCTAAATGCTGCCCTTTTCCAATTTCTAATTTTTACATCTCCATTCTTCCCCCTTTTTTTCTTTCTTACTTTTTACTTCCTCCCATATTTTCTCATATGCCTTACTTCTTTTTTTACGCGACAGTTATGTTCAAGGTACAAATGAGAAAAATTGCAACGTTTCGACATGAAAGGTTTACTGTGACGTCATTCGTGGGACACGGAAACAAGTGTAAGATGAATTTCATGCCTCGTGGTTTTCATACAATAGTCATGGAAAGAAGTATTGAATAGGCTTATATCGGTTATGTACACAGAGTGAACCGTAAGTGATGTTATTAATTTCAGGAAGTTATGCTTTGAGATATTTCAAACAAAAAAGTTTAATACAATTTTGCTCGTTTTTCCTTCCTTTTCGAGATAAACATGTTTTACATGAAACATTCCATAACGTGTTTTGGGAAAGCAATTGATTTACTTCAATGCTCAGTCAATTTAAGAGAGCGGGGTATTATTATCATAAATGACTGAAACAATTTTAGTTTTATCCATTAAACGTGCAGACACTTGATTGGAACAAATGTAATATTTTAAAATTCCTTTTCAGAACGAAAAGTAACATTTGTTGAGGTCAAATTTCTGCACATTTGAAGGACAAAACTAAAATTCTTTCAATCATTCATTATCATAATACACTGCTCTCTTAATTTGACTGAGTATATTAGGAACTAATTCAGTAGCTTTCCCAAAACACGCTATGAAATACGATGTAAGAGTAATGGAACGGAGAAAAATTCTCTCCGGCGCCGGGATTTGAACCCGGGTTTTCAGCTCTCCGTTCCATTACTCTTACATCGTATGATGACGCAGAATATCTGCATGGAAATATCATATGTACTTCGGTACATTAATATATATATATATATATATATATATATATATATATATACACACACACACACGCTATGAAATGTTTCGTATAAAATGTTTTTCTCGGAAGGAAGCAAAAAGAGCAAAATTATATTAAAAATTTTTTGTTTGAAGTATCTAAAAACTAATCCCTTGAAATTAATTACATTACTTACGGTTTACTCTGTATATATGAATATCAAAATACACTATACTGTTAAAGAAAGTGCATACATGTTCCAGAAACATGCCGCCCATTTCTTCAAATTATAGGCTACTATATTCACATGGCTCGTATATCGTGTTGGATGCAGTTTTAAAGGAGTATCAGGGGCGATGAAACTTACATTCAATTAAGGTTTCTTTTCTTTTAAGTATTACAAGTCGTTATACCAGCATGTTTACTCATGCCTGATGGTGTGATTTGGGTTGCCTATTTGAATAATTCAGACGGCATTTTAGGGACAATCTGTATTGTACTGTATTTCATTATTTTAATTAGAGTATAGGCATTTCATACAACAATTAGGATTTTCTTCAATCAGCTGTCATTTTTATAGTAATTAGTCCTTTCACGTAGTCTACATCTCATTTACTTTGTTACTTCTTCATTCAATTTCTCTATTAATTTTTGGGTTTGTCCTCATTCTTTTTCATCTCCCTTATTATTCTCCTTTTACATTCTTCTTTGGCGGTCGAATAACTCAGTTCACAGAACAACAGGCTACAGATTTGAAAGTTCCTGGTTCAATCCCAGGCCGACCCAGGGGTTCATTCAGCCTCTTTTCAAATTGAGTAGGCCTACTGATTTTTCCTGCGGTTAAAAACAATAGGAGCGTGATGCAGACCACATTACCTCATTCTAATACTAAGATTTAAAAAATGTCTGTTTATTCCCGTGATTACTTTTCCAGATAAAAACACTTTACGATACGCTTATGTCTTTTCTACGTAACAAACTTGCTACCTAGGCCTATCTAGTTGTACAAAATCATCCCGACTCCGTTACTTTCTTTGTCTGAGCAAAGCAGCGCAGACGATGCACATAACAATTTTGTTTTGTTTTATTTTCTCCTCTTGTTTTACTATTTTCTCCCTCTTCCCAGAAATTCTCATCAGCGAACAGCGATTATTCCTTCATAAGGTTTGCATTTCCTTCGCTACTAGGAGACTAATCAAATTATCAACGAATACCTCTTTACCTGCCGCGAGGGACGTTATCGTGCATGTAATGAAGTGTACAAAATGTTAATCGTAAAAAAACTGAACAGAAATAGTATTACACAACACCATAATTACGCTGTAACTTGGCAAGTAACAATATTCCAAGACAAAATTGGACAACAATCATATGAATATAAAACTGTAGCCAAAACAAGAGATTAATAACTTAATTCGAGCTTTAAATATCAGTAATTATAAAAGGAGTTGATTACTATTGAAATATAAAGTAATGGATTGTAGATTTATTAACATTTCCGTTTTCGACATATAAGTATAGATAGCAGGCCATTTAGAATTGATTGCAATCAGAGTTATGAGAACAAAAGTGAAGAAGCAAATATTTTGTCGACTATTACACTTTTACTACGTAATATTATTTTTGACCAATAAAACTGTACGAAAAGACGTGTTTCAACCAATCATGGCTATTTGTCGCTACAATTTTGTTACTTCTCTAGCATTTGTTTATTTTTATCACTTCCCCAGCATTTTTTTCTTTGTTTGCCAACATTCCAAACTGCAGATTTCATTTATGAGTCCTGCATCCCATACCTAAGTGAGAAATATAACCTTCCCACTAGTCAGTGGAGTGTTTCTGGTCTTTTGTTTGGTGCACGTGGCACACTTCCTAAATTTACATGTAATATTTTAAAAGCACTCGGTTTCCAATTTTTTGAAATTTAAAAATGTTTATTGAATATTATTAAGGATTCAAACCAAATATTACATTAACATTTATATTTTGGCCATTGATGATTCTATTGGGTTTACATTTCTCTGATATTTTACTAAACAATTCCTGTACTTAATTTTTGTCTTTCTAAATTATTCTGTAGTGCTTTTATTTTGGATCTTTATGGTCACCCACATTGAGGGCAGATTATTTTGTTAAAAAAAAACATGCTTTGCGATCGTCATTTGTTTCTCGCATTGATAGTCAACTGAAAATGACGACACCGTTCAAGGGTTTTAGTAAATCTAACATTAGTGAAATAGAATTTTAGTAAGTCAATGAATATTTTAATGTATTAGAGTACTCTATTTCTTCTAATCTTTATATATTTTGTTCTACTCGCGTAATAGGCAATTAACTCCCACTTGAGTTTTGATTTGAGGGGATCAGAGCAACAGTGGTCTACGCCACTTTTTTAATGCAGAAAAAGCAAGTTAAAGTTCTATATATAAGTGGTATTTTTTTTTTAGGAGAGAACTTACATGCGTCCTAACAAGCTATATAATGGTGGATTGGTCTATTCTACTTCGTAGGAAGATATTTGACGTCAAAATCAACAGAAGGCTTAATATTTAATTTTTCGCAATGAGGAGGGTTAGACCACTGTTGCGCTGACCCTCTAATTTTCTCTAGATGAATTTGCGGAGATTTATCGATAAAATCAAAACCTCTAATGAGATTATTGTTGACAAAAGTGCAACTGAAAGCAGCGCAAATTGTTCGACGTAAACTGTTATAAATGTTTCTCTATAAATATAAAACAAAAGATAGTCGATTTGTTGATAAAAATTCCAATTCCGAATAAAAAATTCAGTTTAAAATGTAAGCCCAAAGAGTCACCTGCAAAAAAGGAAGGTATGTAAGAAAAACAGTGTTTACACAAGACTGAGGGAACCAGCTGGTGATCAGCTGCAATAGAGAACATGTACTGTAAATAAATGACGTTAGCATATTTTTAAAGAAGCTTCATCAGTATTTTACCTCCTTCCCTTCTTCCTCTTGAGTACCGGTAATAATTTCAACCATCAGTGGATTTTAATCGAAACCCAACATGAATTCTCTACCTAACGCTAGACTGATGCACCTGGAGGTCAGAACGACGCCAAACATTCATGTAAAGCAAAGTACAAACAATCACTGCCCACTTGGGATTCGAATTCACACAGCAGCGTGCTTAACCATTCCTTGTATTCTTTGTCTTATAAAAGTAAAAGAACTTACAATAAACTTAGTCGCATTTACTCCCTAACAAACAAAGAGGCATTACCGAACAATGGTTGCCATTATAGTCGTTAAATCCGAAGTTCGCAGATTCAAATCCGTCCAATAAAAATGTATTTTAAACGGCCACAAAACCCGTAACATGGCTTCCTCCGAGAAAGAAGTAAAAATGTCGGTCCTAAGCTGTGGATTTGCAACACATAAAATAAATGTCCCCAATGTCCCCAAATGTCCAGGAAAGTGTTCGTCCAGATAGTTTCGAACAGAAAGACCATAGTGGGGTGAAGCGCCATCTTGTTGAAAAAAAGATGGGAATTCACCTTCGTTTAGTAAATCAGGAAAGATGTTTCTTGCAACATGTTCAAATAAGAAATTGCACTCAGGTTCTCGTCGATAAAATACGGTCCAACAATACGATTTCCCCAAATTCCACACCAAACCATTATTTTACCAGCACCTTGTAACATTTCTGTGGCTTAACCCACCATAATGAAGAATATCAATTCTTTCATCTTTCGATAATGCCTTCACGAAAATCAAGAAATTTGTTCAATTCTTTCATCTTTCGATAATGCCATCACAAAAATCAAGAAATTTGTTATAGCAAAGCTTCAAATAATCACAACAATGTATTGAAACTGTCACAGGATAATCGAATAATAAAGCAGGAAAAGTTAATTATCAGAATTGCATAAAAAATACATTTTCTAAAACCTCCTTATTACTATACTATGTTACAAAATATCTGTAGATGCAGTAACTAATGTTTTGTGTCTTTAAATAACTTGAAAACGATTTGATATATCTCAAAACAGATTGCAACATTATTTTTCTTTTTTTCAGAAAATTTCACTTGATTTTGAATACCTACATGACCTCCTTTCCACTTAAAATTTCAAAGTTGCATCCAAAATGCCAGCTTTTGAGATAGCTGAGGAATAGAATCGAATGTATCACTGGTAGAGCATTTGCGCTTACAAATACTGGTAACACCTATAGTAATGGAAAATCAAGTATATGGAAGATATTTATATGGTTCCAGACTTTTGATTCACCCTGTACTATAATCTTACAAACAGCTTAGAGTTACAGTAATAATTATACATACATACATACATACACACACACACACATACATACATACATACATACATACATACATACATACATACATACATACATACATACATACATACATACAAGGCGATTCACGAGTTACTACCACTTCCGGAGCATATTCCTGAAAACATTTGAGCAAAAAATGTCATATAAGCATGGGTCTTATTTTCAATATTTTCTGAGTTACACTAATTTGAAGTTCTTAAAAAATACATTTTTTCTTTAGTTTTAAGGGTAAAATAATATTATAATTTAGAGAATGATCTATTCAGAAGTATAATTTCTATTCTGGTATTCTGAAGCTGTTGTTAATTTCATAGTTGCTACGTCCAGAATTTTTTTTTTTCAATTTTTAACTACAAAAGTACACATTTCTTACACATTTATCACAACAGTTGTTACAAATCGCACCATTCTTGTAAACTCTTTAAGACTGTACAGTAGGATGCAAAATTGAACTATAAATAATCAAGTTGTTAGAAGTAGTGTGACCTGTAGACTAATAATTGTTGTGATAAGTGTGTAAGAATAATGTAATTTTTATTTCAAAATTGTAAAAAAAATATTTACAAATCAATTAAATAACATATTTTTAGCTTCAGAATATTAGTCAATTAAATAAAGTATACTTTTGAACAATTCCTTCTCTATTTGTGACATTCCTTTACCCTTAAAACTGAAGAAAAAAGGTATTTTTGTAACAACTTCAAATGAGTGTAACTCTGAAAATATTGAAAATAGAACATGTTTATATCACAGTTTTTGCTCAGAATGTCTCCAGAAATAAGCTCCGTAAGTGATATATGTGTGTGATTTTTATAATAATTATTTATACGTTACTTATTAATATTTGTGTGCGCTTTTATGTTCTGTACAACAGCCATTACTGGGATATTTCAAACTCTCTCCACTCTGCATAAAACGTGAATTACAAAAAATCAGGAATTTATTTCTGGTAGAGTATTAAAAATATTCTTCACTTGCATCCACTACCGTTTGCTACGTAACGGGCAACTATTTTTAAACCTGACGCCGGGAAATATGAGATAGAAGCTCAACTGCCACAAAGCATGCTTAGTTCTCAATTTCTTCTCACGAGATTGCAGGCGGCTAGTCAGATATGTGGGGAAATATGACTACCGGGGTGTGTGTATTTTTTTTTTTTTTTTTTAGTTATTACGGAATATTTACGCGCGTTGTATGTACTCCATGCTGCCAGAGAGCAGCAGAAGCATTTCCATTATCGTACACGCCATCTCTCTCTCTTGTTTTAATATTTCTGGTGTAACATTGAGGTTATGTGCTGATAATGTTTATTCCTATAAATAAAACCAGTTTCCTTTCCTTTCGGAACTGGTTTAGATAGAGTTTTATGATTTACACTATCTCATCCTGACAGGCGTGAAAGAAATGTTACGAAACGTATCGAAGAAACAACAACAAATTTACGATTGTCTGAAGAACAGAGTGCTGACAGGCCACGTGGACGACCGTATCTTGTGGCTTGTCTGTACTGCATGGAAGCTGGGAAGAAAGTATGCAGACCCCATCTATCTGTCTGTCCGAACAATGAACTGGCAACATGCTATATACTATTACCAGGGTTAAGAAGTTCATGTATTTGCATATTTTTTTTAAGCATTGTCATTGATAAGCTGATAAATTATTTGTATGAATTACGAATTTTCTAGTGTTCTGAACTGATTTTATTATGCATATAAATGTATATTTACGCTTTTTTAAGACGATGCGCTGCTGAAAATAGTCGAATTTTCACAAATTTTATCACTTTTTTTATTTTAGCGCTAAAAAGTGTACGGTTTCAACAAACGTTTCTTTCAATATCTTAATTATAAGTATACTTTTATATAATGGTAGAAGTTGTGTTAATGTATGAGTTATGAGTAACCACAGTCTACTATATACAGTCACGAAGCTCAGTTTTGAGGGTGCTAGAAACAATAGACTGTGACGGTACTATTTTGCATTGCCTGTAATGAGGCGATATTAGATATCCTAGTGGTGAGCAATTAACTAATATTTGCATATTTACTACGTATTGAGCTTCGCGACTGTATATACTAGACTGTGGTGTAACCGTAACTTTAATTTTAATTATCTCAAAAAGAAAATTTTACGTTTCAAACGACAAGTATTCATTTTATTTCTCAGTGGTTAAAGCTAGAGTGATGAAACTTGGCATACTTATTTATTAATATCTCTATTTTGAAATGTAACATTTGATTGACTGTATTCAGCTTAGTTTCATTGCTACAGAATTATATGTAAAGCAGTATTATTGTTTGAACACTAAAGAAAGATTTAAAAAATAGCCTAATTCTTTTAGAAATAAGATTTTCACTAAGAAAATTAAAAAAAAAAAACAAAATAATTATTCAAGTCTGGCTTTAAGGAAGTAGCTCCCTGTAAAGCAGGTTTAAATAATTTCAAGGAAAAATTGTTCCGGGGCCGGGCATCGATTCCGGTACCCTTCGCTTAGCGCACGAGTCACACAGAATTTGTATGCACTCAAAGTTGGGTTCTGGCATCTTGTCAGCCCATTTGAGTTGTGTGGATATAAAGGAAAAATTGTGACGGTGTCGTGTATAGTTCCTGGGGTAGCTCAGTCGGTAGAGCATTCGTGCGTTAAGCGAAGGATCCCGGGATCGATATCTGGCCCTGGAACGATTTTTCCTTGAAATTATTCAAAAACAAAATAAGTTAATTTTCTTTAAATGTTTATGAGAAAAGAAGTGAAATTTACAATGTGTGATTATGATCATGATATGCATATTCAGTAAAAATTTTAACACTCTATCTAAAAATTGTGGATTATAGAAATGTCAGTAGCGCATCGCCTTAATTATTGCGTCATATTTTAACAAATATACGCTGATTTGACATATTTTAACACTCAAATGCAAATAAATCTTCAAAACGGTATTAAAATGGAGTTTTTTTGTGAATTGGTTATTTTTTCTTTACTCTCGATTGAAATAAATGATAAAAGTGAGATTCACATCATGACATTAGCAAAAATGAATCATTGATCACGTAAAGAGGGAGTGAATACCCTGATAGGCTACTTAAGAGGCTCTCGATATTGCCCTTGTCTCGAGAATTGGGAAAATGCCCGCCTTACTGGAATATATTACACAACAGGTAAGGGTCTAGAAAATAGAGAAGTGCTCTTGTGAATAGTGACGGGAACAGACATTGTTAAAAATGCCGAAAGTGAAATCAAGTAATGCGAACAGGCCTAAAAATTGACATAGTGAATTTTCTAGTGATATTATTAGTACAGATGGCAGAGTTTTACATTGTAAGGCATGTGACAAATATTACATACATACATACATACATACATACATACATACATACATACATACATACATACATACATACATACATACATACATACATAAGTGCTCTGCCCATGGGCAGGACTTTCATTGCAAACCCAGCATTCTCCAATATTTCCTATTTTCTACCTTCCTTTTAGTCTGAACATATCTTACTGTCGTCTATCATCTGATATCTTCTGCCCAAAACTCTTCTCCCGTTCACCATTCCTTCCAGTGCATTCTTCAGGACGCAGTTTCTCATCAGCCAGTGACCCAACCACTTTTTCTCTTTCTGATCAGTTTCAGTATCATTCTTTCTTCACCCACTCTTTCCAGCTTCATTTCTTATTCTGTCTATCCACTTCATACATTCCATTCTTCTCCATATCCACATTACAAATGTTTCTATTCGCTTCTCTCCATTTCGTCGTAATGTTCATGTTTCTGCTCCATACAATTCCACACTCCACACAAAGCACTTTACTAGTCTCTTCCTTAGCTCTTTTTTCAGAGGTCCGTAGAAGATGCTATCCTACATTTGACTTCTTGGCTGCAGATCATGTTACTGCTTATAGTACATTCCAAGTATTTGAAGCTGTTCACTTGCTCTACTGCCTCATTTAGAATTCCCAAGTTTACTTTATTTTTCTTGCAACAACCATGGTCTTCGTCATGTTTGCATTTCTCTTCATCCAATATTGCTCACAGCTGTAATTTCTCTCCAGTAGTATATGCAGTAGTTGCCTATCGTATCCTCTTCTTCTAACAACGCCAAATCAGCAAGTCTTATGCAGTTTATTCTTCTTCCTTCCAATTTTACCCCTCCCATGTTCTGAAAACAGTTCTTCACCAAATCCTCCAATTAGATGTTGAACAGGGTAGATGATAAAGGGCATCCTTGTCGTACTGTCCTGGGTTCTATGACATGTAGGTGCCTTGAGAAAGAAAAAAAAGCTGACGAATTGGGCAAATCAGTTGCAAAATCAGACGTGCAGTCTTTGTGCAACCTGTGCCCTCTGGCCTTTGTTAGGGGTGATAATTTGGTAATTTTCAATCAAAAATCGCATTTTCGTTTCTCTTTCTTGTGAAAATTTTCATTCGCCACTACTCTACATTAGCAGCTAACAAACCATGGTAACGCATACAGTGGTATTCAAAACTGTGAGGAGCGGCTCCCTGAGGCGTCGTGGCCTTCAGTGAGGAGCAGCGTTGAAGTTTTCTGGCAGGATTACAATCGCGAGCCATGATAACGAGCCCCGCGCTAGGACCTCTAATTAATGTCTTCATAATTCTACTTTATTTACCCCGCAGACTTCCAGCTCTTTATAAATTTACATATAAAGACAACTACTTTAATATCTTTTTTGGGCTAAGCACTGCAAAGAATGCGCATTAAGAAACAAACACGAGCAAATGTGAAGAATTACGTTTTGTTGTGAAACTATTTTTACTAGAGGGAATTTATGTCGAGGTCAAGAGAGACATGGACAAAAAAATTAACTTAGAAAATCACTGGTCTAATACCATCCATCACGGGTGCCTTTGGCTTTCTAGTCCCCCCCCCCATTTAATCTTGCAAATTAAAAATATTTTTCTTCAAGCACTCTAATAAATTTTAGAAGTATGAAAATATTATTAATATAATTATGTTTCATTAAACATTCGCTATTACAGATTTTATCTGTTGAAAGTAACAAACACGTATTTTAACCCCCTCAGTCCGGAATTTATATGAAAAAAAAATATAAAAAAAAACTGGTCACATTATCATTCTGAGGATCCAAAAATTCCAAATCAAGTCTTCACAGAAAATAAAATTTTTGGTGGCAATTTTGACCCCTGAGGCCCCAAAATGCTAAATTGTATTTTTAATTCAGGTATAGAAATGTTTCAAAAATAATATTCTCCATTTATATCACACTGAATTTTTCAAAATATTTAAAAGTATCGAAGACATTCCAAAAAAGGAAAAAAAAAAAAAAAAAAAAAACAATGTTCATTATAATGTACATCAGGCCTGAAGGGGTTAAAATTACCATAATGATATTTTTCTAAATGTTATTTAATTTATTTGTGTCAACTGCGTGTTTAGCTAGTGCCTATAGAGTTGACGTTAGCGACGTGGTATTTAGCGAGGTAAGTCGGAGAATTTACTATGAGGTAAACTGATTCAACCTGACAATAGCCCGAATGAGAATTCGAATCCATGTCCTATCGTAGTATTGGAGTATGAGTCCAGCCTTGAGCTACTTTGATAGCTACCATCCTGATTTTCTTCCAAATAAAAACATAAGGATATAGCGAGATCAGGCTGCCATAGTGGACAGAGCTAATATAAATAAATCCGACATGTTGAACTAATCTTCGAAACAGAAGTGCTGACAAATGATGAATGTTGTTATCGATGAAAAGTACAATTTTCATGTTCATTCATTCATTTAGTGTTCTGCCCAAGGGCAGGTCTTTCACTGCAAAGACAGCTTTCTCGAATCTTTCCTATTTTCTGCCTTCCTCTTTGTTTCCTCATATGATCCATATATCTTAATGTCGTCTATCATATGATATCTTCTTTCACTTCGAACTCTTCTCCCGTTCGCTATTCCTTTCAGTGCATCCTTCAGAAGGCAGTTTCTTCTCAGCCAGTGACCCAACCAATTTCTTTTCCTCTTTCTGATCAGTTTCAGCATCATTCTAGGAATGGGAAATTAATATAATACGTTGCACCATCTAAAAAGATTGTACCACCACCAACTGTATCTTCTGTAAGTGGGTTAGTAAAAACAAGCACGAAAATTGCTGCGAAACATCTTAAATTCCAATAAAGATTCTATTTGAAACTCAGAAAACAATCTTCTCAATCACAGCGCAAATTGTAGGAAACTATCTCAATACGAATTAACTATCAAATAGTGCCTACTTGGTTACTATCCTCAACTATCGTACTTGAGTAGCAGTAGAAGCAGTAGTAGTGAGTGACTAGGTGCGGATTAGCGACGATCCTTCAGCACGTCGCCTCGACAGTGGCACTCCGAAGTGTAGGATGAATGAGAATGAAGTGTACCAGCCCACCGGCCACATGAAACCCCTCACCCGCTTATCCAATGGACCCATACACCCCCGTCTTAAGTTCATAACGCCAAGGTGACCAAGCTGCACAGGATATATTCCGACAGCCCTTCTAAGGTATCGAAGCGCCCTCCAAGGTGCTCTTAAGAAGTGAATCCTGACAGACAGAGATAGTGCGAAAGGCTCAGAACCCAGAGACGATTTCGGAGACGACGCTCCTGCAAGCGGACGAAGACATGCGTCATGATTTGAATACGCCTATGAAATGAGATGATGAAGGTGAATGATATGATATGAAATCTAAATTCTTTTCCTAGAAGGAGAAGGAAGGGAAATGGACCATGGCAATGAAAATTCCAACCCGACATTTGCATAAGTAACTATGGAAAACGATGGAAAAACCACAGTCAGATTGGTCGGCCCGGGGATTGGATCCGTGGACTTCTCGAATGCGAGTCCCGTGAGGAAAGCATGAGCCACCTCGCTCGGTAACGTACTTGGACTCCGCGAAAATTTCTACATAAAATACAAAGATAATAATAATAATAATAATAATAATAATAATAATAATAATAATAATAATAATAATAAAAATAATAATAGGTAATTTGTTGCACCTGTTACTGTCGCTATCTGGGGTAGTCATGCTAACAACAAGACGATACTACGAAACCTCGGCCCACCGCTTGAACCAGCCAGTCAACTGTTTCGTACATGGTGTTCGCTTTAACAAGGGGAAGTAACGACATTGCTTTTTATCTTCCTTTTCTGTTGCTGGGCTGCAGTTGTGAAGAGTAACTGAACGTGTTGTAAAACTCGACTCCTGGGGAATCATTTACAACATGTTATTCCAAGGTTGCACACCTAAAAATTGAACAGAGGGCCACATTTGTCAACACAACTTATAATATTAGATACAGGCGAGTAAAACGAAGTAACAAAGGGCAATTGTCGTGTAACAAAGTATTAGAAAATTCCACAGTGTCAAATACGTAGAGTAACTTTCGAATTGGTAAAAGTTCATACGCCTAATAATTCTTCATTATTGTAGCGTACAGACCTCCTCGGTGATCTGATATTTTAACAATACTGTTTCTACATCCAAGTATTGTGAGTTTAAATCTAGCCGAGAGCAATTGACTTTATTATTGTGCAAAAGCTATTATTATCTGCAGAATTTTTGCTCCAAGTGAATAATTTTTCGAAGGAAATATTCAGTGCTTATATATATATATATATATATATATATATATATATATATATATATGCGTTGCGCTGTTAGCTGGAAGAACGCGGATTTGATTCCTGGGAAAGTCAGGGATTTCTCCATTTGTGATGGGAAAAGAGACCTCGTCTCACAATCAAATTTTACAGGAGAGCTGAAAAGCAAAGTTCAGGTCATAAATATATATTTTATGTTTTTATCTCGTTTCATTTATACATTCTTTGACCATTAAATATTTAGTTAATTTCATATTTCAACGTTAGATGGCAGAAAAGTCATAGAGTTCATACCAATGTCACTGCAGCTAAAAGAAACCTGATGTAGTTATGGCCATTTTACATTGAAGCGACATTGTGGTATCAGGATAACTTTTGTGTTAAAAAGTTCATATTTTTATCTTGTCGCAAAAATTTAAAATTTACTTTTTCGTCTTTTCTTACAAGAGATCCTTATGCCTTTCCGCATCCCAGGTAAACTGCTTTAAACGTAAACATATTGCGTAGAACAAAATTCCCTAAAGTTAAGTTAAATGAAGAAGAACTACCAAAAGACACTCATGTGAAATATCTTGAACTACACTTAGATGAATATCTGACCTGGAAACAAAATATATCAACTAAAGGAAAGGAAGCCACACTCAAATTACTGTAACTTAATTGGCTGTTAAACATTCATGTAATTCTTCCAGTTGCACCATTGTCCAGAAACGGTATCAGGAGTATTTCCTTGAAAATAAATTCGAGAATCAGGTAGGATTGTTGCCGATTGTCTGTACAGGTGGCAGTCTTAATATTCCATGTGAGCAACCATGGCCTATACGGATAACTTTATGTTTAGAAATATCTACACGATATTTTTTTTAAATGAATACAATCCTACCCGGTGCGAAAATTAAGAAAACTTATTTTCCTGTAAAATAATTAATTTTCTTGACAGTAGCAAAGGGACAGAGGCATTTTGCCTACTGATCCGCAGCTGCGCTCGGAAGTGAGTTCGATTCCCGCTTGGGCTAGTTGGATTTTTCCGAGGTTTTCCCCAATCGCCGTAAGGCGAATGCCACGTAATCTGCGGCGAATTCTTGGCCTCATCTCACCAAATATCATATCGCTATCAAGTCCATCGATGTTAAATAACCTAGTAGTTGATACAGCGTCGTTAAATAACCAACTAGTAAGAAGGGAGGGGGGAATTCGAAAGTCGAAAATGCGAAACAAGGCGTTTTAATGTTCTTGTATTATGCCCAAGAAAAAGTATTCGATATTTAATAAAATCCATTTTTTCTCCTTACTGTAAAGAATTTTACTTCAGATCCACTTCACACACGTCCTGTGATACCGCCTGATTTACAGCCCTACGTCACACTGTTCAGGCAGGGGAGAGGCAGCACAGCTAGAAAACCCATTAATTTCACCTTGAGGCAGAGATGGGCATTGTTACTGGATGAATTCCTTGACAACGTATAAAGAGACTCTCTTGTAAACAAACCAACAAGTTGCACCGCTTCGATTCACGCCAACTAATGGGTTGCATGAATTTGACAAAACTTGGAACAGTGCACAATACAAGAGAAATTATTGAATTCTAAGCAACGTAGTTGTCCTCCTCCTCTTCCTCCACCTCAGCATCAAAATTTCCATATTCGGTTATGTATAATTAGATATAATTTTGCAAACAATATTTTGAAAAACGCTACGTTACAGCTTGAACTGCAGTAACGGTTTTTTTTTCAAGACATAACTGAATATAATTTTGTACTGTCTATTGTGATTGGACCTTGAATTAATTAATTAATTAATTAGAAACTGAGTGAGTGAATGGGTGAATTAATGAGAGGATGAATAAATAAATAAATAAACAAACAAACAAACTGACAAACAAACAAACACACAACAAATAAATAAATTAATTAATTAATTAAAATTAATCTATATGGAAGAGTGAAGACATTGTTTTTAATAATACATTTGCCTTGAATAGATTTCCCATTCCTTAGCCATATTAAATGCTTCCTATTTTACCTTCTCCCCTACCCTTTCAGGTCGTTAACCTTCTCACCGTATGGTGAAGCCTTTTAGAGGTTAGGCGTGGTACAGCGTTGGTACCAAAAATGCAGGATCTCTTGCTAATGATGATGTCATTCATTGTTTCTCGTGAGAATATCGGATGCAATATCTACATCATGAGCAATTAAAAGGTACAGTGCACACCATAAAATACCAACCAGTTATGAAACAGCGATATTTATGGTTCATTAAATCACGAGTGCGTGGATTACTGTAGTACATAAAACTCAAGCCTCTACCAACGCATTCCTATTTCAATTTTAAATTTATATTATTATTACTATTATTATTTTCATTATCGTTATCACTAGCTCCCTGAAAATTATTAAATCCTAAGATCTGTTGCTGTCTTAAATAAAATTTTATAACAGCGATTTGCAGATCTTCGGCCTCTTGGTGGGTAGATATCCAGTTGTGGGATGTTCCAGTTTATTTGATACTGGCGGATGTACTCCACAACTGATTTGGTTTTTAGTTTTTGCAAAATACATCATGTCCCAAAAGTCATGGTAGCTTTTCAGATGATTACAGTTTGTGGATGAATAGAGGTAGAAATGTGATATTGCTGTCAGATAAAAATAAAACTATCAAAAATTTTCGTCTGTAATTTTGAGGCACTGAAGGAAATAAAAGATGGTAACAATCGAACAAATGCAATAATTTTCATTGCTACAATTAATTATACGTCCCCAAGTTAGCTCTATGGTAGCGTGTCTGCCTACAGACTAGCCGATCCAGGTTCGATTCCCGGCGGGGTCAGAATTTTTCGTGTAAAATAACTACCTCGGCACTAGGAGAGGTGGCGGTGCACAACATCTTATCACTAGATTGTGCACCAATATGCCTGGGTTAAATCTCAAACCTTTCCCCAGTGCATATGAAGAAAAGCCTTAATATCTTATTGTTGAAAGTGATTCATCCGTCGGACAGAGACGTTAATTCTCCAGGCTTAGAGCGTATTCCGAATGTCAGCGCTGAGCAATCTGATGGCATCACGGTGTTCCGAATTTCAACGATGACGTCAATGATGCTCCACCGGTGTCGCACCGGTTCCATCAGCTTGCAGAGGTGGTGGCAGTCTCATCAGCCGCCATCAGTGAATCTGAGTGGTTCTTGTATAGGGCGGGAATTAGCAAACGAATGACATCGTGCACTGTTGTGTCATGGCGGTGTGTTCTGCTTTGATTCTGCTGTATTGTTTGTAATGAGCACAACGTAAAAACAATATGTTAATGGCTTATGAGCAAACATGTCAACGGACCAGTTATTACTACTGGTTCAAGAAATAAATTGTTTATGCTCTCTTTTCTTCGAACGAGATGGCAGTGCGGAAATTTCGCAAAATCTCGCTAGCGTAGCACAGACAACAACTTGTACAGCCGCCATGACAGCCATCGAACTTTCCAACAGTTTTGTTACTATTTCGCTGCAACGTGACGTCATTGTTGTCCACCAGTCCGGTGAAATTTGGAATACGTTGATAGGGCGGGAATTAGCAGACGAATGACATCGTGCACTGTTGTGTCATGGCGGTGTGTTCTGCTGAATTGTTTGTAATGAGCACAACGTAAAAAAACAATACGTTAATGGCTTATGAGCGAACATGTCAACGGACCAGTTATTACTACTGGCTCAAGAAATAAATTGTTTATGCTCTCTTTTCTTTGAACGAGATGGCAGTACGGAAATTTCGCAAAATCTCGCTAGCGTAGCACAGACAACAACTTGTACAGCCGCCATGTTAGCCAACGAACCTTCCAGTAGTTTTGTTCCTATTTCGCTGAAGCGTGACATCCATCATTAATGTCCACCGGTCCGGTGAGATTCGAAATACGCTATTAATGTTCCCATCCGGCGCGACGGATGAATTGAATTATGGAGAAACAATGACCTAATACTGTGATTATTATTATTTTAGTAGGCTAGATATATGTATTTCTTAACTTTTCATAAACGCCTCTCACTTTCTGCTGTCTTGTACTCGGTAAAACAGATGACGATCCTAATTAAGATAATTGCAGCAATAATAACAATACTTATTGTCGTTTGCAAACAGCTTCATATTACAATAACTACATCGTGAACTGCAATGTATCAATCTGTGCAGCATGTGTTTTACAACTAATATGAAAACATTTACGTTCAACATCTCATTGTTCCCATTACTTTAATTGGCATTTGCTTCCCAGCAACCTGCAATCAGAGATGATTATACGCTGCCAAATGAATAAGGTTTCGTTCTAGATGTTGCATTGTTTCTGACGCTCTCCTTTCTCGGCTTTGTTTTGTAGTCACAACTTCAGAAAGCGATAGTCGTATTTAAGATACTAGAAACAATGAGAAAATGGCTGCAAGATGACTGAAAGCTGCCGTAAAACAAGACCGAATGCTCGTATCTCATTCAGCAAGCGCATCGCATCACTTCACATATTATAAAGCGCTTCCTTTTGAGGATGGCACATCCTCCGTACCGCTACGTGGAAAAAGAGTAATGTTGTGGAGGAAGCTCATTACTTACATTACACAGAAAACTAAATAACTACTTATTTCAAGGCACATTCCAACTTTCAGATTTCTCAAACTGTTGTAATCCTTACCTCTAGAGATCTACCACACACAATAACAACGAAATCTGGTATTTTTCAAAATTCACCCAAACCTCTATTGTACTAGTACAAACTTACTGATACGGTCGGCAACCAAGATTTCACAAATCTTCTCTTCTAACCGGAAGATGATTCTCCTAGTAAAAAAGAATTGGCGGAGCTATCCCCTTCTAAAGAAAATCGCAATAACTACAGGAAAAATTTATATTGAATTATGCATTTCAAATTTCTCAGCTCGGTGAGATTGGAGATTTCTGTGTGTTTACAAATGAAAAATTATGATCTCATGTATAGGACATTTAACATTTGAGGACATTTAATTCTATGGACATTTATATAAGTGAATATTTAATTTTATGGACATTTATATAAGTGAACATTTTATTTGTGGACATTTAATTTTATGGACATTTATATAAGTGGACATTTTATTTGTGGACATTTAATTTTTATGAACATTTATGTAAGTGGACATTGTATTTGTGGATATTTAATTTTATGGACATTTATATAAGTGAACATTTTATTTGTGGACATTTAATTTTATGGACATTTATATAAGTGGACATTTTATTTGTGGACATTTAATTTTTATGGACATTTATGTAAGTGGACATTTTGGTGGACAAGGCAGAAAGACCAGCCAAATATAAAACCCGACACAATATTCTAATAGACTGGAGTGTACCTGGGACTAGATAACGGACAGACCTTTGAAAACAAAAAGGGGTCCTTTAACAATAGGATCTGATCTTTGTGACCACGGCAGTGTGGAGAATGGTTATCGACGGCTGCGTTGCTGACTTTTAGGATATTTTAATGTGATGCGAGGGAGTTGCCTGTCTTATTCCTCAGATAAAATATCGCAACGACTTTTGTATGCTAATCAACGCTTCAGGCACTTTCACACGTTTCTCTGGTTCTGCAGTTTTACTGCCGGATGTAATTAGTTGTGTTCTGACACCAATTGTTTGTCTAGGATTAGACTAATTGGCAAAGATTCGAGAATCATCAATCAGATTCACAACCTCATAATCTGCTTCTGTTTCAGTATCTTTGTCAGATTCCCTCCTGTCCATGCATGCTACATGTCTCTCACATGTAAATTCATATATCTTTGGCGAACTTTTTCACTAATCCAGCCAATTACATTTGTAAAAAATGTTTAACATTCAAGTCAACAGGAAAAAAAAGTTTAGAACAATTTTAAGAATCAATGTATGAAGGTTGAAACTTGAGCCTTACCTTTCATTACTTTACAGCGCTGATAAATGAGCTAACATTGCCAACGATAGCAGGTATGGTTCATATCAATTACAACTCAATTAACGGGACTGGTTTATTCAGATCGGAGAACGCTTAGCAGATCGCTACCTTCATAGAGCATTGTTGTTGGTTGATTTTGAAATAATTATCTGATTTTTAGCGTTATGTACCGATCAACTTACGAAACACAAGAAGAAGGTCATACTTAATTTCCCAGAAATAACAGCACTCTGTAAATTTAACTTCGATAAGGCAACAAAACGAAACTTAATTTATAATTTCAAAGGCTATAGAAATATTAATTCAACATGTTTATGCAAATATCTAATCACTATCCGCTACAATATGAATGCCAGTAGGTACAAATGCCATCAGAAAAGAATTTGTGTAATGAGTAGATTTCGGATTTTTAAGCACTTAAAAACTACATTTAAGCATCTAAAATAGACCCTAAATTTATCAAAACAGGCACTAAAAACACAACTCCACAAAGTTCCTTTCAACATCACAGTATTTTCTAAACCTAGCGAGGTGGCTCAGTTGTAAAGCACTACATTCGCATTCGGAAGGTCGTGTGTTCTTACCAATCTGACAGGTTATTTTCATGGTTTCCCTTAGTCACAAAGGCAAATGCCGGATTGAGCATTTACATATCACGATTCACACCACCTTAAACACCATTGTCATAATCATTAAAAATTGAAATCAGTTAAAATTAGTACAAGCCATGTACAAGGTGCAGTCAATATATTTCCGAACTGTCTTATATTTATTGCATCGTTAAACATACATGCGCGTGTCACTGATGATAAATGCTTCCATGCTTGTAGAGTCAGTCTATCAGACAGCGTCAGATTATCTTTAAGAACTGAGATTCTTCTACATATGATTTTGTGCAAACATGTCAAGGACCTAATGCGATATTTTCCTGAAATTTCCCCATTTATGTTTTTATGTTTAGTCTTCTTCTCTGCCTTTCATCTGAAGTATAGATTTCAAGTGTTTCTCTGATTTTAGATAAATTTTCCCTTTCCTATGTCATGTGTGCTGCCTAAATCCAGGACAGTTTGGAAACTTGTTGATTGCTTTTTGTATAGCAAATGACAATAAAAAAAGAATGGCAACAATAGTTTACGGCCTACTGATAAACCCAAAGATCTTACACAAGCCATATGACCTAGATGTTCTTGCATGTAAATAAACTCAACAAAATAATATCTTCTATTTCGTACAATGATGAAGTGGGGTCCGCGGTAGCGTCGAGGCTAAGACGTTCTGCAAGTCGAAAAATCGCGTGTCCGATTTTTTTAGAAGGTTATTTTACGACTCTTTATCAACATCTTCGGATATTTAACGTCTGAATGAGATGAAGGTGATAATGCCGGTGAAATGAGTCCGGGATCCTGCACTGAAAGTTACCCAGCATTTGCTCATATTGGGTTGAAGGAAAACCCCGGAAAAAAACCTCAACCAGGTAACTTGTCCCGACTGGGAATCGAACCCGGTCCACCTGGTTTCGCGACCAGACGGGCTAACCATTACTCCAAAGGTGTGGACTGTGCGATTTTCAATGACTTCGTGTATAAGAGGTATTTTTGGGGGGTAAAGTCCGCAAACATGTAGCATTGATATTCATATTGCTACTAATACAGATTTTCTGCAAAGGAGGAACTTTAACCTCCCACTATTCTCTGAGCCTCCATGACCTGTAATAGGGATAACTTTAAAATTTTTATGAAAAAATATAAGATAATTAATATTCGGTTAACTATGATCGAAAGACTAAGAAATCAAACGCTAAATCGGATCGATGTTCGACAAGCCTTCAGTGTAAAACAAACCAAGACGTAAGCAATAAAACGATGACAAATGTCTAATTTCGAAATTAACATTGAACATAAATAAACGAAAGCAGCTGGTTAGAGTCACCCAAGGGACTATGGATAGAGATTATTATAAGACACATGATCTAAGAGTGGAAAGATAGTGATAATGCTCATTACAGCGTTCGCACATAAAATTAATTCAATTGGACGTTCGGGTGGATGGATGTCATTCTGTCCATTGTGCCGCTCTTGCTTGGTGCGACTGTGTCCCGCAGCCCATAAAGCTGTCAGCACCGCACTGCATTGTCAAGCAGGTGCTCATTGTCGAGTAACCCGACACCAGCATCAAACAACGACCATCTCTTTACTAATTGCAGTTCTGCAACCTCTTGTAGAGGACAGAATTTAAAACGTAACACTGCAAGAAAAAATACACAAGTCTACATTATTACAGGACACTATAGCAATCTACTGTAATACATCTTTAATAAATATCTGTACTGCGCCGAGGTGTAGGTGTGCAAGCAGTTAGCACTACGGCATGTTCAATCGAACGCGCGACCTAATCCAATTAAAATTTATATGCAATCTTGTTAATGAAACACATGCAAGAAATGTAAACTGCCATAGGCTATGTCTTTATTTTCCAGTAATAAATTATGGTGGGCATCGGCGTCGTGTAGGGGCAACGAGCATCTTTCAGACGCGGGTTCGAATCCCATTTGGGCTGATTACCAGGTTGGGGTAATTCCTAAGTTTCTCCCATGAAGTGAATGTCAGGTAATCGCATAGTAAATCATCGAACTCATGCCGCAATAATATCATTTCACTTTAACCGATTTCATTGACGCTGGATAACGGGATAGCTGATACAAAGTTGTTAAACAATAGCCTACATCAAAATTTAATTAAAATAAGAGATTTCTGTCTTCTCCTGAAATCGATCACGAAAACTTCACAAATGATAATTTAATGATGATAATCATGATGATGATAGATAATAATAATAATAATAATAATAATAATAATAATAATAATAATAATAATAATACACATGGATTATGTCAAATGTCTCTTCCACACTGTTCTCCGAATCTTTCACGTCTTGATAGGACAGCCAACGCTGCTTCACCCAGTAGCTGCGTAATTTCTTTGGAATTCTGTCTCCAGGCAGTTTTATTACGTGACAGAGCCATTCTTTTCTATGTCTGTTTATTAAATATTAATAATTACCATTATCATCTTCAAGGAGTGAACATTTGAAGTTCCTTCACCTCACTACGAATGTATACAGGAGAACGGTAAGTAATTTAAGGAGGTTATTATTTGAGATATTTCAAAAAGAAAAAAGCTTAATACAATTCTGCTTGTTTTTGCTTCCTTTTCGAGATAAAAATAGTTTCATATGAATCATTTCATAGAGCGTTTTGAGAAAGCCATTGATTTAATTCCCAATATGTTCAGTCAATTTAAGAGAGCAGTTTATTATGACTATAACACTCTTACTACGTCATACTACTTTTGACCAATAAAACGGTACGAAAGGACGTATTTCAACCAATCATGGCTGCTTATCGCACAATTTTATCGCATCCCTAGCATTTGTTTAATTTTATCGCGTCCCTAGCATTTGTTTAATTTTATCGCGTCCCTAGCATTTGTTTAATTTTATCGCGTCCCTAGCATTTGTTTCTTTGTTTGCCAACATTTGAAACTGCGCTGGTCTGGACGTCAAAAAAAAAATATATATATATATAAAATTACAAATCACTCCAGTCGATGCACAGCAGTTTCAAATATGACTCGCATTGGCATTCAAGAACAAGAATTAATCAAAATCACTGATCATACCTATACATCTTCTGAAATCCGATTTACAAATAAATGAAGAGCACCATTCGGAAATCCTGAATAAGTTGAATACACCATGTAGGCCTAAATCAACGAGTTCCACTTCTATTACGCACACGTCCAATATAACATCAATTGAACCACCAACCACATTCAAATTTGAGAATTGTACATTCAATAATTATTCATTTTAAAATTATTCATTCGGAAATCCTGAATAAGTTGAATACACCATGTAGGCCTAAATCAACGAGTTCACTTCTATTACGCACACGTCCAATATAACATCAATTGAACCACCAATCACATTCAAATTTGAAAATTGTACATTCAATAATTATTCCTTTTAAAATTATTCATGTTTATTTTTTATGTCATCGTCGTTAATTAAAACTTTTCTAACACTTGTGTACAGTATATTAGTTAGGTTATGTTATAGCTTCTGCTATATGATATGGATAGTCACGTATCAGAGATTGTTTAATATTATGATTTATTGAAAATCATCTATCAAGTGACGTTGATTACTGGGATTCGGATAATTGAAGTGGAATGTTGCATTTTAATAAAAATGAAACTGAATCAACAATGCCTTCTTGACTAGTAACAGTCCACAGAGTTCAATGATGATTCCATAGTTGGCACAACTGATACCGGTAACAAGAAAACAATCATAAAACACTACTGCCATCTAGCGTAATGTTTAGATGGTACAATAATAATAATAATAATAATAATAATAATAATAATAATAATAATAATAATATTTATTTGTCAGAAACCAGTGTACAACGCCTGGATATGACATCGTCAGGTTCGATAGTTGATACATTTGAAGACAGTTGTATTTTCATAAGCCAATTAATATTTTATTGTATTGGAGTACTTTGTTACTTCTAATCTTTATATACTTTCTTCTAATCGTGTAATAGTCAATTAAATCCCACTCGAGTTTTGATTTTCTCTAGATAAATCAAAACCTCTAGTGAGATTACTGTTGATAATAAATGATTGAAAAAATTTCAGTTTTGTCCTTTAAATGTGCAGAAATTTGATCCGAACAAATTTAACAATGTGAAATTCCTTTGCAGAACGAAAGTTAATTGTTCAGATCATTCTTAGCTTTCTCTTCTCATTTCATTTCATGGGTAGGCCTACAACTGTTAACCAGCTGATGTCGAAATCTCCTCCCCCCCCCCCCACAGTTCACGTATCGTTAGAACTCTAGAGCACATAGACGAATATTAAAAATTAGTTGTCCTTAGTAACTGTAAAGTTAAGAAATTCAAGTACATAAAACTATCGAAAAACTAAGTAGTTTCCGGCCTTTGGTAAATAATGGTCATTCAGCTGGCGTAGCGTGTACGGTGCACAGATTAGGTCTACATACAGCGTAGAATCTCTTAACACAACGAAATTATCACCAAATGGCATAGGACTAAACCAATTAGGTCTACATTAGAAAACTGCAGAATAATTCGCACTGTGTTGGCATAAGTTACCTCAAGTGAGATTTGGCAAAAGACCATTCAAGTTCTGAATGCCAAAAAAAACTGTGAAAAACATATAATAATAATAATAATAATAATAATAATAATAATAATAATAATAATAATAATAATAATAATAATAAACTCTACTGAAAGACAAATCTATGTGCTGAAAGGGTATTTAATACCCTTTCTTATAGCTTACATTATACGAGTTTTGCAATAATTCAGTTCTGTTCCCATAAAGTCTGACAGGCGATGTAAACATTGCCGGCAGGGGAAGGGAGAAGAGTAATTGCAGAGGTCACATTCATGTTTATCTTGAAGTTGGGTGAAGGTAGAATGCTTCAGACTGCCAAACTTCAAGATAAGCGTAGAATGAAACCTCTGCCATTGAATTATTACCGGTTATCCTTCACCCTGCCTCTGCCGGCAATGTTTACGTCGCCTGTCAGATATTATGGAACGCAATAATACAGCGACAGTCACAAAGGAAAAGGACTATTTCGAGAATCACCAAAATCATGGCTGGAAACATAATACGCCACTAGGTCTAAAATCTGAAAGGAAGATATTAATGACGTCTGGCAGTTGAGCAGAAATTGCTGTACGTAGAAAGAAGAACAAAGAGGCGGTTTTCCCAATACCAATTTTGTAGTGCAAGTGCACGATAATAAAAAAATCTTCACATTGAACTCTTACAGTAACAGAAGATTTTCTCTTTATACAGAGGGAATATTATAGAACCCAACCAGATAAATTAGTTACAAAATGGAAACTACGTGTATAACACGGATACTTTTCAAACCACTTTAAAAATCAAGAGCACCAATTGTCACCATTATCAACAGATAATAATGGTAGTCCGCCAACAATTGAAAAATATAAGATAATAAAGATGGCGTGTTGCATTGAACAACGGGTGTGGAAAATTAACGTTAAGAAGTCTTTATGTCGAATATCCCAGGTAACAGTAGGAATGTGGTGCGTCATATCTGGTTTAAGAATTATCGGGACAATTTTTCCCGGGGTATGGTTTACACTACTGCATACAATAAGACATTCACAGAGTTTGTGGAGCAACTTGATGGTGTGGAACTAAAGCAAGAACATTTTCAGCAAGATGCGGCCACCTGTCATACATCCGAAGAATCAAAGGAAACAATAGGCTTATCCAGCTATTTTAACAACCGAATCATCGCTGCTGATCTGCGGCCACCACGTTCGCCCGATTTTACCAGTCCTGGTATCTTCTTGTAGAGGTGGGCTATATTAAGGACAGGTTATAATAGGCCTCAAGCCTTGGAATAGCTAGATGACGTCTCTAGGAAAATTAGGAACAATAATGTCGACACGCCTAGAAGAAAACATGAAGCACAGCGTCAAAATGTGCTTAGCTGAGAACAACAGTCGCTTCCACTACTGGATGTGATGTGCTTTTGTTAGTCTCTTGTGCATTTTACCATTTTTCCTTAATTGATTTTCGAATTTTACGCAAAACATTGCGTTTAGTTCCATAAGAATCATTCTGTACCTACTTCTCCAAATGAGAAGTAAAAAAATGGTAACTTACCACATACGAAAGCTGTGGTTGTTCGTTGTTCTAGTACCCTTTTTAAATACAGAAGTTGGTCGAATTTATAGTAGAACTATATATTAGCATATCGGAGAAAACGTGAGAGATTAGTCTCCATTTTCCCCGCTGGGAATGGAAGCGACATGCGCTTTCAATGCGGTGTTTTGCAGAGGATGGCCACTTGTCGACGCCATAAATCACGTGCACAACGAGCGAGTGTCACGCGAGCCATTGTGTGCGTCCCACGTCACGAGTGATATCTAAATCAGCGCCTTCTGGTGGGCGTCTGCGGCACAAAACAAACGAAGCGAGCGTCCAAATATGGCGCGTGGAGCAGGTCGGTTGCCCGCCGTTGTAATGACGGCTGCATTGCTGCCAGGCGAGCGCCGGCGGCGGGCGGACAGTGCCGCGGGCCGCACAGGTGGGACTTGTCCGATGTAAAACCATCAACGGGCATTTACAATCACGTGATCGGGCCTGTGGAACACAAGTCTACATTTCTTCATCAGGAATCGCTGAGTTCGCAGTTATAACACTACCAATTAGCCACGATCAAAGACGCGTTTATAGACTAATTGAAGAGCTCGGTGTAACAACCCACCAATTTGCGTAATCTGAGTTATGTGCTACATTGTGTTACCCTGTTATATCTATAAAAAAATGTGTTTTGAGCAATTCCTGACTTTTGCTGGTTAGTATTTTGATAGGTTTATTGGGTTTAAAGGGAAGGACTTACAGTAAATCTCTTTTCCTAGCACAGTTTCATATCAATGTATGAAGCCATTTAAATACAATATTTTCACTTTTGCTCTTTATGGTACAGTCACATGCAAATAATGCAGTATTGACCTATAAAAAAGATATATCTGCTCTCAAGAGTATCTCAGAATCACAAATCTTATCTTAAATGAAAGCTAAAAGACTGCTAATAAATTCTGTTTGATGATTTTTGAATTTGAATTTTTATATTTTTATTTTTATTTTGCATTTTTGTAAACAGAAAGAAAAACTGCATGTCTATTTTAACGTATTTTTTAATTTGCAATTTTACAATTTTCTCTTACAGAATTATTCATATATAATGTGAGAATATGTCCTGAAAATTTTATTGGATTATCTCTATTATTGTCTGAGATATTGCATATTAAATGTTAAAAAAATGTCAAATAAAATCTGGATATTATCTGAGAAGTTTGAGCAGAGAGCAATTATTTTCTTCATAACGACTTTGAAATTTCGCTCAAATGAAGCCAATACTACGAAGTATTTTTTTGAGTTAAAATAAAAAAAATCGATACATGTGCATGTGCAACTTACGATAGATTTAATATTCAAATACAAGTAATAAATCCGAGAGATGAATCAGTTCTACCTGCACTTCAGACACAAAGAATAGTGCATCTACAAAAGACAACCGCAGCCCAAACAAAATTAAGCAACAATCCCAAGAAGCTGTGAATAATCATGGAAAATATGTAATAGTCAATGACCTTCAACAATCCTTGCCAATTCCAAAACTCACAATCTCTCATACGTTCTATAAACCGAAACTCTGGACCTGTAATGTAGGCATTCGCGACTGTTGGATGTTGGATTCATATATCTGGCCCCGTAGTATGAGTTGTTCAGTCAACTATCCGAAGTCAGTTATGAACCTCACAAGTGATACCAAAGAAGCTACCAGTGATGAGGCAACTAGGACAGGAGATAATGAGGTGAGTGGTTAGTTTCTATCCCTCTCCATTACATTCATCGCCGATTAGCTACATATTACACTAGTCAGACTTCAGATGTATATAAACAATTGTTCTTTCTCTGACACATATCATCAAGTGAGATGCACTGCCTGATAATAGATGTACATATCAGTCAGAACCTCAATCAGAGGAACTAGTATGAGTCTGAACATTTAATTAAAATAATTTACACTGATCTAAAAACAAAATTTATAGCAATCTTTAAACTTTCAGATTATGTTTCCTTCAAAATCAAAATTTTTGGAGAAGCTAGATAAATATATTATTATTTATTTTTCGATGACGAAATTTTCAATTTCCGTGGTGTATTATTAAGGTATCATCGACATACCTGCAGTATGATATTATGTTATGTTCTTGTTGTTACGTTATTATTTTCTAAATTTTGGACAAAGATTTCGGCTGTAAATCCGGATAAGGAATCGCCCATAGCTAAACCTTTGGCTTGTTTGTAAATTTTGTTGTCGAAGGTGAAGAAATTTTGTTGTAATGAAATGTGTAAAAAAATGTTGGATTTGGTTAATCTAAAGATTCTATGTTTATTTCATTTAACTTTGTGACTATTATTTGAATGGATTCATCAATAGCTACGTTGCTGTAAAGGTTTTCGATATCTAACGAAACTATTTTGGAATTACTGTTAATTTTCAATTTATGTAACTGATTTATGAGTTGTTTGGTCTTTAATAGAGTGTATTTGTTTTCAATTTTGAGTGTTTTTTTCAAATATTCTAAACGGAAATCAATAATGTAGAAATGAATTTAAAGAACATGTAAGTGAAAGACAAGTAGTTATACATCACAGTGAGAATTTCTTGGGTTTAAAAATTTTATTACTCATTGTCATTAAATTATTATTATTATTATTATTATTATTATTATTATTATTATTATTATTATACACAAAATGAAAGCTTTGTATAAAGCCGTAATAATTATTATTTAGCACCTTGGTTGAAATCATAACAACACACAATGCACCAGTTTCCACAGCAACATAATAGATTGCGGGTTGTCACTGCTAGCTCTTGTACACTCTGCTGCAGGCTGTGGGCTACCTGGCACGCGGCGCAATTTGCTGGAGGCTTGCGCTGAGTCACTGACAACTTTCTACTAGTCCATTCTCCTCTTTAATTATCTCTTTCGATCACATCTGTTCTAGCATAGCTGGAGTACCTGAGGCTTTGGTCTTCTGTCAGATGATTCTTTATGCATTGGCCCTTTTTACACCACAAGGATATTGGCAGTGTGATGATGATATGGCAATAATCAAGGAATAAGAGTGATAGGGGAAGACCGAGAAAAAGTGTTAAAGAAGTGCCGTCAGCAAAAAAGTCTCAAAGCATCGACTAGGGATCCAATACAGATCCATTTGATCAGAATCTCTGGAATGACAACTACAAATAAAAAACAGAAGTAGCCCTATTTCGTCAGGACTGGCCATCATAGACCTCTTGAAGAGGAATCACGTGATTTGTTGATGTGTTACCATCGCATAAAATCCTTTTCTCTTCATTAGTGAGTAAGTGAGTGAGTGAGTGAGTGAGTGAGTGAGTGAGTGAGTGAGTGAGTGAGTGAGTGAGTGAGTGAGTGAGTGAGTGAGTGAGTGAGTGAGTGAGTGAGTGAGTGAGACAAACGAAAGAAATGGAGAAATTTGGAGAAGAAACATTTTAAAGGTACTCGAAAACCCGTCCTTGTAAGGAAGATTCAGGATGAAAAGAAGCGTCTATGTGAGTTCCAAGCCTGTAGGCCACTTGTCTCACGCCGATTTTCCTCCTTCTATATAAAATAACATTAGAGAATTTCTAAGGAGAAGCCGAATATGTTAAAAGCCTGGATACTGACTCCTCTTTCCCAATTATAAAGTTAAGATTTTCAAACATAACTTGACTCATGTCAATCTCAACAAATGCACTTAATTCTCAAATGTTGAATCTGAGATATTACAAGATTTAGCATTTAAAATATCATCTGCATAAAGCTACGAAAATTAATTAATTCTCTTTTGGTTGAGGAAGTCGTCAATTATTCAGCTCTGGATCAACTGCAACCAATTAACTTATAGTATTAACGTTCAAATGTTGTTTTATTTCCTGCTATATACCGTAGCTACAAGAAACTTTTGCAGTCTCACGAAAGGTTAGAGTTACTCAATAATAATTGAATATAATAGTTGAGACACAGGATTCAAATATCACTACCTTGTTTCTTGTAAGCACTTATAAAGGCTTTGCTTCTAGTAAATACAAGTTGACAGGTTTTCCTCATTCCTCAGTGATAAACCACACTCTATACCAGATGTCTTTGGAGCAGACCATAACAAGGGTCTCGATGCATCTCATGTTATCGCTGCGCTCCCATTGGTTGGCGAGTCATTACTTAGCTGAGAGCGTTGTAGACACTAGCGCGCGCATATTCTGGTTACGAGACGGTATGCAGAGACGCGTCCATTACTACAGATCTACTGCGTCTAGCATCTGTGCGGTGTATGAGCAGGCGACAGCACTACAACTAGTGACTGGTGCAAGAAGGTATGTTCAAAGACACATTACTTTAATTTTCACTTTTGTAGTCGGTCATTTAGGCTAATTGATACACAGACATTTAATATCGTGTGAACCGCGCTCTCTTGCATTTCGTTCCGTTGTTTATATCTGCTGCAAAAACATCTGGTATAGAGTGTAGCTGTAATAATGGCGTGTATCTATTATAATAAATTATATTATAAAATAATAAAGTATATTATAAAATTATGTATCAAATTTGTTTAATATCTATCTACAATACACAGGTCAATGCTTTTACCTCCCATAGATTTGTTTTTCCATTTTCAGTGCTATAAAATTATTACATATTTTAATTATTGATGGAGTCAGAGGCCATGCAATGTCGTAACTCTCATTTGTAAGGATCGTTAGACTCTAGACATTACAGATAATGAAGGATTTATTATTAAATAGACCAAATTTATTTTTATTTAGTACATAATGTGTACATAGATTTATTAATTGTATATTAATGGAGGTCTTGATTAGATCCAACCAATCAGAAGGAGTATGCTCATTGTCTCAATTCTTACATTCAATTATTATCGAGGGACTCTACGAAATTTTAGTCCGTAGAGACATTTGTAAGCAAGAAAGAAAACTCGATAGTACGAGAAATGACCAGACGATAATTTTGCCTCAAAGTTTTTCAAATAGGGGCAGGATTCCTATAAATGTCACGACATGAAATTCAGCGTTACTTCAATTGAGAAGGAAACATTCTAAGCATTTTTATCGGTTCTTAAAATGGCATCCTCTTTAGCCGAGTTCCATTCAACAAACCTCAGACCCAACGGCAAACATGACAACCGCTAGACCACAGAGGAAGACTTCAATGATTACTTCCCCCACATATTAGAGTGGCCAAAATAAAAAGCACAAATAAATAACACGACAAAAACACATGAGAACAGACTATTACAAGTAACAGACAACAAGCTGCCTTTTTCGGTGACAAAGGAGAAACAAGATTGCATTTGAGAGGTTCAATGGAGTCCGTTAATTAAGAATGAACGGCTTCTGGGGCCATAAAACAAAGTCCTCCATATAAAGGAGAGTCGAATCTATGACTCACCTCCTAATTGATCTTCATATTCTCTCAATAAGGCATTTTGGTTCACATACGGGGTTCGTTTCGGTTTTGTTTTTATTGCATTCTGATAATCCTGGAAGTGCAGCCGTCGCCATGGCAGTCTTTGCCTAATTTGAGGAAATGTCGCTAGGGTCGTAAAAGTGTAATTTCTGTTGTTTCGATTAGGTCGTAGGCACTAATTTGGATAAAACCTTTCCAAGACTTGAACACGTTAACTTGATGGTAATAAATGCAAACGCCATCATAAACAGTCTGAACAACTTCAGAGGTAGCAATTGCTCATAATTCCTCTCAAATTTACCTTGTCAAGAAACGTGTTCTCATTTTATTAGCACAAATAATTACAAGAAGGAAATTACAGGAACAATAAACGTGAAAGTTGAATTATTTAATGGACCACTTGTGGCTCTCGATGTGTAGTTTTAGTGACTGCAATATGAAATTATTATTAATAAAATATTAAATTCTTTCAGAAATACATTAAAATTACTAAACTCGAAATGTGTAAAGAATCACAGACCACGAAATAATAATCACTCACATAGAATCAACACTGACAAACTCAGGTCGACTTGACTGAAGTGTATTTCTCCCAAGGCCGATATAATGTAACATCAATTTCTAATAAGACTGGCGATAAAGTTATTCAATATTGTCGAAAAATGTTCTGATAAGCTATTATAGCTCGCTTTCGAAGTCAGAATTCGCTACCGTATTCACCATAGCTGCTAGAAGTCATCAAATCAAGATGCTGTCTGGGACAGATTCCCACAATCTGGCCGAAATTTTATGAATTTCTTTCCTCAGTTCATAACGCTAATCCAAGGTATTGTGACGACAACGTGAGATTCGATCTCACGACCGACGGAGGAGAGGCTAAGTCGGCCGTGTTTTGGGCGGGTTGCGCGCGCATCTGGTGCTTGCAGAGAGAAGAAAGGGGAAAGAGTGATCGCGGCGGAGAGGAGGGGTCCGGATTGTTCGAGTGCTTTCTCTGGAGTGCTATCTGGACGCGCGTCGAAAAATCGCGAACTCGAACTTTCCAGGCTACGTTGCTGTGGTTATAAAAGAAGAAACGCGAGTGAACTCGGACTGTGTGATTCATGATTAGTTCAGTCAGTAAGCCAGTGAACAGAGCAAGCCAGCCAGTCTTGTGTACCGGAGTTCGACTTGAGTGTGCGTCCGCAACTGTGTGAGCATTAGAAGGCCTGAGTTCGAGTGCAGTGGACCGCAGTTGGAGGGACCTGAGTTCGGGTGCAGTAGACCGCAGTTGGAGGAACCTGAGTTCGAGTACAGCGAATCGTCTCTGAAGGTCTGTGGTTCGAGATACTGTGAACTTGAGTGACTGAGCTAGAAGAACTATGAACTGAGAACTGACAGTTCTGATTTGTAAATAGTGCTTTGTAAATATTAGTTAAGATTAACAGTTCATTGTTGTTCGTAATAGTCCAAGTAAATTGCCATTGTCGTCTGTGGAGTGCACTAACGAATACTGTGTTACTGTGTGGAGAGCAAATCCTATTGTTGAGATAATAAAATTACATTGTTGTTCAGTATCAAGAGATAATAAAATTACATTGTTGTTCAGTATCAAAAGTTACAGTATAATGCTTTAGGCCACACTGATACGATGGGGGAAGAAAAGTACGCCTACGATGGTGACTTCAACTAAGAAAATAAATACAATTATATTCAAAATTAAACAATTTTTTGCGAACAAATTACGACCTACGCTTTACGAGAAAAAGCTGTACACAAACCGTACACTCAAAAACATTACTTTGTACACCAGCATTCAAACAGCCTTTTCTGTTAGTCAAATCGTGCATAATGCCACATTATTGTTCCAGTACCGTAAAATATTAACATGACAACTAAAACGTAATGACTTCTTTTATGACGACATAACTTCTGCCATAAAATTAATATTATGAAACGAAATGATTTTCCGTGCAATAATATTTAATATATCACAATTGTCATAGCAATTCATTCTTCATAGACCATGACACCATTACAAATTGTGTAAGTTATTTCTTTATCGACTGTTTTAGAATGCTGTCATTAAAAATATCATATGAAACAAGTTTATAATATTATACAGTTATTGATAAAAATTAAGCCGGTATCAGAAATGCTGTAAACTTTTCCGTAAAATTATCGCTAGCTAAGTTTTTCAACATTGCAATACTTTACATTTATACCACGTATAATGAAAAACCAAAAAGTCGTCTGATGACTGGATAAGACTGACATAGGCTGAAAGTCCGAAATTCCCAGAGAAAACGTGCTGTCACGTGAACAGATCTTCAGGTCGTTCAAGATATGAATTTAAACATTACTGTTAAAGATACATCTCGGTAGTCGAACAGTCTTCCTTTACAGCCTCACGTGATAGTCACAGCTGTACAAGCGTTGATTAGAAAATTGCGAGACCTCCACAGTTGATAATAGCGATTTTATAGCATGAATTTAGTCCTGCAGTGCAAGACAGTTCAATGACGAATATGTCATCAGTATGGTTTATATATACTCGTAACAGAGGCTGAATGCTTGTATCTATTAAGTCAATGGCCCCTTCGTAAAGCGGATGGATAAGTGTTCACATAACAATGATATTCACTATGACACAACTTCAACTGTTGATTAAAATGTAAACCATTAATTGTGTGTATGATAGAAATGTCGGCACTATTTTCTGAATGGAAAAATGAGATCTAAACGGATTTTCTAACATTATTTTGTAAAAAATACGATTTTATGGATTGTGTGGTTAAAGCTTTCGAAATTACGTACTTAGATTCATTTCATCCCTGTTGGTTTGAGTATCAAACTTCTTCTTTGATAACTAATGGAATGAAAAATCTACTTTCCGTCACAAATATAATTTCCTTAAATTTATTTGGAGACTGACTAACTGGTTGTTAATTCTATTATTTGGTTTGCTGTTTGGTTGTATTCTCTATTGGCTTGTTCCTTTGCTTTTTGGCGATTGGTTGGTTTTTCGTTCACTTTCTTTGTCAGTTGATTGGTTGATCGTTAGTTTACTTTTTTGTTTGTTGAGTGGTTTTTCTTTGTTGGTTGGTTGTTCGTTTACTATTTTCTAATTGGTTGATTGTTCGTTTACAATTTTCTAGTTGGTTGGTTGTTCGTTTACTTTCTTTATTGATTACTTTCTTGTTCGTTTGCTTTCTTTGTTGGTTGGTTGGTTGGTTGGTTGGTTGGTTGATCATTTAATTTCTTTATTAGTTGGTTGTTCATTTACTTTCTTTTTTGATTGGTTGTTCATTTACTTTCTTTACTGGCGGTTATTCGTTTGCTTCTTTCTTGGTTTGTTGTTCGGTTCTTTGCTTTCTTGTTTATATATTTTGTTATTTTCTTTATTGGTTATATGACCGGTTGTTTACTTTGTACAAGGGAGGATCAAAAAGTAGCCTTAATAATTTTTTTATTAATTGAATATGTAAAATAACACTACAAACACTTCATCACTTTTCAACATAGTATAACAATAACACTTGTATTGAACTTAGTGGGACTATGTTGAAAAGTGATTAAGTGTTTGTAGACTTATTGTACATATTCAATTAATGAAACAATTATTAAGGTTGCTTTTTGACTCTCTCGTTGATAAGTTATTCGATTTTTGTTTTTATCGGTTTGCTGTTACATTTTTCCATTATCTTTGGTAGTTCGAGTGTTTGTTTCGTTGGTTGGTCGATCTGTTCATTACTTGGCTGATTGTTCAACTAGTTGGTTGTTCTATTTTATTTTGTCAACGAGAAAGCGAGGGTGACTGAATAAGAAGAGCCATTAAATGTCTAAAGCTTATTAATGTATTTCTTGTAATTCTCATTTTTTCTTGTAGGATAAAAGTGAGACAAAGCTGCAAGGTACTTAGAAAAAACTACTTGATATGAATATTTGATTAAATGGGGAACTTACTCGTGTTAATAATTATGTAAGCATATGCGGCTTACAGCTGTTTCGGTGTTACTTGACACCATCCTCAGAGCCTTCTGTCTCTCGGTGTTATCTCAACATTGATGCCTGTTGTGTGGGTGCGTTCGTTTGATGAAGAGTTGAGTCAAATAGTGTGTGTGTTCTGAAATTGATCTGTGTGTTGAGAATTTGATTGGGGTGTGTTTTAGTGTGTCTGTATATTTCATATTGTTCTAGTGTGTTGAGTTTTTGGTATTTGGGTTGTATGTGTAGGATTTCCATGTCAGTATTTATGTTGTTGTATGTGTGGTTAGCATTAGTTATGTGTTCGGCATATGTAGACGTATTGTGTCCTCTGGTTATTGCTTTAATGTGTTCTTTGTATCGAGTTTAGAATGATCTTCCTGTCTGTCCAATGTAGAAACTGTCGCAACTATTACATGTGAGTTTGTATACGCCTGTGTGGTTGTATTTATTTGTTTGTGTTTTATGTGTGTTAAGATGTCTTTGTAGTGTGTTTTCTGTTCTGTTTGCTATGTTGTATTTCTCTTTTCTGAATGAGGATGCGATCTTATGTGTAAAAATGGATTACTTGATATGATTCCCAATAGATGGCTGCAGGGGGATCCCGAACTTCCTTTACGTCTTTCTGTTTGGTTAGTTCTGTTGTCGCATTGACCATCACGTTAGCCATATAATTTAAGATAAGTTCTTCTTAGGCCTACTTCAGTTCATATTTTAATGTCCTTCAATTTCTTCCTAATATATATTTTATTTTACATAAATAACTTTTGTGCGAGATCGTGCGTATTTGCTTGTTTTCCGCACAGAACCAATACGCGGTAAGTGTGAAATACCACATTCAGTATTCCCAACGTAACACACACAACAATTTCCCTCTTCTTACCATTCATTTTACTGCTTTAGGCTTTTAACATATTATTTTTAGAGACGTTTAACATAGTAATAATTATAAATTGGAAACTTACCACTGCAATTTCACCTAAATTGCAATGTTAATTATTGTTTTTAAATATTTGCAAAAATTAAGTAAAGTCTACTACTCCACGAAACTTATTGCATTCCTGATACAAGTAACATTAAGGAAGCCGTGAAAAAATCAACAAGATTCCAGATGCCGATGTTATTACTGCAATATGCTATATAAATAATATTGTTAAAATATTAAAATGAAAAATAAATCATTACATAACCTTACCGTTTGTTTTAAGTTCGCATTTATAGACTGGGGGGAAAAAAAGACAGACGTATATCACGGCCTGCTGGAGTATAGTAAACACAGAAAACATTTTATAGCAACAATATTGAAGAAAGATATTTTGGTTTTCCGAAGTTGCCGTCATTAAACAGAAACCAACATGGAAATTTCATTGCAACTAATTAGAAATTCGTCTTTCAGGTATGTAATAAACGATCTTCGCACAAAATAATGTACGATACGCGAGCGGTATGTTTGTTTTCATGTTCTCGGAAATTAAAAAAGCTCAACTACGTTTCGCTTTTTCAATCTTTTCCTCGACCATGAAAACGTCAACATACCGCTCTTGTAACGTATATTACTATACCATTTGTTGAGACATCTCACCTTTGCAATATTCAAAAGAACTGTTTGACTATAATAACGTTTACTACTGTTTCCCTCTTAAGTAATCAGCATCAACAAATACCATCACCCTAACTATAGAGACAAAGTTTAAATTATAGTGAGCGGGAGTCAAGGGTGTAAAGTGGACTCACAAGTCAAGCATGATGAAACTGTACTGTAATTGATACACAGGCGGGTGTTGATTGAGGAAAGTGTCGAAACTTGTGGTTCCCGACCCGCCCATTCGAGATGCACACTACTATCAGCCTCTCATCTACCAATTGACCTTTCAGCTTCGAGTTCAGCAGGCAACACTTCTCTGACCTTTCACATGCATGCTACAGACCCCGCCCACCCCTATATTGAGTCGAGACGAGCACATCACCTCGTAAACTGTCAATCGACCCTCTGCAATGCAAATATCTTCAACCCCTCACAAACCACGCCCTTCAATAGAATTCTCCGCAATATAAGGACGTTCTAGGTGGTTACCAGGCCTGTCAATGAATCTGAAGTTCGCTCATTCAAATTAGGCCGAAGACGAAGGTTCTTTACAGGACAAGTATTCTTATTATGATTTAACTTATTTCAATATTTTATTAGAGCTTATAAGATATTGTTGGTAGAAACAAAGATTATGATTGGCAAGGGGAAAACGAAGTAAAACAACAGTGACCACAAAAATACATACTACAATATTGATATAACATTGTTCTATAGGCTCATATATATAATCTCAATTACATACAATGAGTTTTACTGGTGATAGGTTGTTGTTGCAACAACAGAAGTATTACAAAGACGTCTAAATGAACCTAAAGTCATTGCTTGAAGATATAATATATACGAGACTTTAGCAAAAAAAAAGAAGAAATATGTATTTTTTTTCAGCAATTGAAGGCAGTCAACAAGTAAGAACAAAAATTGTAATAGATGATAAAATAACAGAACAGGTGAAATATTTTGGCATTCCAATTGAAGTGAGCATAAAATCGAAATTTATTTATTTATTTACTTATTTACTTATTTATTTATTTATTTATTCATTCATTCTGGTATAGTTAAGGCCATCAGGCCTTCTCTTCCACAACACCAGCAATACAAATACAATAATAGAAATAAACAGAAAAAATACACTATATACAAAGTAAAGCTACACAAGAAATAAAGAGAGAGAGAGAGAAAAAAAAAACACTATAAACAAAGTAAAGCCACACAAAAATATACACAGGTTGCAGTCACACAAACTTTAAATGAGTGATTAAGTATCATAATTAATTGTATCCTAATTAATTAACTAACATAAACAAGAAACTTGCAATTTTAATCTAGATTAAAAAAGAAATAGAAAAAAAAACACAAATCAATACTTTTAGCAATACCTAAAAAAACATTAATTAAGACAAAATTTTCCAATATAATTTTAAATTGTGATAAAGTCGGGCAGATGACGTCATTAGGTAACGAATTCCAGAGGCGAGGTATTTCTACAGTACAGGGAGATGAGTATAAAGACATTCTATGATGAGGGATAGAAAGAAGTGCTTGATGTCTATTTCGAAGAGTTGTAAGAAATTGAAAGCGCGATAAAGATAATTCGGAGTAGAAGTATGCATGAATCTAAACAGAAGAGACAGTGAATGTATTGTTCTTCGTTCCTTCAGACGCACCCATGAAAGTAACTGGAGGGAAGGTATTATATGGTCAAATTTACGAGTATTGCAGATGATTCGTATGCACACATTATGAACACGTTGTAGTCTCTCAGCTAAGAGTGAAGTTACATTAGTTAGCAAGGAATCGCAATAATCAAAACATACTGTAGATAAAAATTAAACACATTTAATTAGTACCATTACATGAAGTTGGGAGTTTTCTGAACAGTAATGCATATGAAAAGTAGGCCTTTTCTGAACGTCGTTAAATAAAGTTACTTCATCGCACGTGTGAGGTAAACTAACTATATCTTATCCTAGTGACTGTAATGTTGTTCAAATTGTTATCATCTCCCAGAAATGGCTCATTACTTTACATGTGAAATAACATGTTGATTAGAAAGAAAGAAATTTTTACATCATGTTAGAACTTTAAACAATTCATTACAGTGAACACTCGTGTGTAACATAATTTATTACAATAGTCTTTTAATTGGATAAGATAAAATGTTGTATATTACACGTGGCTAAAAGTCCATCATGTGTCCGCGACAAAAATATCTCACTCAAAAATAATGGTCAATTTAAACCACTTATAAGACAAATAACTATTATTGCACAGCATATTTCATGGCCTACTCTATTAGGTTTATATTATTTTATATTACTTTTAACCCTAGAAACAGAATGTTATTACCATTTATGTTAAAAATCGATCCATGACCTACTCTTTCTATTTTTGTTGTAATACATATAATTACATAAGCAACTTGTGTGTGACGTAGTTTTTTATGAATTCTCATAATTTCAGACTCGTCTACGACTAGAACTGAGAAACTTTCAAAAGAGGCTCTTAAATTTTTATAACATTTGCAATTTTATATTTATGCAAAATAAGCGTCTCGTTTATGATTGTCATTAAAACAAGGATGAAAAATGTCATTGAACTTGAAAGTGATATCACTATGTGTGTATCGAATACAGACTCCAGATTTGAGAACTATTTTCGGAAAAACAGGCACATTTGTGCCATTAATGATTTTTTCCCTTAGAGTATAACTACTGAAGTTTTTTTATTTTATGTTTAATGTTGTTTATATTTGGAAACACATGGTAAGTGTATGTTATTATAGTAAATAGTTTTTTTTTTTTTTTGTTTTCTTTTGTAAATAATCTCGCGACCCCCCTCTGCTCCTTACACAACCCCCCCTGGGGATCGCGACCCCCAGTTTTGGAACCACTGCTCTAGTCTAACTTGATACATGCATATCGTCGTTGTTCCTGCAATAGCTCTATGTGCAAAACATAAAATTTTTCAGTAGGAAGAAAAACAAGTCATTTATTCATTCTATGGCAGTGGTACATAGGAGATTGTGAATTCTTACATTTTCGAAAGAAAGAAATATAATTACATCTAGGAGATTTTATTATTTGCTGTATCACTATTTAAGTTATTTAATAGAGTAAAGATCTGAAAATCAATAAATATGTCACATAGGAGTTATTGCAGGAACAACGACGATATAATATACATACATGCATCACACATAGGCCTATGTATATTATATAGAATAATTATGTCAGAAGAACATAGGCTACAGGGAAGTTGGTAAGCAAACGAAAGATCTGAAAACATCTGACGTGAGAACTGTTTTCTTCGAACCCGATCAGATAAGTGTTGGTTAACATAACAACGGCGATATATCCTTCAATAATTGCAGACCCGCCAACGATCATGCAGCCGTGTGAATCTCCCTAGACTCTGCACTAATTAGCTATCAGCATAGTCTGTGGCTCCATTCTCACATACTAAAGAGCTCCGTAAATATTCCTGCATCCGCCCTACACGCTGCCTCCAAAATTCTGTAACGATTCGAGGGCTACCAATACTTCTCTTGTGTTTTCTATTCCTTCTCCTCCTCTTCCACACATACACACATATGTGTGTGTGTTTTCGTATTTTTTCTTTCGGTTTTGCTTCTCCTTTATCTCCTTTACTTCTTTCATCTTAAGAATTCCTTTCAATATTTATTATTAATGTGTGTTATACTTAAACTATGGCATATGTACGAATTTTATTTATGGAGGAGGGGCTCGAAACTTGCACCGCAGCCTGAGGCATATTGTGCTTACCACTCCTCTTCTGTTGCCGAACAGTCGCATACGTCGAATACAATACGTCGCACCGTGAAATTAACCCGAACTGAAGACAATGACATTTGAATTAATGATAGCGAAATGAGTCCGAGGTCCAATGCCGAAAGTTACCCAGCAATTCCGCTTCAATGTGTTGAAGGAAAACCTCGGAAAGAACCCCAACCAAGTCACTTGTCCCAACCAGGATTTGAACCCGGGCCCGCTCGTTTCACGATCAGACATGTTAACCGTTACTCCACATCGGTAGACTAATCCTATCCATTACTTCTATCACTTCTATTTGTACTATATGCATCTGTAATACAGTTGATGTGTAAACTGTCATCCATAATAATTATTATATATCCTACTCTGAATATTTAGCAAGAAATCTGCCTTCTTTTGTTTCTCATTTCTATAGAAATTTACGTTTAAAGACATGGATAGGCCGTATACTGAATATTTTAACGGAATAATTCTGTAGTGCTCGGGAAAAGTGGCACAAGTCAAAAATTTTAACTTTACAGGCGAAGGAAAAAAAACTGTCTTTACACTGGTTTATGTCGATATGACTTCCTTCTATATGAATTATTGTAATGGGAGAAATACTTATGTCTCTTTTCCCAAGCGAGCAGATGTTCCGTAAGTTGTCAATAAATTAATAAAAAATGTTTGTGGAAACTGACTTATGTCACTTTTCCCAAGCATTGCAGAATTAATAACACATCATTCTTTTTATTTTTTATTTTAGTTTGTTATTTAACGACGCTGTATCAACCACTAGGTTATTTAGCGTCGATGAGATTGGTGATACCGAGATGATATTTGGCGAGATGAGGCCGAGGATTCGCCATAGATTACCTTGCATTCACATTACGGTTGGGGAAAACCTCGGAAAAAACCCAACCAGGTAATCAGCCCAAGCGGGGATCGAACCTGCTCCCGAACGCAACTTCAGACCGGCAGGCAAGCGCCTTAACCGACTGAGCCACGCCGGTGGCTCACATCATTCTCATCCCATTTTGTGTTTCCACAGACATTTCCATCAAAATTGAAGTTTAAAGCCTCATTTATAAGCATTGAACTCAACCGTTTGTTTCTTACTTATGTTACGTGTGTCCATATGTATTTTGAGCTAACTCGGTATTCACATTTCTTCGTAAGTACAAAGTATTCACTATAATTTGTTAACTGCGTCACGAAATTTGTGTGCACCCTGTGCTTTGACCTACGCACTATCAAGGAATGGCAGTTAGGTAAACACACACATTACACACAGTCGTGGTGCACGCTGGTGGTGATTTCATGATCACCAGAGCGTGATGCTGGTCACACATAATGAAGCTGTTTTATGGGGGATCTCATCTTTCACGCCCCAAATTAATTATCGTGCACAACGATCCCTCACCCCCGAGATAAAACAACTACTTTCAAAATTACACCCCTCGACTGTAGATGTTATTTCGTAGCCGCCATTTTCAGTTACAGAGAAAACAAGTGCCTTTTACACTACACGAAATAGAGCTGTACTGTAAGCGGGTACAGTTAACAATAATCCGAACAATGAAAAGAGATACAATCACCCATTGAATACGATTCTGTTTATCCGCATGTTTCGCAAGTTATTAATGTTAACTATATATTTCATCTCTCTTCTTTTGTAATTCACTTTTGAGCTTTTGGGGTTATCTTATAAAGAAAATACCCCTCTTGAAGTTTTTCTTTTATGTCGGTTTATCTATAGCACCACGCTTCTGAATTAGTATACCTACTTGAAGTTACAGTTACTACTTTCTTCATGGAACCATTTTTTAAATCCTCCCGCCCCGAAAGGTTTAAGTTTCAAAAAAAAAAAAAAAACAACAAACAGAACTGAGTACCGAATCTTTTCCGAGGATAAGAGATGGTCCGAGCGTAGTGTCAACACACCGCCTCATTCTAATGATGAAGTGAAAGCATACGTATGTATGGTCCGTCCCAGGAATCTGCGGAGTAACTTCGCGCATATGGGGGCGGAGTTCATCTGTGATGGACTGTACTGCGGGCAGCATCAGCTCGAGTTCGCTAAGGGGTAAGATACTCGTGATAGAAGGTGGAGTAGAGTTCAGATAGAAATTATCCCCTCCTGCAAGAGATTGCTCGCTTCCTTCAAGGAATACCTCCCCCCAGAGCGATCATTGGCCCTAGCCCTCCCACATACCACTTGCACAGAGGTCTTGTTTCGTCTTTCTACTCCACAGATTCCTGGGACAGACCATAACTCCATCGCACCTTGGATATCATGACGTCTGAAGGGGATACCTTACCTTAACCTTACAAAAATACCATATCCAAGAAAGTTTTAACACAACTAAACGTCCATTTTTCTGACATACATTATGAAAAAAATTGATTATTGTGTACAGGTTGAACCGTAAGTAGGTAATGTCATTAATATCAGGGCGTTTCCTTTGACATATTTCAAACAAAAAAGTTTAATACAATTTTGCTCGTTTTTGCTTCCCTTTCGAGATAAAAATTGTTTTATATGGAACATATCACAGCATGTTTTGGGAAAGCCATTGATTTAATTCCCAAAATCCTCAGTCATTTTAAAAGAGCAGTGTATTATGACAATGAATGATTGAAAGAATTTTAGTTTTGTCCTTTAAATATATAGAAATTTGATCCGAACAAATGTAACTTTTCGTTCTGAAAAGGAATTTTGTTCGGATCAAGTTTCTGCGTATTTAAAGGACAAAACTAAAAGTGTTTCAATAATTTATTATCATAATACACTGCTCTCTTAAATTGACTGAGCATAGTGGAAATTAAATCAATGGCTTTCCCAATCCGCGTTTTGAAATGTTTGGTATGAAATAATTTTTATCTCGGAAAGGAAGCAAAAACGAGCAAAATTGTATTAAACTTTTTTGTCTGAAATATCTCAAAGAATAACCCTCTGAAATTAATGACATTACTTACGGTTCATTCTTTATATGTACCTCAAAGATCATCAATTGGAAATATATTGCGGGAAAGACGGAATTCATTTAGCATAATTTTCCACTATGATATTTATTCTTACATAATTGGGACTATACTGAGGACATTAAAAAAACAAAGTAAGAAGAGATACAATTATTATTAAGATATGGCAGCAAGAATCGAGCTCTAAATAGAAAGGTTAAAAGACTAGTAGAAACAGTTGAAACGTTTTCTAAGATAGTACAGGTGTCAGGATTTTCCCTACATAATCATAAAATTAGTTCTGCAATACGAGAAAAACTGAACATATATATAGGCCTACCAGTCAGGGAAAAACTCGATAGTTTTGAAGAAAACTGGTTTCAGAGTATATGAAGAACTTACCATACCAGAATTATAAAAATAGATATATATATATATATATATATATATATATATATATATATATATATATTGGAATACCAACCAACACGATCACAATCAGTGGCCGACCCAGAACTCGATGGAAACATTCTTTGAGTTCAGAGGCCTTAAATTCTAATGCATAGTGCAGAAGAAGAAAAATAATTTATTCTTCAGCAATATCGCAAATATAACTTAACCACCTCGCACATGTGAATAACCACAACCGAGGATATCTTTACTTCTGGATTGGCAACATCTTTCCGTAGAGGAAAGGAAGATTTTTGTGTTGTAAGCCTTATTGTTCCTTTTCATCTAACTTATGCCACAAAACCAAGCGTCATGTGTTTAGAATTACAATACCAATCTTTTGTTTGTTTCAGTTTCTGTTATAGGTAGCTACCGGTGAATAAGAACCGAGAGACGAAGACTCTTGTGACATATGTCAGTGAGTGCTCATTAATTTCAACTCATTACATAGCCACTGGAGCTTAGAAAATGAACAAGTCACATTATGCAGAATGTAATATCTTCCTGTCATAAATGCTCACGGTATAACCTTCAGGCCAATGTTAGGATCACACTTTCATTACTCTGATCAGGCATCGACCCCGGGCCCACCGAGTTCTCTGACACTGGGTCACAGCACTGAAGTGTTCACCTTATAGAGTGAGCCATGTCCTTGCCAACAGATGAATGACCGTACAGCGAATGAGGCGGGACAGGCCCACCTGTTGCGCGTCCCCCACCCCTCGAACCCAAGACTGGCTCGCATTGTGTAACAGTTGTCACGCTGCACTGACAATAACACAATAATGCAGCGTGGAGTATACGGTCGTGGGTTTGAATCCTACCAAGACACGGTATGTTTGTTCATTAGCATTGTGATGACTTGCAGCGTATAGCCTACGGGTAATGAACACAATGTCTCAGTGTCCACTTTACTCGTATAAACACACTGTTACCACTGCAATGTTACGAATTTTGTGAGAGTTACTGCTGATATACCTACGAAGATTCTCTGTGCGACAGACAACCTAATATGTATGCAAAGGAGTTTGCCTATCTTCCTTGTATTTTAGTGTTAATTATTATGGGTTATAGCTAGACCTTGAATTTTTAGACTCTAAAAGTGTAATTTTTAAAAGGCATGTTGTTCAGTTTCCGATAAGCTTGAATATATAAGTTAAATAAATAATGTATTTGCCGTCTTAGATAGCTTATCAATCGCTATATGATTATTTATTGACATAATTAGTATAACATACAGAACGATTTTAAATCGATGAACGTTTTTGGCAGTGATCTGACATCTTCAGATCATTAAATGGTGATGTTACAAAATATGAACACTTTACAAGATTTATATACAAACAATTTCATGGTTAAAAATCAGTTGTCATATAAAATGATTAAAATTATGTAAAATGCTGATTGTTAAATAGTTTAAATGTAACACTGAAATATTAAAATTAAAATGAAAAATTGATGTACGGAAACACCATTAATGTTGTTTGGCTGTAGTGTTATTTCTAAAAATGTAGATTTAGGCACATAAAATAAGTTTTAAAAACTGTAAAATATGTTCTAAAAATACTATTTTAGGCTTTTTAGTAGGTTATTTTACGACGCTTTATCAACATCTTTGGTTATTTAGCGTCTGAATCAGATGGTGATAATGCCGGTGAAATGAGTCCGGGGTCCAGCACCGAAAGTTACCCAGCATTTGATCATATTGGGTTGAGGGAAAACCCCGGAAAAAACCGCAACCAGGTACCTTGCCCCGACCGGGAATCGAACCCGGGCCACCTGGTTTCGCGGCCAGACGCGCTGACCGTTATTCCACAGATGTGGACTTTCAGACTTTTAAAAATGTGTAATACCACATAATATCACTATTATTAGCAGAAAAATTTATTTATTTATTTACTTATTTATTTATTTATTTAACCTGGTAGAGATAAAGCCAACAGGCCTTCTCTTCCCCTCTACCAAGGGATTACAACTACAATATTAAGAATACAATTACAATTATAATTACAATTAATATTAAATTTACAATTGCAATAAAAATAAAAGTACTAAAAGATTAACTGATTAATAAAAGCTAGACAGTTTATTGTAAAATTTAAGAAGAGAGGAGCATTTCTTTTATTGATTAAGTAAAAATTAAACCTACTCTACGCAGTAAGAAAATGCTTAATACGTTTGCTTTTGGACGCTACTAAATTCCGACAGTCTCTGATGTCACTGGGTAGGGTATTCCACAAGCGCGAGAGCGAGATTGTGTATGATGATGAATACAATGATGTATTATGTGTTGGTATGGCTAGTATGCGGCTATTTTGCGTGCGTGTGAAGAGATTATGATATGATGACAGGTAACTGAAATGGGAGACAAGGGAGGTAGGTGTAGAAGTGTGAAGGACTTAGAAAAGGAGAACAAGAGAATGAAAATTTCTACGTTCGTTAAGCCGTAGCCAGTTTAGAGTTCGGAAGGATGGGGTAATGTGGTCAGCTCGACGAAGCGAACACAAGAATTATGAACACGTAATTTTTGCGACTGGTTAACATTGAGGTCAGTCAGTAGAAAATCACAATAATCGAAGTGGGGCATTACTAGTGTATGGATGTAAGAAGTATGAAATTAATAAAATAAATAAAGTTAATTAACTAGGTATAGTAAATCTATTTATTGACCACAAAGTAAAATTATTGTCATTGTTTTTACATTGTTTTGATGCTCTTATTCTCCTAGTGATATCCTATCCATAGTTGGCATTGGAATATATCACATTTATTCTTTCCTAGATTTTCAGGTGTTTAACTGCATCTTTCATCTGAACAAATCATTTTGTAAACTGAAAAAGATCTTTCATCTAACACTGACGTTATAGTTGTATATTTAAACTTATGCTATAATAGCCATGCTTATTTGTTCCGGTACATCTACATCCACCTCATTCATGACACATACACTATTCAGAATTGAAAATCCAGGATTTTTTCTTAATACATTACTCCATTTATCCCTAACCTTGTCACTAACCTTCCCTTTTCCAATTTTTTCTTTAGTTTCTGCTTCCATAATGATTGAAATTTGTTCCTGAAGGGATTTCCCGTTTGCTTCAAGTTTCGTCATACAGCAAGACAGAAATGAAAATTTTGATTGGATGTAAACAATACTCCCTACTCCTCCGACACTGTTCAGTGTGATTTTGGTTATTCCTCAAGTTGATGCTGAAAGGAGCCTGATTTGAATCAATATAAGACATTATGCGGAACGCGACGGCCCAGCTGAACACCATTCCAAAAGATGCGTGCCAGAAGTGCTTCCAACGCTGGCGGGACCGCTGCTGGGAGAAGTGTGTGCATTACCAAGGGGACTAATTTGAAGGAGATTAGAGTAAATGTATTGTGTATGAATAAATGTATTTTTGTCGACCAATGGTTCGATATTTTTTCTAATACAGCTCGTATGTTAGGGAAACCAACAAGACTGATCTGCATATTCCTCATCTGGTTATAAACAAAGCCAGTGCAATAGCTTAACCTGAATGCTTGTGTTGTAGTCGTACATCCCGCCTTGCGACATCCCGCAAAACTGCAGCATGAAGTAGTCGCTTCCAGCAAGATCCGTTTCAGCGGCAATGTATGCACGGCTTCATTTAAGCAAATGAGTTGTTATCTTCCTGTAAAAACGGACCCGCAAAAACGCAATGCGTAGGCCCAGCCTTAGAAGAACAGAGTAAGACGGACAGACGTGCCGCACACACGTTTGTTTTACGTGTTTCGTTCGACTTGCTCAGTTTGTAACCAGTTACGAACTCAAAGTCAATTAGCAGTAAATCATGATAAGGTAGATGGCAGCGATAGAACAAGGAATCGAGAAGAGGACCGCGACTGAACTGAAAGAGCATCACATTGTTGCCAAGTACGATTCACTTGTGTTTAAATAATGCACAAATCGATTCTACCTCATTGCAAACATTTCACATTATTGCAAAGTTACGATCCATCTCATATTTTAACAAGGTACAGATCGATTTTACGCCACTCATAACGTTTCAAACTGTTGCCAAGCAACGATCCCTCTTATGTTTTTAACAATGTACGGATCGATTTTATCTCATCCGGAACACTTCACATTGTTGCCAAGTAACGATCAAACTCATATTTTATCAATATACAGATCGAGTTCACGCTACTCATAACGTTTCAAACTGTTGCCAAGTAACGATCCATCTTATGTTTTTAATAATGTATAGACCGATTTTATCTTATTCGGAACACTTCACATTGTTGCCAAGTAACGATCCATCTTATGTTTTTAACAATGTACAGATCGATTTTATCTCATTCGGAACACTTCACATTGTTGCCAAGTAACGATCCATCTTATGTTTTTAACAATGTACAGATCGATTTCACGCCACTCATAACGTTTCATACTGTTGCCAAGTAATGATCCATCTTATGTTTTTAACAATGTACAGATCGATTTTATCTCATTCGGAACAATTCACATTGCTGCCAAATAACGATCCATCTCATATTTTATCAATGTACAGATCGACTTCACGCCACTCATAATGTTTCAAACTGTTGCCAAGTAACGATTCATCTTATGTTTTTAACAATGTACAGACCGATTTTATCTCATTCGGAACACTTCACATTGTTGCCAAGTAACGATTCATCTCATATTTTATCAATGTACAAATCGATTTCACGCCACTCATAACGTTTCAGACTGTTGTCAAATAACGATCCATCTTATGTTTTTAACAATGTACAAGGACCGATTTTATCTCATTCGGAACACTTCACATTGTTCCAAGTAACGATCCATCTCATTTTATCAATGTACAGATCGAATTCACGCCACTCATAACGTTTCAAACTGTTGCCAAGTAACAATCCATCTTATGTTTTAACAATGTACAGATCGATTTTATCTCATTCAGAACATTTCACATTGTTGCCAAGTAACGATCCATCTCATATTTTAAGAATGTACATACAGATTTAACCTCATTTAGAACATTCCAGTGTTGCCAAGTAACGATTCATCTAAAGCTTTAACAATATAAATGTCGATTCCATCTCATTTAGAAAGCTTCACACCAAGTAACGATCGACCACATTTATTTAACAATGTACATTTCGATATCACTTCAGTGAGACCGCTTTATATTGATCCCAAGAAACATCCCATCTTGTGCATTAACAATGTATAGATCGATTTCACCTCACTCATAACTAGGGCCAGGAAGTTCATGCATTTGCATATATTTTTCCATTCGCTGTAATTAATTTCCGATTAACTTCACGAATCATCTGCAGTTAAGCTCATCATATATTTGCATATTTTGTTATTTTTTTCTCTCGATATTTATATTATTGTAGCATAGTCACCGGCATGGCTCAGTCGATTTAAGGCGCTTGCCTGCCGGTCTGAAGTTGCGTTCGGGTGCGGGTTCGATCACCGCTTGGGCTGATTACCTGGTGGGGTTCTTTCCGAGGTTTTCCCCAACCGTAATGTGAATGCAAGGTAATCTATGGCGAATCCTCGACCTCATCTCGCCAAATATCATCTCGCTATCACCAATCTTATCGACGCTAAATAACCTAGTAGTTGATACAGTGTCGTTAAATAACCAACTAAAATAAAAAAAAGAAAATGTAGCATATTTTCGTGTTTAAGCTCATTAAAACTGATTTTATATTGCATTAAAATGCATAGTTCGGATTTTTAAAACAAAAACTTCATATTAAGTTTTGAAATCGGTATTTAATGAAATTATTATAATTATTTTTACCAGAAAAGTAATGAGAACCACTGATGTAGAGATCAGGTGCAGACCCACAAATAAGCTTACGATTAAGAATTAAGTTATGGTTTGAAATAGCGAATGAAAGCTATAGTCCCGTCACTCTTATTTCCGGCAGCCAATCAGGTTGCAGGTTGACTACATTTAAACGTGTGCATCTTATGGTTCGCTGATGATGACGTTATGCGTTTCCTAAGGCTCGATAAATGCTTAATATAATCGCCCGCCATTTTGGCTCTTTCGTTGACTTTCGCAGAAAGCACACGAGGACGTTATTTGCCGCTCAATTATTTACTGAATTACAGTGCGTTTGATTTATTATCATAGGAGCTACGACATGATAATGTTTAACGTTGTGGCAAATAGTTTCCTCGTCTGGTAGCTCGGCAACGAAAGAACAAAAATGGCGAACGATACTACCTACCTAGACTTTATAGAACCTTCACTTCCTAAGACGTAAGCAAAGAGGAGGAGTCACACCGGGAATATCAGCGTCGCGATTATAGGATAGGAGTTAGAGAATAACAGTAATTCCGATTGTAGGAATTCTGAGACTTCGAAAGAAAGGAATATCAGTAAGGATATCAGCATTGATACTAACTTTTGAAAATTCTACTTAAAATTTAGGTAATGTTAATTGCTGTATAATATTAGTACTGAGAAAGTATGTGTCATTTAATTATTATAAATTATCTTAGAATCGTACAAAATTTCCAAATTGGATCAATAAAACACACCTTACACATAACTGATTAATATACACCCCTCGTTCAATTTTGAGAAAAGGACAAAACAAAAAATGTCTGTTGCAAGAACATCTTTCAGCTCACGTTCCACATTCGACCCCGTCCAACCTGTTTGCGCCATTCCATCTACGCAACAATCGCCTTTTATGCAGTCATAATTGCATTTCTCCTCGTATGGCAGCAATACAACTAATGCTTCACTAACTAATATATCTGGAACAAGGAGGGCCAATTAGACCAGTGAGGGGCCATAAAACAAAACACTATCACGGGAATCGCGTCTCGTTGACAACGCCTGGTAGCCACGGAGAAAGGGACAAGTGACTGTCGAGCCAATAATTAATTTCACAGACAGCTAGGCCTATTACTTAAGCTCCGTGCTGTTGCTGGACTGGGTTCAACGCCCGGAGCGAAAACAGGTTAAACACATGACTCACGCATCTTCAAATATATAATTTAATTACGTGCGGTGCACACCCCTTGTGCCGTCCACCCGAAACGCGTTTCGCAAAAACTTTTGTCCTTGAGACGAAGTACTACCTGCACATAAATGGCAAAATCATAAAAAGGAAGATGTCTTGAAAAAGAAAAATAAAAAAGTGATAAAGAATTACATGTTGTTAAATAAGCGAAATTATAAACCTTCAAACATCACAAAAGAATTTACCATGGATATAAAAGAATCATAGTAAGACAAGTTTATTTTTAAATTTTAAGACTGAAATATTAAACGACAGGTTCTCGGTCAAGAATATCTCTCCTACAAAATCATGAATTGTGATTAATGTCTCTTAACAGTCTTAGAAAGCATTGTAATAGTATTCCGATAAGTCAATATAATATGAATATTTGTTTTATTTGTTCAGTCTAATATTTTAAAAACAACAAATATTTATAAATATAAATAATTCATTGAAGTTAAAACATTTACTGCTAACGTTTTCGCCTATTTGGCATCTTCAGGCACATATTCAAACAATATCATGTGGTACACTAATTTTACAGTGATTGGAATAACCATTGAATACATACAAAAACAATCTTAAAATAAACATATTAAAACATATATACAAATTAAATAAACTAATGAACTACAGCTGAGTTAATTATTGTTTTAATAAATTATTTGTGTGATGGTTAAAACCAAATAAATATTATCTACTTCAATTTATAACAACAATTAAAACAACTATAGAAACACAAAAGTAAAATTATAGACATTAAAACAGGTTCAAATTATATAAAACGTTACCTTGTATCAAAGATTAATTACTTCTGAATGTGTCTTGTTAGTGTATTGCACATGATCATATGTACGTTATATAAATAAATGGTTTGTGTCGTTATGTCTAGCATTATTGTTAAAATTATAACTGTATTGAATATGTGCCTGAAGATGTCAAATAGGCGAAAACGTTAGCAGTAAATCTTTTAACTTCAATGAATTATTTATATTTATAAAAATTTGTTGTTGTTTTTAAAATATTGTTAAGTCATTTAGATTGAACAAATAAAACAAATATTCGAATATAATGTCTCTTGACATGTAATGTACTTGTAATGGATCGAGATGTTGCATTTCGCCATCAAATGATTAAAATTTGCATAGTGTATAGGCTCTATTTATCTTAAAATACCGATAATTTTAACATTATTGTATGGTATTCTGATACAGCCTACTTGTTTACAAAAGATTTTTTTTTCTGACTTCGTCTCTTCTCTGTTTTTACTATTTGGTCAGACATGAAATTGTAGATATATTTTTGTATTAGAAATTAATTACGGTATGGTCTTTCCTTATGGAGTTTCACACTGTAGCACCGTGGTCTAAGGCATCATTCCTGAACTCGCGTTACTGAATGAGCGCTGATTCGAGTCCTCAGGGAGGAATGATTTTTCTCATGAAATTTCGGCCAGTGTATGGAACCGGTGCCCACTCAGCATCGTGATGAATTTTGGGAGCTACGATATGCAGCGAAAACCAGCTATTACGGCTGGGGTTCATCATGCAGACCAGACGTTACATCCGTCCTGAGCGGATGATCGTTCACCTCTGCTGAGGTATGTGGACTTGAGGTCAGCAGCTGGCTGGTCTGTCTTGGCCCTTCATGGGCTCTTGAGCCATGGATTACTATTACTTTGTTTATGGAGCTGTGATAAAAGTTAACTGATTTTTTGTTTATATTAGGCCTATGACAGGAGAACGGCAGTATTCCGACAGAAATCTGTAGGAATATCTGCGTTTTAATTTGTCGAAATTTGAGCTTACGCCTCCATCATGGAAAGCAATGTTAGATGAGCATCACGTAATATAGAGCGTATGGAAAAATAAAGGAAAGTTACAAAGACGTGTGAAGATGGATATTTAAATGCAATCACTATGTGAACATTTAACAAAGAGTATGAGGAAAAAAATATACTTGAAAAATAAAATAAAAACAAGTAAAATAACAGTGGCCATTTCTAGAATATTATTCGAATCGTAGAAACTGTTTCAATAGAGATCATATTCTTGGTAATAATATCTGATAAGGGCCACACCTTGGAAACGTTCGTGTTTTGAACTCCACAATCATCCATTCTGCAAAAGACTTTCTGCTCTTTCTTTTTATCTTTGAGGGCATAACTGGTTTATATCTAATAAGGCGTAACAAAACTTGAAGCTGGGCAACACATGTAAAAGGCATTAAAGCGCTGTGGCTGCAGTTCTTTACAAAGCGTAAAATTAATTAATCCCTCAGAATAATAGCCATGTTCATCACCCTTGCACGGCACTTTTATATTTGGAACATTCATACAACCTTGAGCTTCTTTTTTTTATCGTAACGAAAACTGATCGCTTCGAGGCTATTTCCCACTTAGAATTAATAAACGTAGTCTGTTTCCAAACAAGCCTAACAGCGCCCCGGGCTACGCAGCTGTTTTAAAATGAAATTTTATACCATAAAGGTAGAAAAAATCATCAAAAGTATAAAGATCTCTAGCCTTGGGACATCTCGAGTATTCTAAAAAATGTTTAACTACCATATACGAGAGTTACTATGGAAACTGTAACAAAAGAAAGGGGTTCAAAATGTTACGACTCGTTTAAAAACAAAATGTTGCGTGTTTCTATGGAAACTGAAACAAAAGACAACGACCCGGCTTTAAAATGTGTTACAGCTCAAAATTAAATACTCTATACGTTGTATATAGCTAATTTCAGCTTTTAACTACGAGAAGGGACTGCAGTTTCGTTAATGGAAACCGCTCTTCCGGGAAATTACAGTCTTCAGCCATCCCCACAGCTTGCCTTCTCCAATGAGTTCGTTAGAACATTTTGAAGAATGTTAACAATTATTGTAGTGTTGCATTTTGAACAATATTTGATAGAAGCATTAAAACTTTTGGCTTCACTCTGTGACAATCCGAGCTTAGATCCAGTCTATCAGGTATTCTGACTTCGGTATGATAGCAGAAAAATATAGCAATAACTTTTAAAAATAAATTATAGTAAGTGTATCATTTGCGCGCGTTTGTTTATAAGACGGTGTAAACAAAAGAACATGCGCGGGGGTTTCTCATTCTCTTTCACTCCCCTTCTTATGCCCAGTGCGGTTGTAACTGAATTACAGATGAGAAATTATAAATTGTCTTTTCGCTTGCTCTGCATTCCCGCAATCGTTCCAGTCTATTTTTTTTTTTTTTTTTTTTCGATTTTGGCTCAATTTTCGACGGTTCATTTACACGTTTTTTCAACATCACGCTCTCGTTCGTCCTGTCTCTGACTTCGACATGTTTTCGAGCATAAAGCTTCTCAACAATGTAATTTCACTCACCGGTTTCAACTGTACAACGTCACAACAATATATAGAAGACACACTGCCCGACGGCAGCCCCACTCCCACTAATTCATGTATTATAGTCGCGTCACTGTTATTTCCGACGTGTCCCCTCCTTTTTGTTTACGCCTTAGGAAGTGAAAGCTCTATAAAATCTAGGTAGGTAGTATCGTTCGCCATTGTTCTTTATGTTGCCTAGCTACCAGACAAGGAATCTATTTGAAGCACCGTTAAACATTATCATGTAGCTCCTATGATGATAAATCAAACGCATTGTAATTGAGCAAATAATTGAGCGGCAAATAACGTCCTCGTGTGCTTTCTGCGAACGCCAACGATAAAGCCAAAATGGTGGGCGATTATATTAAGTATTTATCGAACCTTAGGAAGTGCATAACGTCATTAGTAGCGAATCACAAGACGCACACGTTTAAATATAGCCGACTTGAAACGTGATTGGCTGCCGGAAATAAGAGGGACGGGACTAGGCCTATAATTTGTGTACATTTGTAGAAATCCACGAACATAAAGAACATTATTTACACGATAACATAGCAAGACACACAACTCCGTAGCAATAGCACACAAAGTCCTCTCTAAACGTCCATCGCAGAATTTACTTCACACCTTTCGACTCGTACCCTGGCCTAAACGATTTCATTTTAAACATTTTCTTACAATACAAAACATGGTTGAATGACATAAGAACATTCACTTCTATCTTCACCTCCCTTCCACTTCGGATTTAAAGCAAAATCTATTGCTAGCCAGTTTTAAACGTGCGAGTCTTCATCGTAAACAAACACGCTAAACATTAAATCACCGAGGACCATACAGACACTTTGAAATAAATCAAAATGTGCTATGAGGACCTCAAATGTGTATTCCGTCAAAACATGGAAATGATCTCCTGCGAACTTTATGGTGTGTGACATCACTTCTGATAAACATGAACTCTCTGATGCTGGAGCGTCCAGCACTACTGCGCCTAGAAGATATACACACCAAGCGAAGTAGATTCTCCTGTACCACCGCGGGCCGTCGATTAGCCACTTGGGTTGTCAACCTATGAACTGCAATGTAATCATAAGCCATTCAAGATTTAATGTGGAAACTGCAATTATGGGCCAATATTTTAATTTACTGTACAGCAAAAGGTTGAATGCTAAGAGATTTATGAGGAAAAGATCATGCAAACACATTTGAAGAATATATTAAGTATTAATTAAAGAATTAAGTTTTAAAATTCCACCCTGTTACTCAATAATTATAAGCTGGTTTTTCATATGTCAAAATGTTACTAAATATAACGGGAATGTTTGAAAAGATTTATTTATTCTTACTATTGTTTTAGGTGTATTAATTTAAGTAAAGTTAATAGAAGATTTTAACTTCTTTCTTATGCTTTCAAAACATATGCTTTTCTTTAAAGCTTTTTAACTTTAATTGTTTAAATTACCTCAGAGACGTTATGTAACACAAATTTTATGCGTCTAAAAATAGACCAATGCAAATCAAGCTTTCAGGTATAACTCCCTGTAAAGTTGATTTGAATAATTTCGAGGGAAAAATTGTTCTGGGGCCGGGTATCGAACCTGGGACCTTTGGTTAAACGTACCAACGCTCTACCAGCTGAGCTACCCGGGAACTCTATCAGACACCGATCCAATTTTTCCCTCTATATCCACAGACCTCAAAGTGGGCTGAAAACCGTCAAGCAACCAACATTGAATTCATATGGCTACAGTCTATGCACCAATAACCACAATTTAAGTCACACAGAGTTAGTGTCCACTCAATGTTGGTTGCTTGACGGTTGTCAGCCCACTTTGAGGTCTGTGGAAATAGAGGGAAAAATTGGATCGGTGTCTGGTAGAGTTTCCGGGTAGCTCAGTAGGTAGACAGTTGGTACGTTTAACCAAAGGTCCCAGGTTCGATGCCCGGCCATGGATCAATTTTTCCCTCGAAATTATTAAAAATAGACCAATCTCTCATCGGAAGAGGAAATATGATAATTATTTTGACGTGAAATGGCTATCTTCGAGGTTGAAAAGAGAAAAATTGTATCGTTTTGACATGAAAAGTTTACTCTGAGGTCATTCGTGATACCATCACACCATTCCCTATGCAATTATACTTCGAGGTTTTCTATAAAAAAGTAATGGAAATTACTTATTATATGGATTATTTATATAAATTAATATAAAATAAAATATACTACAGTATTAAAGAAAGTATATAATTAGTATATTTTATTACTTCAATTGGAGTATAGACGTTTCATGTAGTGAGTGAGATTTCTTTAAATGGCCAGTATTTTTTTTTTCAAATTATCAACAGTTAGGCCGCTACCATAAATTTCTTTGATACACAAATAGACTGAGTATTTAATTATCTTTCATTTAATACTTAAAACAGTGTTGCAAATTAATTTTAGTATACGACTTAGCCCTTTGAAAATGAGAACAAACAAAAACACGCACAGGCAATAGATAAAATTAAATTTTTGCACCAGGTCTTGTGACGAAAATGTTCTTCATAATACAACTTTGCGTTTATATTTATAATGAGTTTGATAAACTACATATCTTTGGGAATTTCAAACAACAAGTAATCAGAACTAACGAGAAGTCACAACCTACGATTCTGACTAAAACTGTTTTTTTTAATGGGTTGTATAATAATTACATTAAAATCTCCGGTTACCAACACAACGACGATAATGGAAGAAATAGTGACTTAATGGCTCACTTTAAAGCAGCAATTAAGCAGCAAGTAAAACTACAAGTAGCATAAACTATAAAATGGTACGTTAACTACATTTAATATAATGGTTTGCGAAACTATAATAATTAGAGCCCTAAGATATAGGGTGACGAAAGAAACTCGATTAATGTTTCATAAAGTAATGGCGTTACTGGTCCTTGGCTACAGTTGTAAAAATTGAATTAAAATTAAGTAGGCCTACAGAGTCTACAATTCGTACCATTCTTGTTTTTACTCAACACAATAGATTGGTGTCAAGAGTCTGTGACAAATATTGTGATGTAAATACTTCAGTAATCCTTCTTGAAAAATGTTGACTGGGATCTTAAAAAAATAAAAAAAAAACTGAGTTCATATTCCGATGTGTGACAGAAGTTTCAACATATGACACCACTTGCTTAGAAACGAACCATTTAGATGACACTGTTTGATCTTTAGTCAACTATTCGAAGTCAGGTTGGAATCTCATAAGTGGCACCAACAAGGCATCACTCATGAGGCAACTAAGCCAAGAGATAATGGGGTAAGGTGACCAGTTCCTTTCCCCCCTCCATTGCATACATCGATGACTAGTAACATACTATTTCATTAATCAGAATTAAGATGAAACACAGTAATTTCATTGTAAATACTTGAACAGAAGTTATATTAAATCTAGAAATAAATGAAAAATAATCCTTAATAATACGATACATAAATTGTGCAGTAGAATGTCGTTATAACGAATTATAGTATAACGAACTATTCAATATTACGAAATTATTTTCTTTCCTTCCTTTTCACCCTTTTAACATGATGTTAAAATGTTTCAGTTTAACAAATTTCTTTTTTACGAGAAAGAAAGAAAGAAAGAAAGAAAGAAAGAAAGAAAGAAAGAAAGAAAGAAAGAAAGAAAGAAAGTAGGAAAGAAAGAAAAGAAAAGGAAAGGAAACTGTATAACGAAATAAAAATTTGGCTCTCTTTTAGAAAACTAATGACAATGATGGTAGTGGGAATGAAGTGGTGTTTTGCTTTCCCATTAGGACTATATCAGTCCATTCGGTGTAATTAAATCCCGTGTCCTATAGTGCACTCATGCCCATATCCTAGCAAACTACTGAAACCACTTTAAAAATAAGGAAGGCAGCAGTCCGCGATAATGTTGCTATAGCAACGGAAATCTGCTGTTTTGCATCGGTCTTTCTTCTTTTGTACCACAGCCAGTTCGTTATGCTGCGAGAAACCTTCTAGTCGTTATTCACTTGTTTGCCATATCGGAAAACGTTTCCCGTTCGGTTCAAAACCGAGATCTTTTTCTTTTAACTTTGCGTCCCGTTTCTAAGACAATTTCTCTTGTTCCATTTCTTTGAACTTCTTTTCAATCAAACTAACTTTCAGGATTTCAAAGTTATAACACTGTGCACTCTAACAACTTCATGGTTTGGGTTGCGACCATATCAGTGCACTGAAGAATAGAGGATAGTCTCCTGTGATATAACGATGATGGGTTGGATCAATAATAATAATAATAATAATAATAATAATAATAATAATAATAATAATAATAATAATAATAATAATAATAATTCTTGACGCAACAGCGTTAACAAGGACTACCAACCGACTAATTTCACGCCCCCTTACCCACAGCAGAGTGGACTACATCAGACCAGTACAGAGGAAACGTGTAGTCAGCACATTGGTCCATTCAGATATTGAAGCTGGTTTGCTAGATCATATTACGCTAGTCACTGTAGCTCCCCATTTTTCGATCATGATGTTAGGTTGGCACTGCTTCCATACACTAGCTGAACTTTATGTGAAAATTTATTCTGACATGAAGACTTGAGCAAGCGAGCATTCGTATTGCCAGCGCAAAGCATGACGCCTTAAACCACGCGACTACGATTCGGGATATAATGGATCAATGGTGGAACCAAAACGGCACATGTAACTGAAGTACTCTCATGAAGTACACAGTGGTTTGCCTACTAAAATATTGCACGGCCCGCCAGGGATCGACTGCCAGTCCCTTTGGCGAGAAGCCATCACATGACAAGTGAATTGCGCAACTTCCGGGCCCTGGTAGTCGAAAGACGTTGGCACGAACTCCATGGTATGATAATGTAAACTGTTGACGACCTGCGAGCCACAGTTTACTCCTCGCATCTGTCATCCAGGTCTCGTTCGCAGTTCACTTGTTCATCTTCCTCACACGTCTCACATTAGCATCCTGGCCAGCACTCAACAGGGGTGACCAACAAAAATGAATATCTTACCGTAATAATAACAATGTCATTGCTATTCTTCAAATGGATCATAATTTCATAAAAATCATGTTACGTTTTTAAAATGAAAGGAATTGAGACAGAAAAAAACAGATCACTGTGAAAGCTTGTAAAACATTTGAATATATTTCGCAAACTTTTCTTATGAATGCAGTCAATTCTTAGGAACACAGGCTGCTAAAGATAGAAGAGAAAATGGCAACCATATCCGAATGTCTTTACATTGATATGTCCCTGAATGAACAAACTCCATTCTTTTAAGTATTTTATGTATTATTATTATTATTATTATTATTATTATTATTATTATTATTATTATTATTATTACTTTTATAGAAACTTACTCCTGAACAAAGTTAGAGGACTTTCCAATCTGCGTGATGTTTCAGTAATCCTGTAGTTTACGGGATCCATGTTTCAACTTCTCTCCCGGAGGAAGCCATGCTAAGGTTTTTATCATTTTTAAAATCAAGTTCTCGGCCGAAATTGAACCAGTGAATCTCGGATAGCATGACTAACAAGGTAACCGCAAAAATTAATACGACAATGATTGACGTAACTTAAAGAGTTCATCTATCCAAAGAATGGAAATCTCAAGATTTACAGCCATGTTTATCTCGAAGATCGAACCTGGCACTTATAAGTCTATGTAATGTGGTAAGCCCGGTGACTAACCAGCTGCATTGTTCCTGTAGCATATTTCTGTAATAAAGATTATATGAAGAGATACCAACGAGTCGTTGCCATGGAAACGCTCTTGCAGTCTCTGATGTGTCCGGTCCACTCACTGCAATTATTATTAATTTAACTAAAAGCGTGTTGTTGCCATGGATACTCAATCTCTGAAGTAACAAGTTAATCAGCAAAATGCGATGAATCCAAGCCGTGAAGCGATAGTCCCTGTATTGTCAAATGTTATACTGATCAACATATCACTCTTCTGTATTTTGGTAGTTTCATGCTTCTTCGTTGTTTCAGAGAATGGAGATGAATAAAATCGATTTCGAGATATTTTCCCTATGTTGATAATATTTTCTACAGTAATCTCACTAGAGGTTTTGAATTATCTACAGAAAATCAAAATTCGAGTGGGATTTAATAGAATACTACACGATTAGAAGAAATAAAGAACTCTAATACAATAAAATATATATTGACTTATTAAAATACTAAACTGTCTTCAAATATATTATTGTACCATCTCATCATTATAAATATTCCGCTGGATGGCAGTACTGTACGAGTATATACGTTTGATAACCTATTTTACATTGTACGGGATGCAACTGCTATATTGCGTCTGTGTGCAATGGTGGCTAGTTGACAGCACACGCAAAAGTTATTATGCTAGAGGCTGTGCTCCAAGATGGATGTAAGTAAAGTTAACAGTCCACACCTGTGGAGTAACGGTTAGCGCGTCTAGCCGCGAAACCAGGTGGCCAGGTTCGATTCCCGGTCGGAGCAAGTTATTTGGTTGAGGTTTTTTCCGGGGTTTTCCCTCAGTCCAATATGACAAACGCTGGGTAACTTTCGGTGTTGGACCCCTGACTCATTTCACCGGCTTTATCGTGAAAATTATAGTTCTTCGTGGCAGAAATTCTCGTCAGTGTCATTCTGAGCTACGAGATGAAATTGAAGAAGCCATTGCGTGGGGAAAGGTTTGCAAAATAGAGAGGACATCTTAACAGCGTTTCGACGAAAAAATGTGCACATAGACGAATCGCACAAGGAGATGGTATTCAACGCCTGCATCATCATTGGCAAAGATGTCTGGAAGCTTTGGAGGATTATTTTTAAGGGTGTTAGTTGTGAGTAATGTTTCAGTACTGTTTCCTGTTGTGTATAATAAAACAAAGATTTCTATTTACGCATCTTTCAATTTCCCTTACCCATTGCCTCCTGTACCCGGACCCAATTTGGTACTAGTATTGTGAAGCACATTCCAGTGACCTTCAATCGCATATAGTGAATTTCTATTCCTGCAGCTTTATTGGCTGATATAATAACTTATATTTGCCCTGAGTTATGAGATAACCCTCGTAGATGGTATGAGGAGAAAATGAAAAGTGTCATTGGAATAAAAGAGGGCCATAGGAGTATCCCGAGGAACCATTCAACAAAGTCTGCTATGTCCACCAGGAATTCCATCACGACCAGTCCGTGGATCGAACCAGGGTCATCTGAATGGAAGATCAGTGCGGTACAATGAGCCACAGACGCGGTCCTACGACCAATAATATCACATTTTCTATTGTCGAATAAGAATTTTCATCAAAAAGATGATGTTGTATTAGCATAGGCCTTCATGAGTTCTCTTGTTTTATATTTCCACACCAACTTGTATTGCAATTTGTGTATAAAACCTTTCCTTACACAAATCCCTTAGAGAGACACGGCATAAAATGGCGATTTACTGGAAATTGGCTGTAACAATTCGATTCTGTTGTTCACTTTTTCAAATAGGGTACAACGCAGACCATGCATCTTCCACGGTAATAATTTTAATGCAACAGAGGTTGTAAAGTGCCAGTATTACCTCGACAAGACAGCAAAGAACTAATCCCAAACAGGTAAAACCCGTAAGGCTCTGTATACTGTAATGTTTATACAGCTTTCGTGTAATTGTGAGAGAACTGTGAATTTGCAAACACCATAATCTGGAAGAAGGCGGCCTCAACAGTTTGTTTACTTGAAACGGTCGTATTATCTACAACAGGTCGTATCCCGACACACACGTTTATTTTCTTGCCGTTCAACTACATTACAAAATAATTCCGCTACATGTGAATGGTTAGCCAAATTTATGAGGGTGAAAAGATAGAAGTATTGTAGCAGTCACAGCAATAGTAATCGCAGTAGTGTTCGTACTGGTGGAAGGATTGCGGCCAACACGTTTAGCTGCAATCAGGATGATCGCGTGTTCGATTCCTGATGGGATTATGGAATTTCTTCATTGATCCAATCCTCCCGGCTGCACTATGGTCCAGAGGTCACTCAGCCTCTAACAGAAATTACTTCTTATTCTTCATTCTAGGCTTAGAGCATGTTCAGGCTTCACATTTAGTCCTTCCAACGTTTCCTGGGTCTTCCCAGGTCTCTTGTTCCCTTTAGTCTGTAGTTCAGAATTCTTCTATGGCTACGGTTGCAATCCATTCTACCTAAATGATTAATCCATTGTTCTGTATAATTATGAATATTTTCTTACAAAGAACACACATTTAACTAATTTCTCATATCTTCGTTTCTAATTCTATTTAATTTAGTACAACCTTTCATTGATCTTAAGAACTTCATTTCAGTAACTTGTAATGAATTTCTATCACTGCTTGTCATGGGTCCAGGTCTCTAATAGTAGAACTGATATTGCTGTGACTGTATAAAATTTTGAGTTTCCTTTCTCGTTTTGCCTTTGTGTGTCCCTTCAGACGAAGCCACTTTTGGTGGCGCGTTAGTGGCGCTGCGAACGCGCGTTAGTAGTGTTTCGAATGCGCGTCAGTAGCGCTGCTAACGGACGACTGTTGGGCCACCAATTCCCTACACCGTACGACAGTGTACAGGCTGAATTAGAAAAATATGTCACGACAGAATAATATAGAATGATGATAATGACGATAATAATAATAATAATAATAATAATAATAATAATAATATAAAATATACTACTAAATTTCTGGACTAGTGCGAATTACGAATATATTATTTATGTAATACAATCACCTTTATTTCACGATAAAATAAAATAACGCATCTAAAATAACGTACTAAATAAAATATTAACAAAGAGACGAAAAATTAGCTGATCATAGGTTAGAACCTGTGTTCAATTAGACCATGGCCTTTAACTTTGCCATTACCCTACAGACACCTATTTCTAGTATACTGGTTGAATTACTCATACGTGCTATGATTGGTTTCATGTTTGGTGTCTATTATATTCAATTTTGAATTCTTAAAAAGTAAACAAAAATATATTTTATGTCATATCGTTCCCATTTGCATAATTTTAAATTAATATTTTTATTGTCCTGATGTAAATCATCAAACAAGGTATGGAATAGTCCTCGATTCTGTCTTTCCAAAACTAATGGATGGACTTAAACTCTTCTTCTATTTTTATGTCTATTCTTTCTCCGTATGAGCAAATTTGCCAAAAGTATATCTCCTTCTGTGTCTATGTTCACTGGAAGACTGAAAAATTCTCTACAAAAATTTAACAGCGCCACTACAAGTGTCCTCGTCTGAAGGAACCCTATTATATTGGGTTATTTTACGACGCTGTATCAACATCTAAGGTTATTTAGCGTCTGAATGAAATGAAGGTGATAATGCCGATAAAATGAGTCCGGAGTCCAGCACCGAAAGTTACCGAACATTTGCTCGTATTGGGTTGAGGAAAAAACCTGAAAAAACTTAACCAGGTAACTTGCCCCGACCGGGATTCGAACACAGGCCACCTGGTTTCGCGGTCGGACGCGCTAACCGTTACTCCGTAGGTGTAGACGTTTTGCCTTTTAATGTTCTGTTTATTATTATGCCGCTAATCTGTTGAAATTCTGGAAGTCTAGTTCTGCTTTCACTAAGTCTGTGTGTTTAGCTATAAGTGAGCTCGCAACCAAAGTATTTGAAACTTGTGACTTTTCTATAGGAATATCATTTAAAACTATTTTTGTTCTAATACTGTGTTTCCCATGAAAACTCATCGCTTTTTTGTGTTGAAATTTTTAAATTATACTCGTATTTCTCTCTTACCTTGTATAATTCATAAATTGACTTCTGTAATTCATTTTCATTACTTATCAAAACCTGGTCATCTGCAGCGAATTAAAGTTGGAAGAAAAGTCAGTTCCTCAGTAGATTTATTGTTCCATTCTCTAGAAATATCGTTTTGTATTAAAAAAACTTGGTGAAATGCTACAATCTTGTCTAACCCCTTGGTTTAACAGTATATCACTGTTGTATGTATCATATCCAGGTTTGATACTAATACCTGCATTTCTATGTCTATTTTTCAGTACATTAGAGGTTTAGGGTAGCCTCGTCTATACACTTTTTTTTTTTTTTTTTTTTCCAGAATTTCTTTCTATCTACTCGGTCAAACGCCTTCTCGTAGTCAATAAAAACCAGGTGAGTTTTCAAATTAAATTCTCTTCGTTTCCCTATTATCTGTTATATTATACAAATAGCATCAGTGAAATAACGTCCAATTCTAAAGTCCAGAAATGAGTACCAACACTATGGCCAGCAAGCAGATCCGATATATCTACTGCTGCCCAGTTTCTTGTCTTGTGAGGTAAGAGTCTTTCTATCTCCCTACCCTAAGACATTTTGGGGCCTCTAATTGGATAGCCCAATCCTTGTAACTTAATAATAGTTGTGATAGTGGTGGTAGTAGTGATTATGATGGACGTTGAGCTGTGATACAGTTGAAGATGGTGGTGATGATCATTATGTTGCTATTAACGATGACAGAAGCGATGACACTGATGGCGATGGTAATTTTAATCAGATATTTAACAACGCCTTATCAACCACTAGCTTATTAGCATAAGGCCGTGTCCTGCGCAGTATGCAAGGGACAGCGGCGGCGTGCGACTACTTCAGCTTCAAGCGAATTCAAGCGACATCTCAAGGTGTCCGCATTGCGAACGCAGGCAACAGCGACGAGATCGTCACATATTTAGTCAGATTTTTTTTTTAATTATGGCGAACAAGAGAAGAAGAGATTTATTACAAGACAGCCTGGGTGCATTTCTTGTTTAAACGGTGAAGTAACGGCTAGCGCGTCTGGCCGCGAAACAAGGTGGCCCGGGTTCGAATCCCAGTCGAGGCAAGTTACCTGATTGAGGATTTTTCCGGGATTTTTCCTCAACCCATCATGAGCAAATGCTGAGTAACTATCGGTGCTGGATCCCGGTCTCATTTCACCGGCATCATCATCTTCACTTCATTCAGGCGCTAAATAACCTGAGATGTTGATACAGCGTCGTAAAATAACCCACTAAAAATTGTTTAAAAGTAGACGAGAAACTCATAAATTCGACATGGAAAGGGATGAGTATGGAGAATTACATCATCTTTATCCCGTTGTCAGAGAGTTTCCAAATAAGTTCAAAGAGTAGGTCTATACAAGAATGACAGTAGAGACTTTTGAGTACATAGTGAATAAAATGAAAACAAACATCTCGTTTTTGCCTATGATCTTTCAACAGTCGATTAGTCTCGGAGAAAGGCTAATAATAACTTAAACTTATGTCCCTTTTTCATTTTTAAAGTCTTGTATAAATAAACCTATGTAGATAACATTTTACTACAAACATTCGTGAACTTAACGTAAATATTAGTATGTAAAATTGTATCAGATTCTTTTGTTTCTGGCTAAGTGGAAGAGAAGGCCTGATGGCCTTAACTTCGCCGGAATAAATAAATATTATTATATTATTATTATTATTATTATTATTATTATTTACTCACATAGTTATCCCTTTTTAGATGAAAAGAAACTTTTAAATAGACATGTATTTTAAGCGAGGAGAAATAACGAAATATTTATTTTATTTTCAGATTTCATGTGGCAAACGTCTCGTATTTAATAATTTGTAACAAAGGCCATTATTTATATTATAACCTTACGATAGTAGACCTCACAACAAGCGACGAGTATATTATTACAAAGTTCATAACACAAAAATGAATACGCATACGTAGCTTGCACGAAATATTCATCGTTGCTACCATCTCAATACAATTCTAAAATCATTATTATCCGATATGAATCTGTTCTGATGCTGTTTATCACGAATATCCCGTCTTTTTTGTACCTCGGTAATGAAAATCTCAATGTAGTCCATTTTGAGAAATTGATTGTCGCCGCTTTAAGATTCAAACAGAATTGAAATATGAGCATCGCCAATTGTAGCGCTGCGCGCGCGTGAAAACAAATGAAGCTCACGTAGGCCGCTTTCATTTCCATGCTTGCGTTTGTATGTTGTCACATGAAGTTGTCGCACGCCGTCGCCCGCTTCTGCATCCCACGTAGGAATGACCTTACTGTAATTCATTGTAATAAGATGGAGCCGAGGGTTGGCTTACCTAACATTCGTCTTACAGTTTGGCGAAGCCTCGGAAAAACCCAATCACGTAATCAGCCCAAGCGGGAATCGAACCCACGTCCGTTCGCAAATTCGAATCAGCAGATAAACGCGCTTACCGCCTGAGCTACGCCGGTTGCTGGTGACTGTATTGAATATGGTGATGGCTGTGAAGGTGATAGTGGCCATGGAGATATTGAAGACTGAGATGATGCTTAAGATGATGGTTGTAAAGATAATCATGATTCAGCAGAAGAAGAAGAAGATGAAGAAAGAATAAACGATGACAATGATATGTTAAAGATGGAGTTGGTTTTGGTGACGATCAAGATAATGGTGGTAATGCAGATGATGATGATGATTATGATGATGATGATTATGATGATGTAGTTGTAGCTGCAGCGTTAATAATAATAGCACCGATGTTCATGGTGATAAATAACGTTGTGATGGTAATCACGAATACAAAAGGATTCAAATTCGGATTACAATTTCAAAACAAGTGAATGAAAAGAATAATGTACTCTCTTATTGTCCGTGAACAGATAGACAGACATTAAGATACGCGAAATCACCTGAAGAGACTGTACACCCCTGGTCAACATTGTTACGTTATTGCAGAGTTTAGAATTCTTGGTTTTATTCGGGGACAATGCCACATCCTGGAATGCACTAAATTGCTCCGGTCTATACAATCCCGTTCCAGGTGGATCAATGCAAAGATGAGCTTTCCCACGATCTTCTTTCATTAAGGTCAGACCATTAAAGGGCCCCAGTAGCATTCCCTTGACCACTTGTCAAAGACTTCAAAAGAGTGAGCTATCCCACAGTTGAAATTATTTGTTATTATTTTCATAACTGGTACATTCAAATGTGAATGTCCTTCATTTCAGTATATTTCAGAATTAACAAGGAAACTAGTAAAATATTTGTCGACGCATTAATAGATGTAAAAAGAAAGTCATACACGTTATTATAGAAGGTGTGCCAAAAGCCAATGTCCATTGTTTTTCAAATTGTTTTCTTTTTGCGTTGCTACAGCGCTGAAGACGATCTAGGACACGGTAAACATACTTTCCGTCAAGTAGTTGATCCGAATAAATTTCTTTAGAAGTCTTTTCAATGGTTGCTTCCACGTCCTTAGATAGGCAGTGAATTTTGGTCCACCTTGCATAGTTAGTCAACTAGTTCACTGTCGTCCTAGGTGGTCCAGTGGTTATTATGCTATCCATTAGATCCGATAAAATTTTGGTTGTTACACCGTTCTACTGTTGTGGCTTAAAAGAAGTTACTGTCCGTTCGAGTGGTTATGTCGCAGGATTATCGAAAAGGGGGGAGATCACATGAAAGGTATTTACTTAACGGGTCCCTTTTCTTTAAATTATTTTAAATAATTGTATAATATTACGTAGACGTCCAATTCCGAACAGCACCCAACGAATGCAAGCAAATCTCTCCCAGATATTCATCGCTGGTTAAAACATAACTAAAACTCTGTCACCTAGTCACCTAGATTAGAACATTCTACATCTTTTTAAAAAAAGCTCCTCCAGCTAGTCAGCTAGGTACCAGTAAATGGTTAGATCACACTAGATATTCAGGCAAAACTCTCAGTCAGATATTTATTGCTGGTTAAAATATCCTATATATAGCAGTAAATTTGTCAGCTAGTCACCTAACATCAGTTACTCAATAAATGTAAGCAAAACTGTCTCAAATATTCACAACTGGTTAAAACTTCTTATAATTATACAGAAGTAAAATTCTGTCAGCTAGTCAGCTAGATTAGAACATTCTACATCTCATTCAAACGAAACTCCTCCAGTTAGTGAGCTAGATAAAAGTTGGAACATACAAGTTATTCAAGCAAGACTCTCATAGTCAGACATTTATTACTTGTAACAAAATCCTGTATATAGCAATAAATTTCTGTCAGCTAGTCAACTAGACATCAGTCACTGGTATAAAAATCAAAGTATGTAAGCAAAACTACTCTTTCAGTTATACGGTACATCTATTACAGATTAAACATCCTACATAGAAGTAAAACTCTGTCAGATATTCAGCTAGACATCAGTTACACTCTACATATACAATCAAAGCGTTCTTAGTTAGACGACTGTTACCGGTTAAAACACACTACATATAGACGCAAAGTAGGCTAATGCCAGCTACAGTAGATATCAATTACTGTAATGGAAACGCCTTCAGACGTCTGTTGAAGCACTGTACATATGAAAGCAAGGCATTTGTCAGCTAGATACCAATTACTGCTTAGAACACTCTACATAATATATAATCAAAGCGCTCTCATTTAGACGTCTGTTGCTGGCTAAAATACTTTACACCTACATATAGAATCAAAGAACTGTCAACTAGACATAACCTTCCAATTAAGGTAACGATAATACTAACTTGTCAATTACGCCACAAGAATCCACAAAACGCTTCTTTTCAAAATGTTTGGAAAGTAAATAAATTTATTAAGCAAATACGTCACTTATCATTATTAACTAATAATAGAACGTAGTTGATATGTTAATAATAATAATAATAATAATAATAATAATAATAATAATAATAGTAACGCTATAAAGTAGACTTTAGTAGATATTAGACTACAGCACTGTTAACACACAATATATTGTGCGTACCAACCCCGGGAGGAAGGGATGAGATAATAGAAATGAAAGTATAAATTTTCCGTCTCAGAAATAGTAGGCCTACATAGATAGACCAGAATGATCATCAGATCGATAGATCAAGTCCAGGCTGAGGAATTGGTTATCGCTCTAGGCGAATTCGACATAATAGACTTGTGTAACATTTGTGGAAGTGAATAATACAACTTTTTATTTTACAAACACTTCTATGAGTATTCGTAGTTTGTAAATTTATCATGCCTTACTATTGTTGAACAGATCCAACGACGTATGAAAATCCTACTACACTATAAACATTCGATTTAATATACGCTGTGAGTACATAAAGTGTATACAATTTTATTTTAATTTAATATTTCTCAAAAACCTAAAGGAAAAGTAAAAAGAAAAGAAGAATTATTTAAGATACAAATGTTAAAACTTACATTTTATTTTATAAGTGTTAAAAATTACATTTTATTTTGTAATTAGCGGTGTTTGGGGGCCGAGTTCAGTAACTCTATGAACAAAATAAAATCAATTTTAAATATGTGTTATACACTATTTTTGTAGACAGCCGTTCATTTGTGTTGGTATAGAGACAATTATCTCGACTTTTCTAATGCTGTATCCCCCCTTCACTGCAATAGTGAAACTTTATCACATTTAAAGTAAGCGGTGTTAGAGCTCCTTCCACTCCCGATTGAAAAATATCCGGTTCAAATTCAGCTGCTCCTTAATTTTTTTAACTGCATTTATTGCTTAATTCTTTCATATAGACCTATCAAGGAAATAGTTATTAAAGCAATTTATTTCACTTGTATATATTTCTTAACGAAAAACAGACACTTTTAAATTTAGGCGTGCCATTATTTCAACCGCTTTATGAAATTGTCACGATTCCTGCCGTGTGATTCTGTGGAAAACAATTAACAATCGCCGAAAATAGATGAGACAGTTTTGAAAATATTTTTCGCATTAGTGTCAATAGTAATACTTTTCGAACCTTCAGGAATGGCTGTCCAAACAAAAAATAAAAATAAGAGTATTTTTGTAGGTTTAGTTTGTTGAAGTTTTCATCATGTTAGTTTCCACTGTGGCGCACCTCGTTCACCTGACCTCACACCATTAGGAGTTCCTCAAGGTACAGATCTAGAAAACTAAAGTAAAGTTGCTAATTTGATCATGCACAAGCAACGCACACAAAATAAATAGGCATGCTAGGTGATCATGGTGAATAAGCTGCGGAACTATTGAAAAACTACCTTGAACTATTGAAAAACTTTTGATATTAATTTGAAATCGATGGAAATCATGTGTAAACACGATGATTGGTGTTGGTGTTCATTTGGTGTTTCTATTATATCTCCTGTAGGCTTATGAAGAGTATATCACCACGAAAATCTACTGGGAATTTATAATAACATTGTATTCATTGTTAGAGGCTGAGTGGAAACAATACACTTTAGATATATCCTGGAAGGTATGCAAAAAATCACACATTTTTTCTTCATTCGTCCATCTGATTTTATTTCTGTTGTTCTGAAGCAGCGATATAAATACTGAGAAAAATGTCATGAATTAAGTAGGTATTTTGTAATACTAAAAAAGCAATCAATTGATGTTTACAGTGCAGGAGGTGTTGCATATCTTTCAGGTTATAATAGGTATAAAATTTAATGTCCTTTCAAGAGAAAAATGAGCTTTATTGATTTAGGCCTATTCCTTATCTAAGTAGTAGTAGTAGTAGTAGTAGTAGTAGTAGTAGTAGTAGTAGTAGTAGTAGTAGTAGTAGTAGTAGTGGTCGTGGTGGTGGTGGTGGTAATAGTAGTAGCAGTATATTATTTAACAATGCCTTTAAAAAGAGATTATTCGACGTCGAAACTCGAAGTGGACGAGAAGTGACCGACAATAATTATTATTCTTGCCTGGAGTCCTCTATGAAGGATAGAATTATTTTACGTGGCGTAAATTTACGACAAGGAAGATGCAAATTTCTTCTTTCCTCCCGGAGAGAGAGCTATTGCTATGCAAAGAATTTTATTGCCCTTCAAAACTCATAGCCCTCGGCCGATTTCGAATCCACGAACTTCGTATCCTACGACTAGCATAATAACCACTACATCATCGAGGAAGGCTACGCAGCAGTCAGGATATAATTCAAGAGTATCTGCCATTGAACAATAACTCGAAGAAACAGTAGCGAACAAAAGACATCGTTCCAGTCGCTAACCTCTTTCACATTATACAAATCTGGCTTTCAGGTAGTAGCTCCCAGTAAAGCAGGTTTGAATAATTTCAAGGAAAAATTGTTCCGGAGCCGGGTATCGATCCCGGGACCCTTCGCTTAGCGCGCGAACGCTCTTCCGACTGAGCTATCCCAGGAACTGTACACGACACGGTCACAATTTTTCCGGGTCCCGAGTCCCGGGATCGATACCCGGCTCTGGAACAATTTTTCCTTGAAATTATTCTAACTTGCTTTACTGGGAGCTACTACCTGAAAGCCAGATTTGTATAATACATTCGTTACTGGAGGTACGTTAACAGTAAGCCACAATTTAAGTCACACAAGTATTTGTGTGCACTCATAGTTGAGTTCTGGCGTCTTGTCAGCTCATTTGAGTCGTGTGGATACAAAGGAAAAATTGTGACGGTGTCGTGTATAGTTCCTGGCGTAGCTCAGTCGGAAGAGCGTTCGCGCGCCAAGCGAAGGGTCCCGGGATCGATACCCGGCTCCGGAACAAATTTTCCTTGAAATTATTCAAACCTCTTTCACATTGTCATAAACTGTAGTAGTGAGTAGAGGACAATGAAATAAGACAAAAAGTTCAAATGAACATATGTCAAAAAAACCAATTGTTTCCGAAATCTATCTGTTCTGGGGTAACATTACCCGATATGCACTGCAGGAAAAGAGCGTTATACGCAACATGTGCTCAATATGACTGCCGTTTATGATAAAGCAAACAACACATTACCTAAGCAACAAACGTACACGTTCGAATAACCCTGGCGTGTCTCTAATGCACTGACAACCAATAACACTGCATTCCCGCAGTTCGTTAACATTATGAACATGAATAACACACAAAACATTTAGAATATCCTCAAACAAAATGAAACTAGAGAATTGAAGTCCGGGGATCTGGGAGGCCATGGAGTCGGTAAGCCAAGGCCGATACACCTATTGTGGAAGCTTGTGCGTAAGAAATCTCGAAAGTATATATGAAAATGAGGCTGTGCTCCGTCATGCACGTGTCACAGCAGCTGCCTTCCCCAACGAGGAACATTATCCAAAATGGCGCATATCTCGTTTTGATATTAATTCAATAATATGATAGATAATTTTTGCTTTTTAAACGTAAATATATCGCCTTGGACGCTGTGAAGGCGTCTGAGGACATGAAGTTAGAGTTCCATGCTTTCATGACCTTGGCACTAGAATGAGATGTTACAGTCGGCAACACACTCCGACTTCGGGCCATTCTGGAAGTTTTAGCAACGAAAAAAATCACGTCATCACCTGGGATTGAATCCAGGACCTTCCAGTCCGTAGTCAGTTACTCTACCAACCGAGCTACCCGGCCACTCGGAAAGGTAATTGATATTGTAATATTTATTCTATAGCGTGGTGAAATAGATATTTCAAACAGCAGTTCTGCTATGTAGTGACAGGTATTTAGTATTTCGACATCGGTTTTGCAGTATGATAAAAGATATAAGATATTTTTCAGATGGATTCTACAGTGTGGTGCAATATATGACATCGATCCTGCACTGTAGTAATGCCTTAAAATTTTCTGTCAATTCTGGAGTGGGATGAAATATTTTTGTGATTTAATATTCTATTTGTGGCAAAAAATATCTTATTTCAACACATATTCTATATTGGAGTGAAATGTATAAACATTGATTTTGTACTGTGAAGGAAGATATCTGATATTCCTAACAAGGAATCCGCAAAAAGTGGTAAAATTATCTGATATTTTTAACACTGATTCTGCAATGTGGTGAACAACCCCTTCAGAAATAAATCTAAAGTCATGATTTAGGGGTTGGCAACTTTTTTTTAAGTAATTCCATTTTTGGGTTAACATGCATAAAACTGTCCACTCTATAATGTGAAATTGCTGGAAAGAAAACTAGTGAGAAGTCTGGCGCCATGAAATACTGCCAAGATTTGGTGGCGGAGGGGTTGGGGGTGGGAATGGGCTGTACATTGATTTTAGAAGCCACCAAGCCTCGGCTATGAATTGTGAAGGAATTTCGCAATTTAACGCCATAAGACTCATACTGCGCGTAATAATAGTATGAATTAAGCAAAACAGACAAAATAGCTTCCAACGTCAAGTCCACACGGCGCTACAACTACAATCGGCAACCTGGCATTACAGAACAGCGTTTCTTAAACTTTTTACAAGTCAGGATCACTTTACAGGAATATAAGATACTTCTGGATCACCATAAACTAAGTACTTATGTGTTACGATATTCTATTATAAATCGAATCTTGTAAACCATCATATAATTTATTACATTATTGAATTAGAGTATTCGAAATGTTCAGGATGCGGTTTGAATATTTTCTCCAAGGGGGAGGGGGGATACAATTTTAAATGTCGATAAAATATACTCTCCGTAATAATCAGCAATGTTGGCCAACTAGTATTGTTGTCGCGTTCAACGGTGTTGGTTCAACTTGTACTAAAAGAAGAAAGAGAATCATCGTTATTGTGTTGCATTGACTATTCAACTTATTGGATGAATTTGCGATATTGGCCAATAACGTTTCAGAACTTCCGTTAAAATCAATCAATCACAGTTGTGTTTCTTGATAAGACGCTTTGTGAGGACATATAAAATCCACTGCTACTCCCTCTATCTCCAGCTTAATCCAGTCCACTTCAGTGTCAATCACAGAAAATAAAAAAATGCCAACAAAATTTAACTTTGAAAATTGCGTTTTCAATAACTGCAACTTCAAGTAATATATAAATGTCTGTAAAAATCTTTCGTGTTTTTGTTCTGTTAATGTAATATTTAAGCTTATCTTACTTTTGAGGTTAAGTATTGTTGTTTCGTATTTCCGCTTTGAGTAGTTGGCAATAGTATTTAGTATGTCGTGATAGATAGCAGTTTGTTTTTGAACTTCATTACAAGGAGACATAATAATGTCTTATTGCTGTGTTTTATAATAATTCTTATCATTTACGTAAATAATTCGGTTTTGCAACTTACTTAATTTGATTCGTTGAATAATCTTATTAAATTATTGCACTCGTGGTTTCATCTTACGAGCCTGAAGGGCGAATGAAATTATCAATGAGGTGAAACAGCATTCGTGCAATTACTACAAATAACATATTATAATATACGGAAACTATACCTACATTAGGCACCCGAAGGGGATAAATGTTGTCCCAGATTCTTGGCATCCCCCCCCCCCCGTCAATTCGCACCATAGAAATAATAATGCTTCTAAAACAATGGCCCGCGAGTCCGTAAGACATTTTAGACTTGACAATACAGGAGGAGGACTTAATAGCTTTTTTTTTGTAATAAGTTATTTAAAAAAAGGCAGAGAATGTAAGAAAATCCCAACGATTCGGTGAAACGTCTATACTGGAATCAAATACAATATATAGGCTTATTTCCTTTAACACTGCAGTGTTATATATACAAACTATCTTACACAATATTTCCACGACTATTGTGTGGAAAACCTCGAAGTATATTAAATAGAGAACAGCGTGGAAAACCACGAAGTACAAATTCTATCTCAACACTTCCGTGCTATGGCACCACGAGTGACGTCAGAGTAAACTTTTCTTGTCAAAACGTTACAATTTTTCTCATTTGTACCTCGAACACAGACGTATGGCAGTATAATCATTCATGATATTAACTCTTTATTTTCTTAACACTCCGATTTTAAGCTACGTTTAGACATAATTATTTTAAAAGCAATATTTTGCAAAATTACAACATAAAACACCATCCCTTGTAGTCCAGTGGATTGTCAGATAGTTAATAATTAATAGGCGCGTGTCAAAATTATAAGCTTATCTCCGACATTTTAACAATGGTGGAAACGTATTATTATGAAAAGCTTTCTGACGAACATTCAATTAACTAATTTGTCGCCAACTCGAGGACTGGCTGAAAGCAGCAGACAGTGGCATAAAATTTCGGCCTTGAGAGAGAACCCATCCGTCAAGTTTATATGGGCTTCTTAATATTTATTCATGCCAGTGGCTATTAACTTCTTGTTAGAGTATTCACCTACTTCATATTAAATAAGTTTCAATATTTTACTCCAATAAATTAATTTCTTTTCTCTTAAAGGCATTATGTAACTTGATTGTATTTAGTCAACATTTTCTTTGCAATTCATATATATTTAAAATATAATAATAAATTCCACAATTCCACGATTTCCAATGTATAATCTCATCCAAAGAAAAATAATTAGTATATAAGTTATAAAACCTCATTTCACGTCCTTCAGCATAAATTTGATTCCCTATAGAAATATGGCAATAAGTTCGTAATTAAAATATAACTATGGCAGCAGAAATAGAATCACAACGAAAATAAAGTCTTCGAATTCCGAATTCGATCGTCTGAATACGAAGTGTAGAAAGACCGTAAGTAGGTTATTATGTGTCAGGGAGGAGCAAAATCCCCCTACACATCAATATGTTTTTTACAGTTCGTCCAATTCTCAACGCCATCATCATTATCATCATCATCATCATCATCATCGTTGTTGTCATCATGGATTAAAATTCTGCACTCGTTTCAGCTCTATACTGAATTTTTTCCTCCACTTTCAGCCATGGCAGTGTGATCCAAGAGAGTGAGTGGTTCTCGTACTCCGAGGCTCGGACATTAGTTCGAATCCCACTCAGGCCGATTAGACTGCTGTCTAAAATTATTTTCCCGTGTTTTCCAGTACTGAGTCCTCGAATTCATCTCCCTCAATATACTATTTTGCTACCACTAATTCTATGAACGATAAATAAAGACATAATTAATAGAATATTTGTTAAGTAACAGATATAAAATAGTATATATTTTGAACCACATACTAAAGAAGATATTGCCAGTCTTCTTAAATATTAATTATAGTTTCTAATTCGACTTTGACGTGTAGTATCCATATTAACTTATTTAAATATTTTAACCTTGTACCTATATTTCAATATTCTGTCCCGACTATTTGAAACTCTAATTAATTCATATTTTCATTAATTCTTATTATGTTTCCCTACTGCTATAAAGCCTTTCTTTCAGTGATTCTTTACCTTTCATCTTCTGTAACTTTCAGTTTGAAAGACTGTAAAATGAAATTTAATGCGCACGCTCGAAAAATCGCACAAAACACGTGGGAGAAACGTTTCACGGGAATGATGCGGAACTCTCGTAGAAATATCCACACAACGTGCATAGAGCACCACGTGGAGCGACACCTGACGTACCTGAACACACATCCATCCCACATGCACGACTCGAAAACAGAAGCTCCGTACTCACCTTGCAAAGAACGCCGCTGCTGCAGACGACTGGGCTGGAGTGCCTGGAACTCCGCTGACAGAGTACGCGTACTTGGACTCAGAGTAGTAGCTGGAACTCGGGGTCCCAGCTCCCATTCCGGGAGTGAGAACGAGTGTTGGCGATGTAGACAGACCGTCCAGGCCTCCGTACAGGAAATCCACCACGGAAGAATGTCCTGTGTAGTGATGGCTTCTGGGGGAGGGCTTCGGGGGCTGATGGCGCCCGTACCCTCCCACTTCATCCCCCGGACTCAGCATCCTCTGGCTCGCGGACCCCTTGTTTGAGATCTTGGTCTGAGGCATTGCCGACGAGTTTCCATTACTGACAGCAACGCCGTTGGCATTTATCGTTGGGTTAACGACAGAATTTTTCACGCAAGCTTTCTGCTGATAAGAATTTGTCAGCATTGTTGTCGATTGCTTGCCGTTGAAGACAACTGCCGACTGATGCGTGTTCCTCGACGTCGAATCAGCTGGCGACACCACGTGTTTGCCGCTCATGTCTCCGCCGTGGTGGTGATTGTGGTGATGTTTGATCACCACGCCACTGCTGCTGCCATCCCGCGTGCCTGGCCGAGAGCCACTGACGGTCCGAGTTTCACCACAGCCATTCTGTTGTCCGTTACTCGACAGTAGCGCCGCGGTGGGAGATCGATGTATCTCTCCCACCGCGTCATGCTCTTCGGTTGTTCCATTGCCAAGGTAAGAGCTCTTGGGGTCTTCCTTCGAGCCCCGCTGGCTTTTTGACTGGTGATGTTTGTTATGAGGCTGGTGGTAGTGATGATGATTGTTGGTTGCTCGTGTCTTGAAAACATAGTCGGGCGAGGTTATCGCTTCGTGGTCGAGCTGCAGAAATGGAAACAAAAAAGATCGGAATCAGACAATGCAGAAGGTCATAAGTTTATGTAAATAAATAATACATTATTACGAGATAAAATGGCGATGAAACCACAAATAATTGAAGTTTTTTACTACGTCATATAATCAACATTGAATTACATTACAACAGATTATTAAAATCAGATATAAAACAACAATGATCGAACCGACATACTCGGTGGTCTACTAGTTACCATGTTTGCTTACAATAATTTGAATCGAAGTTCACGGGTTCACAACCGTTAGAGAACGATTAATTTTTAAAAGCGATAAAAATCCGTAGCACAGCCTCTTACAGAAGGAAATTTAAGCTGAGAGATCCGCGACGGAAATTCAGGCACGGAAAGAAATCCTATCCCTAAATATGACAGTTCCAAACAACAATTTTTCTGTCTTTGCTCTTTCCGGGTCCAAATTCAATTTTGGAGACAGTACGACTGACTCATATGGATGACCTAATCACATCATTCGTAATCCATACATCCGGCCAATTACTGACTTAATGACAAAATTTTCTTTAATAAATCCAGCCACATTGCTATTGTTGTTGTTTAGTCAACTATCCGAAGACAGGTTTGAACCTCATAAGTGACACCAATAAGGCATCACTTATGAGGCAACTAAGCCAGGAGATAATCGGGTAGGGTGGCCAGGTCCCTTCCCCTCTCCAATGCGTACATCGCTGAGTAGTAACATATTACCCTAATCAGACTTCAGATGTTTCCAAACAATTATTGTTCTTCCTCTGACACGTATCGTCAAGTGAGATGTACGTTATCAGACAAAACAAAAAAACTGAAGAAAAGAAAAACACTTGAATGTGATTTTAATACTGTTCTTCATAAGTCGTTAATTTACTATCGACTGACTATGAGATAGGATAATATTTCTAGCTGTAAGTTCAAAGGATCTCTGTACAATTCTCAGCAAGAATGAGTGAACTTAACATCGTCGTTCATTATACGCACCATCAAAGTGTCGTGGATTTGGGTCGTATTAAAGCACTATATTCTCCGAACCAGACCAATCCGCCATGTTGAATCCCAAGCTAGTGACGTGACGTGATGTGATGTGACGTCTGTGTGGTGGAAGCAACAACACGGAAAGTAAAAGATCTACAATGTGGATGCATTTTAGTTTTAAACTAAATAATTAATTTTAGCCAATGGGTGGTTGTGCGGCTCCAGATTGTACAAATAGGGCTAATAGTAAGCATGGAGTGTACAAATTCTACCGTCTTTCTGCTGACAATAAGCTTCTCAGTCAATATTATAAGTTACCAATCAATAGCTCTTTAAAACTAGATTTTGTAACTGGTTATTAAATAATTCTTTTTACTCTATTTTAACACAAATTTGTATGAAATTGATTTTAATAAAAAATATTTAATTACATCTAGTTACAATTAATACATTAAGGGTGAAGTGTTTTCATTAATTTAATAGTTTTAAATTACTTCATGTTTTTAATAATTTAATTTTACTGTTTCAATTATAGTTGCATTTTTCAAAATGTATTATATGTTTTACAATGTATCTGTGACGAAGCATTTTACTGTATGTCTAAAGATCTAATAAACTGAACTGAATTGAACCCGTGATCTCCGACTGGCAGCGGAATGCCTTAACCTCGATGTTGTCCTTCGCCCCGAAACACTATTGGAATTTGTGTCTTCTCTCGTGTTTTAGGAGCGTGTAATTCAAACATGAGATTTAAGACACTATACATCGCCATGACAAACACTGCTACGGTTATTACCCGCTCTTCACCCTCAAGTACGCTCTCAGAGCAAGCAGTTCCAGAAATAGGGAAAAAGAAATGAAAAATACAGCCGAGACAACTCTGACAGGCCTGCAGATTTGCGCAACCATTAGTTATTTGAAAACAAAGTAATGTTAAATCCTTATTTAGTCGTTGAAAACTTCAAGAAATACGCTTAAATCAAGACAACAACAATGGTCGCGCACTCTAAACTTCCCATAAGGATCTGTTGTGAATGGGTCGTCGATAATATAGGCACTTGTACGTTTGCTCACACAATGAAACTATAATAGTTATTTATGATACAAGTTCGTAAGGGTTCTCTTTTTGGCACAGAGTGTAAAGTTTGTGAACTCGGCTTCTGTTTGTTTCACAAATTTTACACTGGTGCCAAATAGATAACTTTACGAATGTGTGTCATACACAATGTTTTTCTATGATAGCACAAATTTACATTAAATAAATATTTCAAATTGGAGAGGTTATAACATCACAATGTCATGACCGACTATATTCAGAACCATTAAGAAGTAAGTACCCATGGAATGACAGCCTGTTTTATTCATGTTCACGATTTTTTAAGTAGGTTATTTTACGATGCTTTAACAACAGCTTAGGTTATTTAGCGTCTGAATGAGATGAAGGTGATAATGCCGGTGAAATGAGTCCGGGGCCCAGCACCGAAAGTTACCCCCGTGAAAACCCCGGAAAAAACCTCAACCAGGTAACTTGTCCCGACCGGGAATCGAACCCGGGCCACCTGGTTTCGTGGCCAGACGCGCTAGCCGTTACTCCACAGGTGTGGACTTCACGATTTCATGGCAGTCTAAACAGGCCATGTAATCAACAAAGCGGTTAGAAACAGCTGAATTAAAAATCTTGTTACAATGAGTACTACATGTAAGTCAGAATAATAAGGGCTAAAATGTAGATAAGAATGTTAAATTTGTTACTTATTTGTGTTACGTGTAATATTGAAGTAATGAAAGATCCCGATAATGCATTAACTTCTTACTGAATGAAGTTTGTACATTGAATATTAAATTTTCTTTGGTGGTGCGTAAATTGAATAGCAATGCCTGAAATGATTACTTACTTTTTTACGAACTAGGCTATGTTTTGAAGGTTTTCTTTAGGCTCTGATAACAGTGGGTAAAATGTAACTTTATGCACTATCGTAGAAAAATGTTTGCTGAAATCTCGTTGCAACCTGAAGCGTTAATGAAAATACGAACACCTGTAACATAAAGATTTTATCGGACTATTATTACCTTGAACTATTATTTCTAATGCTCACCGAATTCCATGCAAAAATGTATAAATAATAAAACACAGAAGAACGAAATCAAATTTTAATATAGTACAAAATACAAATTTATGACGTATATTTATTTAAATCATTTATTTTAGCTTGTTATTTAACGACGCCAAATCAACTTTTAGGTTATTTAGTGACGATGAAATTGACGATAGCGAGATGGTATTTGGCGAGACGAAGCCGATGATTCGTCAAGTGATTACCCAATAAAGTTGGGAAAACCTCGAAATATCCTACCAGGTAATCAGTCCTAGTGAGAATCGAACCCACTCCTGAGCGCAGAGCTTGATTAACAGGCAAAAGAGCACATTGTCTTCGCTATACTGATGGCTTCTTTAAATTACACCCGTATAATTCTAACAGTACTTCAATGAATTTAAATCTTACATAATCGTAAGTATATTTTCTTGTACTTCTACTTCAAAGTATAAATCAGAAGTGTGGCAATGTTTTCATTTACAAAAAATTGTGTAACTTCTAGCCTAGGCCTATCCGTTTTGTATATTACAAGTCGCTACAAGTCTTCCCGATAAATTAAAATTAATCCTTGTACAAACACTCGTGATGCCACACTTCGACTACTGCGATGTTATATTAAGTAACCTCAATGCAAATTTGAGCAGCAGGCTACAACGTGTGCATAATGCGTGTGTCCGTTATATTTGCAATATTCGTAAGCATGATCATGTTTCCCCGTCTTTCCAAACTCTGTCTTGGCTAAGGCTAAGCGATCGACGAGCCCTGCATTCTCTTGTTCTCTTATTTCAAATTCTGCGCACCGCTACCCCAATCTATTTGGCTTCTCGTTTTCAAAATTTATCCGCATATCATCAGCTAAGTACAAGATCTCATCATAACAATTTACTCATTATACCCTACCACAAGACATCTTTATATTCTTCATCTTATACAGTTTCAGTTGCTAGAAATTGGAACTCGCTTCCGAGTGATGTAAGGGGTTGTTGGACAATAACTTCATTTTGGTCAAAATTGCATAAATTCTTACTTAACAGATTAATTGCTGATTAATATTTGTTACTTATAATGAAACTAACATCTGTCCATTCTTATTATCATCATTAATTTCTCTAAATAGATTTACAAAACCTCTAATGGCAATTACATTAATATTCTCATTATAAAAGTATATTTCAGATTTATATATATATTTTTTTTCTCCCTGTAACATAGTTCTAGTAAGCTTATATTAAATTAATTTTCATCATTTTACTAGCTATCCCAAATATTAAATTAATTATAATTGATTGAATTCAATTAGCTCATAAATTAAGTTACTACTTTACCTTATAGGTTTATCTAAATTTAAATAAATATGTAGTCTACTAGTCGTTAAAATTGAAGAATATTGCTGGAGAATCTTTTAAGTGTAGTTTGTAATTTAAATATGTATTGTATTGATTAAGGCTGGTTGAGTGGAAGAGAAGGCCTTATGGCCTTAACTCTGCCAGCGAAAATAAAACATTATTATTGTTATTATTATTATTATTATTATTATTATTATTATTATCATCATTATTACTACTGCAGTTGAGTATACATCATAAGTATTTCCCAACTGTATACATGCATTGACTTATGAAATCCTGCGTCAATCGGAATTAGTAAATAAATGCGTTGTCCTCCAAGTAATCCTGGATTTAATTAAGTTGGGGCATGCATATAACAGCACTGTTACTCATCGAACTACAATTCCTGTAAACAGCCTTCACTGTGTTGTGTCCTTTACATAGTGAAGAACGCATCTGCTTTAAATTAATTTATCATACGAATTAAATTATCTGCTTAGTACTTGAAGGGAATACGGTAATGTGGCGTTTGGAGTAAACCGAATTGCTGCATTTCTATTACATTTACATTATAAAATAAAATAAATTGTCCCTCTCTGGCATAAAATCCTTGTGCTTTTATACCTTTCTTAAGATACTCAGAAGATGTGCTGAGACTATAGTGATTCTTAGAACAGAAAGCACAACACAAGTGTGAAAATGTGGGTTCGAATCCTGTTTAGCACCTTTCACCTTTAGTTCATTGACAGCGCCATAAGTTTGAAGACAAGAATGCAAATTTTCAATCCGATAAAATCAAATTGCAGCTTATACTACAGTATGTTCCACACTTCACTTGAGGGATGTCTAAGAAACCCATCTCCAAGACTACATAGAGAGGCAACGATCTATTCTTGAGGATCAATGGCGGAAGTGACAAACAGAGAAGCTTATTAAGACGAGAGAGAATTAAAAAAGAAATAAAAGAAAGAAAAAAATAAAATAAGTTCAGGATAAAAAAAAGAAAATAAGTTCAGGAAAAAAATAAAAGAGGGATGGATGGATGGATGGATGGATGGATGGATGGATGAATTAACGAATGAACGAACGAACGAACGAACGAACGAAAAGACAATTTATTATAAGTAAGGAAAATATTAACTATTAATTGAAGGACAGTTTGTCGTCTTCTAAGAGAATAAAAATAAAACAAATACAATTATAAAAATAATAACAAAAAAGATCTCTAAAACTACATTATAACATTAGTCCAATCGTAAACTAATCTGAACAGCATAAGCTAGTTTGCGTCTACCTGTACTTGCTAATAATTCCTCCACTATTCGTCTCTAAGATTTCTTGTTGTTCTCCTCAAAGAATTCCCTAGGACGTCCCAGTGTTGGGACCAGATGTCAATTCAGAACAAGATACTGGTATTTTAAAAGGTCGAATTGCATTAAACACATTTTCCGGGAAAGTTACAGCACAATTCACTCACTAACTGTTCTTAGCTGAAACATTCCTAAGAGTTCGATTATTTTCAGTCCACTTTTTTAAACACTCTCTATAAATTGTCATTAATATTTCTTACAATGACAATGTCATAAGTACAGTTCACTAAATCTAGTTTCTTCAGAAAATAATAAGAACTTGTTCTTGTCTTTCAGAAAAACCACCTTTCTTCGACAGATATGTAATAACTCTCTCCGCGTAATCTGCACCCCTAAATCTGAAAGTAACTATATACCCGAAAGTGGCGAAAGGATGCAGAAGAATTTTCTACCGCTAACCCTTTTTATTTATTTATTATTATTATTATTATTATTATTATTATTATTATTATTATTATTATTATTATTATTATTATTTTAAACAGTCACTACTTTGTTTTTTCCATCAATACTAATATCTAGGTAATTTTCATTGTCTGAATGTAACCTATGATGATTATACTAATTGTACAGTACTATTCCTTTAGTTGTGTGGTTATATTGCATGTATTTATTTACACTGCAAGTGGGCAAGCACCCGGTGGCAGTGGTAGGCCTATATACAATATAAACAATACACAATAAAATGATAAGCAATACACAATAAAATGAAGCAATACACAATAAAATTAAGCAATACACAATAGCAATGTATTAATTCTTTTCTTTTAAGTTAATACCTATATACCAGAATGTATTTTCCTGTTTGTGGTTATATTCATATGTATTCAATCTCTCTTTTTTATTTTATTTATTTATTTAATTTACTATTATTATTATTATTATTATTATTATTATTATTATTATTATTAAGTTCATACTTGTATATTTGTATGTATTTTTCAGTATGTGCTTTGATCCTGGTTGAGTGGAAGAAAAGCCCAGATGGTCGTAACTCTGCCAGGGAAAGAAAACTGTTATTATTATTATTATTATTATTATTATTATTATTATTATTATTATTACTAGCATTATTTGAAGGTCAAGCCCAATAATAACCCGTACGAGTTGGGCAGAAATTATTCCACTTTTTGTTAAACACACAGAAACATCGGTCCCAAGACTGTAAAACTCCATTTCAGAAGTAGCCTAAAAAAGAAACTTACTGGAATGAGAATCAAACCCGCTCCCTTCCGCATGACAGGCAGATGGCTGAACCGTCTGTGCTACTGAGACGAAACAAAAAGGCTACGCTTCCGAGCGGAATGTGAATCTCCATACAAACGTTACAGTGTGAATCGCGCTATGAAACGACCAAGAATCGGCCCATTACTTCTTTTTTTCCTGGTACCGTACTGTAGGCCTACATATTTAAATTGAACATAATATTATCGATATCACCCAGAACATAGCACACACTAATTATTTCAAGTTGTCGTGCATCAAAATCACAGAAGCTCTGTAAGAAGACGTCTTTACTCGTTATGTTACTGGACACGTCATTGCGTTGAACGTTTTAGCGAGGATTTGTGGCGCTCGATAAAGCGAGATTAGTTAATGGGAACTTAAATGCCCGCGCACAATATCCAGGAAGTCAGGGGGGGTGGAGTGCGAATCCAGTTCAAGGAAGTCGCTGTGACATTCCTGCAGTGACTGTCGGATTTTCCCTCTGAGTGGCCACATCTCGGAGTGATGGATGTGCGGGCAGTAATGGCGCCCGGGATTAAGCGCACAAAGCAGAGCATTCTCCCGATATACCGCTACACGGACAGCAGACTCAAATCCAAGCATGGGCAACAGCGGGACTCTGGAGGAATTAGTTTCAGGACTATCTAACAAAGATTCTAAGGTCCGTAGATATCGTAACTTTAACACTGTTCTATTGAGGTTCAGAAGAATTTGTGATAAAAGAGGAGTTCCCATTTCAATTGATGAGCAAATCATACCGTATTTAACACTTAAATTCGGAAATATCCTATGGGATACAACAGGTTAATAGGCAAAATGCTATGATTTTAATAGAACAATAGAAAAAAATTGGTAGGAAAATTAAAATTTCACAATACTGTAATAGTGTACAACATATAAAATATGGATATTGCGATAGTTGTTTTCTTTACAGTCCGACACTGTTTAATAAACTAGTGTGAGAAATGAAATTTTGCCAATTTAAGGGTTAAAACTGAGGATGGGCCATGCCATGGTAATTCAGGTTACATGTGAATTTTATTCTCAATTTATCAGTTTTTCTACAAGTAGAAATGCGATTCCTAAGGAGTATAGCCGGCTACACTTTGTTAGACAAAAGGAGAAATGATGACATAAGAAAGGAATTAGGCATCTTTAAACTAACAGAGAAGATACACCAATATAGAACTAAGTGGAGGGAACATGTGAAAAGAATGGAAGAATACCGCATTCCAAAACTGCTATTAGATTACAGACCAACAGGCAAAAGAAACATTGGCAGACCAAAGAAAAGATGGACTCAACAAATGTTTAATGCATGAGACCGGAACAAGCCTTTAGAGGCTTAAACCTTGACGATGATGATGATGATCTACAAGTAGGCCTAATTAAGTTCTAATAATTACAAGATATTTTTATAACATTTCAATGACTCTTTTCCAATTTTACAAGTTGTAAATTTATGTAATTATAGCGTGAATTTAATAATATAAATAATATAAATTAATTTTGTATGGTAACTGGATATTCTTTATTACAACATAAGAGGAATGAAGATATCAGAAAAGAATTAGGGATAGAGGGAATAACACAAAAGTTAACAAATCAATGTAATAGCTGGATGGAACATCTAGAAAGGATAGAGGATCACCGAATTCCCAAGAAAGCTTTCCAGTATGCTCCAAGAGGAAGGAGAAATGTTGGTCGTCCTAGGTTTCGTTGGAGAGAACAATTCTAATGGGGACGAAACGGGCCTACCGGTTCAACCCGCGATGCTGATGATGATGATGATGATGATGATGATGATGATGATGATGATGATGATGATGATGATGATGATGATGATGATGAACTCAGGTTACTATTTTCATGGCATGACCCAGATGTGTTTTGCAATAGGTTTCTTTACAGTAGTCTCGTCCTCTCTTTACCATTCTACCACATATTTGTATTTGTATTTCTGGTGGTGATGGCCTTAATTACACCAGAATAAATAAATATTAAATATAGCCTATCGTATAATACAAAAGCCACTTGCCAGTTGGAGAAAACAATACAATGCATTATTTCAAAATTACACATGTAGGACAAAGAAAAAGACAATAAGGACCATGACATAGACGACAAAGATTACATTGAGTACGACATGGACTACGACAGGCATCATGGTCCATGTTGTGGCTCTAATGGTCCTTATCGAGATGCTTATCATAAACCTCTCCGTGGTCTTTGTCGTGGTCCTTATCGTAATCTTTGACGTAGTGCTTGTTGTGATCCTTATTATGATTCTTATCGTGGTCCTTATCGTTATCTTTATCGTAATCCTTAGAATATTTAATGACGTTGTATCAACTACTGGGGGATATTTAGAGTCTCCGATATCAGGAACATTATTTTACCTTGTTTATTTTTGTAAGCTCTTATTTCTCTCCAGTCTGGGGCTAAAAAAATAGTTTTAAAATCCTATGCAATGATTTTTAGTATGAAATAGGTATTCCTATGCTAGAAACTTTATTCGTACACCTGTCAAACACTGATATTTGGCGTTTAAAATTATAAATCTCGCCAATAAACCGAAGTTCAAAACATATGCAGAAGCTAAACAATTTTCTGAAAAGTTTTAGTTTCAAACTTTTACGGAAATTTTTCATCGCTATACGAACGAAGTAAAATAACAGATAAAATTTATAAACGTGAAACAAGCGAAGATCCCCTTCATTGTTAGGCAACGCCTGGCACCAGACACAGAAATTCAAAGCGTTTACCAAGTTGCTATATCGAATTTAATAGCTGTAAAAGTGGAATAACAGCCGTTTACAAACATTCGGTGACCTGTGGGAGTCGCTGTTTTATTTACAGCGGTATAAACGTCAAGGTTTCGTAACCCGGCAACACCGTGTCGGACCGCTTCTCTGGACGTATATGACACTTACTGCACGTTTACAGGACATAAAAATGTTGTGACGCAATACAGGTATCACTTGAGACCTACTTTCAACGTTTACGGCTTTCCGTATTCAATAAATAACAAACTGAGTTTATAGTAGAACAAATATCACTGAAAAGTCTAGTGATGCACATAACCTCAAATCCTGAATTCAGATGGGGCCCGGGTTTTAAACGACGAATGGCGCGCAACCACTACACAAATGTGGACGAGTGGTCTGCCTCACTCCCCGGGCACTCTGCCGTTGTATTAATTTTGTACTCGTAGAAAGCTCTTTGACCTGCAACAGTAACTTATGATCAACACAAAAATACCGAGCTTGAATCCATTCCCTTTAAACCGCTAAAGAACAACTGTTCCAACCCCAACACTGTTAGTGCGTGAGCATATCGAACCGAGGACTCGCTTTGGATCATCGGTATTGACTAAAATTATATCCGTTGAGGACGAGGAGATTTACATTGATCTCTCTGTTTCCATCAAACTATACATGTACAGAAAAGTAGCGTAATATCTGCCATTCGTGACACCGACATCAAATTTTAAGGAGGAATTTCGGCCCTTTAACTCACAACTGAATATTGTCAAAACAGTACGCAATGAATCTTTTCACCATTGTTCGTCAGAGTTCGCCTGATAGAAGGAAAATAAGCTCCTTTATGATTTATTATTATTATTATTATTATTATTATTATTATTATTATTATTATTATTATTTACTTACATACAAATGGCTTTTAAGGAACCCGGAGGTTCATTACCACCCTAACATAAGCGCGCCATCGGTCCCTATCCTGAGTAAGATTAATTCAGTCTCTATCTTCATATCCCACCTCCCTCAAATCCATTTTTATATTATCTTCCCATCTACGTCTCAGCCTTCCAACTAACACTCTATATGAATTTCTGGTTTATTATTATTATTATTATTATTATTATTATTATTATTATTATTATTATTATTATTATTATTATTATTATTATTATTATTATAGCTTTACAAGCTGTGAAGGATTTTCGCTGCAGAACAAACAATATTGTGCCAGATTACTTCATCCAAACAAACGTTTTTACAATCAATTAGAGACTTCTTATTCCTATTATTTATAATTTTTTTCCTATAGTCTAAATTGTTCATTCTACCCGACAGTTTTTCTTCCGTGAATTTCCTAATTTTTCTTTCTGGTGGAGCTGTCATCAAATGACCTATCCATTTAAATTATCTGCCTTTCATTTTTACAATTATATTTCGATGCTTATTCATTCAGTAATACTTTTCTGCGCAAGAGCAATTCCTTCATTTCAAACCTACTATTCTCCAAACTTCCCTATTTTCCGCCTTCCTCTTAGTCTCTGCATACGATCCATATATTTTAATGCTATCACCTCATATTTCTTCTGTCTCGAACTTTTCTTCCGTTCACCTTTTCTTCCAATGCATCCTTCAGCAGACAATTCCTTCTTAGCCAATGACCCAGTCAATTTGTTTTGTCTTCCTGATCAATGTTAACATTTTTATTTTTTCATCCACTCTTTCTAGCACAGTTCCATTCCTTGTTCTCTCTATCCATTTTACACTCTCCATTCTTTTCCATATCCACACTTCAAATGTTTCTCGTCGTTTCTCTTCATTTCATCGTAGTGTCCATGTTTCTGCCCCATAAAATGCCACAATCTACACAAAGCACTTCACTAGTCTTTTCCTTATTTCTTTTCCCAATGGTCTGCAGAAGATGCTCCTTTTTCTATTAAAAGCTTCCATTGCCGTTGGTACTGGATGCTTATATAAATTGTATATATTTTTTAATTTACTCTGATGCTCCATCCTCGGCTAATATTATCTTGAAGTGGTCCAAATATTTTCTCCAACAGCTTTCTTTCAAATATTCTCTATTTACATTCTGTTAAAGACCAAGTCTCATTTGCGCAGGTAAGGATAGGAACGATTAGACTCTTTTCGAATTCTAGACGCAGCATTTTCATTCTGATTTGTGAAACCGGCTGTAAGTATCAAACCTGATAAAAGTTCTCCTCCTGGAAGTTGAACTGAAGGACACAGTGAAGGTTTTCGCGGAAGATATAAGACATACATTCAAGAACACACAGAAATGTGGACCAAGACGTTGTCAGGCGACAATAGTGTCGGCCGAGTCGTTTCCTTGTCAAATAGCTGCAGCCTTTTGTCACGCTCGTCTGTGCTAACAAAACACTGTCAATAGATGACCGCACGCTCGCCGGGTGTGTTTTGTTCTCTATTCCAACAATTCTCTTGTAACAAAGCGATGAGCCACGTCCAATATTTGTTGTGATGAGACCGCTTCACCGCCGTCAGCTGTTACCGTGAATTCTTAATTATCTTGTCAACTCTTCGTTCTTCAGTCTTTTGTTTCTTACGTCCCATTTAATATCCCTCCCCTCGCTTCAACGAATAGAAAGTCAGTGAAGTGAAACTTATGGATGGATAAAGTTTTGATATTCTTGTCGATGCCAAATCTGCATTTTATAAGGGAAAGCAGACCTTTCAATCGCGTCAATTGTTAAGAGATTAAGGGATGAAATATCGTTCAGTGGTTGCAATTACTAAACTGTCTGTAATAGAGAAATCCGGAATCTGCAATAAAATACTTCCAAAAGTCAGTTAAGAAAACATCGCATTTAAGCTGAATTCAACATGGGCGTAACTCCAATAAAAGGGTCTTCAATATTTTGTAAATAAAATGTTACTGTTATTGTTTGTATAAAACATGTGAATAATTGATAGTAAGTAGATATTAATTTTTATGGTCATTCTCCATGGTCCAGAGGTTAGCCTACCTGCTACTACCTACGCTCTTTCTGGGATGAAATCTAATCAGGTGTGACAGGTTTTTTAATTTTAATTAGTTTTTATTAAACACAATGTGCACAACTTCGTTATTTTTATTAGTTCTTGAGGCCTGGCTCGGAACCTCACAGAGTGAGGGTGATTGTGGAGCTCGGTGGAACGAATAATGGTGATAGGAAACGGAGAACCTTCAGAAAAACTACTCACGTCAGTTTTGTCCACCACAAAATCCTGATAATTATAGATATATTTTTTGCGTCATTCCTCAGCAAGCATACGTCTTCTCTTGTTTTTTTAAGGCGTTAGGTACAGTTTACAGCAGTAAAATTTTGGAAATATTCAACATTTTTTTTTGCTCCAGTTCTGTATCTTGTACAATAATGAAAATTAGTATGTGTAAAATACTGTCCTTTGCTATATGAAAAAAAAAATATGATTTAAAAAAAATTATTTACATTCCCCTCCCCCCCCCCACTGTGCAGTGATGGAGCGTTTCCCACATAACTAAAAACCTATCCAACATTCTGTGATGAAATTTTTTGAGTGTATTTACGTATGTCATATCTACAATATGGTGCAAGATCACTTCTCTACCTTTGATAGATTGTCTGATAAAAAATAAATTCATTTTTAAAATGGTCAAATATTAGTATTTTCTTCTAACACAAAAAAAAATATTATTTATTAAGGAATGTAGTTATAAGAGCATGATATTGTAAACATGAGTTTCAGCAATAAAATAAAAGAGAGAGAACATGAAAAAGTTAACAAGTTTGTGAGTTATGAGGGAAACGCTTCATCACTGCACAGTAAACTGCCACCATTTTGAATTACAAAAAAATAATAATTCTTTTAAATCGTAAAAATATTTTTTTCATATAGAGATTATATTGTCATGGCAACAATTTCAATAGTATGATATAGAATGTAGGTGACCACTGAAAGTGAATTCCTATGTATTACTAACAACGATGCACTTTTTCTTTGATTCATATTATTATTATTCAATAAGTTAAAACAATAATTGTTTCAAGTTCTACGGTAGTAAATACAAATATATCTGTCTTAATTACTTGAGATGTCTAGCTTAATTTCGTTCTTGTTTGCATTGGAACAAAATAATACAGAAGTTTATTTACTGCTTATCCCGTAATTGCAGGGTTCATCATAATGCAGTATTTCTTTGAACCGAGTCAGCTGACTTGTTACATATAATCAACGGAAGTTTCTGTTTCTGCAGGCCAGTTAACATCTGAATCAACGTTGTCATAAGAACAGGAATTATGAAGCCCTAATGAATGCTGACATAGCCGCGCCAGATCAAAGCGTAATCTACAATTCCGAGATATGTGGACTTCAATAAAACAACAGTTACGAGGATCAAGAGAATAACTCAAATTAGGGACCCTTTCTCATACACTCGGACTTCATTAATATTCTTAAAAGTTTCCTGTGAACCATTAAATATGTAAAGTTTTTATATATTAGCTCAGATTCCAGTGTTGCAATATTTTCTTTCTATATTGTATGAAATACAGAGAATGTCATATCTCGAAGTTCTCATATAAATTTACAATTTAAACATACTGTAAAAAAATTATGGTTTATTTAACGACGCTCGCAACTGCCGAGGTTATATCAACGTCGCCCGTGTGGCGGAATTTTGTCCCGCAGGAGTTCTTTTATATGCCACTAAATCTAGTGACATGAGCCTGTCGCATTTAAGCACACTTAAATGCCATCGACCTGGGTCGGGATCGAACCCGCAACCTCAGGCACAGAAGGCCAGCGCTATATCAACTGCACCACCCAGGGCGACACATACGGTATATTCCTGAAGGAGAATATAGATTTTCTTCATATGCAGGTCTTAATACGTTTATCTGTGAATTGAGCAGCTATGTGAAACTACAAAACAATCAGTAATTCGGTACAATATAATCTCTCTCTGTCTTTTTTTCTTTCTTCATTCCTTCCTTCCTTTATTTAGTCTTCTCTTCCACTCAACCAGTATAAGATCACATGCCAATGGCTTTTAAGGAACCCGCAGGTTCATTGCCGCTCTCACATAAGCCCGCCATCGGTCCCTATCCTGTGCAAGATTAATCCAGTTTCTACCATCATATCCCATCTATCTCAAATCCATTTTTATATTATCCTCCCATCTACGTTTCGCCCTCCCCAAAGCTCTTTTTCCCTTCGGCATCCCAAATAACACTCTATATGCATTTCTGGATACGCTCACACGTGCTACATTCTCTACCCACTCAACCATCTGAATTTAATATTCCTAATTACGTCAGGTGAAGAATACAATGCGTGTAGTTCACTATAGTTAATTTACTTTATATCTTTTATTAATTTCATATTTCTAGAATCCATTTTGTTGCCAATGTTAGCGATATTTTGTGGTATTATACATTTTTAAAATCCTAAAATAGTATTTTTAAAATCTATTTTACAGCTTTAAAGTGTATTTTAGGTGCCTAAATCTTCACTTTTAAGAGCTTAAAAATCCGAGGTCTAGTAGACTAATAAACGATTTTTTTACAGGCAATCGTGAATGTGCTTCCTTGTACGAAAATGTGTTCATATTAGCGACATAAAGACGGTGTCCTTCGCAGCTAATTTCCATAATTGCAGTTGTAATGAAATAATATGGACAAAACTTGTTATTACTAAATGTGAACTAAATTTGTCTGAAACCTTGTCTACGGGAAACTAATAGACAGGCACGCCAAAACCACTCCTTTACGGTCTCCGACTTAATGAAACCGATTATCTCCGTTAATCGACATTTGAATCATCATAGTAATTATACAAAGTATGGAGAAAATAGTACCTAAAAATGTATTTCATGTAGTTGAGAATATGGGATTTGACACCACAAATACCCAAAGTTTCGGAACTGCGTATTATAGGCTTCATCATCAGAGACGGTAAGGAAAGAGGAATATATCTGTCTGAAGAATAGCTCTTTATAGTACATCAAGAGATAAATAACCTCTCCTTGTCTTCCAGACGAAGAAGTCTATACGTAGCTCTGAAACGTTACATCTATGATAAGCAAACATCGAATATCTTGAAAGTCTTTTTTACTCTTTCTTTGTCATGTTTCTTGAATTGTGTTATTTTATTATTATTTCTTTAGAAGAATCTTAAATGCTAAAAAGTATCGGAACAACTGCGAAACGATCTCAAAGACGACGAAAACAACTGCCTCACAATCATTAATAGGTTTATTGCTAACAACAGTCTTACATTAGAGTTGCACGACTAATTTAAAATTTGAAGTGGACTTCCGGAACAATGCATCCGAAGAGTGTGATTTTTAATTAGATTGAACATTTGTTTGTATAATAATAAAAATCATTTCCGCAAAAAAATACCTTTATAATAAACCTGTAGAACAGGTCTCATGCTTTAAATATTTGGGTTTTCATTTAAACTATAAACAAGAAAAATTTATTTAAACAAAATTGAATTGCTTTAACTATGCAATCTAATAAAACATTGGCGAGACCTGTTCTCATGTCTGGAAGTAAATGTGTTGAACACCGAATCTCTGCCATTGAAATGGAGTTTTTAAAAATAACCGCTGGCTATACCACATAAATTAGACAAGAAGAAAAATGTTTGATATTTTGGAAGAATTAAATATTGACCCAATTTTAGAGAAAATTAAAAATTATAGACAAAAGGAACTCTCATATACTCAGGATGCCTAGAACGAGGATACCACGCCAAGCATTAAATTACCGCCCTTTAGGAACAAGATCTTTGGGCAGTCTGCTGAAACGATGGAGTTAACAGGCCACCAGGCTTAATACATGATAGGAAGAAGAAAAAGAATAAAATGATGGTGTAATTTCTTATTTATGAAGGCTGTGTATACAGGGTGTCTCTAAATTAGACAGACAAAATTAGGGAGCAGATAGATAACCTTCGTGGTAGCATATTTTGTTAAGGAACCCATGGGCTGCAACGCTTCGTTTCATTGCAACAACGGGAACGGGTAATCATTCTTTTCAGTCCAAGAGAGGTGTGTCATTACTACTATCACTCGGTTTGTTTACGTCCGGAGCCCAGTATCATTTGGTACGTTTGTTTACTTCCATTGGTATGACTCTTGTTATCCGTGTTATTCGTCTACGTAGTTTAGTACTTGTACTGCACTCATTCTTTTGTAATGTTCAGTACAGTTTAATGCGTCGTTGGTTTCGTTTTTCTGTAAGCCTACGTATTTCTTCTTTGTTTGGATTAACACACAGAATCATGTGACACAGAATCGCTTGTTATTTGCACATAACTACTTACTTTATCCCGACCTGTAATTCCTTCTTACACTGAAACGAAGCGTCGCAGCCCATGATTTCCTTAACAAAATATGCTTCCACGAAGGTTATCTGTCTACTCCCTAATTTTGTCGGTCTAATTTAGAGACACCCTGTATTTATTTTTCTCTTCAGCCTAGTATATTCTGTTGCTTTCTTTCAGAATTTGATTTAATATTAATGTATTTTTCTTTCACGGTTAAAGTCTCAAAACGGTTGTTTCAACTTAAGTGGAATCTGTATTTTATACACGCGCGAGCACATACATACATACATACATACATACATACATACATACATACATACATACATACATACATACATACATACATACATACATACATACACACATACGTAAGAGTTACATATATACACACACATACATAGGAACTGTTTCACTTTTTTTCATTTCTATTGTCGCCATTGCAAAAGCAGGATATTCACAGAATAGTAATGCAACTCTTCTTCTTCCGTTACACGAATATAAAATAGTTGATGTATGAGCTTGGTAATATGATTTTTAGAACTAATGCATAATAAATATTTGTATATCATATATTATACATGTATATGTAAGTTATACATATTTGTAATGACAGAAACGGTAGAAATAGGCCTAATGCTCTCAAAAAAAACCAAAGAAAGAGAAAACTGATGCAGAGTTGTTGATACAGTTTCCATTCTTCTCGTGCTTCAATGATGACTTCCACTGCTTCGGTATACTCTCCACCAGTGTTCATCTCCGCTGTGATACATTCTGTCAGAGACGAGGATGAAGATGACTCCACTCACGCGGCGTACTTATTCGAATGGTCATCTGAGGCCCACTGCTGCATGTTCCATGAGTTCTCGATTGTATTCAGGTCAGTGAATAGATGTGGAAATGGTGCATTTCCTATTGTCAAGTCATCCAGATTACGGAACACGATCAGCTCGGTAAGGTATAAAACTGTCAACTAAAAATATTAACTTTTCCCAGTATCTCCACAATGTTGTTGATTATGTTCCTGTAGATTTCAGATTCACAGTACCTCTGTAGATTTAACGTTCTAACATTGGTGGTCGATTCGAAGAGCTTTTTAGTATATATTCTAATACGGCGGCCAACGGATATTACTCCATTTTTGAAGTCATTGCTGAATAGAATAGTGCAACATTGATCTGTCCATCCCCGAGGATGTAGTGCCTACTGCAGTCTTTAATTACTCTGTGGATTAGAAAAATCGGAGTGAGACAAATGGCAAACAGCCTTGGAGCTCACGCAGAACTTCTCAGCCCAATTTCTCATGCAAGGAAGCGTTTTCGCGTATCTTTTAAATGTTTCTCTCCCATTCATTCATTAATTCATTCATTCATTATTTATTTATTACTGAATACCAGCCGTTTTAGCGGATGTCTGAACCACAGTATAAGCTCCTATGAAGCATCTCCTAGCGGCAAAACAGCTGATAACGTTAGTTGCAAAGCGAAGGGTTCGAGACAGTTGGTAAGCTATATATAGAGGGTGTGCTTTTGCTGGTAGAATCAATAATCTGTCATCCACCATCCAGCTATGTTTTCTTCTATCTTTCACTTAGAGGTATTTCTTCAACCGAACCAGTTTCTTTTTTCCTTTTCTTTTTCCATGTGGAGAAAATTCTGCTGATGTCGCTTTGAGACTCTTGGATTTCTGCCACATCTAGTTGTCTTAGGCCTGACTCCAGCATTCCCATAGCACAATTTTCTTCTCCTTCTGCAGTACGCACTCTTCGCTCCATTATTCTCACTCTATAAATTCTATTTCAGTACTTTCAGATCAATAGAACAGTAATATAGAATAAGTAAAATAATTTGTATCATATTTTTACAACAATGTTCATTAACATTATAAAGTAAACATTCATTTATTCATATATTTCTGCCCAAAGGCCGGTCCTCCACTGCAAACCCAGTATTCTTCAATCTCTCCTATTTTCTACCTTCCTCTTAGTCTCCGCATATCTTAATGTCGTCTATCATTTGACATCTTCTACCTCGTACTCTTCTCCCGTTCATCATCCCTTCCCGTGCATCCTTCAGTAGTCGGTTTCTTCTCAGCCAATGACTCAACCAATTTCTTTTCCTCTTTCTAATCAGTTTCAGCATTATTCTTTCTTCTTCCACTCTTCCTAGAACAGCTTCATTTCTTATTCTGTCCATTTCATACGCTCCATTCTTCTCCATAACCACATTTCAAATGCTTCTAGTCGTTTCTATTCATTTTGTCGTAATGTCAATGTTTCTGCCCCATACAATGCCACATTCCACACAAAGCACTTCACTAGTCTTTTCCTTAAGTCTTTTTGCAGAGGTCTGCAGAAAATTCTCCTTTTCTATTAAATGTTTCTTTTGCCATTGCTATCCTCATTTTGACTTTCTGGCAGCAGCTCATGTTACTGCTTATAGTGCATTCCAAGTAACTATTTGAAGCTGTCCACTTCAAGTGAACAATATTAATGAATAATTGCGTATACATTGTTAGCGCAATGCAGTAGGTCTACGTAGTTAATACAACATGGTCAATAATGTGAGAAGGCTTTACACTATTCCATTTTTAATATCTTTAAATTTTGCAGCGCAGTTTATTTGGGATTGATTCTAAATGCCTTAATTACGCTGATACATAACAATGCTAATTTCAAGCAAAAAGCCTGAAATCTCATACAAAAGACGCTCTTTTGTTTTATATCCTTACAGCAACTTAAATTTATTATACTTAACATCTACAGTCTTGTATACGTCTCGTTATAACTGTCTACATTTACCTCGAGGCAATAAATCTGCTTCCTTTTGTTTCGTTTCTATAGCAACATCATTACTTTCTATTTATATCCAGCGGGATAAATAATATCTTTTTAAGATTTCATTCAACGTTCCCTTTAAATTACAGAGATTATTAAGGAATAAACCAACTTTAATAAGGCGATGAATAAATTTCAAAACACAGTAACTTTCCTTTCCCTCTTCCTCCAAAATTCCAACCTTGTGCACACAAAATAAATTATTGACACTGAAAAGTGCCTTTTCTTAAGCATGATGATACGCATTCGACAAACACAGACAAATCTGCTCTTTTTATTATTTCAAGATAATTATTATCAGTAAGGTATACTGAAATTTTCCCTACAATCTTCAGATAATAATCTATCACAGTTTGAACTCCTGTGGTTTGCGTGAGATCCTGTCAGCCTAGTTCTAAAATGTTAATCTTTATAACAAACCCTATACTGTTCGACCTCAGGAGAAACTGCATTGCAGAGACTGTTAAAACTGTCTACACGCAATTTAAAACAGTTGTGAATCATCCTCGACAGTGGGGCTGCTACAGGTATACAATATACAGAATGTTACATGTAAGTGTAACTATAATTGAAATACAAAACTAAAAGTATGACTAAAATTACTTCTAATACTTTTCATTACAGTACTTTATATCAGAGTAATCCATTACAAAGAAACTATATCAGAGAGAATATGTGTAAAATGGATTTACATTATAATGCCACTGGAAAACAAAATTACTGTATGTACTAAGAAGACCAAAAAGAGATGTGTGACATCAGAATGAGAAAAGAAGTATCCCGATCATGGGGTGCAAGGAGAGGTAGAAGCTTATGTTCGTTCATGAAATAGAAAAGTTATACCTAATTCTGTGAAACTCTCAAATATCAAGTTGGAAGAATTTTACTTTATTAGCCTATTGTTAGAATCATATGACCACAGCATTTAATAACATAGACAACATTGTGAAAAATAGTCCAGATATGTTCAAAGAACCTTAAAACGTACAAACCCGATTAAATATTGCTTTTATCTACGTTGCTTCCTCAGTAGTGTAGTGCTGAAAGTTTCTATGAGAACAAATTTTACAATCCTCAAAAGTTCAAGTTGGAAGCTGATGCATCCTTTCCTCTGGCTGACCCCACAGACCCTCGCAAGTTTTTATTTATCTTTTTTTGTAAAGGAATCCGAAACACAAGATAATAGGCTCGTAAAGCGCGAGCTTCAGCCGCACGTTCATCGTTCTAAAGTGTAAAGACGTCATTTCTTGGAAGCCATTGATCGAATAGTGCTACAAATTGACCGCAGAGAGCAGCACAGTTCGCGTCTATACACTCGGGTGTATGGTTCGGAATTGAGATTGTGTTTTGTTCCGGGCTGCCTGGCAACCGAATTAAGTTTTGAAGAGAACATGATTTATTTTCTTTTCCTTCGTGATTCCTAACCCTTTCAAGGCCAAAAGGTGAATTTCCTGCACTGTTACGAAAGGAAACAATATCTGCTGAAATACGAAGTTCTCTGCTACGTGATGTTATATAAGGTTTACAACCTGAGGCACAGAGTGTAGGTCCTAACTAAAATTTTATTTTTATTTTTGTGTATCTCATATTTCATTCCCCGTCTCGAGAAACTGACGCGAAGAACAAATTCAGCAACATTATGCAGATTTTCTCGGAATATTTGTTTCATATATCATCTTTACATCAATTTTGTATTGTCACTGTCAACTATAACGCCACATAACATGGGCTTTATATCTGATCAGGTATTGAAACTGCAGGGGTGCCAAACTTTCAAGTGAGTTATCAGTAGGGCCGTGACATCGGTATATTTATATTAGTCTGAGGTGAACATACGACGCCGGACAGAATGTAGTCTGCGTTTCAAGTACAGGCAGCGGAAGCGAATTTGACACACGCCTAAGCAAGCACGTTCCGTGTTTTGTGTACGATTATTGCGCATTATAAAATCAAGACAATTCAATCATTGTATACAAGGGATAATATTGGAAAGGTCTAAAATGCTGGTGAGGTTGAGAATAATTGTTGGAAATCATACTTAAATTATCACAAATTTCGTAAAACATAAGTCTGAAAAGATGTTTTTTTTTATATATTTAGAGTTTTGCATTACAGTTTTAGTATGCTGGTTTCGGTTCCTGCTGCAATAAACAACAATATTCATTTTCAAAGTTTCAAATGAAAATGACCGCAGGTTGTCGGATAGTATACCCTTGTATGCGGAAAAAACTGTGTTCAACATCGGCTGAAACCAAGGGCACATATTTAAATATTTCACATCGTCAATTTCATTTCTACATTAAGTTTATAACAAGCGCACTTGTCATCTGACAAAACTCTTGCATAATGAATTGAAAACACTTCTTTTTATTATTTTTTTTTTTTTATTTTATTACTGTGTTCAGTTTCGACACACCGTTTTGCTTAGGGGAGAGTTGGGTAGTAGCCTATCGGACATCGGGTAATATCGGACAGTGAGTTTCTTTCATCTACCACCAGATGATATTACTTGAATGACATGGTTACGTTTCTGTGATGTCGCATACAGAAACGTAACCATGTCATTCAGGTACTACCATCTGGTGGTAGATGAAAGAAACGCACTGTCCGATATTACCTGATGTCCGATACTACCCAACTCCCCCCTATATCTTGCAGACCATCCACCAGACGAACAACATGCAAAAACGTAAGGTACGAAATAGATGTGATAAATAAATTAATGTAACAGTTAAATATAGGGAAAGCAAAATTGTACGCAATATACGTTCTCGGCATTCTAAAACTGTAGGCATAATCCAAAACTTTAAATATTATAAAAAAAATCTTTTCAGACTTATGTCTTACCACATTTGTGACAATTTAAGTATGATTTCCAACAATTATTCTCAACCTCAGCTGCATTTTAGAGCTTTCCGATATTAACTCTTATACACAATGATTGTATTGTCTTAATTTTATAATATGCAATAACTGTATACAAAACACAGAACGTGCTTGCTTAGGCGTGTATCAAATTCGCTTCCACTGCCTGTACTTTAAACACATCGACTACATTCTGTCCGGCATCGGTATTCACTTCAGACTAACACAAATATACCGATGTCACGGCCTTAGTTATCAGTAATTCCATAGTGCGCGTGCGCGTTCCCCTCCCCGATTAAGACAAAGTCAGTTGTAAAGCATAGTGTATAAAATTTCACGTTACCTATCACTTATTGCGAGAAAAAAACGCTTTGCGGTATGGTTAGCATCTCGTCTTTTAGGTACCAGCACATTATAAGTTCGGTGGCATCCACTGGTTGTGAGTAAATTATCGTTGTTTCTGCATTTTTCGAATGGGTCTAGGTACCAACTAGCACGGTAGTGGGGATCGCAAACAAAAGCATAACTCAAAAGTGGGTCGCGTCTTCAAAAAGCTTGGAAATCACTGTTCTAGAATTATATCGCACTCTTCTTCCCTCTATCCCAATGTGTTTAATAGGTTAGACATTTTGTACTGCAAAATTTTCTAAATTTCCTTATTAGAATAGCGTTCACCGGCGTGGAAAAAATGCTACAATACTCTAAGCTCATAAATCTAATTAACGTCAGTCTGAATCCCCTTGCAATGATATGCGTTTATTATTATTATCATTATTATTATTATTATTATTATTATTATTATTATTATTATTATTATTATTATTATTATTATTATTATTATTATTATAAGTTTGAATTAATGAGGTGAAACAGACGTTCCTTATTTAAGAAAACTGTTGCTTTCTTTCTTCCGTGAAATGATCCCTTCCCTCTGCAGATTTTATTGCATTTGTTGCGACAGTCATTAACTACTCGATGCTCAGATGTTCGTCCTTCTCAGAAGTCAGTGGGTGACTCGACCGTCACTTACTCCCACACCCCGCGGTCAAGAACTTAATGCTTGGAGTTCATAAGAAACAATTGCACATCACAGCAGAGCTTGTCAAATTGTGGTACGTGATACCAACTGGGAAGCACTTAACTTGCAGCATCACGCATCGCGTTTTAGAAATGTGTAGAGGTGGGGTAATATACTGTATTTTACACTTTCTACCGCGATACTAGAAGTAACAGTAGCAACTATAACAATATCAATGAGTAATAATCAGTAGCACTAACAGTAGTAACGGCTGATCAGCCGCCAGTTGGCTTCAGCCTATTCATTTCCGTCGGCAATGCTATCGGTCACACATGGTTTTGAAGCTCGGAAGATTGGTTGTAAAGTCATGCTTAATATCCTGACGAATGCGAGTAACTCTTTGTTTCGTCAGCCAAAGTCTACACTTCTTCCTGATAGACAGACCTGCAATTTTTCTTATGATCGTACGGTAAATTACGGAAATTTAGACTGTATGCTTGTTGCTATAGTTAGCAGGCCTATGATTTGTGTAAAATGTGTTACAACAATATATATTTCATGTTACCTTGCTTTTCAAAAATACAACAGCCACGGGTGGCTCAGAAGGTAGGCGTATTTGCCTACTCTCTCGGGTCCGATTCCCTCTTGGGCTCTTGTTGGCTCTCCTGCGAGGTTTTTCACAACTGTAAAGCGAATGTTAGGTAATCACATGACAAATCTTCGATCTCATCCCGCTAACATCAATTTCACCAACGCTGAATAATCTAGTTGTTGTTGTTCAGTAAACTGAACGAAGATAGGTCTGAACCTTATAAGTGACACCAACATGAGGCAACTAAGCCAGGAGATAATGGAGTAGAGTGGCCAGTTCCTTTCCACTTCCATTGCATACACCACTGATTAATAACATATTACACTAATCATACTTTAGATGTACAGTATACAAACAATATTGCTCTTTTTATGACACATATCATCCAATGAGATGTAATTACTGTCTTTTTTTATTGGGTTATTTTACGACGCTGTACCAACATCTAGGTTATTTAGCGTCTGAATGATATGAAGGTAATAGGCCTAATGCCGGTGAAATGAGTCCGGGGTCCAGCACCGAAAGTTACCCAGCATTTGCTCGTACTGGGTTGAGGGAAAACCCCGGAAAAAACCTCAACCAGATAAATTGCCCCGACCGGGATTCGAACCCGGGCCACCTGGTTTCGCAGCCAGACGCGCTGACTGTTACTCCACAGGTGTGGACAATTACTGTCTAATAATGGATGTAATATCAGCCAAAACCTCAATCAGTGGTAGTAGTTGATACAGCGTTAGATAACAAATAAAATAAAGAGAACACGATTAAGGCATTCAAGAAAGAAATTTAAAAGAACTAAGTTTTCCTTTTTTTAAGGAAGAGAAGTGAAACGGAAAGAAAGTTTTTTTTTTTTTTTCATTAAAAACTTGGTGATATCGTAAATTGACATTAATGGTGCGATCTTGGTATTAACAGAATGTGTCAAACGGAACGGACGTGAAGAAGAACATACTTCCAGCATAATTATTTGGAATATATGAAGCAATCTGCAGAGTGGGAGCATGCCGCTTTGTGTACACAAAACACTCTTGATATTTATTAGGTTTTAGCAACTAATAATACCGAAAACTAAGTGCACAGAAATTAATTTTATCTGAAAAAATATATTTGAGAAATTTACGAAGAGTAACTTTGGCATGCAGCCTTCCTATATGTGGATTTTACTCTAAATTATTCAAAGATCTCTTGGGCATGAAGTACCATAGTTTTCACAATAGTAATGTATTATTTTAAATATTTGGAATGGATTTAATTTTTAATATCAAAATGATTTTGGAAATTTATTAGTCTATAATTATTAGTATGTTCTACAGAACTACAAAGACTAGTAGAAATGAAAGTGTGACTCCACGAGTTTATAAACATACCTTTAAGTGCTCAATGCGAGCAATGTCCTGCAATGTTTGAACAGGGATGAAAGAGGTAACAAAGACATTAAAAACTTTGTCTTATTTCATATGAAAAACTAATGCAAGGTCTGTACTAAAATCCTTAAGCGATTACAACAAGAGTGGAGGGCAGCAAATGTTTTTATAACAAAGTGGAACAAACACGACAGGCCTCCTTCTGCAGAGCGAACATCGGCGAATATCGAACTTCGACGTACTCGACAAACTTGAACCGAACATAGGGCCCGTAATTCACGACACTACTGTGCACCCTTGGTCACATGGCACACTTTCAGGCGGTAATTAATTCTTGTCAGACATTGATCAGCATGTCGGATGTGATAGTCTCCACAGTTGCAGTAGCTAATCCTGTTCTGATAATAATCAGACATGCTCGAGGGTAGCGATGGCACAAATACTTTGTCCTTCATGTAACCCCAAAAGAAGTAGTCACAAGAGATTACATCGGTAAGACTTCATTTCCAGTCCATTTTCAACACCCTCAGACAGCCACATTTGACATCTTCAATTCACGACTAGCGTAATGCAAAGAAAAGGCTGTCTTCTTCTGAAACATGGAGAAGTCCTGTACTTTTTCCCTTTCCGAAGGCACTCGTTGTCTGAAACTGCTGATACCAGCGTCTAATGCTATCGGCAGATAGGTGATCTGTCTGAAATTGTCGCCGGAAGGCCCGCTGGACGGAAACAACAGATTCATGCTTCACAAACTGCAGCACACAAGACGCTTTCTGCTCCGGAGTCGCCATTTTCTCTTTCTAACAACACAGACCAATAGTGAGTGGGGGAGGGAGATTGCGCATGCGTTGAAAACTTGAATACTTCTGTGTGCTTTTTCAAAGTCATTGGGGCCGCTTGAAATCGATATATGATTTTATACATGGCACACATTTCTAAAACTGCAGATTAGAGCACTTGTTAAATAGTAAGGAATATATTAAACAGAAAAAAACATGTAAAAAATAAGCGTCAAAATATAAATTCCCCAATGAAACGAATGTCGCGTTAGCCGTTTATTATGTTTCTTAATCCAGACACATGTAAACCTAATGGAGTTCGATCGGCAGTCTCTTTTCCTATAATGTCATGAGTTTCTTTCAACGTTTCACATATAGCGTGGTAATATTGCGATACTGATAATATTATGATAGTTTTTTTTGAGAATTTTTACAATTTTACTGAACGAGAGGAAGATCGGTTTTTTGCGTCAACGTATTAAAGGAATGTTCGTGGACAAGTTTCTGCACAAAACCGGTCCTTCTCTTGCTCAGTAAAATTGTAAAAAGTTCCCAAAAAGAACTATTATAATATTATTAGTATCACAATATTACCAATCTTTACCCTACATTTCATATAAAATGTAGGCCTACATTGTACCCAAGTTAAACAGGATCATTAATTTTGGGAGGTTATTCTTTGAGATACTTCAAACAAAAATATTTAATACAGTTTTGCTCCTTTTTTGCTTCTTTTTCGAGATAAAAATTATTTTACATGAAACATTTCACAGCGTGTTTGGGGAAAGGCATCGTTTAATTTCCAATCTACTCAGTCCATTTAAGATAGCAGCGTATTATGATAATAAATGATTTAAAATTGTTCAGTTTTTTTCCTTTATATGTGCATAAATTTGATCCGAACAAATGTAACTTTCGCTCTAAAAAGAAATTTTAAAGTTACATTTGTTTGGATCAAATTTCTGCATATCTAAGGGACAAAACTAAAATTCTTTCAATCATTTATTATCATAATACACTGCTCTCAAACTGACTCAGCACATTGGGAATTAAATTAATGGATTTCTAAAACATGTTATGAAGTTTTGCAATTCATTTTGAGAGATTTTTTTTTCAGATAAGTCGTAATAACTCAATTAAATAGATTTATTGGTTTTCAGTCTGTGACTTAACATACCATATACAAGATATAATTCCTTTATATTACATAATTAAGTATTTGCATAAACGTTTTCGTCGCTCTTATCGCGGCATCATCAGAGTCTCTATGATATAAAACAAGTCATATCATGTATATAATTTGTAAACGAGTTTTCATGTACCCTACATTAAAATAACATATTTGCATTTTAATCACAATTTTTTTTAAAAGATTGCAAATAAGTAGGCGATGACTTGTAATATATATTTTAAATAATTGTACTTTTATCTCTTAACTCTTAATTTTTAAGTTTTTAATTTTAACTTTATTGACATTGATATTCGATTGTTACGCAAGAATAAAATGAGGTTAACATACTGAAAAGGTAAGATAATATAATAAATATATCTGATGATGTCGCGATAAGAGCGACGTTTATACAAATAGTTAATTAGGTAATATAAAGGAATTACGTCTTGTACATGGCATGTTAAGTCACAGACTGAAAACCAACCAATCCATTTAATTATGTTATGAAGTGTTAAATAAAAAACAATTTTTATCTCGAAAAGGACGCAAAAACGATCAAAACTGTACTAAAGTTTTCTGTTTCAAATATCTGAGAGAATAATTCCCTGAGATTAATGACAATACTTACGGTTCACCCTGTATATTAAATAATCTTGTCAACTGTCACAATCTTGGTTCTTGTGTAATTTAATCCTCTAAGAGGCACCACTTCCGTTCTGAAGAGTTTTTAAAAATTGCATTTTTAGAAACTGCTTATAATATGAAACTGGCTTCTTGCTCTGGAAGTGATATTAGCTTGATCATCCCTAAATAATTTGACTATAATTATGTGTGTGTATTCCGCCTTTGCTTATCATACAATTAAATGAATAAATTAATTAGTCATATTTTCCATTAACGTTTTCGGTACGTAAATTGTACCATCTTCAGATGTATGTATATGATGCTAATTGTTAACCAAGCCTATGGGTACATGTATCGTGGACTTAAATGATCAGTGTTTTTGTGCATACTGTGCTATGTCGGTGAAGTGTTGCCATGATTACATAAATGATTGCCTTAACTCTTATATACTATTTGCTGGCACAACACATTATCAAAATTAAATTAGAATGTTTCAGTCAATATTTAAAACACTATTTAAAAAACACTATTTAAAAACTGTTTAAAAAAGGACATAGTTTGTACATCACTTTAAATATATGAAGTATGTGATCACTTATTGTGTGGTGTTTGCCTGTGTGAAGTTAAATGAGGCAGTTGTGGTGATCTTGTTATTTAGCGTTGAGCTGGACGCAGTATCGTTAACATGGCTATGTTTGCTAAAAGTGATGTTGAGACACTTCTATAATAGTTGATGGCATTACTGTGATTTGTACCCATAGATGTAATGTTATAACAGAATGAAGGTTGTCAAGTCCATGGATTTAGTATCGCCTGGCGTGTCTGTAACAATATGATTAAGTATTAGTCTATGAATTTGAAATTGGGAATGTTTGTAATTGAAAATTTGGAAATTCCTTTAACTGGTATTGGTTATGGTTAACTGCTAGGGGTAATGCCTATTATGTAAGAAAAGTAACTTACAGTTTTAACGTGTATTGGTCTGCTCGTGCTTGATGCTAGGCTGATACTAAAGCGGTGGGCTTGCTCACAGTATTTTTTTAAGTTATGTTGTCTGTTACCGGAAGTAGAGGGAGGATCGGTGAAATCTGTGTGTGTGATTGTTTGGGCGGGAATAGTTTGAATAAATTGAAGAGTGGATTATTTATGTTGGCTATTTGTTCATTTAGTAGGGGTTTTCCTGAGTTGTGTTCTTTTATAATATGAAATTGTTCCGCCGTTTCTATTGTGGGGTCGTTTGTGATTTTTAGTATTTTCAGAGTGTCATTAATATTTGCGAGTTCGTGGTTTTCATCTATGAGGTGTTGTGCGAATTTAGATCTGTTTCTATTATAAACGAAGTCAGAGGTGTGTTCCCGAAATCTTATTTTGAAGTTGCGCCGGGTCTGTCCTATATATGTTTTGGTGCAATTTTTGCAGTTTAACTGGTATATGCCACTGTTTAGGAGGGGTTCATTGTGGTTGGTATTATTGGGAATTATGTTGTTTAGTTTGTTGTTGGTACGAGGGGCTATGTTAATATTTTGTTTTTTAAAAAAGTTACTAATTTTGTTTGAAATCTTGCCGTAATATGTTAGACTATGCCATTGTTTTTTGTTTTGTGTTTTCTCAGGTTGTAATGTTGTGAATTCTTTTTTATGTAGTTTTGTTTTTCTCTTTTGTATTAAGTTGTTAATTAGTTGGTTTTCGTATCCATTTTCAGAGGCTATTTGCTTTATATAATTAAGTTCTTTATTGTAATTATCTTTATTTAGCGGTGTTGTGAGTAATCTATCAATGAGGAAACGGAATTTGCTAATTTTATGTGTGGTTGGATGTATTGAATGTTTTTTTATAGCATGTGTGGTTGTTGTTTCCTTCCTGTATATATTAAATGTAATTGTTGGGGTTGCTATTGTTATATTTAAATCTAGAAAGTTAAGGCTGTTGTTATTGCTTTGTTCAAGGGTGAATTTTATGTTTTGATGCCATTTGTTAAATTCATCTAGTATTTGACTGTCCTTGTTTTGGGTGTTTTCGTATATTATTATTGTATCGTCAACATATCTTGCGTATGTACTCAAATTGAACTTATTGTTTAAATTATTTATATGTTTGTTTTCAAGTTCTTGTAGGAATATGTTAGCTAAATATCCAGATAAGGGATCACCCATGGCTAATCCAGTTGATTGAATGTATATTTTATTATCAAATTTGAAATAATTTTGTTTTAGAGATGTTTTTAGTAATTGGGTGATTTGTTGAATTATATTGTTATCTAATTGGGCTTCATTCAGTTTTTGAATAATAATGTTAATGGTTTCATCTATTGGTATGTTGGTATATAAATTTGTGACATCTAGTGAAAGTATATTGGTGTTGCTCGTGGTTTTGAGTTTTTGGAGTTTTTTTATTAATTGTTTCGTGTTGGTGATGGTATATTGGTTGTCCATGGACTTGACAACCTTCATTCTGTTATAACATTACATCTATGGGTACAAATCACAGTAATGCCATCAACTATTATAGAAGTGTCTCAACATCACTTTTAGCAAACATAGCCATGTTAACGATACTGCGTCCAGCTCAACGCTAAATAACAAGATCACCACAACTGCCTCATTTAACTTCACACCGGCAAACACCACACAATAAGTGATCACATACTTCATATATTTAAAGTGATGTACAAACTATGTCCTTTTTTAAACAGTTTTTAAATAGTGTTTTTTAAATAGTGTTTTAAATATTGACTGAAACATTCTAATTTAATTTTGATAATGTGTTGTACCAGCAAATAGTATATAAGAGTTAAGGCAATCATTTATGTAATCATGGCAACACTTCACCGACATAGCACAGTATGCACAAAAACACTGATCATTTAAGTCCACGATACATGTACCCATAGGCTTGGTTAACAATTAGCATCATATACATACATCTGAAGATGGTACAATTTACGTACCGAAAACGTTAATGGAAAATATGACTAATTAATTTATTCATTTAATTGTATGATAAGAAAAGACGGAATACACACACATAATTATAGTCAAATTGTGATAGCTTATCGGTATACCTTCAACATGAAATTCATAAACGCTAGCCAAGCAAAAATCATAAACGCATACACTAACACCAAAACGAAAATATTGAAAACCAATGCCAACATCTGGTTTAACCAACAATGTTTAACACACAAAGTCACTCCAAATTACGCAAAAATTACTAGAAACAGATTCTATACACAACCAGCCCAAATAACCAACAACCAGTTTCAGAAATTACGTATGAAAAATGAAATCAAATTCTTACACATAAAGAAAAACTACCTGAACAAGAAACTCTACGACTTACATTTACAACTTGCAAAATTTCTCGGCAACCAATGGGACAATATATATCAACATAGTCAAGAGAAAATAAACACAATAATGAAACGCAAATATGAAACACTACAGAAAAAACTTAATAACCTAATTACCAATCAGTCACAACGACAATCTAACTATCCCACATTCAATAATAGGATAGTAAACTTAACGAACCTCAAATTAAACACCCAAGAAGTAAACATCCTAAATAACGGATACAAACACAACTATCCACCAAATAATATCAGAAAAGTAATAGAAAACACAGCAATATAAACTCAACATATCATATAGAACAGCGAACACGAAAACAAAGAATTCCTACAATACAGCACCGCTAAAATAATAGAAAAATATGTAAAAAATCCAAACACTGAAAAAGAGTTCAAAATAGCCAAAAACAAACACAAAGAACTAAAACAATTAAAACAAAAACTAAAAGACAACAACATTCTACACATAAAAGCAGACAAAAATGATGCAGTAGTCTTGATGAACAAAATAGAATACATAGATAAAACCAACGCATTTTTCACCAGCAACCAGATCACAGAAGTTAAATCAGACCCCACAGAAACTTATCAAAAACAAATAAAAACCGCCATAAAAAATGCACCTGACTTTATACCAAAAAATAAAACCCTAAACCTCATCACGAAGAACCCCAAAGCACCTAATTTAAAAACACTACCCAAAACACATAAAAAAGAAATGACAATGAGACCAATAGTGAATTGCAGAGAAGCCCCAAATTACAAAGTTAATAAATATTTACATAAATTCTTAAGTAATAATATCATTCAAGACAACCAATATACCATCACCAACACGAAACAAATAATAAAAAAACTCCAAAAACTCAAAACCACGAGCAACACCAAAATACTTTCACTAGATGTCACAAATTTATATACCAACATACCAATAGATGAAACCATTAACATTATTATTCAAAAACTGAATGAAGCCCAATTAGATAACAATATAATTCAACAAATCACCCAATTACTAAAAACATCTCTAAAACAAAATTATTTCAAATTTGATAATAAAATATACATTCAATCAACTGGATTAGCCATGGGTGATCCCTTATCTGGATATTTAGCTAACATATTCCTACAAGAACTTGAAAACAAACATATAAATAATTTAAACAATAAGTTCAATTTGAGTACATACGCAAGATATGTTGACGATACAATAATAATATACGAAAACACCCAAAACAAGGACAGTCAAATACTAGATGAATTTAACAAATGGCATCAAAACATAAAATTCACCCTTGAACAAAGCAATAACAACAGCCTTAACTTTCTAGATTTAAATATAACAATAGCAACCCCAACAATTACATTTAATATATACAGGAAGGAAACAACAACCACACATGCTATAAAAAAACATTCAATACATCCAACCACACATAAAATTAGCAAATTCCGTTTCCTCATTGATAGATTACTCACAACACCGCTAAATAAAGATAATTACAATAAAGAACTTAATTATATAAAGCAAATAGCCTCTGAAAATGGATACGAAAACCAACTAATTAACAACTTAATACAAAAGAGAAAAACAAAACTACATAAAAAAGAATTCACAACATTACAACCTGAGAAAACACAAAACAAAAAACAATGGCATAGTCTAACATATTACGGCAAGATTTCAAACAAAATTAGTAACTTTTTTAAAAAACAAAATATTAACATAGCCCCTCGTACCAACAACAAACTAAACAACATAATTCCCAATAATACCAACCACAATGAACCCCTCCTAAACAGTGGCATATACCAGTTAAACTGCAAAAATTGCACCAAAACATATATAGGACAGACCCGGCGCAACTTCAAAATAAGATTTCGGGAACACACCTCTGACTTCGTTTATAATAGAAACAGATCTAAATTCGCACAACACCTCATAGATGAAAACCACGAACTCGCAAATATTAATGACACTCTGAAAATACTAAAAATCACAAACGACCCCACAATAGAAACGGCGGAACAATTTCATATTATAAAAGAACACAACTCAGGAAAACCCCTACTAAATGAACAAATAGCCAACATAAATAATCCACTCTTCAATTTATTCAAACTATTCCCGCCCAAACAATCACACACACAGATTTCACCGATCCTCCCTCTACTTCCGGTAACAGACAACATAACTTAAAAAAATACTGTGAGCAAGCCCACCGCTTTAGTATCAGCCTAGCATCAAGCACGAGCAGACCAATACACGTTAAAACTGTAAGTTACTTTTCTTACATAATAGGCATTACCCCTAGCAGTTAACCATAACCAATACCAGTTAAAGGAATTTCCAAATTTTCAATTACAAACATTCCCAATTTCAAATTCATAGACTAATACTTAATCATATTGTTACAGACACGCCAGGCGATACTAAATCCATGGACTTGACAACCTTCATTCTGTTATAACATTACATCTATGGGTACAAATCACAGTAATGCCATCAACTATTATAGAAGTGTCTCAACATCACTTTTAGCAAACATAGCCATGTTAACGATACTGCGTCCAGCTCAACGCTAAATAACAAGATCACCACAACTGCCTCATTTAACTTCACACCGGCAAACACCACACAATAAGTGATCACATACTTCATATATTTAAAGTGATGTACAAACTATGTCCTTTTTTAAACAGTTTTTAAATAGTGTTTTTTAAATAGTGTTTTAAATATTGACTGAAACATTCTAATTTAATTTTGATAATGTGTTGTACCAGCAAATAGTATATAAGAGTTAAGGCAATCATTTATGTAATCATGGCAACACTTCACCGACATAGCACAGTATGCACAAAAACACTGATCATTTAAGTCCACGATACATGTACCCATAGGCTTGGTTAACAATTAGCATCATATACATACATCTGAAGATGGTACAATTTACGTACCGAAAACGTTAATGGAAAATATGACTAATTAATTTATTCATTTAATTGTATGATAAGCAAAGGCGGAATACACACACATTATTATAGTCAAATTGTGATAGCTTATCGGTATACCTTCAACATGAAATCCCTAAATAAACTTTGTATATCTGCAGCGGTTGTGATTCTGGTCAGTGCCTAGTTTTATAAAGGACCCGGCGTCGCATAGTTTGTACATCACTAACCCCTTGCCCATCTAAAGTAGTAAAGACCTCAGCAGTGAACTTGCGCAGAAAAATATATATCTTCAGAATTGCAAGGACAGAGGAAGATTCAACTTCTTCAGGAGGATTACTGAAACCAGGCTTGGAAGGATAAAGTCAGTAGAGAGGGAAGGGCACCTCTGCTAGTAGAGTTAAATCCTTAGAGCTTGGAGGTAAGTCTGAAGATAGTAAATCCATCAGACGTTTCACACTGTAAAACACGACAACGTATCCGAGGACATTTCTTGACTGCTAGTTCTCATAAAGGAAAACGGTGGACACAACAGACAGTGATAAAAATTATTAAGAACAACACTTATTGTTATAAAGAAAGCGGTAATTGTAAAAGAAAAAGTGTATAGGCCTATGTAACCGCAATGTGAGAGCAAAAAGTTCAAGGTTAAAAACTTTTCGGACTTAGAGTGAACGTATTTTTCTTATTAATAATATTAATAGTGTTAATTTTTAGGGGTATCTGCACCGTGTAATAGATATAAAGACATCTAATGTTTTGGATCTAGCATAACTGCTCCATCAAAGGCAAAGGCAGGAAAAGAGAGAGCATTTCTTTTAGATTCGTTACGAAGAACTATTCTCCCAGACTTGAGGACACATAGCTCTTAGTAACGGATCAAACAGATAGTTTGCACCTTTCTTGATTTTCTTTGATGATGGAGACGATAAGTAGCTCCGACACTTTGGATGTTTTAAAATATATGATACTGTGCAAATAGGTCCACACACGAAACTTTCGCACTTCACTAAACATTGTGAAGCGAAAAATTGTACTCAAGAATGAATAATTTGACCTTGAATCGAGTTAATTATTGCGTGATGTTTAAGATAACATACACAGGGTGTTTCAAAAATACGGGGCATAATTTCAGGTATGTATTTCCCACATGTAGACAATCAAAATAGTTCATTACAACATGTGTCCGGAAATGCTTTATTTCCGAGTTATGGCCTTCACAACATTGAAATTCACCGGAACGTTTTTCTTTCCGCAGGTCGTTGCCGTCAAAGGAGACATTAAGAGGGCACTCTGACAGTTCATTCCGAGGCGAAAGTTACATTCAGTGTTGTGTAGGCGTTAGACTGTGCGACATGTATTCAAATCAAGAGCTGGCAGAGATACACTTCATGTACGGTAAGGCGGACGGCAATGCTGCGCTGGCTCGTCGTTTGTACCAGGAGAGGTACCCATAGGGACAATGTCTAGATCGGAAGACATTTGTACGTCTCCATTACCGTCTGTGCGAGTATGGAAAATTTAACTCTCCTGGTTTGGGAAGGGGACGACCAAGATCTACAACTCCAGAAGTACAGGAGGAGATTCTGGAAGCTGTGAACATGACTCCTTCTATCAGCACACGAAGGGTAGCGTTGCAAGTCAATGTTCCTCATACGACTGTCTGGAGACTGTTGAAAGAGTACCGTATCAATTGTATCCTTATCATTTGCAACGTGTACAGGCCCTGTCACCAGCAGATTACCCTGCACGAGTTAGGTTCTGTCAGTGGTTCTTGCAGCAGTGTGGTGTAAATCCGAACTTTCCTGCCTTAGTATTATTTACAGATGAAGCACAGTTCACACGAGATGGTATAACAAATTTCCACAATCAGCATGTATGGGCGTATGAAAACCCACGTGCAACTGTTCCATCTCATCACCAGGTGCGGTTCTCCCTCAACATGTGGGCCGGTATCATTGGTGATCGATTAGTTGGACCCCATGTACTTGTAAACAGACTTACGGGGCAGGCGTACACAAACTTTCTGGAAAATACCATACCTCATGTTTTAGAAGACACTCCACTGATCAATCGTCAACACATTCACTTCTTGCATGATGGCGTTCCTGCACACTTCAGTCGTACGGCTCGCCGGTACTTGGATCGAAGGTTTCCTGATCGATGGGTAGGTAGAGGTGGCCCAATTGCTTGGCCTCCACGCTCACCTGATCTGAATCCTCTCGATTTCTACTTGTGGGGCCATTTAAAATCATTGGTTTATTCGTCTCCGGTGCCTGATTTGGAATTCCTTCGGAATCGAATTGTGGCATGTTCTGAGGACATACGCAATACTCCTGGAGTTGGGGATCGTGTTCGCAGGTCAATGAGACATCGATGTGAGGTCTGTATTCAAGCAGGAGGTGGACATTTTGAACATCTTCTGTAATGACAACGACCTGCGGAAAGAAAAACGTTCCGATGAATTTCAATGTTATGAAGGCCATAACTCGGAAATGAAGCATTTCCGGACACATGTTGTAATGAACTATTTTGATTGTCTACATGTGGGAAATACATACCTGAAATTATGCCCCGTATTTTTTAAACATCCTGTATGTGTGTGTATATATATATATACATATATATATATGTATATATATATATATATATATATATATATATGTAGCAGCAGTAGTAGAGTGCTAGGCTGATGCAGCCTACAAGCCAGGGAATCCGGGTTGAAATCCCGGTCGATCCACCCTGAATTTATAACATGTGTTGGGCAAGTCCGTGGACCAGGTAACACAGGGGTTTTATCTGAGTACTCAGTTTCACCTGTGACATCCCAATAATTCTCCATCATTATTCATCACAAGTGCAATGTAGGCTCACCGCCTGTAGAGCAATCTGGATAGTTTCTGGCGAACTAAGTGGTCTACGCTTCTTAAGCACTAGCGATATCTATACGACACGCTCGTAGAGTCGGGATGATTAAGAGCAAGGACCCTGACATTGCACAAAAAATCCACCAGTGAGCAGTTGTATTACACCAAAGAAAGCGGAAGTAAAGAAAGAATATTTACTAGTTTTGCAATGAGAAGCGCTAGATAAAAAAGTCATTGACTCTCCTCTACTCTTCTCGCCATGATGAATAACAATATGTGCATGCCCATACAGTAGTAAATGTATACCAGATGTGCACAAAGTTACGCCTTATTTCTATTCATGCAAGCATATTCAAGGATTAGTATCATTAGTATTATTATTATTATTATTATTATTATTATTATTATTATTATTATTATTATTATTTTTGAAGGTGGCGTTGAGTTTTTGTGATTGTCTTTACTGTGTCATGGTTATGGTTAAGGTTCGTTTCAGGTAACCATGGCATTGAAGCAAATAAATAATACTTCTTGCACTCAAAACTGAGTGTAAATTTTTACACACTCGGAACATCAGCAGGTATTGTTGAACATGGAGGACAATGGACAATAAAATTATGAATCGATGTTCCCATTTTTATCTATCAGAGCTTTCCATAATCATTATCGTAGTAAAAAAGTTGTCAGTTTCTTAGCAAGAAGTGAGAATGGATTAGTAGTCATCCTGAACATAAAAGTTTACCTTTAAAGGTAAAGTTGAAGTAAAAGCATCTTATAGCGCCTAGAGAACTAGAGAGTAGCGGGAAGCTAGTCTAAGGATCCCACCTTGTCCAGGCAATGGTATTATTGACATGACAGTCCTGCGTCTTTGCTGCCTTTATTCCAAAGATAACACACGTGATACTATAGGTTGAGTAAACACCAGGACCTTAGTGCAGCCGAAAGAAATAGAAAAAAATAGAGATAATTCATGATCCTAATGGGAATCGAATCCGCGTCTTTTCGGCTTGCAGCGATTCTATCGCGCCCTCCCTCCCACAAGTTTAACTTTCTTCATTATATCCATGAACAAACGGATCTTTTACATAAAGGAAATCTAGCAGTCCTATACAAGGTAAACTGCTTTACTTGGAATTTTGCACCTTTCCGCCTAAAAATCTATCACCTTCGACGGAAATTAAAGCCTCGTAGCTTGTGTGCAAACCCAAGTACAATACTGAAGGAAACAATTAAAGGAAAATAAACAGGAACACTGGGCAATGCTGTGTACCCGTTATTTTCTAATCATTAGCATACGAAACACAAATGAACATCACAATCAGCGCTCAAACGAAACAATCTGCATTAAACTAACAACGGAATTGTGCTGAAATTTGTTCGTAGCGGTGAAGCAGGTCGATTGACAGTGGTAAACGGACAAGAACTAGAACAGAATAAACTAAACAGGGTACGAGTTGTTTAAAATTCCTCTGTCGAATTCGAAAAGAAGACATCTTAGACACAAACTGAAGTGTAATTTAGCTTCCGACAAAAGTTATTATATTCTCTCTAGGGAAAATAGATTACATGATTTACTTTGAATTGTTTTATTATTTTATGAATTAAGTTTATATTATATCATAAAATTAAAAATTCACTAGGTAACAACTTGTATACAGGGTGGTTATAAATGAAGTTAATTCAACTTAATAGAGTAGAAGCGGTCGGCAAGTAAATAAATTTAATTCTTGTAGTAAAAATTTGATGTGCTGGAGGAAATCTTGACATCAAGGTCTCAAAGAAACAGTATCAGCCAATAGTATATCAGGATCACAGGATTATTAGAGATGTCATTATACAATTTAATATATGTGGAAGGAATAACTGTAAGTATCGTATGTTTAATAAATTGAAAGTATGATGGAAGTTTGAATTTGGTAAAAAGTGTAAGAGTTAGAAAACTCTCTTTATATCTTACAGAGATACAGTATGTTTTGAGATACCACTGTGCTTATTTTTTTCATTTATCAACACTATTCAATTAGGACTGCCCAATAACGTTATTGCCCGGAAAATATGTAATAATACTTTGTTCTCATGTGAAGTTTACAACAATCTCCAAAGGCCTTTGTCACTGACGTAAATTTACAGCCACTGATTTTAGTGTTTGGTAACAATGAGAAGTGCATTAATGACCAGTCAATAACGTCACTGTCCAATAAACAACACTGACTACAACATGCACATACCAATAAGTCAGTTTTAAGCGATTATGATATATCGGGGATTTTCAATTATTAAACAAAGAAACAGCTTGTAGATCACTTGGAAAGGCGAAAAAAACAGGAATCATTTCTCTAGAGACAGTTCTGGTCTAACAACGATTAAACAGGGAAGATGATGATGATGATCCAGATAGCAGAGGTACTTGGAGATGACAGCAGTTAAGCGGAATCCCCCACACTCTCCATTCACATCATTTGTTTCATGCACAGAATAACTGTTTAATAGTTGGAGCTGCAGGAGTGTGCGATTTTCACGGTACCCCTTTCTAGTAATTGTCTTGCTCTCCACGGGAAATTGCAGGGCAGTTCTTTCAAACACAACACGTAGCTTCCCCTTCCCACCCACTAAAATGATTATCGTATCCTTGTACCACCCCTGAATGATCACCATAATTGACCAAACGTCGTCAGGGAAACCACGGAAGTATGCAATCATGGATACTAATAGAGGCAGCGTGCTAATAACAAGGGTCTGGCCTCTACTAGATTCCCAATTCCTCAAGGTCCACTGGAACGAACTGCGGCTGCTGCACAGGCCCACCAACAGGTGGGTCACACCACCCACCCCATGCTCAGATCTCGCTACTTAATTCAATTACTCGCCTTTAACGAACACCCTCTCATTCCGCATCTCTGTTTATCGGTTTTACCTCACTGTACGAAGTAGGCTTATAGAGAAAGTACCAGGAAACTGAAGCCGGCTAAGGCGCGCAGATTTAACGTTGTGTGGAAGTAATGGTTGTAAGTTCTAGAGTCCTACATAACCGGTTACGAAAGATAGAACAGACAGATTGCTACTGAACGCCTGGCGCTATAGACAGTATGCGAAACTCTTCCGTCTCGCGGAGTAGTCCAATGTTCGGTTTAACGAATGTCCGAGTCTCACTCGGCTGGACGGCTCTGGATCTCGAAAGGCAGATAATGTTGAGCCATCCAGGAGTTCCAAGAATCGTTGCAAGGACGCGATTATCATCGTGTACCTTTCAAATGATATTTCCTCCTCTCTCCTCATTGATTGAAGCACGCATCATGAAACTACAATCATTAGAATTGAGAGTGCTTTTATTTTTGTTAATAACTTATCTCCTTAAAAACGATTTATTAGAGAAATAATAGCTAATACATTCACTTAGAATAATTAGAAGACATAAGCTATATTAACAACTACTCTTTCAGAGATAGCCTATGTATTTTGAGTTTAAAGTATGAACGTTACAATAGTAAGTGTGTACATATTTGTTCGTCTCTTTTGTAAGTAATTGTAATATATTTTATTCTTGTATTTGTTTACATGTTAGATTTCATCTATGCATTATTTCCTTTGTTGTTACCGGTGTCAATTAGTTGATTTATATATCAGTTATGAAGATAAATGTACCAAAGTGTCCAATCAATTATAACCCTATTTCAAGCTAACTTACTTATGGCTTTTAAGGAACCCGCGGGTTCATTGCTGCTCTCAAATAAACCCGCCATCAGTCCCTATCCTGTGCAAGATTAATCCAGTCTCTATCATCATATTCCACTTCCCTCAAATCCATTTTAATATTATCCTCCCATATGCGTCTCGGCCTTCTCAAAGGTCTTTTTCCCTCCGGCCTCTCAACTAACACTCTATATACAGTTCTGAATTCGCACATACGTGCTACATGCCCTGCCCATCTCAAGCGTCTGGATTTAATGTTCCTAATTATGTCAGGTGAAAAATATAATGCGTGCAGTTCTGCGTTGTAACTATCTCCATTCTCCTGTAACTTCATCCCTCTTAGCCCCAAATATTTTCCTAAGAATTTCAAGCTAACCCTCTTTTTAATTAGGAAAAGTAAATTTCCTTCAATTACGCCATTTGTGTAGTTACAAAAGTCATCAGAGTTCCTGTATGGTGAAATGCGCTTGGTATTCTCTCCTCTATATCTGTGGTTCTGTCTAGCCAGGCGCAACCGCTTCAAGACCGGATATTCTAACGAATGTCCAACCTCACCGGTTGATCTGCAACCGGTCTAATATAAACCGGTTGTAAGCGCTGTTCTGCAGCACTCTGGTAAGTTCGAATCCCGCCTAGAGTGTACATGTTTGTCCGTTATGAATGTGATATTTTATGACAGTGGTGACCTATTCACATGCTCTTTCGAAGCAGTGTGTGCGTCCGCGTGCAAGCAAAACAAGCAGTGAGCATGAGTCCAAAGATATTGGAGGGATAAAAGGAGACACTCGCCGTGCAATAACTTGAAGCCGGTATGAAAGAGGGGCGTAGCAATATTATAGATTTACAGTGCACATTTGCCAAGCAGACTGCAGAAATGAGAGAGTCTGAATGGTCACGCACCATTTTCAACTCACATTAAAGCCTCATATTTGCAGAACTTTCATAGAATTAGGGGAAAGCACGAAGTGAATTAATGTAACCTCAATGTAGATGTCTATATTTTTTTTTTATTTATTCTGCCAATAATAGGAATAAATCCAATTTACAACAGCTGGCACAATTATGTCAAATTCGGCTGTATCATAAAAGAATACACAAACTCATTAAGTCTGAGGATAAAGATAAATATTAGACCTACATAAAATCACAAGTTATAATATAATTTTTTATTCAAATGACATGTACTAAAGTTCATAAAGAGAAATATTAGGCTTACATAAACGAAGTACAACAGGAAATAACAAAATTAAACAATGATAAAGTTCCCGGGATAGATAATCTGGAGACGGAATTACTTAACAAGGAAGGCAAAAACGTACAAAACAAATATATTAATTACTAAATAAAATACTGAAGAAAGAAACCATCCCAGATGAATGGAATAATAGTACAATCTTTCCTATCCTAAGAAAGGGGGATCCCCTGGAATGTAGGCTACTAACTATAGAGGGATTAGTCACTTAGACACAATGTATAAAGTTCTCTCCAATATACTGTATTATATCTTAGACTAACCAAATATACAGAATAAGAAATAGGAAATTATCAATGTAGATTCCGCCCCAATAGATCCACAATAGAACAAATTGCAGTCCCACTAATAAATTTTATATGTAGATTTGTTCAGAAAAACTTACAATTTTACAAACTGCAATGGTTACTCAACTTTGCCGAAATTTTGAATAATTTAATATGTATATTGTTACTCCGATAAGTTATAATTACAATTTAATATTAATATTAATGACAGCCTAAGTTATTTGACAGAAATGCAACATACACGTAAGTGAATAATAAAAATGGAAATTTTTAAGTTGCGAATCCGTGAACAGAAAGACAATTTTATTGTAAAAGGTCTGTACCGAGTACAGTAAGCTTAACGACTAGACTTGCAGCGTTAGTCATGCGTTGAAGTTCCGGTTGTGGGATCATATCCCGTTTAGGGCACGGGTCTTTGTCGGTTGTCAACGTGATGCTCCGTGTTATCACAAGCTTGACGTCGTATTACTCCACGTCACAGGTTCCAATCCCGTTTAGGGTATGAGTACATGTCTGTTGTTAATGCTCGTATATTGTCCTGCGTTATCTTTGGTGGATGTTTGGCGTTGTATTAACTCCGTGTCAGAGGAGTTCTATCATGTGATCGTCTAAAATGAGGTAAAATAAATAGGTTTACAAAAATTTCCGACAGATGTGCGAATACTCTCAATACATGTAACTTAATTGTAAGAAGATTTACGTGCACCGTTCATTTAATATAGCAGTACTATTTTATTACTCACTGTGTAAATGGCATGAAAAGTATGAGTAATTTAATTTGCACACTGTATTTACAAATAGAAGCACGTACACAGAACCGTGAGGCTTCTGTCGGATTAAAAATGGCTCGAATTGCACAGAGCTCTTTGACGTTGCGAAGACTTTCCCATTAATTAAAGTTCAGAAAACCTTCATTATAACGCGCATAACGAAACTAATTGCAGCATACTGCGGTTCTAGTATCCGTTACTAATTGATTTGTCTTCGCAGCTGAATAAAAAATGGTAGTATAAAGTTGTAGGAATGTTTCCTACAAGCAGCTGACGTAATTAGGTAAACTTATACATTACTTTAATTTTGGTATCTTATTAATGCATTTCTCCATCAATTAATAACGAACGCAATTTAACCAGTCAAGAGCTGAAGGAAACAACTTAATGATGATGATATGATAAGAATAATAAGAACAACACCAATAATAATAATAATAATAATAATAATAATAATAATAATAATTTCTTTTCAGAACACGGAAATTACAAAGGACACAACGCTTATGCAGTCGCGCCTAACTTTGTAACATTAAAAGTCGCGCGGGGTGTTGCTGACACCCCAAATATAATGGGTCCTTAAGGGCTAGTGTCATCGTTCTCTTTTATTTATAGAACTATATGAATTATTTCCTACATATCACTATGTTATAATTAATGTACAGTAATGGTAATATTTTAATATTGGTTCACATGTAATATCCGAACGTCTATTCGCTCCTAATTATAATTTACTTTCTATCTTCCTTTCCAGGCCACTTTCTTGATTTTTCTGTGCGGACAGTCACGACTTAACATCCATTGTTATTATTTGTTACACAAGTAAGGTCAGTTTAATCACTGTCACTATTTACAATTGGAACATTGTTGTAACACTTCGTCACACCACAACACTTACACCGTTATTATCTCGAGTATGCGAATTCCAATTTCAAACATGTTTAGGGTTATTGTTGCCTTACCAATTCTAAGAAAGGTAATGAAAGTTTCAGAAGTATAGGCTTCCTCAGTATGTACTTATCAGTTCCGTATATTTGTCTGGGGTGTTGACAACACCCCGCGCGACTACTTAAGGGTTAATTACTTATAGCATAATCTTGTAAAACAATATAGAAATATCCAGCAACAAATCAAAAGTAATGACCTGTCATGGACATTTCCCAAGAAAGTAAAAAATAATATTCAACCAGATATTATTTTTTTTTCGAATGACTGATAGTTTACTTTGCGTCATTCACACAAACGCGCTGAAGCCCTAGGTCTTTTTGCCGCCGAAGGCGTTGCCCTCGGTCCACTATTGCCCGCGAATTACATAGTACCGCATGATGATGATTATGATTAAAAGAACAATAGTATAATGCAGATTGCGGAAACTGAAGTACCTCGCGAAAACCTAGATCTAGAAACATCTTTGTCCAGCACAAAGTCTGCTTGGACCTGCTGAGATTCGAATCCGGTTTACAAGTGTGAAAATTTTCTGATACTCATTTAACGAGCCTGAATGGACACAGAGAAGTTCCAAAACACGTCACAAATAAATTAAAATAATCCGTTGTCTCTGACTGTTATAAAATGCAGTACGTACGTACTACAAAGCAAATTAAAAAATAAACATAATATGTATTTCAACTGTAAAAGGCCTATCTGGTTGTTGTTATTATTATAATAAATGTTTATATGCATGATTCTGCACAGTATTCCTTAGAATAGCTCGTTATTTAGAGCTAGCACAGATCGCCTAGAATGTACTCATGTCTTCAAAGTTAAACAAGTTTACGATACGAATTGGAAGGAGTTCGATTAATTGCTGCTGGAGTTACCTTCATCACGGAATTCAATCACGTAGTCACACTCAGATCCAGTCTGTAAGCAATCCATATGTATTTAGAAACTCTCTCACAACGTGTATTTCGGTTCAGATCTGGAAATCAATTTCACTATAATTCCTGTAATTTATCCATGCTGTAGTATGGAGAAGTAATAAGATAGGCTATAAACATACATAATAGATGCTCGAATTCTGCTATCCAATTTTTTTTTCAGACAACTCAACGATAAAAGAAAACATTAAATTTTCTCCAATTGTGCAGACCCTTGAAGAGTCTAAGTAACAAAGATAAACCATGCACCATATACCCTTATTCCGGGGGAGTATTCGATTACGTAAAACGATTCTAAACATAATGTATAACGCATACAGACATATGAAGTAAAACAATAGAAGGTAGAGTTATTATTGAAAGTAGTGCCGGAGAGTTTACGGACGTAAAACTACGTTTGTCAGCGATGGCGGTTCTGGGCGAAATTAGCCAAAGAAAGGTTTCAAATTTGTTTAGTTTATCGACTGAATGAGACTCCAGAGTACGCTTATAGTCCTACTTGGCCCATTATAACATCCTACTCTATATGACCGGAAATAATATTCCACGATGAACACCTTCTCCTCTGTTGTGAGAACCATAATAGTAATATACGTTACAAGAGCGGTATGTTGAAGTTTTCATGTTCGAGGGAAAGATTGAAAAAGCGAAACGTAGTTGAGCTTTTTTAATTTCCGAGAACATGAAACCAAACATACCGCTCGTGTATCGTACATTATTTTGTGCGAAGATCGTTTATTACATACATGAAAGACGAATTTCTAATTAGTTGCAATGAAATCTCCATCTTGGTTTCTGTTCAATGACGGCAACTTTGGAAAACAAATATATCTATCTTCAACATTGTTCCTATAAAATGTTTTCTGTGTTTACTATACTCCAGCAGGCCGTGATATACGTCTGTCTTTTTTTTTCCCCCAGTCTATGATGAGTCTGGAATCTTGTTGATTTTTTCACGGCTTCCTTAATGTTACTTGCATTACAAATGCAGTAACTTTTGTGGTGTTGTAGAGTTTACTTAATTTTTGAAAATATTTAAAAACAATAATTAACAGTGCAATTTAGGTGAAATTGCAGTGGTAAGTTTCCAATTTATAATTATTACTATACTGAACGTCTTTAAAAATAATATGTTAAAAGCCTAAAGCAGTAAAATGAATATGACGCTTAAGCGGTAAGAATAGAGAAATTGTTATGTGTGTTACGTTGGGAATACTGAATGTGGCATTTCACTCTTACCGCGTATTGGTTTTGTGCGGAAAGCAAGCAAATACGCACAATCTCGCACAAAATTGTAGAAATAAACACAACACTGAATTCACAATATGTCAAACTATTATATGCAATAAATAAATACCTCATTTTTAAGGAAACGTGGACAGCAGATGAGCAATACTTTCAGTGTCGTTTGTTTTTCCGCATACCATACAAATGTGTGTGAAGAAACAAAATAATACGCCTACTGCTATGTGATGTGTTTTATATGTGTACTAGCCGTACCCGTGCACTCCGCTGCACCTGTTAGAAATAAATATAAAGTAATTACATAATTAAAATAGGACTTTTGCTCCAGGAACATTCGTATTTGATAGAAGGATAAATAGTTTAATACGTTACTTAATTTAAATTGTATTTAAATAATTAAAATGCAGTCATTTTGGTCCAGAGAGCAATCATTTGGTGCAATGACAATTCCTTTAACATGTTTCTTAATTGTTATTACATGCAACCTTAGTTTAATGGAGATTGACATATCATTTAGTTTTAATGTGTATACTTTATGTTACTTGCTATAATATGTTTCAGAAGTTACTGTAATAACATTGTAGAATTATGTCCATCTAGAGAAACTACACTTTCCAATGGTGAAATAATAATTAAACAATTAATTAACTTCCGATATTACTTCATACAAACACAGAAACATTCTCTTAGGCTAGCCTATGTTTAATAGCTTTCGATTGTTGTTGTCCATGGCCCCTTATAGACGAAGTCATTTGCTTTTATTTCAGTACAACGCCTTAGATGGCGTTGTTATTGTAATTTTAAAACTCATTTATCTCATTAAATATCAGTCCTATCAAAGTTTTGTATAGAATAAAACTAATCGGAAATTGTTTTTAAACAAACTTTTGTTATGTAATATTTTTCATGAAAATCAATAATAAGCGAGATATTTCGATTTATTTAATTCAGGCCCTCTTATAATCCCCCTTTTAAATAAATTATTTTGAATGCCATATAGTCTAAAAGCTAAGTTACAACGAACTTAATTTATATTCCAATTTTCATATAAATCGGTTCAGCCATTATCCCGTGAAAAGGTAACAAACATCCATACAGACAGACAGACAGACAGACGGACATACATACAAACAAAATTTTCAAAAAAGCGATTTTCGGTTTCAGGATGGTTAATTATACATGTTAACACCAATTATTTTTGGAAAATCGAAAATTACCAGAAAAAGTTTGGCTACAGATTTATTATTAGTATACAGTAGATAAAAATTATTTGCAGTAAGGATCCGAAGTTTAATTTTCATTATATCGAAGCTCATTTTAGGACTTATCTAGCTTTACCCTAATACCATTGGTTTATGGTTACATAACTCCTCTGTCTACACGGGGGTTTAATTTTCATGTCGCTATATATTTATTTGTTCAAAGCTATAAGTAAGTGATTCTAATGTAACACTTTTTTGGACATCGTTAACTTGCGGTTCGCAACCTATCGTGACGAATAAAAAGTTAAATGTCAAAAGCTCATCAAGGTGATCACTTCGAGTGGTGTTAGAACTCACAACCTCGGAGTACCAACCCCTAGATCACCTCGATGGTCTTGTCTGTAAGTAATGTTGAAGGCTCTGCGATCAGGATTCAGTGTGTAGGCCTCGGTTCGTTTAGATATTGTAATGATTTGAGGTTCATAGTCCATTGCTGTGCGCACTGCATGATTTTTGACGCACTGAATAAAACGCGCAGCTCCACGTTATAATTTTAAGGTAATGCGATTGGGCGCACAATTACGACCCGCGCAATTATCCGCCTCCAATTCGATTACGGTTCATTCGACGCCACCACCACAGCCGCTTCCATCTTGGAGGTCGCAGTGTAATCGTGTTACATCACACGTGTGATTGGACTGGCCGAGATGAGCTCCTCAGCCAGATGCTGCTTTGTTCACAACCCGGGGCCAAGACTCGCAGACAGTCCGCGAGATACACTACAGTGCAAGCCGATTTGGTAGCTCAGTTGGCAGAGCGCTAGCTCACGACGACCGCGGGCCAGAGTTCAAATCTCGGCGAAGGCGGAGTTGTATTTGTGGTGGACAAAGTCAACTTTGTATTGGGATTTTCCCGCTTTCCCTTCTTCATTTCACCAACAAAATACAATTCTCCTTTTATAATCACCTGTCTCGAAAAATGGGGTATCTCATGTGTTTGCGTGACGGTCGCCAGTCAAGATGAAAATTCCTCGCGGTATTTTAAAACTTGGTGGATGGCAGTGTGGTAGATTTTATAAAACTCACAAATCTACGTAAAGTTACTGAAGTGACCCTGGGAAATGCCACTAACGTGCGCAGAGGCGTGTGAAACAAAAGTAAGTGCGACATTTTTGGCTATAAATTAACGTTATTTATTATGCCTTATAATTTTTCAACGTTTGGGACCACAAATCAGAGCATGTATTCCACCATATGCGGTTATGAATAAGCTTCTGTAACTGATTACGATTTAAGGGATGTCTAAATTCTGTCATATTGATGTTTGGCTTGGCTTCCGAGGGCTGGACCTAGAACGTATCCTTGCACCTGGATTTGTTTTGGCTCATTTTACGTTCTATTATATGTGATGATTCTTCACGTCCGACAGGTGGTCTTGCTGAAGGATGAACCATCCTGCCTCAGTCCTAACAGAGAAAGGTCCCATCCTCAGACGAGTACCTGATAAGCCCCAGGGCCCGAAGCCCCAAGTCCTTGCCATATCAGCGTCGGAAACCCGGCTACTACCCCCAAGACTTCACAGTTCAACACCCTATCCTATTTTTAATTACTACAGCTGACAGATGAAATGAGGAGAAGGTAGAGAGTGCTGACGGAATTAAAGAAGAAATAGAAGTAACCTGAGAAAATCCCTCTGCAATGTCTTTATCCATCACAACATATTCGGGGATCGAGACCAGGTTGCCCGGAAGGGAGACCAGAGCTTTAGCGCTGAGTCGTAGAAGCGATGTACATTTGGCGCAATATTTTCATTCGGGAGGTCCGTGGTTCGATTCTCGGACCGACCAACCTGACTGTGGTTTTCCACATTACTTAGGTAAATGCCGGGTTGGAATTTTCATTGCCACGGTCCATTTCCATTCCCCTCCCGTGTAGGAAAAGAATTTAGATTTAGAATCCGCCCCTGAGCACGAGTTCTACTCTTTCAGGGGTGAGCTAAAGTTTTTTTCTGTATAGGCCTATATTGTATCTTATGTTACAATTATTAGCAAAATAAATAAATAAATAAATAAATAAATAAATAAATAAATAAATAAATAAATAAATATCATTCATCATCTTCATCTCATTCCATAGACATATTCAAGTCAAGACGCATATCTTCCTCCGCTTAAGGAAGGGGGCGTCCTCTTAGCAACCATGCCTGGATTCCCGGCCTTCCGCAATATCTCTGCCAGGATTCATCCTTAAAAGCACTTCCAAGGGCACTTCGAAACCTTGGAAGGGACGTTGGAATGGATATCCTGTGCTGCTTGTTCACCTTGGAGGTATGAACTTAGGGCGGGAGGGGTGTTGAGGGCCCCCATTTGGTGTGCGGGTGAGAGGTCACATGCGGCCGATGGGCTGGTACACCTCATCCTCATTGAACCTTTAAACTCAGGGTGCACAATAGGCCCCAGTATGGCCAACGTGCAAAGGGTCGTCCCTAATCCGCCCTTAGCCACCGTTACCTTACCTAATCTAACCTAGCGTAATATAATAAATAAGTTAATACCCACAAATCTTAAGCATAGGCTAGATCTTATGTGACGGATGACAATTATAAAGATATGATACTGTTTTTGTAAGAAGAAAAGTGAATAAGTGGATGTTACGTAAAATATTCTTGTCGGCGATTATTTTGCTATATTCGTACACTTTTTACTGTACTGTTCATAGTCAAAGCCTTGTAGACATTTTTCTTAGCAAGTAGGATTTATTTTGCTTCATGACTTGAGGTGGGCGCCACGTAATCCATCCTCATTGCTCCACGCCAGGGGATGGAGGTGCGATGTTTACATCGTTCCAAAGATTACAAGCTCAGGACAAATAGTGCCAACATTTGCCCGCTTATTGTTCACTGGCTAACAATCAATATTGACTCACGTCCCCTCCTCTTCGTGTTTTCTTTAGAGTGCGTGAGAGACCTCATCAAACTCCTATCACTTCATTCAGGGCTCAGAAATGAAAGCGTAGGCTACAGTTTCAATTTGGAAATCATTTCAGCCGGAAGCTTTCAGTTCGATTCCCAGAACATCCTGATAGAAAATGAAATAGTACATAATTTTTGCGAGCACCTTGTATTTTATATTGTTTGCATTCATCCATCGCTTTATAATTTCCAAATCATCGTATCATAGAATCTGAAGTTATGCTGTGATTTTCAAATGGCATTATTAGGAGTGCGATGTTTTGGGATTAACAATACAAGAGAAATGTGTTAGAAACTTAATTTTATGTATCGAAAATCCAAATCCCTTAATGAAAGTCCAAACTTAGGTGAAATATATCCGCGAATTTTCGCGAAATTTATAAAAAAAAAAAACACGATATTACTTCATATTCGCTGTATTTTCAACAAAAATCAGGTTTTATGGAGAATTCGCACGAAAAATTATTCTTTCTTCCAAATAAACGCGACAATTTTCTTCGTTATAAAACATACATGAACATTTCTATATATTTGATCGTATTTGATTATATGCGTGTGACATCAGGCAACGATGTACGCATAGTTTCAGAGATTACTTCCAGAGAGTAGTGAAAGCAGATAATGGTTATTTTTCTTACTGAAAAAACTGCTTTCATAAGATCACCCCCTCACAATTGAATAAAATTGAATTATGAATTTAATTAACGCTGGAAACAATTTTCTGTTAGTTTTAAAATGGCTGTTTCAATAATAATTTAAAATACTGTTGTTTTATTTTTTTTATTATTTTTAGGGTTCGAAATATGCGCAAAATTCCTTATTTCTTCAACAAAAATTCACCGACATTGAACCATTTTAATCACTGCAATCAGAGTAAAATAATCACAGTGAGATCACACCTTCGTAAATTCAAGTTTTGAACTAATGTTTCACATCATGGTCACCTTACTAATGCAATAAATATCAATATATAATCACATTGATCACCCTTATCATCATATCGTCACCAATATCACTTTCTTCATGCACACTCAACATCATTATAACCATATCGGTCATCACATTCATGATCATACGTCATATTACATACTATACCATATACAGAGTGAACCGCAAGTAATGTCATTAATTTCAGGAGACTATTCTATGAGATATTTAAATTTGATCCGAACAAATGTAACATTGTAAAATTCCTTTGCAGAACGAAAAATTACATTAGTTCGGATCAAATTTCTGCAAATTTAAAGAACACAACTAAAATCCTTTCAATAATTTATTATCATAATACACTGCTCTCTTAAATTGACTGAGAATATTGGAAATTAAATCAATTGCTTTCCCAAAACACGCTACGAAATGAATCACATAAAACAATTTTCATCTTAAGAAGAAAGCAAAAACGAGTAAAATTGTATTAAACATTTTTGTTTGAAATATCTCAAAGAATAACCCCCTGAAATTAATGACATTAATAACGGCTCTTCCTGTACATCATGGGGTAGAAAGGAACTGGTCACCCTACCTCATTATCTCCTAGCCTACTTGCCACATGTGTGATGCCTTTTCGGTGTCACTTATGAGGTTCAATCTGTCTTCGGTCAGTTGACTGAACAACAATTATAATATAATATAATATAATATAATATAATATAATATAATATAATATAATATAATATAATATAATATAATATAATATAATATAATATAATATAATATAATATAATATAATATGTAATGTAATGTAATGTAATGTAATGTAATGTAATATAATATAATATAATATAATATAATATAATATAATATAATATAATATATCGATGGTGTTAGGTAAAAGAGCTTATCCCACAAAAGAAAACTTTTTCAGATACAGCTATAATTAAATTTTAACACAATATTATTGGTTACTTTATATGAAGGAATGTAAACATAATTGTCAAGAAACATATCTTCACGTTTTGTAATTACATTTTAACTAATTACACTAATTACATCACGCCACATCATATGTCATACATCACATTAAATTTATAATCACCAGACCATAAACGGTGGAAGTAACATAACGGCTTATCCAAGTGTTTTTCTCGGTAAGTGCTATCCGTTCAATTATGATTTTTACTCTTATCATTAGAGAATTTGATCAGAAGTGATTTATCCCTTTACAGTTTTTCATTAAATGAACGGTTTTCTTACAAACTAAATAAAAAGATTGAAACATATCGTAATTTCCTGCCATTAGGAAGTCTGGCAACCCTGCTGCAGCGACTGAGAGGCGGAACTCTGTTGTTCAAACTCAGTGTGTGTGTGTTTTCGTATGTCAGCCAAACTTCGCAGACTTTCAGCTTAAGTTTCTAATTAACCATGCACTTAATTACAAGACGCATAATAGGTTGTTTAATTTATTCCATTCTGTATATTTTTCAGCACGATGATTCTTACGATCATATCTTCTTCGTCACTATGAACTTGTCAGCATCTGACCACGAAACCAGGTGGCCCGGGTTCAATTCCCGGTGGGGGCAAGTTGAGGTTTTTTCTGGGGTTTTCCCTCAACCCAATATGAGAAAATGTTGGGTAACTTTCGGTGCTGGACCCCGGACTCATTTCACCGGCATTATCACCATCTCATTCAGACGCTAAATAACCTAAGATGTTGATAAAGTATCGTAAAATAACCTACTAAAATTAAAAAAAAAAAATGAACTTGTCATATTTACAATTTTCTTTTTCTTTTGCACAAGCAGCACAATTTGGCGCAATCCCATCTCAAGGGACATAACTCAAATGGGAAATGGATCAGTTCGCCCGACTAGTAGAGCAGACTGCGCAATGCTGCAAGTTTTAACTTCTGTCTTTTCATTAATTTAAAAATGTGCCACCGGGGGTATTGCTGTATTTTAATTTTTAATGTACAAACATGTGGGTTTCTATAATGCTTCAGGATTAAATTAATTTTTGTCAAAGAAAATACATTAAAAATGCCAAAGAAGGCTCAATGCATATCCGCCACGTGAATAAAAATAACATAGACCTATCGCAGTGCCACGTGTTCCCATGCTGCAAAACGCAGACAGACGAACAGACAGACACTCCGATCAGAGCTGCAAAGCACACACAGCAAGCGTCAACGCTTCCTGGATGAGCCCAGATGGCTGCCTGATCATTTCTGTATAATTATCTCTTGGATCCACCCTCGGGCCCCCTTTTCCATTCAGGGCGGTTAGACGAAGCGTTCATTTCATTTAGTCGTCATCTGAAGCTGCGATCAATTCACGGGCGCTGATTGCACCATGTGACTAGGGCAAACAGAATCCAAGCTTACAGTTTACACAGCATTCACAAAACCGCACGTGAACGAACAGACCGATATCAGTTAAATTTGGTATAAAACAATTCGCAGAACATAATATTTATCTGGGATCCGAGTTAGCAATGTCGATGGCTGCTATGGTAGGCGCAAGTAAAAAGTTTAATCTCACACGCTTGAGTTTTGCTTCCTATCTCTTGAAGAGCGCCTCTGAATAATAGCTTGATTTTCGAAGGTTATTTTCAATATTATGCTTATGCAACTTGTGCACGGACGTCGGCGGCTAGCGAGAAGTGATAAGGTTCTGACCAGTGACCTTTAAATGACTGTATTTATTTTTTTATTTTAGTAGGTTATTTTACGACGCTTTATCAACAGCTTAGGTTATTTAGCGTCTGAATGAGATGAAGGTGATAATGCCGGTGAAATGAGTCCGGGGTCCAACACCGAAAGTTACCCAGGATTTGATCATATTGGGTTGAGGGAAAACCCCGGAAAAAACCTCAACCAGGTAACTTGCCCCGACCGGGAATCGAACCCGGGCCACCTGGTTTCGCGGCTAGACGAAATGGCTGTATTTCCACTCTTTTCTAGTATTTATTTTTTCAGAATCGTTATTGACGGACGATCCGACATGTAATTTTATGTCTATGCATGATAATGAATCTTTCACATGAAAATTTACTTCATGGAACCAACGATTATAAATTCTCAATCCGATAAAAGTCGAACTTAGAACTTTCTTCCCTTAAAGTTCATTACCCTCGGGACAGATCTTTGCACTAACTCTACATTGACCAATTATGTCTATGCATTATTATTGATGGAATGACGTATCTTTCACATGCAAATTTTTTTCATGGAACCAACGATTATAAATTCTCAATCCGATGAAAGTCGAACTTGGGATTTTTTCCCTTAAATTTCATTACCCTCGGACAGATCTTTGCACTTACTCGTACACTGGCCCATTGTGAGCCCTATATACAGGGTGGAAGTGAAATAGCCTTGCAGATTTTCGGAGCGAATAGCTCATGTCGTATGTAAGAAAAAACTATAACATCATATTGGTGGAAAGTTAATAGTATTTTTGTTTTTTGTTTTTTTGTTTCCCCCCCCCCCCAGAAAAAAAAGGTGTTTATCAAATGTTTAACAATCTCTCATTCGGTAACTATTGCGAGTAGGATCGTGATTTTTTTTTTTTTTTTCCATATCGATATGAAAACTATTAAAGAATAATTTATCCCTCTGACGTATTGCAATTTTGTGGACAGTTTTCGTGTAAATTTAATTTTAAAACCCCTAAATTCAAGCCACTGCGCGCTGCAAGTTGGTTGCAACACAGCGCAGCGCCAGAAAACAGCTCTTCTAGCGAGACACACCGAGTTACCGAGTTCGTCGACTTCTTACATCTGTATCACGAGAAGCACAGTCTAGTATATAGTCACGAAGCTCAATACATAGGGAATATACATCCATAGATAGTTGCTAACCACTAGGATCGCTACTATCGCCTCATTATAGACAATGCGAAATAGTACCGGCACAGTCTATTGTTCCTAGTACCCTCAACAACTCAAGCTTCGTGACTGTATATACTAGACAGTGACGAGAAGTGTGTGTTAGAGGGCGGTGATGTTGTCGGACTGCTGAAACTTCAAACTTAAATTTCTAATTAACCGAGCTTTTAATCACAAAACATAATATAGATTTTCTATTAATTTCAGTCCCTTCAATCTGCAAGGTTATTTCACTTCCACCCTGTGCACGATGACTGTCCAACTTTGATAGATGATTGGGTGGCATTCGTGAATTCGATGTTGACAGGCAGGTCATCCTACCACAGCCCTGACAGAGTCAGGTGCTGTCCTTTCTGATAAGCCCCAGGGTATGGGGCCCTCAGTTATAAGTAAGGTTCACAGGTAAATACGACAACCACTAACCCACCACAATCAACACACCCTCCAATATTAAAGCTTGCTGTCTTCATTTCTGACCAGAAAACTGAAATGATAAGCCGAAAATGAGTTTCTGTTAATCAAGTCATTGTTATTCAGTTTTCCCGCACATTCGCTCGCCTTTTGTTTTTAGATATCTTGCTAAGCGCCTTGTTTCCATGACAACAGTTAACTGAAATTCGGGATAGGCCTATGTCAAAACAAGGGAAGACTTTCAATTAATATAAATGGAAATGCTGTTATTTTCCGCACGTCTTATCAGCTCCTGCCGCCATGGCACCTCCAGGGTGTGGGAGTGGAAGTGTCCTCTATCACGTCCTGGATGCTGAGACGTCGTCATATTGACGGAAACAGACACAAAGAAGACGGTGATGTAAAAGAAGCGGCGAGGGTTGATGTGTTGTTATTCCAGGGTATCTCACCCCCGCACTATTTCATTCCCACTTCCCCTCTTAGCCGAGTCGGCAATAGCTCGTACGATTTCCCTTTCCTTACGTCATCAGTACCTTCATGATGAAAGAAAAATAACCATCTGCTTCTGTATGGATATTCTACCATGCTGCGTCACTGAATATTAGAAGGGCGAGCTGTTCGAAATTCGAATATTTAGATTGGAGATTTGAAAGTGCAGCAAATTTTTAAACTGAGAATCATTCATGTCTTGCCATGCATTTATTCTCAGTATGTCTGTTTTCAATCCCTATGTTTTTTCTTTTCTTTTTTTTCTTTCTTTTTTGTTCCTTATGTCCGTCTTTTCGTGCTTCTATCTGTCTGCCATTTGTTTCTCCTCTTTGTCTGTTTTTTGACCCAATATCTTTTTTCTTTTGTACCCGGTATGTTTTTTAGTTTTTTTGACTCTTTTTTATTATTCTGTGTATATTTCTACCCTTTTTTATTTATATTACTTGGTTATTTAACGACGCTGTATCAACTACGAGGTTATTTAGCGTCGATGGGATTGGTGATAGCGAGATGGTATTTGGCGAGATGAGGCCGAGGATTCGCCATAGATTACCTGACATTTGCTTTACGGTTGGGGAAAAACTCTGAATCACCAACCACATAATCAGCCCAAGCGGGAATCGAACCCGCGCCCGAACGCAACTCCAGATCGGCAGGCAAGTGCCTTAGCCGACAGAGCTACGCCGGTGGCTTACCTTTCTACCCATTACATATTCTGTTTGTCCATCTTTTTGTCCTTCCGCCTACGCCTTGCTCTTTGTATTTATTTGCCTGCACTTCTGTGACACTTCTTACACAGCATATTGGGTACGTCAACCGAATCAAATGTTGAAGGTGAATAGGAATTTGACCAACATGGAGCAGTGGAAGCGAGCAGAAATAAACCAAGACTGGATATGATTTCATGGCCTATATAATAAATATAATTAAATCGAAAATACAAACAAGTATAAATATAATATATAATAATATAACAGTAATAATTAGGCAAACTATAATTCAGGAAACTGAATATAAATAACAAAAAGTAATAACGGTCGATCTGCAAAGAACTTTTCTGGAGGTACATTTAACTGTGCCACATACAATACAAAAATCTACTATCGGCTTGTGATAAAAATATATAACCCTATACAGTATTACAAAACTTTAGATATTGAAGAGGTAAACGAGAGGAGTGTTCCTATCAAATTATAGTACAAATATCTATAGCCTACATTACCATTAGACGAATCCAAGCTACGATACCCCATACTTATGTTCCTAATCCGGAACTTTCGAACTGAACCAGTTTTTTTTCTTGGGTTATTTTACGACGCTGTATCAACATCTAGGTTATTTAGCGTCTGAATGATATGAAGGTGATAATGCCGGTGAAATGAGTCCGAGGTCCAGCACCGAAAGCTACCCAGCATTTGCTCGTATTGGGTTGAGGGAAAACCCCAGAAAAAAACCTCAACCAGCTAACTTGCCTCGAACGGGATTCGAACCCGGGCCACCTGGTTTCGCGGCCAGACGCGCTGACCATTACTCCACAAGTGTGGACCTGAACCAGTTCCCTTCAGATTATTGTCTCGCTTGCTGTCGCCCTTCCGAGTAGTAGCCTATCTGTCCCATTTGCTGTAGAACTTTCGAGTGACTGTAGCTTAAAATTTAGCTATCCAAGGAGACTCTGTTTCCCCCTCTCCTCGCTTACCTATATACTGTACCTGTGCTGCTACGACGTAACGAATATGAAAGGAATGCCCGTAGAAAAATATGACAATGGATGTGAGTCGACCTCGCTGACTGAGCCGGCATACACGGCTAACTTATATTTTCCCGTCTGCCTTTTGGACTTTATACCTATTTCTCATCTGGCTATTCTGAATGCCTGCCTTTTGGGTCTTCTTCTGTGTTTTAGCTCTTCTGTTTGTGGTTCTTTCGTTTGTCTCTCTGTCTTGTCTTTCTGTATTATCTGTCCGTCTCCCTTTGTCCTACTTATTCGTCTGTATCGCCATCTATTTTTAATCAATTCTGTAAAAATTATTTTCCAACTCCTTAAAGGCCCTCCTTTTATTTCAGTATCTGGGCCGCGCCGTATCGAAACAGTCAACCTTTACTAATTACAAAATGTTGAGATCAGAGAGGCCTTGCATATTTTTCTAAATATTTCATAGCAAATTTTGGCCCAGCGCATTTTTTCATACACTACTCCAGGCCTGCACAAACAGCGCTCAACGAGCGCGCGCGTTCTTTCGGAGCGGGAGAGCGGTGTTTACCGCTCGCCGAAACGGGGAGGAAGATACGTCAGAATGACAGACTTGCTGTAGGTAGAGAAGAGGGAAACGACCTCTCAGTTATCTAGTTGAGTGCAGTGTGTAGGCCTATTCTAAGTAACTGTTTCACGTTGCTTACCTACTGCTACAGTACAGTATGGAGGAATCTAAAAGACGGAACATAACATTTAACATTTAACGATTTACAGCTCGAACTTATTGATCTTCAATGTGACCTAAGAGCTAAAGATCGTTTGAATAATACTACTAGCCTGGTTGAGTTTTACAAGACTAAACATTAGCAATAATATCCACGACTACACAGGCTGGCTGTGAAAATGATTGCTATGTTTTGCTCAACATTTATATTTGTGAGCAACTGTTTTCTATAATAAACTTTAATAAAGGCAGGCATCGAACATCTGTAACTGATGTTTCATTACGATCAGTAGGCTACTGTTCCTTTCAGCTGCCAACAGCATAAAACCTCGTTTTGATGTACTGATAAATAAAAATATAACAAAATGATATTGTACATTTAAGTAGCTATAGAATTTCTATTATTTCTGTAGAATAAATATTTCTTTATTAATTAATAATAGCCCAAGATAGTTTTGCAAACACTGAACGGGAATTCATTTCATAAACACTCTTACTAGTATTGTATTTCCTTTTGTGTATATTTCGTACGAGATCGCCCCTTCTTCCAGTCCACCCTTATACAGAGCGCAGCTAATATCTGCATTCCGCTCGTGAGCTGTGAGCCGGCTCGGAGAGCGCAAACCTTGTGCAGGCCTGCACTACTCTAAAAACAACGAACTCTTAATCGACTAACTTATTAGTTTATAAAAGTATTAGTGGACTTTACTTAGGTGGTTACGTTACTCTGATTTCTTTTAAAACCAACTTTCTCTGCGCAGCTTGAACTTTAGTAACTGTAACGGTTTAGAAAGGAGACAATAGTTCAATAATAACATCATTTTAGGTCTGTCAAATATTTAATTTCGTCTAACATTTATTTCTACTAATTTCTATTCAACAATTCTTGACACAAATTAAAATGGTTGAAGAAACTGGAATTTAAAACAAATAATTTAAGCCGCCACTGCAAGTTTATCTGCGCGTTAACCGTTAAAGATTATCACGTTGGATGCTTTCATTTGTTTTTCAGTACGTTTAAATCTCATGTACAGGCAGCCAGTGCCTCCCCTTTAAGGAATCCGAGGGCCGCCCAGCGCGTGAAATATTATCCAAGGCTTCCTACACTTCACAGCAACTCTTTCTGAAGTACAGCTGCCGATTAAAGAGGAGGAATCCGGTAGCCTAGGAAACGGAATTAATAAACATGTGACTGCAGACGAAAACAATTGAAATGTCAGACTCTCACAAAAGATGGCGACACTCAAAGACTTATAGAGCTATAACATTAAATTCTGTTAAAATACTACCGTATCCGTTACGATGGAAGTGACCCTTTCAGGAACTTTTTTTTTTTACTTATGTGTTCACGTGGTTTCGTACGAACCAATCACTTTCAACCACAGTCTAACTTCAATGCCATGTACATCGTCGTTGAAACTATTATATTTTAAAAATTATGTACAAAGATTCATTACCATGTGCTAAAACTGTTGTAACAACATTACATTTCAGTATTCAGAGTGAACATCAACACATACATGGAAATTCTACACATCCAACTAAAAAGCCAGAAACTAAACACACTACAACAATACGAAATATACAGACATACAAAAACACATCCAAATGAAATTCTCAACACACAATTCAATTTCAGAACACGCACATTCTTTGACTCCACATTACACTACACAAACACACCCCTACAGGAAACAAAACAAAAGGCGCCAAGACCAGCAACAACTAGTTCTGAAGATGGCCACTAGCAGGTCGAACATGTTAACAAGGTAATATAAAATTTAACACATAAAAGACACATAATACGTTTTCCGAAGAAATCAACGTTCGACTCCGAATATAACTTGTGACGATGCACCTCGGTATTTATGAAATAATGAATTTATACAGGTAACTACCTACAAATTTCAGTAATGAAATTTAAAGGAGAAGCTGTATTAATGAATTGTTGAAACACATTTTATGAAACACTCTGTATCAGATATTCATGAATGATAATTTGCTGACAGCAGTAAGAAAGCGCTAATTTCTGATATAGTAAGTTGCAGGTATTTAAAACAAAGATAATTACCAAAACCATTTATTAGGCGCGGCAGACGGTCCGTTCCTCATTCTCTCACTTGAGTTGCGGTCTGTATAATTACTGTATAAATCAGACCACGCAGACTTCGCTTCCCGTGCAATTATCAGCTTCTGTATTTGAATATTTTGTTTGCAAACAAACACTTTACTCACAAGATCCGGATTTCTTCACGAGTTCTGCTCTTCCCACACAAGTTTTTATACAATGACAGCCCTACTTACAAACTGAGTCACGCTAGTAGAAGATTATGAAATTTATCACTCGAGAATGTGGAATGCGTAATACTTACTTACTTATGGCTTTTAAGGAACCCGGAGGTGCATTGCCGCCCTCACATAAGCCCGTAAGATTAATTCAGTCTTTATCATCACAACTCACCTCCCTCAAATCCATTTTTATATTATCCTCCCATCTACGTCTCGGTCTCCCCAAAGGTCTTTTTCCATCCGGCCTTCCAACTAACATTCTATATGCATTTCTGGATTCGCCATACATTCTACATGCCCTGCCCAATTCAAACGTCTGGATTTAATGTTCCCAATTATGTCAGGTGAAGAATACAATGCGTGCAGTTCTGCGTTGTGTAACTTTCTCCATTCTCCTGTAACTTCATCCCTCTTAGTTCCAAATATTTTCTTAAGAAACTTATTCTCAGATACCCTTAACCTCTTTTCCTCTCTCAAAATGAGAGTCCAAGTTTCACAACTATACAGAACAATCGGTAATATCACTGTTTTATAAATTCTAACTTTCAGATTCTTTGACAGAAGACTAGATGACAAAAGCTTCTCAACCAAATAATAACACGCATTTCCCACATTTATTCTGCCTTTAATTCCCTCCCGAGTATCATTTATATTTGATACTGTTGCTCCAAGATATTTGAATTTTTCCACCTCTTCGAAGGATAAATTTCCAATTTTATATTTCCATTTCGTACAATATTCTGGTCACGAGACATAATCATATACTTTGTCTTTTCGGGATTTACTTCCAAATCTATCGTTCTACTTGCTTCAAGTAAAATTTCCGTGTTGTCTCCTAATATTTTGTGGATTTTCGCCTAACAATTCACGTCATCCGCACAGACAAGAAGCTGATGTAGCCCGTTCAATTCCAATCCCTCTCTGTTATCCTGAACTTACCTAATGGCATATTGTACAGCGAAGTTAAAAAGTTAAGGTGATAATGCATCTTCTTGCTTTAGCCCGTAGTGAATTGATGACAATTATGTTGATGATATTAATGATAATAATGATGATAACTGTGACAATGATAACTACTGTACAGTGATGGTAGTGGTCATGATGATGAGATGATGATATGATGATATGATGATGATGATGATGATGATGATGATGATGATGATGATGATGATGATGATGATGGGAGAGTTATCTGCAGTGATTTCAGTTCCGCACATCACATTAGGGCTGGATCAGACGCACATGCTCGAGTATTCTAAGAGGGTTGCCTCGCTCCATGGGGGATGTCGTCACGGCGAAGGGGCGCCTCTGAAAAGGACAGATCGGGCGTGAGATGACACGGAGTATGCGGCGAGGTGATAAATCGGGGCGAGATTGAGAGGAAGCTGCAGCAATAACATGCAAACAGCATGAGTTCGCTTCTAAATACTACATTGAGAAAGTTTGCTGCATTACCGCGCTCACAAACTAGAAGTGACCTTAAAATTGAATATGGAAGGAAGGGGACTGAGCTTCTATAGCCTGTGGTAGGAAAAAAATAGCATCATGGCCTGACCACATTTATCCTACAAAAGCGCCCAGAATTCCAAGTATGGAAACCTAATCTGTTCAGATATTTTAGCTAAGGTCTTAAATATAGTGTTAGAAGAATTTTGGTTAATAACTGTTTGGGTTACTGTAACTAAAAGTAACCATAAGCACACAAAGGCATGCGTACGTATAGTCCCAGACACCAGCATTCCTCAGGGAGCAGAAGCGTTTGCCTGCTGATACGAAGCTGTGCTTTGGCGTGGGTTCGATTTCCGCTTGGACTGATTACCGGGTTGGGATTTCTTTCCAAGGTTTTGCCCAACTGAATAGAATCTCAGGAACTCCATTGCGAATCTCCAGCCTTGTATCGCTAAATACCTTCCGGCTATTACAAATTCCATCGATGCTAAATAATCTAGTAGTTGGCACAGCGTCGTTAAATAACTAACAAGAAAGTCGTGGAACTAGTTATAACTAGGCACTACCTAATGCATCAAATTTCATTCTATTCGCCTGAGAACGATGGGATTCATAAGTTAATAGTCATTATAGACAAGAATATTCCACGATATTAAAAATAATGATAACCTAATAAAATAAATTCATGGCATGACAAGGAATGGAGGACTAACGCTTACCGATTAACTGCTGACCTCACCTTCACAAGCCTCAACAGAGGTGAACGATCATCCAACCAGTGTGAGAAGTAACGTCTGGTTAGTACGATGAACATCCTCCCTCAGCCGTTATAGTTGGCTTGAGAATCCGGATTTCAGTACTCACAGTAACTCCTCAAATTCATCATGATGCTGGGTGGACACCGGTCTCATACACTGGCCGAAATTTCATGGGAAAATTCCTTCTCCTCTGAGGACTCGTAGCAGCGTTCATTTTGCATTGTCAATACATGACGCCTTAGACCACGCAGCTACGACGCGAGAACTATTTCAAGAGAACTCCTTGTAATTTAATAGAAGAAGTCTATTTAGTTACACATTTATGGAATTCAAACTACAGTTAACAATATAATTCTACCTTAGTTTTAAAATGTATTGTTTTATGTCCATTTTAAAATACCCCATAATTTATAATTTACTACATAATGAAGTATAAAGTAATACCTTCACTTTTAATATAATATTCGTATTAATACTATTTTAAGAAGAGAAACATTTAATTTTGTGAATGTGTTTGAAAAAACTATTAAAAATAAGACAGATTATATGAATAATGCCAACAAATCTGCAATCTCCATTGAGATCAAAACCTGAAGTCTGCTTCGAGAATTATATGTTGTATCATTTTTAAGCGTTCCTCAGGAAACACCTCCAAATAATTGTAATAGCTATCATTGTAAATTGCATCTGTTCTCTTTGTCAGGGCATGTACAAAAACTTGTAATGGCTTATTTTTAATTATCTCTGTTACAATCTATATAATATGTGAACTAACTTTCTCAAAATTAACACTAATGCAAATATAAATTCTCAAGTATCTAATATTTTCCCAGAACTCCATATATCATGGTATTGTATGCTGAACAGTAAGTTCTACCTTCTGTACTTAATTTTATTTGCTTAATGGATGAATTTCACAGAATTATGCTATCTACAAGACTGTCCACTCTATACGAAATAAGGAGAACATAATACAGACTGCCATTTTAGTTTTTATATTATACTTTCTACAAGGAATTCAAAACAGTGTCTTTCCATTCCTCTTATTTTTTATGTTTCTAACAATGGATGAAAATACAGAACGGAAAATTCACAGATAATCCACTGAATCTTAAGTCTATTTTGCCATTTATTATTATTATTATTATTATTATTATTATTATTATTATTATTATTCAATTGCACGTGTTTTAAATGGATATCATCAGCAGTGTATTCAAGATTATGTAAGCTTATGGTATCGTATCATATAAGCTGTTAATCGATGAAGGGAACGTCTATCTCACGTAGAGACATCTATCGCGTGGCTCTCCTTAATAAAATGTTCTGTTTTGAGATTCTTTATGATAATTGCCGAAACGTGTTCAAGCAACCTCAAAACGTGTACTTACCTCTCACTAATCTGGTCTAGTCAGTGTAATACGTTTTAAATACCAAGTTTGTATGAATACAATTAATTACCAAGTTATTTCAGTTACAGTGACCATAAGATCCCTTAATAGAAATACCAATATACGAGGGTCATTTCGTAAGTCATGGCAACTATGTTATACCTAGACACCCTAGACACATATAAACACACACAAGTACAAATACGAGTCTAATGATGCTGTAATAAAATATCCCCCAATTGCGACGGCCTTTCTTTTCTTTTTTCATCCACTTCCTGCGAGACTTCACAGACTTCGAACCTCGGTCCAATAACTGGAAACAGTCCAGTTCATATGGTTTGGGACATGCAATGGGGAATAATCCAACTTTTCTGGACGCGGTCCAGTTTGCTGGCCCTAGAATCAGAGACGCCCGATTGAGTCATCAAGGAAACTCAAGACGTACACTTATTTGTCGTCTCAAGATTAAGTGCTTTGGGAGTTGAACCAGCATACCTCTGCCACAGTGCTTCCTCCACGTGTTATACTGGCTTTTGAAAAGAGAAGAAAATAGTGAACAAATTTCTTTCGTCCAGTGGTGGAGTGGTGGGGAGCGGAAGAATATCCTTCTGGATGTAGAGTGTGCAATCAGATTCATTATGGGTACAATTGTCCGAGTGGAGTGAGTGAGTGAGTGAGTGAGTGAGTGAGTGAGTGAGTGAGTGAGTGAGTGAGTGAGTGAGTGAGTGAGTGAGTGAGTGAGTGAGTGAGTGAGTGAGTGAGTGAGTGAGTATTCATCCCCGACAATACCATAGACTACATAGTAAGATCCCTAATAGGCATCAGATAACACAAACAGCTCTCCAGACACCAGCTGGACGCCACTCAGGCGGTCTCCGATAAACAGTCGTTTCTGCAAGTATTTCTAGTTCGCTGCGTAAAGTTTCGGCGCATATACGTGGCTTTTCGGCACATTAGAGTTACTTTCATTTCGGTACAAAATAAATTGACTGTTTCGGCACAAAAATTGAAGAGTTTGATCTCAAAAAGCGTTAAGTCCATATTTATGAAAGGACTGGTCTAGTTTTTTTTTATCCACGGCCTACGGACTGAGCTAGTTTTAAAGTGACATGCACAACAACACAAACTTTTAGACAAGTATTGGCGTTATTTCGGAAGAAACCAAGCTTAAAATAATTATAGAGGTCTCAAACATAATCATATATGTATAAATAATAAAAATGGTCAAATGGGCTGACCGCCTTTGGGATCACACTCTTTAATTATAATACACAATCTCGAGTCTAGTAACACAGCAATTTTAAGACTTCTATTTTTTCTTCTGTAAAAAGGAAAACTATTCGGAGACCAAGTAATCACGAAGATATTAATAAGTCTGCAGTATTTACTAGATGTTATATTATAAACTAGCTGACAAGGGAGGGAATTTTCTTATGTGCAAATGAAAATATGAGGAAAATGGACAATTCTATCTATCTATCTATCTATCTATCTATCTATCTATCTATCTATCTATCTATCTATCTATCTATCTATCTATCTATCTATCTATCTATCTATCTATCTATCTATCTATCTATCTATCTATCTATCTATCTATCTATCTATCTATCTATCTATCTATCTATCTATCTATCTATCTATCTATCTATCTATCTATCTATCTATCTATCTATCTATCTATCTATCTATCTATCTATCTATCTATCTATCTATCTATCTATCTATCTATCTATCTATCTATCTATCTATCTATCTATCTATCTATCTATCTATCTATCTATCTATCTATCTATCTATCTATCTATCTATCTATCTATCTATCTATCTATCTATCTATCTATCTATCTATCTATCTACCTATCTACCTACCTACCTACCTACCTACCTACCTATCTACCTATCTATCTATCTATCTATCTATCTATCTATCTATCTATCTATCTATCTATCTATCTATCTATCTATCTATCCATCTATCTATCCATCTATCCATCTATCCATCTATCCATCCATCCATCTACCTAGTACAAATTAAAATTATAAAACAAACATGTTTCTAGCCACTATCGTAAGAGCCAGGCTCGTGTAGGGTGTGGTCTTAGCCAATAATATAACATAAAATTTACAAGGACTATTTCGTTTATATGACGTCATTCCATTTTCGACCAATGAAGTGTAATGAAATCACAGTCAGACTTTGCGATAATTTCTGCAGCTAGATTTATCGCTATCAATTTATCGCATGGTCGTTCTTTTGTTTAGTCGTCGTCGCCAACTGTTTCCCCGTAAATTGATGAACATGAATACATTAAGATGCAACTACACGGTTAAACTTTTCTTTCAACTTTAAAGCATTGAATGCAAGATTGATATTTAATATTAATTAATATATTTACGCAGTGAAGACCACGTTCAAAACGGCGCACCATGTAGACACAAAATCTTTATGCGTCTTAATTGAATGTACCTTTTAAACTTGATTCTATTCTTCCCAGATTGCACGCATACGCGATTGGAATATTGAACTGTGTAGATGCAGCTTTAGTTCCGTTACACACTACAGCGAGAATGCGTTTGTAGAGCTATAAAAAATGCTTTCGTGTAGCACTCATTGTAAGTAACGGTCGAAACAAGGCACAGCTGACATTGGTCCTGTTTCCACAGGTAGGCCTAACGTAACCTATAAAATTGTAGCCTATAACATTTGTTTTGAAATTAAACAATTAATAGACGTTCAAATTTATGTAACATCATCGCATATCAAATTCAAATACCTTGCATAGTAATAATGTCTTCGATCAAACTGCCTTTCGTATGGCGTAATAAAATTCGTGTTTTAATTAGGCCTATCTATACAGAGATGGCTTCACTGTGTAGCAACATATCTCGCTGTGAATACATAAGCATTCGTATATAGCTGTCCCCACTGTTATTGTTAAATTAAATTATGATTTCAGCAGATAATGAAAATTTATTTGTTATAATAATAAGAGAAAAGTGCAGTACATGTAATTAACAATGTTAAACCTGTATTTCGCTTTTCGCAATTGGCATTACTGAATAATAACATCGAATTTCTTTATTGCAATAATCGATATTCATCTACGAGTATTTCAACTTCACAATGTCTGAATAGGTTAAGTATTCGTTAATATACAATTATTAACATTTTGTGACCGAATTTTAGGGATATATTATTTAAATTTTTATTTTATTCACGAAATAGTCCTAATATATGTCACTCGAGGTCTGAGATTTCCCAGATAAATCCACGAGCGAAACTCACTTCGCTCGTGGATTTATCGGCAGATCTCAGACCTCTCGTGACATTACTACAGACAGTTTACTAAATATAATAAGTAACTTAATTCAAACCAATAAATAACACACAAGAGCAAAAAAAAAAAGAAGAAGAAGAAGAAGAAGAAGAAGAAAGAGAAAAAGAGAGAAAAAAAACATTTAATATAAATTGACAATCAGACAGAAGCCAGTGATATTCAATAAAAAACATGAATATAGTCGACAGAAATAAAGGGTAAAAAATACACACATTTTTTAATATTATATATCATGAATAATTTTATAAATATCTTTTTGAAAGCTTCAGTAATGAGCAGTAATGACAGGGGGCAGGAAAGTAGCGTCTTTTCTGACAATTTGCTATTTATAGACCGTACATTTTAAAGGAAATTAGTCAAACTCTAGTGGCTGGTCAGATATGAAGCCACTAGTGTGAACTAGAGAATATCTTACAATGCCAACTATTCCAAGGAGGAGACTTTCTCAAGGCGCGATGGCAATGATTAAAAATAATGGAGAATGGTAGATTGATGGTGATTAAATTATCTCTAAACTGTTATGCCTATCACAAATTCAACTTAAACTCCAAACTACGGGGTAAAAAGCTGAAGCCTTAGTCGTTCTGCTGAGGTCGCGTCTAAATTCAAGACAAGTTCAGAAACAAATAGGATGTTTAAAAAATGCAGTGAAACCAACAAGAAAGAACAATTTACCTATTAAAGCCGAAACACCTCCTGCACACGCAGTCTTGACTGCGCAAGCAGCTATAGGGATGGAATAAGGGAGAGGGACGAAGGGCATCAGGTGAAAGATAAAATTCCAATTTCCTGCAGCAAAGAAGTTTTTTTTTTCTGTGATAGTTTAGGGGTTGTTAGCAGCGACGAGGACGGCTAGTGGTAGTGCTAAATGAAGATGTGGTGAAACCACCCCTTAATCGAGGGAGAGGGGCAGGACGGGAATTGTCACATTTCCTTGTTGTTGTAGAATCAATAGGAGCAGGAAACTGGACTGCACTTCATTCCGATGGTTAGCACAACCCGTCAGGGAAACGAGACTGGCTTCCTTGCCAACCACAATCAACATCCCAATCACTCGCTACAGGGTGTTCTGTTAAATAATGCCAAGTAACAAAATGTATGAAACAAAATTCCTGCCCATCTATTAACACGATTTGTTAGTTTATGTCATTGCTAGAACATGAAATAGCTATAATCAGGACCGGGGTTTTCTATTAGCGATAAATGCGAACTGTGAAATAGATACACCAAATAAACCCATATGAATGTTATATCATAAAAATGTGACTAATTTAAGACAGTAAATTTACCGATAATTTTCGTGGAAATTGACTGTTTCTCAGAAAAATCTTCATTTCTGCGATAAACGCAAAAAGAGTAATTAAAAAAAATATATTTTAAAGTAAGGTTACCAGACGTCCCCGTTTCCCGGGGACAGTTCCCGAATTATGCTTTCTGTCCCAGGAATGTCCCCGGATTTAATTTTTTTGTCCAGATATCCCGCATTTCTATTATTCATTATTAATATGGTTTAATGTTCCTTGAATATGTGATAAATTTTGCTATTGTAACTTCATCACTTTTCATGATGCCAAATCGAAACTGAAGGTGAGGACGTAACTGCAGTCGATTTCTTTTGTTGTTATCGGATTATTAAAAAAATGAACTCCACGAAAGAAGCCAGATTTATTCAACTAACACTTAAGCAACTTTTGGGCATCTTTTTAAGAAGTGGATCTTATTTCATAACAGAATTCTCAGTATCTTTCATAAATTTTATAAAAATGCTGTTAAATAACCCAGTGTCTGTGTTATTCATTCACAAGATAAGATACATATGGAATGTACTTATATTGCTGAGATCTCCTCTAGAAAGAGAAACATTGAAGAGATATTCCATTATTTTTCTTCAAATGTAGATGGACTTGACTTGGGAGAAGATAATTTATTTGATAAAATTTCTTGCTTGAAGAATATGTGAAGTTAGAGAAAATGGCAAAGTGGAATGACGGAAATGCTGCTCTTTGCTCAAAATGAAGTCAAATGCTTTTTTTTTTTTTTTTCTAAGAAAATTATTTTCTGTGCACAGCTCAAGAAGTTGATTGAATTATCTCAGTGTTTTGGAAGTAATGCTTCAGTGGAGAGAGTTTCTTCAATGAACATGACGTGGACATCCCAAAAATCCAGAATGTATTTAGGAACTGTTCATGCCATGCTTGCTTTCTTAACCAACTCAACATGACCTGTAAGGAATTTGCTGAAAATTGGGATCTAGCTAGAGAAGAGCTCTTAAAAATTCACTCTTTTAACAAAAAAAAAAAAAAAGTGGTTTGAGTCTGTAAATAGAATGAGTGCCAGTATTAATTCCTTAAATTCTGTAAAAATAATGTAAGTGATTGGCAGTCTAACATTAAAAGTATTTTTATGTCGATTTCTGTCCTCAGAAATTGTGAAAAAAAATCTGGTAATCTTGTTTCAAATAAATGTAGTTTTCAAGATGTTAGCTGTGGTGTTTCTGTTGCAGAAAATGTAACACCAAACCAATTCCAGTCAATTTTCAATAGAACATCTAAGGCACAACAGTCGTATAAAACGGGTTGTAATTTATTGCAGTTTTTATGCTAATTTGCTTCTTTCAAAACGATGTTTCTTTTTCCTTTTATTAATTTGACATCACACAGGATGAAATGTACTTTATGCTCGACCATGCCGAAATGTAGTAATTGTATACCTGGTAATAGCCCTTTAATGCACCTCATTAAAGTACACCTATTCATTAAAGTTCAATCACCTTTGTACCATTATAAAACCGCAAGTATCGATTATTCTCGGATATGCAATCGAAAGACAATTAGCGAAAAGTCACGGAGGCTGGAAATCCATTACTGTCGCAGAAGGTTATGTTCTGTTACTACGAGTATAATAATTAACGTTAATTGTAAATAATATTCAAATAAATTCAATTTGTCATCTCGTTTTTCAATTCTAAATAAATTTCCAGATTATATCAAGACTAATGTTCATCTTATTCTCTACGTTATATCAAGGTCAATGACATTCGGCCTCGGAAAAAATCAATACTTTCGCGTCTGCGCAGATCTCACAATTCAGGTAAGTTCGCTACTCACTTACATAATCATAACATGACCTACTTTTGAATAATTTCAAGTTAGAAATACGGTCGAGTACAAAAAGTCGTATGAAACTTGCCTATAATTGTAATTAAGACGCTCGTATGAAAATTATGAAACTCGCTTGCGCTCGTTTCATAAACAAACATACTTGCGTCTTAATTTTTACCATTATAGGCTCGTTGCATAATGTACTATTATTTGTTAGTTTTTCTTATGTTACTTTATCAAACAAATAAATATCTAGAAGATGTATTAAAGTTAGATTATATTACTGAGTACTTTAATAAATGTATACCACATTTTGGAACGAAATAAATTACATCTTTCTATATCATATTTTGGAACAGAGGAGTAGCTACGTGTTAAAAAAATATCACGAAATTGTTGTCGCATGTTTAACTGTAAGTACGATAATTTATTAATATTTCGAGAGATTATTTTTAAGATTTGCACCAAGAAATCTGGCTCTGGACTTATAGCCTAATACTTAAATTAACATCAATATCCGTTGTTAAACCAATTAAATTATAATTACCAATTGAAGTTTACAGTCAGTCTTGCTACATAAATGCCACTTAGACCGCTCTCGGTGTACTACACGTTGTTCGTGTCGGTGCAGAGTATCGAAGTCAACGCCTTGCTGCATTCTCATCTCTAATGTAGTGTAAGATAAGTGTGTTAATGACGTCGGGGGGGCAGGCACTGCAGACAGATTGACAATGGTCCCGCTGCGTCGTCCTATTGTTCGTCAACAACAATTAATTTGACGCCGTCACGTTTCGGAGTGTACATAATACTCCACGCGTGTACTTATCAGCGCGGCGGGGCACCGTGAGAACACGTCTCACCTCTGCTGATCTCCACAACAGGCTGACATGCCGGTACTTGGGTCACTTACACATGCCATTGTCTGAGATTGTGTGATGATAAATGTAGTAACGGCTGAAAATATTTTGTGCTCGAAAACATTCCTCAACAACCGCTCTCTCGATCAGAAAAGTCTCAGAATTGGATCTCCGGTTCTCCTCGCGAGATGACATTAGTTAATCATAAACTTCAGAACTCTACGTCCTCTCTCCAAAGGTCCTTATTTCACACTCCGAAGTACAGCTGATTCGCCAACTCGAAAATGATTTTCTCAATTGAATTTCAACCGTTTAAAAGTCATTATTAGCGAAAATTGATATAACATCATTCAGACGAGAAGACAAACTCTCCTTGCTTAGTACAGTACTTGGTTCGAATGTTCTAAGTCACTTTTATTTCGGTTTCAAGAAAATGTAGATTCTTTATTAAGTTAGAAAAGAAATTTACCATATCAGACTTTTTGGATGTAAGGATTACCCGTGATAATTATGCAAAGTATTCTCAAATCCTATCACGAAATTTTTCCGTCCATACTAATTCCAGTGTACCATTTGTCAGTTAATTTTACGTAATACAAAAAATCACAAATATTACAGCAGGCTTTTATTTAGACTGGATTCTCCTTGTGTGGTTTGATTTCAAATAAAAATCCATTAATTTTCTACTAAATTACATACACGTGCAGTATTTCCAGATAAATTGGTTCGTAGGTGTTGAATATGAATAGAATTCGTCCGATAGTTCAGGAGAAATCGCAGTACAAAGAGAGACAAACGGCAGGAATGCTGAAAAATAATGTATTTCCATGAGAAACTTATAATCAACTTTTGTATTAACTTAATACTTTCTCAAAATAATTACTAAAACTAAGAAATTTCAACTATACTATTCGCAGCTGATCAACTCATATCAGATTCAGAAGATACTTTACAGAGTACAAGTCACAAATTAAACAAAATTGTAAAAGACTATGGTTTCAGTATTTCAATAGCAAATCTAAAGTCCACCGGCGTAGGTCAGGCAGTAGCGCATTTATCTGTTGTTCCGCGGTTCGATTCCAGCTAGAGATGATTAGGGGAGAGAGGGGCAAAGTGAAAGGGAGAGCAAAGTGAAAATTTTGAAATAACACTCTCTGTTTGGTGCTGACATATGTAAGCCTGCATACGTATTAGATGAGGAGTTTACAGGGCCTTCAATTTGTGTAGTTGTGTCGCTGGTAAGTGGTGTTTGGATTGTGCCAGAGCAAAAAGATTTCTGTTTTACATTGCTGATGTAAGTTTCCAGCTGTTATATTTTTGTATTAATGATGTACTAATGACTCATGCAGTGTGTTTGTTATATATGTTATTTAACTTGTGTATTTTACTACACTGTGAAAACTAACACTACGTTTTATATCAAATCAAGATGGCGATATAAGCGTTTATTTCTTAACGGTGGCTGTGGGGCAGAGTGGAAGAGGCAAAGTGAAACAAGGGGGCAAAGTGAAATGGAAATGAAATAATTTTTTGAAGCCACTGTTTTCTATGAAATAAATGCAAATTTCAATTTAACTTAATAAGTAATGGTACTTATTTTCATATCCACGATTCATTTTACATATTTATGTTTTTTTTCACTTTGTTCTTTAACGATGCTGTATCAACTGCGGAGTTATTTAGCGTCGATGAAATTGGTGATAGCGAGATGGAATTTGACGAGATGAAGCCGAGGATTCGATATAGATTAGTGACATTCGCCTTATGGTAGGTTAAAGCCTCGGAAAACCCAACCAGATAATCAGCTCAAGCGGGAATCGAACATGCCCCCGAGGGTAACTCCGAATCGGCAGGCAAGCGCCCTAACCGACTGTGCTACGGCGGTGGCCTAGGAGAAAATGGAATATGTTTTGTAGTTTGTTATGTTTCAATTTCTGACTTTTAGTTTCAGTTTTTGTATTGACAATTATTGATTCTCAAAAATATAACATGATTAATATCTATAATAATTTATAATAGATCCTAATAAATATCATATTTAATACTCTCTTTATTTATTTACAAACACAAAAAAATCCATTTCCCATAATATTAATTCACATAAATTCTGAAATTATGCTTTCATTTAGACTTTTTTCAGTTTGCTCCATATAAAAATAATCAGGGGTTTGGTAAAACAGTTAGGCCTATACCTAGTCAAGTATATAAGATTTCCTTTGGTGATCGCTGCAAACTATACAGAAAGATTTCTTCTACTACATTCAGGATATATATTTTTATAAAAGTATTTATTAACAAACTGTCATTTATGACTTCTTGGAAAGTCTTTCGCTTTGCTCCACTCTCCCCTATCTGGTTCAGATTTTTCCGAGGTTTTCCCCAACTGCACGGCTAATGTTACGTAATTCACGCGAACACTAGGCCTTATCTCGCCAAATAGTCTTGCTGCCACCAATTCCATCGACGTTAAATAACGTAGTAGTTGATGTAGCGTCGTTAATAATCTACTAAAAATCTAAAATACAGGTAATGGCGTTTCGAGGTAAAACTCCAAAGAGAAGGGATACCAATTAACAAAATTACAGAGTAAATAAATATAGACCTACGTAATGATCTATAAAGTTTTGTTCCATATGAAAATTAAAAATACTCATAAATTGACAGTAAAATTTCAAAATTAAAAATACTCGTACATAGACAGTAAAATTTCAAAGATAAAAAAAATCAGGATTCTTAATAATATTCTCAAACCCAACAAAGTGTAATACAGTAAAAGAATAAAATTATACAACACTCGAGCCATTCTTGTTTTGTTATACGCTAGTGAAAATTGGACTATTAGAACTAAAGTTAAATCCAGACTGAAAACTGAAGAGATAAAATTTATGCGAAAAACAGCATGATGCAATAATGTTCAGACTTCGAAACAAAATACGGAATTAAAATAATAAATTGAAAGGCACCCATTTAAAAAAATAACAACATACAAAACCAATTGGGTTGAACATTTAAACCGAATGTCCACATCAAGATTCCCAAATTAATGATGAAATATGCCAAAATGGAAGAATACAGCAGAAGAAGAAGAAACTGACGGATGAATTCCAGGACCGAAGAGGTTAACAGTGGCCTATGTCCCTAAAATATTAATGATCATATTTTTCCTCTACATTTCGTATAATAAGGAAGTAAAAATATAGATTAAAAATTAGTTTAATAGAATGACGCACATAAACACGAAGTAATATTTTTCTGTAACAGGGAAGCTGAATATGTATTATTCAAATCTCCGAAAAATTGCATCATCGTACAGTCTTCTCTTTACAGTATAAGCAGAAAAGAATGACGATGGAGTGACAGAAGAGATGTGGTGAATACTCGTATTCTGCTCCATTTTCATTATTGTAATGGTGTCCCTAGTCTCATCGTACCTGCCTTATTCATAAAATAAACATAAAACAGAGCAATATTTTAAAAGGCTTAGTACAAGAACACAGCCGTTAATAATACAACACGGATATGAAGTGCTGCCAACATGACGCGTGACGTAACCTGCAATGGAAAGGAAAATTCTACGAGAAATTTAGAACCTCGATACATAGTGAAACAACAGCTCAATGCAACACAGACACCGCATAAAAAGACAGACTCTAAGGTTTAATTTTTATAACAATTCATGTAATAGTTATTTACGTAACTGAATATAAAATGATACATTTGTGTACGAGTGAGAAGGAATTTCGAAAGAATTGCGCAAAAGACTAGTACTAGTTATCTACAACATTTTTTGGTACAACTACAAGGAAATGCTATGTGAATTAGTTAACCTAATAAATATATCACAGGCTATGGAGATTTTTGTAGTCTAAGAGTCATGGCCTGCTAATACTACATTATCTTTATAGTAGGTCTAGTTACAACGTCATGATTGTTGTGTAGCTATAATGAGGGCTTTTATATTCTGATCCATGTAAAAACTCAAAATGGCTTTATCAAAAAATATATTTTGTTCTGATATTAAGATCGGTTCTGAGAAGGCTTTATGTAAATTAATACCTAGAAAATATAAAAGAACGATTCATGAAATATAGTATAATCCCTCCTAACCGGTCATGGTGCCAAATGTTGAAACTGAGCCATGTGAAGCTTATTTCTCTACACTTGCACATAACTGGGGGGGAAAAAAAACTTCAAAACTGTGTGGATTTTCCTTATTAAAACATGTCATACAACACAATAATATACTAATTCGAATAGTCACTGATAATTAAAGTTCGTGTCGAACTTCCTAATGTGGCAATACTGACGGCCTGAACATACCTGAATAAACATAAAAACTGTGTGAATGTTCTTTATTAAAACACATCACACAACACAAATAATACACTAATTTCAAGTTAGGATATTCACTGAAATTGAAAGTTCGTGCGACCTTCCTAATGTAGCAACATTGACAGCCCGAACATAACTAAAACATAAAAACTGTTTTGATTTTCTTTATTAAAACATATCACACAACAAAAATAATACACTAATTTTAGGTTCGAACATTCGCTGAAAATGAAAGTTCGTGCGAACTTCCTAATGTGGCAAAACTGACGGCCCAAACTATGGCAGATTTAAACTTCTTTTGGCCTAGCCGAAAGTGCCGTTGTTTTGATATTTCCGGTTATTTGGGTGCCGGTTACGAGGGATTTTAGTGTAATTTGATTTCTTTTTTTAATAATGGACGAGATATAACAGTGTGGAATTAAAGGAAGATAGGCCTATGTCTGCTTATATGGTGTGTTAAGCTGTGGCTATGAAATTGTTTGTATATTATTTATGTTTCTGTAAGTAAAGCTAAATAAGATTATCTGTTAGCATTTTTAGTAGATGAGGAGGCATTGCCTGCAATTTCTGTGTTCATAGTTAGCGATATATTGATAATGTGACGTGATAGTTTTCATAATGTTTCGTCAAATTGTAAAAAATTGTCAACGAAGGAGGAGAGCGCCTTTGTCCACTGTGCGGGGAAAAGGACTCCTATAGATATATTTTATTGCAGTGTGTCGAAACGGAACATATCCGGAGAAAATATCTACCACCCTCGATGCTAAGTCAGAATAGGGGTCGCTTGAATGTCTTGACCTCATTGGAAATAGAGAATGCGAACAAAAGACTGGATTGTTCCTCTTGAAGGCGAGACAGATTAGAACTGCAGCTGTTGAAGTTTTTGATGCGAACTGACGAAGGGATAATGGTAACTACTCAATTATACACTTTTATGTCTGTTTTAGGTTAGGGTATATTATATAATGTGTTTTGTTTGTGCTGTTTTCATTTTAATCTGGGTGTTCTTTTGGAGAGTGGTTGGATCTAATCATAGGTGAGGGGGTGAAACCTATAAAGTAGGCTTGTTTTACACAGCACGTACGGTCAAAACACCCGTGCATTGTATTTAAGAGAAAATTCTGTTAATATAGTACATCTGTTTGTATAATATTGGTCAATAAATCGGTCTATCTATCTAAATATTACTATGACAATTATGCGGTATTCGTACTAAAAAGTAACAATGTTTTTGCCGTACGCGTACAGCAAAGAAGAACGTTCTAACTAATAATGAGTTATGAAAAACAGCAGTTTCCATGTAGGTGTGTCAAAAATGAGTTGAACAGCTATTTTCTTCTCTGTTATAATACCAGTACGATCTCGTATCTTACTAACGGCACAGATTAAAAAAAATATTCCACGTAAAAAGCTGACTTTAATTAATATTGCACATAAAATGAGCTTAAAGGCAATATCCCACGTATTAGCACGGATTCGTATCCTAGCAACCCTTACTCGCACACTCTGGTTCATTTCAATGCTCTCTATGCGTTAATGTTTGGTCGCTCGTCTCTGATGGTCGGAATCTGCTTCATTCATCTTGAGGTCCAGCTCACGCTCTCATAACCGATCTGCCCGCAATGAATAAAGTAAATTAATGAATGCACGGCGCTCGCCGCAGATCGATACCTACATTCCAGTACGGTCGGGTGTGATCCGAACTTGCACACAGCAGCCAAAAATTGTGTAAAATCACTGCTAGGGGAAGAGGAAATCACGAGCCCGCAAAAACGAGAAATAACATCTTTCTGCTGACTATCAGTTAAAACGAACACGCAAAGGAAAGGAAATGTATAAAATATACATTAATACAGGAAGAATTAGCGGAAGAGCGGCTAAGAGAAATAAATGACTTATCAGAGAAGGGAAAATAAAATACATAAAAAGGAAACAAGACAAAGAAAGAATGAAAGACATGCAGTATGCGCAAAATCAAATTGTGCTGTTTTAAAAATAGTTTAAATTGGTATCCATGGATAAACGTATTTGAAGGGTTGACAGAAAGCACAAGCGAAGTCACTTTTTGTTTATTCTTGTTTTTTGGTCCCATTTGCTGGGTATCAAGGGTACTCTCTAAGCAAGTGTGACATTGCTTTGCCGCTGCTGTTCAGGATAAACGTGGAAAACATGTTCCAGAAAATAAGACACCATTAGCACAAGCTATATTACAATACGGAATTATAGGATGGCGTAGTCCTTATAGTACCTCCCTCATGCCAATAACTCTGCTACAGAAAAGAATAATAAAAATATACCTTAATAAACCTCTTGATTATCCTTCAGAGCTGCTGTATTCAGAATTTAAAGTATTTGACTTCCATCAAATTTATAATAATGTATTACTGAATTTCATACATAAAAACCGAAACATATTTAATTTATATTCACATAAATATAAAACCAAAAGATCAGACAACATATGCTTGACAGTTCCTAAATGTACTACAAGTATAGCATATAATCACAGTAGCAACTTCGGTCCAAGGTTTTATAACATGATAATAGATAAATTCCCAAACATACAGTTTGCTAATGCTCCTTATTTCAAAAAATCTATTAAAAATCGCTGTTAACAGAGAAAATTTAAAGTTCAATTATTGTGATATGTGTTTTTCCTTCTTCTTTTCTTTTATTACTTTTTACTCTGTTATTCAATAAAATGTCTTAACATTAATTTATGTGGAATGCCCCCTGAGCACGAGTATGTAACTTACTCTTTCTGGGGGTGCTAGAGAGTTCTTATATAAAAAAATCAATATGTATCTTTGTTCTGGCAATAAATTATTATTATTGTTATTGTTGTTGTTATTATTATTATTATTATTATTATTATTATTATTATTATTATTATTATTATTATTATTATTATTATAGGACAACGAATACGTTAAAGACCATATTTGAAGTTCTCCTGTTGAAACCAGCCATTACAGTCGCAGTGACAACGTGAATCGTGCATATTTACCACAAGAACTGAGTTTTAGTAAAATGTACGAGTTATATTATGCATTGTGTAATGAACAAAAGCGTGACCCAGTGAAGGAATGGAACTATAGGGAAATATTAATTTAAAGCAAACTTCAATTTGAGTTTGCCAAGCCTAAGTCAGACACTTGTTCTTTCTGCGACAAAATTAGTATTAGTGTTTCTAATAATTTGATTGATGATGTAGAGAAAGAAAAGTTTATAGATGAGTGGAAAATTCATAAAAGAAAAGTTGAAAAAGCCCAGAGTGAGCTTAGAAAGGATACGTAATGGTCAAAAGAGGAAAAACATATACATTCATCCATGCGATGTAACATAGTAACTTAGGTGTAAGCTAATGATGTCTTTATGAGTGTATTAAAGTTATGAAATGCTCCCCTGTAAAATGTTAGCATATTCCTTCCGTGGACTCTTCGTTTATGTTTAGCAAAACTTTCTCGTGACATTAAAGAGCCCACTAGAGATACCAGAAGGGACATAACTGTATACCTTTAAATAATACCGATATATTAATCTCTTCGCACTGACTAATAATTACAGTATAATGGAATGTTTCTTCAGACAAGATTGACATGTTAATACTGAACCAGCTCATAGTAGTTAATGACTCACATCACAAAGTAAATTAACTAATGAATTATCTGCTTAGTAGTTACAACGTTACCCGAAGAGATTAGGTCTGCACGTTCAAACCCGACTGTAGCTGATGGATTTTAAGGGGTAATAAAAATCCTCAGCATGACTTAGTTTGAGAGCCTGGTTAATTTACTGCAAGGAAAAATGTAAAAAAAAAAACCTTAGCATGGCTTCTTTTGAAAGGTAAGTGAAGTCGAGTTAATTTACTGCAAGTAAAAGTGATAAAAAATCGTTCGTATGTTTCCTTTGAAAGGTAAGTGAAGCCGGGTTAATTTTCTGGAAGTAAAGTGATTAAAAAATACTTAGGATGGCTTCCTTTGAAAGGTAAGTGAAGCCGGGTTAATTTAGTGCAAGTAAAAGTGATAAAAATCCTTAGCATGACTTTCTATGGAAGGTAAGTGAAGCAGGGTTAATTTATTGCAAGTAAAAATAATAAAAAAATCCTTAGCATGACTTCATTTGAAAGGCAAGTGAAGCCGGATTAATTTACTGCAAGTAAAAGTGATAAAAATCCTTAGCAGGACTTCCATTGAAAGGTAAGTGAAGCCGGGTTAATTTACTGCAAGTAAAAACGATAATAATCCTTAGCATGACTTCTTTTGAAAGGTAAGCGAAGCCGAGTTAATTTACTGCAAGTAAAAGTGATAAATTATTTATTAGAATGGTTTCCTTTGAAAGGTAAGTGAAGCCGGGTTAATTTACTGCAAGTAAAAATGATAAAAATCCTTAGCATGACTTCTTTTGAAAGGTAAGTGAAGCCGAGTTAATTTACTGTAAGTAAAAGTGATAAAAATTATTAGAATGGCTTCCTTTGAAAGGTAAGTGAAGCCGGGTTAATTTACTGCAAGTAAAAATGATAAAAATCCTTAGCATGACTTCTTTTGAAAGGTAAGTGAAGCCGAGTTAATTTACTGCAAGTAAAAGAGAGAGAAATCCTTAGCATGACTTCCTTTAAAAGGTAATTGAAGTCGAGTTAATTTACTGCAAGTAAAAGTGATAAAAAAATTATTAGAATAGCTTCCTTTGAAAGGTAAGTGAAGCCGGGTTAACTTACTGCAAGTAAAAGTGATAAAAAATCCTTAGCGTGGCTTCCTTTGAAAGGTAAGTGAAGCCGCGTTAATTTAGTGCAAGTAAAAGAGAGAGAAATCCTTAGCATGGCTTCCTTTGAAAGGTAAGTGAAATCGAGTTAATTTACTGCAAGTAAAAGTGATAAAAAATTATTAAAATGGCTTCCTTTGAAAGATAAGTGAAGCCGCATTAATTTAGTGCAAGTAAAAGTGATACAAATCCATAGAATGGCTTCCTTTAAAAGGTAAGCGAAGCCGGGTTAATTTACTGCAAGTAAAAGTGATAAAAAAATTCTTAAAATGGCTTCCTTTAGTCTGATGACACTGTCGTTGCTGCTGCTGATTATGATGATGATGATGATGATGATTATTATTATTATTATTATTATTATTATTATTATTATTATTATTATTATTACGTTCACTTACTTCGTTCAAAAATAATGCATACAATATAAATGGTTTTGAAGGCCAGATATATATATATATATATATATATATATATATATATATATATCTGTGTTGTATGCCTGAAAGTGCAAATAATTCCTATTATATGACAGGAAAAAGAACATTGTTTAATTCATGTTATCAGACCTATATTCAAGAGTGTATCTTTAAGAGGAATGGAGCGATAAGACCTACGATGATAATGATGACTATTATTATTATTATTATTATTATTATTATTATTATTATTATTATTCCGTACACATTTTGATTTCTGTATGTTCAGGTACGGAATAAAAATTTGGAGCGCGTCTTGATGGGAGTCCACCTATATGTAAGCAACAATTTTCCACAACTGTACACGAGAAACAAATACATATATAGGGGCCCTTGTTTACTGCACATGCGCAATGTATTGTAAGTGAAACTTACACAATAAGGGAGCTCCAAATTTTATTTCCCTATCTGCACAAGGTGTCAACGGCTATTATATTTCAGTAAGAAGAATAGGCAATCACAACGATTGTCCCAGAAAACCTCAGAGGCCGACAGCATTTTTCAAATTATTCAGGTCACTGATTCGCACATCAATGTGGATATATAACGGAAGTTAATTCTGCAATTTCATCAGTATGATAAAATGCAGACCGTGGTATATTCAGCAGGTAAAGCGTGGTTCTTCATCGTTGCGTGAAAACCAGGATAGTTAGCCAAAATTTCCGAATCCTCCCTAGAATATGAATGTTTGAATCTTGTCAATGTGATTTCCTATGTCGTCCAAGGTAAGGTCTGACGACATGATAACCTCATGTCACGAAAACTGTCAAATTGGAGGACATGGTTCCTCAAAGTTTACAAAGCCATGGAGTTTGCTTTTATTCGTAGTAAGTATAATAAAATGGTATCGGCTGTAAGCAAGATTATCACAATATTCGATTTTATTGGAAGAAAGAGAAGTGAATGACACAATAAAATTCATTGCAGAAAAAGAAGTATGCTATTATGCATTCCTATTTCAAAATAAAACAGAAATATCCTGTGCTTGGATCATTCTTCAATTTTCTTCAGACAATGAGAGAAATATTTGTGACAACCTAGCTCTGAACCTCAGCTGCTATGATTCGTATCCTTCCTACTCAGGTTCTCTCCACGGTGATGTATATACACTTATAAAAGATGCACCCTCCATTAAGGGTGGGACACGCCCCTTGCTCAGTGTGATGTAGAGCTTAAGCAATATGCAATATGCATTACATAATGGAAGCGGGGCAGACCTCTGTAGAGAGCATGCCTAGCCTGTTCGATCACTTCTGTGTGACCTGAAAATATCTGACATATTTTAGTTATTCCCATAGAAATGTTACACGAACATAAAAAAAATTGCCAACGTTATCAAATAAACTGAAATAATTATTGCATAGATTTTTTACTTTTTTATTTTACAGAGTGTAAAGATAAAGTAGTGCTCTACCAGTACTGCTAAAAGTCTATTCCTAAATGTTCACGGCTTTTCATCACATCTAATAAATAACAACAAAGTGATGTTCGTAATTTCCTTTACCTTCCTATCGATCTGCCTATTTGTAGAAATTTCTATTAAAACTATTGTATGAAAATTATTCATATAGAGTACAAGGGGGGGGGCATTTTCCGCTTACTTATTTACAATGACTTTTAAGGAACTGGAGGCAAAAACTGTTCCGGAGCCGGGTATTGAGCTGGAGTCTGGTAGAGTTCCTGGGTAGTTCAGTCAATAGAGCGTTGACGCGCTCAGTCAAAGGTCCTGAGTTCTATCCCCTGCCCCGGAACAATTTTTCTCTTAAAATTATTCAAATGAGTACCTTGTTTTTTTTAATAACTTCAAGTGTACGCGTTTATGGGTTCTGTATTACACCTAAAACTGTCGCGCTTTTTTGTTCCCATTAAATCTTCATTTGCGCTCTTTTCCAATTTGATGAAATATATTAACTACCTTCTGAAGTTTTTTTTTGTATTTTCTACAATAAACAAGCCGCCTGAATACGCTGAAATGTTAAGTTAATATCAATCCATCCAATTCTTAACTCAGGTTGTTTCTTTCCATCTGTGCAGAATTTCGTCCATACAAATGTTATATCTGTCTTACACCCAGATTTATTACTTTATAGTAATTAATTAAGTAATAATTTCAGCTTGATTCAACTGAATTAAATTAAATTTTTCGAATTCAACTCCTAAGATTTTGTGAGGTATGTCGCCCCCTCTGCACACGTTTATAGTTTAAACAAACCACACAGGAAGTGTCAGGATATGAACCTCTGCGCTTTTGTTGAGAAGCTACGGATAGGTCACACTCCTACTAATAATGGGAGGGGCAGAGTTGTCTGTTGAGTCATCCCTTGCAAGATATATCTCCCACCCTTTAGGCCAAGCATCATTTAACGTCCGCGACTGAGCAAGTTAACCGAGTAATAACACATTATATGGGCTGCACGGAATCGCTGCGCATTTGTTTGAGGGGGTGATGCTCCCATATGGATTTTATTGCTCCTTGCCGGGATTCGCCTCCGGGAGGGATGCTTTTGGCATACTTCAGAGCAAGTCGTGGCAAAGAACCTTCAGACCAGATGTACGTAACAATTACATTGTCAGTATACAGTTCATATGCTTCTTCCGATATTTTATTACATTCCAAGTATAAAATGATCTTTCCCCCAGCAGCAGCAGTAGTAATATAAAATAGGGATTTTGAGAAATCTGTCTCGCACGTTAGCCTCATCAGTAGAGCCCGGATGTTAGGCACAATGTCTTTTTTAAACTGAATATATGTATGAAAAACCTATTAGAAATAAACACGTTTCCACACATTTGGGAACGATAGGCCCAATTATTATTTTGCCTATTTTAGCTCCCGTTGCCTATTTTAAGGTTAAATACCATTTTTAGCCTCTTTACGTTGTTACTGTACATTTTATGTATTTTTAGTATATTAAAAATAAACCGCACATAAATTATATAAAAAAACAAAAAAGAACAGTTGTACAAATTAGAAATATATATTCACCTCACACAATTTAATATTTGCTGAGAATCTTATTCTCTGCAATACATATTGTTTCCAAGATGTCGCAAACTTTTCTCCCATACCGATTCCATCTTTTATGTCACTTAACAAAGATGTTTAAACAGTATAACCTTCAGTGCCCAGATCACTTCGGGGTTTACCAGCAAAAGAAAGGTGATGATGGAAGTATTAAAAGCAAGTCTCCAGATCCCGTTACTGTTGTTACTTGCACGCACAAGTCACGCGTACTTTGAAGTCTCTAATCCCTTTTCACACCCCTCTTTTTGAGACAATACACAGTCGGTTTTTCCCGATCTCTGAAAGAAAGTAGAGATAGTCCTTCTGAAATAAGTTGTTTTAAGTTTGCTCCAATCACTTCAGTAGAAGTAGAAAGATCTTTTTCCACCATGAAAAACGTTTTCTCTGACAGGCAGCTCACTATGACAGTAGACAACTTAAAAAAGCATCTTGTTGTGACATGTAACCAAGGAAAATGAGTACCGTATGGGATAATTTATTAAGTATTTGCCTGTTTCCATGAATAATAAATGCCTATTTCACTGCCTATTTTTATTATTTTAGTGCCTATATGCCTGCCTATTTTAACCAAAATAAATGCCTAAACATCCGGGCTCTACTCATGAGATTTCTTCTTTATTCCAATGAAATTAATAAAATTTCTAGTGGAAGAGTCAATTCTGTAAATTTAATAATCACTATAGTATTCATTCATTCATAGTTTTTTTACCAAAGGCAGTCCTTCAACGAAAACGTAGCATTCTCCAATATTCGCTATTTACCTCTTCCTCTTAGTCTTTGCATACGATCTACATAATTACATTAATGTTGTCAGTTATCTAATAGTTTCTTTCGCTGCATCCTTCAGTAGGCAAAATGATACTATATCGGTGTCCAAGCGAGCCCGTCTGTCAATAAGGTATATTATCGTTTTTAACATTTTAAAATACTTTTAACGATTTAAGTTTAAGAAAGCTTTATATTTTTATATAAGAGTTAAAGTGGACAACAAAAAAATAACAACCATTTCATTACAGGGTGACGTAGTTTCATTTTGAACTTTTATGTGAAACCCAGATATGTTTATTAAAAATAGAATAATTAAAAAATATACAAAAAAATTGTTCTGGACACACTTTTCAACATAAGAGTTTCAGAAAAATTGTGTACGTGTATTTTAGCAATATCTGATGTAAAAATTTTCAAGATGATATAATAAAAACTATAGAAATTACTAAACTCAATAGCACGTCGCCTTAATTCCGATTTCAATCGTAACGTTCATTCACAATGGTAATAATATGTATTTTTGGAAATATATAATCTAGAATGAAATCATTGGTATGCAATTTTAAGATGATATCTCAACATTTGTTATGAAAAAAGTCAGAAATAATCTCAAATTGGATATTCAGTCCTGAACTACAAACTTTTCTTGATGTAGACTGTGTAACGGCAACATTAAATGTGAATACTTCTGCCTATACAGTAAAGAAGGCAAAATTGAGAGATATATAAAAAATTAACTTCCTGTAGGACAACTTGAGCCTTCAAAATGCACAGGAAAACGAACAATATCTCATAACTTTCACATTTCCGGCAGGCTAAAATTCGTTGCCTTGGCAACAAATCGAACTTGCAGCAGTGCAGATTGCTTTCCCGGAGATCATGTCTGCAGCAAAATTCATGGAAAATATTAGATCAGGATTCCGACTCACAAAACTCAGCTTCAGTCACGAGTTCGAGACCTAATGACTGCGAGGAATAGCGCTGTCGATTGACTGCCGAGGAAAGGCAATGTCCTGTATCTGAGAAGGTGTGATTGGAATTATGAATGCTGCTAGATTGGCTAGTGTGACTAAAATATTTCCTTTAGTGTAAAACAGAAAACGAGTGAGACAAGTGGCCTAAGACTTGAGCTCACGCACAGTCTAGTATATACAATCACGAAGCTCAATACGTAGTAAATATGCATCCATAGATAGTTGCTAACCACTAGGATCGCTACTATCGCCTCATTACAGTCAATACGAAATAGTAACTGCACAGTCTATTGTTCCTAGCACCCTCATAAACTCAAACTTCGTGACTGTATATACTAGACTGTGGCTCACGTAAGTTATTTCTTGCTATTCTCTACTACTCTGAAATGGCCTACGAGCTCGAGTAGCATATATAATAAAAATTCCTCCCAAACTTCCGTTCTTTGTCTTGTCATGGCGCGGAAAAAAATGGAACGATGACTGTGATCATAGCCACAAACATGCGCAGAGACAATATTGGCGGGACTGCCGCAAAATGACGCGCTATTAATAGTCTGGTTTGTTTAGGGGTCGTGAGGAATTCTGCGTTAATCGGATTCCGCACCGCGACGCGACGGTGTGATCGGCATATTATCATGCAACGAAGCGGCAAGGAATTGATGACGTAGGAGCCGGAGAGGAGGTGATGATATCGGGAGAAAAAGGGAAGTCCTCTTTTTATAAAGGAATCTCCTGAAGCTTGTGGGGGTGTTTTTAAACGAGTTAGTTAAAAATGGTGGAAGGAATACTTTTGAAGGGGTGGTTTGTAGTTTAGAGGGGTTGCAAGAGGGTGAAATAACAAGAGGGTATGTACTGCGTTCTGATATTGTGTACAGGGTGAAAAGGAAGTGAGCGTATTTGAATTTAACTGATAATACTTACAAATATCTCAATGGTCCTTTATTTACATTAAAGATTACATCGTAAATACATTTTCCGAAAGAATTTTACTGCCAAATTTTCGCAGTTCGCGGTGAAAACAACTGATAATCATAATAACGCCCACATCTCAAACTCATTTCATCCGGTGTCAGTGCATCCTGTGATATAACTCTTGTTGCAGGTGTCTTGTCAAGCTCACTTGCCACATTTATGATGACTATTACACTTTTACTAGGTCATATTACTTCTGACCAAAAAAACGCTATGGAACAACGTGTTTCGATCAATCATGACTGCTTATCCTACAAATTTTTATCAATTTCCTAGCATTTGGTTTTTATCATACCCTGAAACTTATTATCGAAGCTATTTCTAAACCACTTGCCTTTATATTTAATTTGTGCATATCTCAAGGTGTATTTCCCTCAGCCCTAAAACATGCTGTGGTGATACCAATTCACAAGTCTGGTGACAAAAGTAATCTTAATAATTACAGACCCATTTCACTATTACCCAGTCTCTCTAAGGTATTTGAAAAATGTATAAAAACACGGTTAATAACATTTTTAGAAAAAAATAAACTACTAAATGATAATCAATTTGGTTTCAGAAAACATTTTGTGCACTGATGATGCTATTATGGCAGTTACCTAAAAAATAATTCAAGAATTAGATGTAGGAAATAAATGTCTAGGAATTTTTCTAGACTTACAAAAAGCTTTCGATACGGTCAATCACAGTATACTTTTGAATAAAATGGATAGATTAGGTATTAATGGAATTGCTTTAAAATCATTTAAATCTTACTTAAGTAACAGAACTCAAGCAACTAAAATAAATGATCACCTTAGTAAATCACGTAACATTGATATAGGTGTACCTCAGGGGACGATTTTAGGTCCTGTTTTGTTTTTAATATATATCAACGATTTACTTAAAATTGACATTGAGAAATATTCTGGTACTCTGTATTCTTATGCTGATGATACTGTGGTTATATTTAGCGGTTCGAGTTGGAATGAAACTTATCAAAATTCTAACAGTGGTATTAATATTATTAAAGAATGGCTGGATGCTCACTTACTTTCTTTGAACGTTTCTAAAACAAAATTAATACCATTTTCATTAACATCACATGGCCTTGAGCAACTAGAAATAAATAATAATATAAGTATAACTATACATGATTGTAACCTACCTACTTGCTCATGTAACGCTTTGAGTATATCCTCACAAGTTAAATATTTAGGCATTATTATTGACCAACATTTAAAATGGGACAAGCATATCTCCTTTCTGTGTAACAGATTGCGTAAAACAATCCACAAATTTTCCATTCTACGCTCTTATTTACCTGTTTATGTTCTGCGTACTGTGTACTTAGCTCTGTTTCAATCAATAATTCAGTATGGTATTTTAGGTTGGGGAGGAATGGCAAAATCGACTCTCCGTCCTTTAAATCTGCTCCAAAAAAGAATTATCAAAATTTGTCTATATAAACCTTTTGATTACCCAACAAAATTAATTTTTCAGGAATTTGGCGTATCAAATCTAGAACAAATTTATAAACAAAAATTGCTGATTTACTTCCATAAAAACCACAATAAATTTAAATATGATCCTCATGAATACCAGACGAGACAAAACTACAGTTTCTTTCTAAATACTCCCAAATGCCACACAACTGCTGGATTAAAACACAGCAGAAATTTTGGACCCAAAATATATAATACATTAATTAGAGCTTACCCTGAGCTAAGTACACTTAACACACATAGATTTAAGAAACAAATCAGATTAATTATTTAATTGTTTAAGCTAATTGAGTTAAAATTGTTACTCTAATATTCATGTACTTCTGTATTTTCTATTTGTATATAGACCCTGTTATTACATGCTGTATGTATTTTACCATTTATTAATGTGATTGTGCTCAATGAACTCTTGTAATTTTGTGATATATTTTGTATAACTGATCTGAACTGCGCCCGAGCACGAGCTTCTGCTCTTTCGGGCTGCAATGCCTAATGTAGCTCAGGTGTATAGTATTAATAAATATTATTATTATTATTATTATTATTATTATTATTATTATTATTATTATTATTATTATATCCCTAACATTTGTTTATCACTTCCCTAGCATTTGTTTTCTTTTTTTTCACTTTAAATAATTGTACCTTTTAAAATGATTCATGTTTATTTCATCATCCTTAATTAAAACTTTTCTATCATTTACCTTGTTTATATTATTTAGGTTATGTTATAGCTTCTGCTGTATGACATTATGGATATATTATATTTTTTATTATATGTATCGCGCATGTTTAATATATATTGATAGTTGAAGTGGAATGCAACTGTTTTAATAAAAATGAAACTGAATCAACAAAGCCTTCTTGTCTTAATCGCCTATAGAGTTCAATGAAGATTGTACAACTAGTAACAAGAGAATAGCTAATCATAACACACTACTGCCATCTAGCGGAATATGTGTAATGATGAGATGATACAATAATATATTTGAAGACGGTTTAGTATTTTCGTAAGTCAATTAGTATTTTATTGTACTACAGTACTTTATTTCTCCTAATCTTTATATACTTTCTTCTAATCGTGTAATACTCAATTGAATCCTACTTCAGTTTTAATTGTTCAAATTGCATTTACTAACCAAATTCTGCATATAAATTATCTAAATACATATTACGTTAAGAGATGTTCAGTAACACTGTACAAGCCATGCTTTTTGAAATAGGATACGTTTTTCCCTGAATCGAGTATGTGCACCCGTTTCGGGATCGGTGTTGAAACAAAAAGTGATAGAATTTAAAATGTTTACTATAACATTATGAGTCACAACCGGATTCTAATATTATTAGTTAGGCCATGAACCAATGTAACTTGCGTGGCCACGCCTAATGACGCCACGTCCCCTCGCTACGGGAAAGAAAATAGCGAAATTTTGATAAAATTAGTAGTGGCGCGCGGCTTCTCTCAGTAATATCTCGGCATCAGGAGCAACTACAGATCTTTTGTGGCAACTCGTTTCACTTGTAATAGCGAGTTCTGCAATATTAAAGTGATAGTAGACAAGTACTATACTTTGAATGAACAACAATGAAAATTTTGTTATGAGTTGGGACTAATTTCGGAATATCACGCCATGTGAAAAGAAAAGAAATATTGCATGCCCTTCATTAATTACTTATGTTGTCATAGATTCATACTCTCCATTTGTAAACCAATAACAAAAAATATATTTAAACCAACAGAAATGTATTTTCATTCCCGAAACTGGGTGACATACTCTACGTATCGATATATCCCTGACATAGCGCAGTATTTTTTTTAGATTAAAATTCAATCGGATGTTATATCTTTGACTCCTTTCTTCATAAATAATTTCTAAACGGTATGTCGTTGTTTCCCTCCCACCCTGTATGCATATGGGAGTTAACCGAATGCATTCTCATGTAAAAATATGTCTTTCACCCGCCCACCCCAGTGAATTGAAAGATTTATCCAGTAACCTTCACCCCTCCTCTGTTCGAAACCTTCCCTCCATCACAATCATCCCCTCTAGGAACATAAAACATATAGGTTTCATGGCCTACTCTGACTGCTTCTGTATTACAAGACTTATTCTGGGGTGCGCAACATTTTTACTGTCTCACATCCATATAAAACAGATTTTTACGAGACTCAAGGCTCCACCCCGATCGCACTCATTTTAATAATACAACCCCTAAAAGTGTTACACAATACTCAAGTATGTTACTCACGCCAAAACATTAACTTAAAAAATAAGGGGTGGGAGTTGGACACAGGTGTTGTTTTTTATGCATGTACTTCCTGGCTCGCCAAATACTGTATTATTTGCCTGGCTTTATGAACTTTGTAATAGTTTAACAAAAGATTCTACGCGAGACAATGACTCTAAAATGCAGGCATTATTACACGCCTCCACTTCTAAAAACGCAATTTTACGGCTTTTATTGTTCGGTTTCGGAAAATTTAAAATGTTTATTACCTACTCCATTCTGCTTGTAATGATTGTAAAAAACAAGGGGAAACATGGGAACTGACATGCTCTACCCCCATGCCTTCACACATACACTAACCCTTAGCTCAATTTCCGCATACTCACACACACACACACACACACATACACCGTCTGTACAGTAAATACCGTTCGTATTTTATTGCCAAGTCAATAGACTGAAATGTTTCAGTGCACAGTATTCGTTCAAGCTGCACATTCAAGGTCGAGGCAAGAAAGCTTGCAAGTTTACTGTACAAGATGTAATAAACGTTTCTAAAATTGTCACGATTATTCTCTTTAGCAGAAAGGTATCATCATCATCATCATCATCATCATCGTCGTCGTCGTCGTCGTCAAGTGTTCAAGTACAGTTTTTACTTCTTCCGGGCTTAGAATTCATCAGTCAGTTCCCTGTTCTCTTATTCCACTAGGGTATATTTTCGTTATTAATTTTTACAATTTTGATATTTAGGCTTGCCCAAAACGAAATATTTTCCTCCAATGGGTTACAACCATTGATGCAGCCATAGAATAAATCTGCGTTAAGTTCCTGAAGCCACTGCTGAACTACATATCGGTGTTGAATCGCTTACCAGCCGGGTTTTTCTTCAACGGTCCGAATAGATGGAAATCACTTGGGTCCAGGTCGGAGCTGTCGGAGAATAGCCCAGTACCTCCTACCGGAAGCAACAAACCCACACCTATTTCCGCGACATGGTATTCGCAACGTACATCTCAACAAGTTGACGATGAATTTCTGCTGGTGAGGTGCTCGTCAGACGCAAAACCCGGATCACACTACGCATTTCCACATTTGTCTATGTTTCCGTACGCGCAGCTATCTTACAACTGATACTGCGGCAGTGTGACGCAACATAAGTGCCATCTAATGGCTGCTTGGTAAAACTGTGATCTTTTGTTGCGACGGCCCTGGCGGAAAATTCGAACAAGAGAGAGAATATATCATCCGTGAGAGCTCTTGTTATTTTACTTTTTGAATCATCCTCGTATAAATTAGTTTTTGGCATCCGATGTTGACTGGCGGGCTATTCTGTCTTAGCACTGACACAGACGAGTGCACAATAAACTCTTTGCCCGAAGCCATCGTGTGTAGTTTTCGCGCAAAAAGTGTAATTTTACTTACTCTGTATGTGGATAATAGATATAACCAAATCGATGGACAAGAGAAGCATAAGGAAAGGATGCACGTCACTAGTCTTCCTATGATTTTTTTAGTTTTCTGCCAGGATTCACAATTTAAATAATAAACAGTGACTCCTGCACTATAAAATAGAAAAACTAAAGTTTATGCACATAGGTTCAGTGCAAACGGCGTATAAATCAGAAAGTGATTCTAGCCTGAAGTAAGCACGTAACATTACAAACTTTCTTTATATAGGATGTTAACAGAAAAGGCCAATCGAGATTATACGTATGCAACAATAATATTTCTAATGAACTTAAGTGAATAATTTCAAGGAAAAATTGTTCCGGGGCCGTGTATCGATCTCGGGACCCTTCGCTTAGCGCACGAATGCTCCGCCGACTGAGCTACCCCAGGAACTATATACACCGTTACAATTTTTCCTTTATATCCACACTACTCAAATGGGCTGACAAGACGACACAACCCAACTTCGAGTGCACAAAAAATTGTGACGGTGTCGTGTATAGTTCCTGGGGTAGCTCAGTCGGCGGAGCATTCGTGTGCTAAGCGAAGGGTCCCAGGATCAATACCCGGCCCCGGAACAATTTTTCCTTGAAATTATTCAAACCTGCTTTACAGGGAGCTACTACCTGAAAGCCAGATTTGCATAATATATTCGTTACTGGAGGTACGTTAACAGGAAGCCACAATTTAAATCACACAGAATTTGTGTGCACTCAGAGTTTGGTTCTGGCGTCTTGTCAGCCCATTTGAGTTGTGTGGATATAAAGCAAAATTGTGACGTTCCTGGGGTAGCTCAGCCGGCGGAGCATTCGTGCGCTAAGCGAAGGGTCCCGGGATCGATACCCGGCCCCGGAACAATTTTTCCTTGAAATTATTCAAACCTGCTTTGCAGGGAGCTACTACCTGAAAGTCAGATTTGCAGAACTTAAGTGATTTTATTATACAGTGATTAGGCAGTCAAAGAACTTAAATATGCATAATTTACTTCTACTAAACTTACTACTGTATTTTTTAACATCGTATGCTATTAAAGATACTAATCTCGACTATCTAATCTCAAAAATGTTCTGATATTAGTAACAAATGTTCATATGCATAAAAATATTTCCGTGTTTGTGTTAATAAAATATGGAACCAATAATCACATGAATTTACCATACTACTACCTTCATCCAACGCCCTGTACATCAAACCTTATGAAATGGTAGATGAAAGCTCTCTTTGTTGTAAAACAAACGTGCCTGAAATGTTTTCTGTCGATGTAATATTTAATTCCCGGCAACTTTATGTTATAGCGCTGATTGAAACGTAATTGAATAACAAAAGAGAGTCGCAGGACTCAGTTACTCGACTCAGTGATTTGAAACGTACAAATGGGAGTTGAGAGAGTAAAATTAAATAATAATGACATAAAATTGCAAGAATACTCGTCACAGCTCATATCCGGCATTCCAGTCTCAAAATAAAACATTTATTAGAATCTCCTTATTAAAACGCGCTCATAACCTGTTTACAGCTTTCATTAAGATCTGGAATTCGGACGAATAAATGCAGAATTTTCACCCTCCAAAGAACCTGGTCTCACTTTGCCGGCACCCTACGCACGTGCCTGGTTTAACGACACTTTTCTTAGATCTAGCTTCACGTTATTTTCAACTGTACAGTTTCAGCAAGAAGAAATATCATGTTTTCACTCGAGGCAAATGTATTAAAGTCAGAAATGTACAAAAGAATGCATTATTTTGTTGGACCTGTGACTATATGCTGACATATTATCTATACGACGCATCTGTTTTAAAGTATATTAAATATAAGGTTATTCAATTGTAAATTAAATTTTGAGATAGATATAACATTTTTTTTTAATTAACGTATAGCCTACATAAAATGGTAACACATTTGCATGTATCGAACAATGGGATTTGTTCATTTATCACATTCATTTGTTTTGGTTAACATGGTAACAGGTTTTGTTTATAATGTTACTTTGACAGGCTGCAGAATTTTGTTATACCAAATTTACTAAATCGCGACATCGAGAACATTATCTTCATGCAGGATGGTGCACCTCCCGTATTTATACACAAGCTAAGTGATTGTTAATTAGCACGTTTGCTGATGGCACAATAAGCAGATATTTTCCTAATACCTGGCCAGCGCGTTCCCCTGACATAAATCCAGCGGATTTTTGGCTGTGGATTTATTTATAGGACAGTATTTTTTTAACTAATTCTACGCCTACCGACGAACTAAAATATGCAATTTCGCAACAAATTGAAGGTATTCCACCAGATCTATTAGTAAATGCTGTTCACAACATAGAAGAAAGATTGTTGCTAGTTGAAAAACAAAATGGCGGACATATTCAGCATTTAAACCGAATCAAATAAACCCCATAACTTTGAGTATAAGTGTGTTCTTATTTTGTGTGTATCTTAATTCTTAAAAAGGTCATGACAATGTCAAAATATAACTTACTTTTGAATAACCTCGTATAGTCATATATATTGCACATAATTGTATATTTTTTCCCCCAATTCTTATAAATGCTGTGTGTTTTAAAGTACCATGTCTTAGACTGGCGATACGAAATGAGCAATGGTTCGAGTCCTCAAAAGAGAACAAATTTCCTTATGAAATCTTGGCCAACGTGTAGGCCCCGTACAAATCCAACATCGTGAGAATTTGGAGAGGTAAAGTTAGTAGCGAATCCGGTTTCAAAATACAGCTGTAACGGCTGGGAAGATCATCGTGCTAACACACCTTGTCTCCGTACTGGTTTGTCGATCGTTCACCTCTGCTAAGGTACGTGAATGTGAGGCTAGCAGTCGACTAATCTGTTTTGGTCCTCTACACGCTGTCGCGCCACGGATTTATTTTATTAATTTTATAAAAGCGTAAGTTAATATTTTCAATACATTAACGTCATATTGAGAGACACTTTTTATTTTAAATCGTAGACTTTTGTCGTTATTACCATCAAGGATATGAGTGAACAAGCGTAAAGAGCCACCGGCGTAGCTCAGTCGGCTAAAACGCTTGCCTGCCGATCCGGAGTTTTCTCCGCTGAAAATATTTTAGAAACTAAAGTTACTACCGTAGAAACGACAAATGATTTCGCGGTAATTGTGCGAGACGTTTAACAGAAAATGCCACTGCACTTGTGAGTTGCTGGAGAGGTCAGTAGTAGTTGATACAGCGTCGTTAAGTAATAGATTAAAAAGTTCAGAAAATAAAAGTAGCAAAATCAGGTTTCAAAAATTAAATCAATTGTTGCAAACGTGCTGCCTTATCAAAAGATCTGCTCGTAACACACTTTTGCACTCATCATCTACAAATGCATCGGACTTGCAGATGAGCTGTGACATCTTCACAATATCCGGTAAAATAACTCAGGTCATGGAAAAAAAAGTGTAATGAGGAAGTGTGTGCGAATTATACTGCACTCTTAACTTCTTCAGTGAAATTAATTGATCTCCTAAAATTCAAGAGGGAATTTAAGACAAAAGTCGTGAGTGCTTTCATTGTTGCACCCACGCGCTAGGGCTGACACATATAAAGTGTCTTGCCCTCAGATAAGCATCTGTTCAGATCGCCGCGCTCTGGCGACAGATCTCGAATTTACATTACTGACAGTAACAAATGAAATCCGTCCAATTCCCAGACAGCAAACGGACAGACTTGGGTTCGATCACCGAAATTGCTTTACATTTATTATACGAGTTCCAACAAAAAAAAAAAAAAAAAAACTCAAATTAACCAAAAGAAAGCCTTAATGATAACAGTCTTTACAAACGCGTATTATTCTACTTTTAAGGATTATACTGGACGCTTGTTTGTAAAGAATTATATTAGATAATACAAGAGATTGAGTTGACATTTTTAATGAATTCAGCTGAGTAATTTCTCATTATTGCCATAAAGATGATTAAGTTATAATTCTAATATAACCTGCACCCTGAATATTTCAAATATGCAGTCTGATTTAAGAAAGTAATCAGTTACAAACTTTAGTTTTACAGGTTGTTCTTTTTTAAAGTCATTTCTGTTTCAGTCGTTCAAATTTTAAAATTTTTATATCGCTTTGTTTTGTCTATACAGCACATTATATTGCAATTCATTTTCTCATTCTGTGATTAGGGACTGGCCATCGACAAAAAAAATTTGAGGGTGATATCATTATTATCTGAAAGCCATGTAGTTTGTTGTTTAGTAAACTGTCCGAAGACAGGTTCGAATCTCCTAGATGAAAGGCAACACTCATGAGGCAACTAAGCCAGGAGATAATGCAGTAGGGTGACTAGTAACAAATTTCAGAGATCGAAAAGAAATATACAGAACGTGTCAAAAATAAACCGACATTTTCTGGGTTTTAATTCAAAAGAACACAAAGGTAAAAGCCTTCAATTTTCTAATTCAAATGGTTCTTGAGATATCAATCATGATTTCTGATAAGGCAGTATGTTGGTATACATTATGTATTTGTTTACTACCTGGCATCGAACTGTTCAACCAACTTATCGTGGAATCCTAGAACAGTTCCCTATACATTGCTTAATCTCTCTGAGTAAGGTTGAGTTTACCTAATTTTACGTATTAAAAAAGTGGAAAACATTGGAGCGGAAAGAAACAAAACATCGGGAATGTCTTTCCTACAAATAACATGTACACTTACCCTCCTTTAGGCCCTTCAGAGATTAACTTTCATTATTAAGTTAATAAATTCACAGAACAATTTGAAAAATGTTTAAAATAGGACTTGAAATTTTCATTGGCATATTTCTTTACTCTGTAGCTGCTACCACAATTAATTTGTAGGTCTATTTTTGAGACACTTTGTATATTACAGATATATAGATATATTTATAAAAACCTTCTTCTTGTTCTTAAGGGTTGAATGCATATCTGTTAATAGTTTCACATGTCAAATTATATTCTGTACATATATTTTTATTGCCAATATTATAATATATTAACAATTAAAAGGTTTTATATTCCGGTGTCTTATGAGAGTTTGACATGGTCCACAGTTTATAAAAATCTGCAAAGATACAAAATTTAGTTGAAAATAATAAAATGAAACAGGTCTAATCAACTCTAAAGCGTTATTTATTTAAACATCTTCAAAGTTCATAGAACAAATCTTAGGTTTATTTGTCAATGTAATATTTCCGTACAATACAGTATTTAATAATTTTGTGTACTATTTGTCTAAATTGTGAGTAACGCCCACAACAGGAAACCAAAGTTCGTCATTTCCAAAATATACATAGGCCTATGAGTTTTTAATATAAATAGCTGTTGTACGGAATGACATTCTCTTGACATTTTAATTTTTCAACAACGTGTAAAATAACTGACTAAACTTGGCCTACATTTTCTTTATATATTTTGTGACAATACAAAATAATAAGTTAAAAACCCAAGTTATTTATTACGAATGGAAGGACGGACAGAAGTGAGTTTATGACCGCATGCTGCCTAATATGCCTGGGAATTAAAGCAGTAAGGCATTTCATACAGTAAAAAGTGCCTACATTATAGATAACCAGTAAATTTTAAGGGTCAAAATATGAGTAAATTGTCTTCAAGTTTCAGTTCATTAAATTATTATTGCATCAAATTTTATCACAAAAAACACAGAGCTGACAATGAGAATACATTGAAATTTATAATAAATTACTTGTAAACAGATTCATACTGTCGACAGATATAGGAAGCATCAACTTTCTGAAGTAATGATGGGGATTACAATCATTATTTTCGCCAACTCGTATTTCTTGTCACCAATCTTTGCATTTTCGAGAAAAATTATAACAGTGCTAGAATGTAATTTTTCGAAATTCACCTAAGTCTTATATCTATGTGACCATTTCAGTGTATAATTTTACGATATTTACCTAAGTGTTACAGGCCTATTTATATTATGATCGCTCAAGGGTAAATTCATCTGTAGTCAATTTCGTCTAGAGTTCATCCAGACACGTTCGTTTGCACATTACAAAAACTATGAAAGACCTGCAGGTAGGCGGAGTGGCTAGTTTTATTACCATAAAAATTATTCATTTCCAACGTCCACCGAGGATTTCTGAAAATCCTTAGCCGGTGGAAAGCTTCCTTTATTTTATTTTATTAGTGAAAGGAAGCATTGATCTATCCGTCAGAAGTTCCGTTAGGCTTCCGATAAATAAGCTCTAATATTCCACCGAAATCATCTTCAGTTCCTTGAGCCGACATAGTCAGACTGTTTCCTTGGCAGAAGGATCACCTCTATAATACTAACAATTACTTATAATGTAAGGGTCAAATCGCTAAGGAGGAGCTATGAAACGGGAATTTCAATTAATACCAAGTAATATATCCTTGCCCAATAAGCCTATAACCTTCGTAGAATCTGAGAAGAACTGAACGTCTGTGAAAAGTAGTCAGCTACCTCCCAATTATATGCAAACATTGTGTCCAGCCAAGAAATTTGTGGGCAGGGACCCCGGACGCATCAGTCAATGTCGTACTGGTTTGTCACCGGGACATAAATGAATTCACGGGGAAGCCAAATGTAGAAAGACTTCGAAGAAGATGCCACAATTCTTCCAGAAAACGTTACACGTAAATCGCTTCACTTTCCAGCACCGAGTGTTTTATAGAGCTCCACTTTTTTTGTGAACCTCAATGTTCGAATATCTGTTACCATGGAAAAAAATACCGACCGCCGTTTGTTCTTCTGTTACCTAGAAATCGAAACTGAATCTGAACATCATTCACTGTCACTGTCGTTCCTTCGCTGTTGCTAAGCAAAGAAAATAAAATTTCACACCAACAAATATCCAAGCGACAGAGAGAATAACTGATGGTGACTCTACCTTAGCATATATCCGGGGGTTTATCCAGGCTTTGACGTTGTCTTCCAGATAGCGGGTCGCGAGGTGCGCGATGTCCCGCTGCTGGCTGACAGGCGGAGGTGGCGGCGGCGGTTCGGGTTCCAGATGCGTGGAGTTACTGCCCCTGTGAACATAGCAACCCGTTTCAATTAGAGGAGACTTCAATGCGGGCATAAAACAGGAACCAACAGGAAAAAGAATGCAGTTCTTTATATTATAATATGTTCATATCGCCAAATAATTATGGAATGGAAAGAGAACAAAAGAAAAGAAAAAAGATGTGAAAGAGATAAAAGGAAACTAAAAGAAATAAAATGAAATGAAATCAGAGAAAAGGGATACAAAATAAAGAAAATAAAGATGAAATTTGGAAAAGAGAAAAAAAGAAAATAATCCAAAGACGAAAGTCGAGAAAACATCATGAAGAGGAGGGGAAGAAAAGAAGAGCAGAAGAGGAGCAAAATAAAGGTGAAAGTTGGACAAGGGAGGTGAGGGAAGAGGAAGACAGCGTAAGAAAAGGGATGAGAAAAGACTACTGAAGAAGAGAGAGTGAGTAAAAGTGATTAAACTAGTGAACATAGGCCCTCTAACAAAGAGAGCGTTAAGTTTTTGAGGAATGTACTGAGGTATTAATTTATTATGACGACACTGTAAATCCATTCTAGATAGTCTATATTTCTATAAATGTAATGTACAGAGTAGAAGAGGATCGGTGTACTAAAATTTAAGAGGTGATTCTGCAAATTAAATATAACAAAACTTGTATTAATTTTTTCACAGATGAAGCACCGTTAAGCAGGGAAAAAATAGTCTTTGCCCAATGTTTGCATCGCTCTATTGCGGTAATGACCCGTGAGAAATGGGTGATTGCTATACAAGCAGAATAAAATATTAATATACGTGCCGTTATTTGAATGACAAGCGTCGATTATCGCTCTAAAGCGTGAGTTCAAATCTCAACTAGCTCAAACGAAACTTGGTGGGCAAGCAACGCTACATAATTCGCAATAATTCATATCACAAGTTCAGTAGCAGCTGGAAAGTACTGCACCAATCCAACTCCCAGGAGACAAAACTCTTTGAGAGTCATAAGACAAATATTATGCTGAGGAAATAACAACGGGAACTCCTGAAATTGCGTCTGACACTTGATCATTCGACCATGATACAATTGAAGAATAAAAGAACACTGAAATGTGGAATCATTAAAATATCAGTCATGTTCCCTAACTCTTCCTTGATTGACTCAGACAGCTAGAGAAACCATTCTGCAGTCTTATAAATAAATCTTCTCGTTCTGAATGTGACGTTACAACACAAGACGTTCTTGAGATATGCAAGTGTCTGGAGAGCAGCAGCTCCGGTATACAAAGTCAGGACTCCCACGCCTCGACCACCCGCTCGGTAACTACTTGTTCTAGTATACATGCGCAGTCCGCTTCAATTTACCTGACGTTCCACACTGCAATGACGCGTTTTCCGCACGGTCTGCTCAGCTGATGTTGCTTGACAACTTGATGGTGTGTTCTCTCGATGATCTCGATACAATCTGTATATCACCGCCACATACAATATACGTCATAAACTTCGCAACTCCAACGCGTTATAGCAGAAACGCCTGACAGTCAAACAAAAAGACGAGCCAATTACGAATATATGCTTCAGGACAACCCGGCAGTTCCAAAAAATTTCAGCGGATACGGCAGATAACAAACGCACATCAGCCTATTAAGAATACATATACATCATAAATAAAATAGCATTTCCAACGGGACGGAGTTATACAATCAGAGATCAACCGACAAAAACCTGTTTTCGAGATATTGAACATTGGATTTAATCTGGTTATTTATTACACATAACACTCATAATAATACAAAAAATATCAATAATAATAATAATAATAATAATAATAATAATAATAATAATAATAATAATAGTAATCATCATCATAACAAGAAGAAGAAGAAAAGGCTAAACGATTTTAATAACATACCAGCAGTTGATTTAATATTGCAAAGAAAAATAAATAAATGAATTTTAGGCAATAAAAGAATTTTGCTTATAAACTGTCAGCAGAGTGCAGATATCGCATTCTTGATTTTTTCTGAGTTAAATAATCAAGTCAACAACAGATTTCTGCAAATAGCCTATCTACATTTTTTTTCAAATTGTCGGTTGGTCTGTTATTGCATAACTCCGTCCAATTCACCATCATAGACACAGCAGTAAAAAGTATTTAAAAGCCCCGTATAAAGCTATAGTACAGTTTCCAACTCTGACTTCCTGTCGTTCTTCTAGGGCTCTAGGCGGCTTTTCAGGGATCGAGAATCGCCTACCACTGTGGAGTAACGGATAGCATGTCTGACCGCGAAACGAGCGAGCCCGGATTCAAATCTTGGTTGGGACAGCAGAACTGCAGGGTAACTTTCGGCGTAGGACCTCGGACTCATTTCACCACCATAATTACACTTCCTCTATTTCATCACCATCTCCGATTTTAACTGCTATTTATAACCGATAGTTCTATGTAACCGAGACATGTGCAACCGTTATCATTTCTACAATGAACACAGATTATTATAGTAGTTGCAGTACTTGACGCACATTCATCTTCAAAGTATCTCCCCTATCTTGACTATGCGCTTTTTCCAGTGTAGGTAAAATTGTTGGAAATTCAGTAGTCGTGATAAAACGTTTTCCTGACCCAACAGATGGGCTTGTGTTACAGCTCTTGTACCTTCCTGTGCTGAAGAATACGCAATGTTCGCGAAACTGGTAATTCACACGAAGAAATACTTTGAAAAAATTATAAGTACTGTTTTAACATGACTTCATTTTTAATAAAATATAGTACGGTAACTTGGAGTTACTTCGCTCCATTTTTATGATATTTTAATTAAAATATACTTAGAAAATGACATTTTTACGGAATTATTATTTCTTGATAATTTTATTAACGAATTTGGGTTAAGTATAAGATATTGGTATTACTATGTTCAACAAAAAAAAAAAACTTAGGTTTCTCCATTTACATTTTTTTTAAAAGTGGAACAAAGTTACTTACTGTATATGACGGGAAAACTTTGCACCAGCCTCAAAACCAACATTTACAGATGGAACATTTGTTATGGAACATTGTATGACTTCTATTAAGATACAATACACAATATTTATCAACAGTCATCTCACTAGAGGTTTTGATTTATCTAGAGAAAATCAAAACTCGAGTAGGATTTAACCGACTATTACACGATTAGAAGAAAGTATATAAAGATTAGAAAAATTAAGGTACTCTAATACAATAAAATATTGACTTACTAAAATTATATTTCACTAATGTTAGCTTCAACAAAACGTTTGAACGGAGCTTCCATTTTCAGTTGACTGTATGCGGTAGACAAATTACGATCGCAAAAGCATGTTTTATAGTACCGTAAAAAATTTTCAATTTGAAATGTTGGCAAACAAAGAAACAAATGGTAGGGAGGTGGTAAAAAAAAAGAATAAAACATATAAAAATTAGAAGAAATAAAGTACTCTAATACAAAAAAATAGATATTAATTGACTTACTAAAATTTTATTTCACTATTGTTACCTTCACGAAAATGTTTGAACCAAGCCGCCATTTTCAGTTGAATATCTATGCGGGAAACAAATGAGCATCGCAAAACATGTTTTATAGTACCGTAAAGAATTTGAAATTTGAAATGTTGGTAAACAAAGAAACAAAGACTAAGGAAGTGATAAAAACAAATGCTAGGTAAGTGATAAAATTGTGCGATAAGCAGCCATGATTGGTTGAAAGACGTCCTTTCGTACCGTTTTATTGGTCAAAAGTAGTATGACGTAGTAGAAGCGTAATAATCAAAATAAAAACAAATTTTAATACAGAAAAATTGTAAAATATTCTTATTTAAGTTACAATATTCATACTTGTTTAGGATTATATCCCACAATGATACATCAGCGGATTTTAAACTTTTTATTTAAGTTAAGCAATGTATGACCCCTAGGAGCAAAGTAACCCCAAGTTACGGTATTTATACGCCGTTAAAATATTGACGTGATCAATTTATCCACTACCGAAAGTATACATTTTGATATTCCACCGTATGCTGGAAGTTAACATCTCCAATGTTTCGAAACAGCTGGGGAAATGAATACGCCTGAAGGATCAAATGCAGAACACTATTGGACTTGTTATGCCTGGCAGTTATCATGCCTTGGAGATGTCAAGTTTCAGGACATGGTGGAATACTCGAAAGTGAGCTTCTGAACTGAATCACCAAAGAAATCTAACATCTATCACCCACCACCACTTTAAAGCAACTCATATAAGTTAACGTTATTCTGACAACCACGACCTTAGAGTAATCACTTGTCGTCAATGTTCAATATATACTTGTATGTGAAACTTATTATGGAATATATGGTACAAGAATATAATATTGAGAGAATAGACAAAACGTGTTCAGCCGATCTCAAGACGTGTATGTACCAGAAATTCATAAGTTCTATATACGTAAATAAAAATTTAAATACCGAGCGAGTTGGCTCGGGCGGTAGCGTTTGAGACTTGCATTAGGGAGGTCCCGGGTTCAAACCCCGTGGCCGACCAATTTGACTGAGGTTTTTCATGATTTCCCTCAGTCACAAAGGGAAATGCCGGATTGGAGGCTTACATGCCATGATTCATCCCCACCTCAATCGCCAATATCATGAACATTGATCAAAAACTGTAATCAGTCGCACGAACACGAAGCGATCCACGACACACAATAGAAACAGGAAATCAACAATGGTGACAACGGCCTACTGGTATACCCACAGATTCTAAACACACAATAGGTGACCACAGATGTTAAAGTACGTATACCTAAATAGACTTAACAAAAAAAAGTTTAAGTATCTAGCTACAAGAATTTTAAAGTAAAACGTTTATGATTGAGGGTGAAATAGATAAATCGTTATGAAATATTTCAACATCTGACTTCAATTGCTTATCAACGGCAATGAGTTATGTAACACTATTCTGACGTCATTTGCTTATCAATAGATCAGACTGTCACATTGGTATGGTGTTTGCTAGAGCAAAATACTTACTTTCTTGTATTTATTATATTTTATATTTAAGTGGTGCCATGTTGGTATCACTTGTGAGGTTCAGACCTGTCTTCAGACAGGTGACTAAACAACAACACAACTATTATCTAAGAGCCATATTAATAGTTCCCTAACAAACCAAATCAGATGAAATACTATAATTCCATTCTAAATTCATGTACAGATAGGCCTATATGATATTATTATAGATTTATTAATTTGTCCTACAGAATAATATCTGTAATATTGACAATTAATATTTGAGGAGAAAAATTCGCTCCGGCGCCAGGTATCGAACCCGGGTCCTTGGTTCTACGTACCAAGCGCTCTGACCACTGAGCTAAGCCGAATTCAATCCACAGTACCGGATCGAATCCCCATCCTTCAATGTTTCCCTTTGTGGCATGACTCAAGTTAGGCATATATGTTGACGTATATGTCAAAGGGAAATATTGAAGGAGGAGGATTCGATCCGGTGCTGTGGATTGAATTCAGCGTAGCTTAGTGGTCAGAGCGCTTGGTACGTAGAACCAAGGACCCCGGTTCGATCCCCGGTGCTGTGGATTGAATTCAGCGTAGCTTAGTGATCAGAGCGCTTGGTACGTAGAACCAAGGATCCCGGTTCGATCCCCGGTGCCGGAGCGAATTTTTCTCCTCAAATATTAATTGTCTATATGATATTATTTTCAATGAAGATATCAAGAAAAATAATCATTTATCATACAACACATAAATTGTATTGAATTTATTTCACTCTTAATCATATTCGCAATGCTTATAAATAAGAACCATTTCCTTAAAAATCTAAATATCACAATAATACCCAACCGAGAACATAAATGTTAGTTATATGAAAATCTTGAATATTTAATTAGAAGTTTGGCTAATTACTGCTCCAGTTATCGTTACCACAAGATCCTATCAAACAGATATGACTATTAAAATAATATAATAGTGTTTTAAATGTGTAATTCCGTAGAAATCGACTTTGTTAATGATCTCCTTGTGTCCTTGTTCCCCGCAACTGCTACAAGCGACCCAAGTCCTGTATCTGCCAGCGCATTACTGCAACTGCAGCACTTCTCGATTTATTGGGCCATGAATATTGTAGCAGTACAGGGTGGCACGCAAAGCAGTACCCCGACGAATCAACCAACACGCAGGGCTGGATTTCCTGCTTTCAAATAGAAGGAGATAACACTAAAAAGAATCAACCCACAGTAGACGCTGAAGTTAGCTGCTTGCTTAGTAACAGTAGGCTATTTTAACTTCAAAAGCCCACTTCTCCAGTGATATACTGCAATCTTTTGACTAATTGTATTTGTCCTCCTATCTTCATATCCTCTAGTCTTTCCCCCGCTTTGTCAGGAGAGACATCCGCAGTCTTGATAGAGCCTTTAGCACACAGACACACTTGTCGATAAAGCAGAACTGGAGAGGACTAGAAATACACGACTGTAAACATTTTTATCTCAAGCATTCTCAGTCACAGGAATATTTTTTAACGTGACGAATAACTAAGTTAAGAGAATCTGTTTTTATTTCTCTTCTTAAGGAATTCATGGTAAGAATTTTTATAATCTCTATTACAACATTCCATGGCTGTTTGAAACCCTGAACTTAAACATTAAAAGCAAGTAGGCCAGTTCATCACTGACGATGTTTTATGATGTCAGACGCTAAACTTAAACCAGGAATTCGTCTGGTTACTTGCTGCTTACAAAGATCGTCTATGTTCTGTAAGAGTTTGGTCTCCTGGAGGTAAGGCATGGTGCAATAGCTCTCCGATGCTTCCTCAAAAATAATGAGCATACTGTTTTTTTTTTTAATTTCAGAAAAAAATTTTGGAATTATGGCAGAAAAGGAAGTTTTTCGAGGGTAGTACGCGACCTAGGCTTTAAGGGCTTGGGACTTCGGGCTCGTCAGTGGATGATGCAGGGCCCGGAAAGGATGTCCCGCCTGTCAACGTCGGATTCACGAATGCCATCCGTGTACAATGGCGTACAATAGGTCTAAATGGCCTAAGTGCAAGGATCCATCCCGAATCCACCCTTCGTGAAAACAATCAATCAATGAAGGCACTGCATTAAGGAAAGCAGCAGTTCTTCTTCTCTTGCACACTCACATAAAACATTTATTTTTTTTCTTTAGTTGGTTATTTAACGACGCTGTATCAACTACGAGGTTATTTAGTGTCGATGAGATTGGTGATAGCGATATGGTATTTGGCGAGATGAGGCAGAGGATTTGCCGTAGATTACCTGGCATTCACCTTATTGTTGAGGAAAACCTCGGAAAAAATCCACCCAAGCAATCAGCCCAAGCGAGGATCGATCCCGCGCCCTAACGCAACTTCAGACAGGCAGGCAAACGCCTTAACCGACTGATCCACGCCGGTGGCCATTTATTGTCACTGCTAATTTTTTCATAGCTCACTCACAGCACATAAATACAATGGGTGGATTTCTTCAGTCTACGGAATGGTAGTTTTCATGGTACCAGTGAAGACAAAAGCAGAACTGAAACCATGATATTTTATTTTTATCCACTGCCGTATTTCTTTGTTATATGTACGACAAATCCATTGCTCATGTTTTCTTCTTCACAATTTTATCTTTTAATGTTTCAGACTGCTTGTGTTTGGTTCGATTCCTAAAGATACCTTGTTGCTGTTTCCAAAAGATCTTATTTTCCCAACAGGCACTGTTTGAGATTCGTTCCCACTACGTTTCATATAGTACTTTTGTGTGCCCCCGGGAATCCAAAATTCTCTGACATTATACATAGAACACTTTTCCATTAACACCTTCCGAAGAGCTTTTTTCAGGCTTTGGGTGTTGCAATTTTGTCTCCTTTTGACAACAGAGTCATCAATTATTGCATTTTTACTACTCTATTCAGATTATTTATTTTTATGTGGAGTCATTTTACTTGCAGAAATTTAAAAAATCATAAGAAATTCACTAATTTTCCTAAGCTTCCTATTCTTCATTGCACATGACAAACTGATATCAAATATGATGGATTTATATCTTTGTATATTAAGATTAGTTTGTAAATAGAAATAATATAAAATTTCGGAATATGTATGATAAGAACTTTCTTGTGTTAAATTTTAACGTACCTTGTTAACATGTTTCGACCTATTTGGGTCATCTTCAGAACTTTCTTGTCAATTCTGAAGATGACCCAAAATAGGTCGAAACATGTTAACAAGGTACGTTAAAATTTAACACAAGAAAGTTCTTATCATACATATTCCGAAGTGATACAGTGTTAAAAGTTGTGTAATCAAGATGTATAATATAAAATATTTAATAGTAATAACATAATCACCTTTCTTCGAGAAAGCTGCAGCAGTACAACCGCATCACAGCACTTTCTACACATAAATGGATGGTGAGACCAAACGAGGGTGAGTCAGATCTTGAAACCGTTTACAGAGTTTAAATAGTCTTACATCTCACTTGACGATAAGTGTCAGAGAAAGAACAATTGTTTGTATACATATGAAGTCTGATTAGTGTAATATGTAGCTAGTCGGCGATGTATGCAATGGAGGAGGAAAAGAACTGGCCACCCTACCCATTTTATCTCCTGGCCTAGTTGCCTAGTAAGTGGTGTCTTGTTGTTATCACTTGTGAGGTTCAGATCTGTCTTCGGACAGTTGACTAAACAACAACAACAGGCACTGGATGCCATGTGTGCAGCACACTTGAGAAGTTTCAATGTGGTATATTTTACTCCGTGATAGAACAAATTTCACATATCACTAAATAAGTTATATCACGAAATGAGGTAGCTTTACCCTACAATAACATGAAATAAATTATATCGTAATGTTAAAAATGTACATATTGTATTTTATTGCTTTAGTTCGAGTATAAACATTTCACACAATCATTGTGATTTCTTCAAATACTCTATCAATATTTTTCTAGTCGCTTATTTAATGACATTACCTACTAGATTAATTAGCGTTAACGGAATTGGTGACTTAGCGAGAAATGTAGCAACCAGCACCAAGCCCGTCGTCTCACCCTGTCCGCTCCCACTTTCACACTCACGTCAACTAAATGGACATAGTCCACTTATAACTGCTACAGTAACCGAGCAACGCGATCATTACCATTCAATTGTCTGTTGAAATAACTTGCATTACAATAAGCAGTCCAACCCTGCAGTTACAAGAACCTGCTCCTTGACTTCTATTGTTTTATTAAACGACGCTTTCTAGAGTAGAGATTATTCAGCATCCATCAGGCAACATAAAGAAGACTTCGCTACTAGGAAGTCTGAATAGCGAAGTCGAATAATTTATTTGCAGTTTATTTTAAGACATGAAAATTCTGCGTCTGTATGTGTGTGCGTGTGTGTATGTGTGTGTGTGTGTATATATATATATATATATATATATATATATATATATATATATATATATACTTTCTCATTAAAGTAAGTGTAAACACAATGTGCGAAAATTGAATTTCGAAATGTTCATTACTTATAGTTTTTTTTTCGATTTCCCTGAGACACACAAAGTAGTTTTATGAGTGAAATGTTTGTTTCATTTTGCATTTCATTAAACGAACCATATAGAGACTGTAGCGTGACAGTGTCAAGTAAATTTCGAGATATCAATTAAAAAACAAGTTTTTAGTATTATTGATACAGAAAATGTGATTTTAAACAAGTCATGTGCCTATCTCTATGCTTGGTGTAAAGACATCATAAATTATGGGACAGATTCTTCCACACTCCTCACAGTCCTGAACTGGCTCCTTACGACTGTTGTGTTTTCTCGTCGGTGAAAAATCTTATGAATGAAAGTAGTTTTACAGCCCTGAAAAAGTTGTAACGACTTATGTGAGTTTACAAAACTTGAAAGAGTGGCAAGAAATCTTTCAAAAGTGGTTTCTGAGAATGTAAATGTGCATAGAGAGGGATGGTTATTGTTTTGAGAAAATAAATTAGTTTTTATATATCGGTATCTTAAAGCTTTAGTAGTGATCTTAGTTCCCAGTATCTACGAAAAAATTAATCAGGAAATGATCACATGCAACATAATCTTTTATGTAAAACGGATGTATATTTAAATTTATGTTAAAAAGCAAGTGACGACTGATTCCAAATAAAGTGTAACTATTTTCATCATGGTTTCTTTTCTTACAGAAAATAAAAGCCATCTAAGTAACTCAGTTGTAGCCACCAGCGTAGCTCTGGTGGTAGCGCGTTTGCCTGCTGATCCAGAGATGCGCTCGGGCGTCGGTTCGATTTCCGCTAGGGCTTATTATCTGATTGGATTTTTTCTGAGGTTTTCCCGAACCGTAAGCCGAATATCTTGTAATTTATGGCGAATCCTGGCCTCATCACGCCAAACAGCATCTCGCTATCACCAATTAAATCGAAACGAAATAACTCTGTAGTTGATACAGCGTCTTTAAGTAACCAAGAAAAATAAAACTCAGTTGCCGTAGCACTACAACTCGACTTAAAATCCCGATGATGGCGCAATGTATTTGTGGTGAAAAAGCCAAGGTTGTGAAGGTTTTTCTATACCTTATTTTATTTCAAGGAGTGCAGTTCGGTGTTCAAAGGAGCCACCGAACTGCACTCCTTGAAATAAAACAAGGTATAGGTGTTCTCCCGTTTTCTCCACAACGGCCTCCACAATTCCTCTTTCGCTATCATATCTGTTCCGAAAATCAGGGCACTCACTGCGTTTGGCAGGTCTCATATAGACCGTCCGCAGTGTCAGGTGCTTGCTCCTCGTGGTTTTCCAAAGACTGGTAGACGATGACAGTGATGGTGGGTTCTAGACTATTTCGAACTACGGAGGAAAGGAAGCCTCAAATACGGAGAGGGGAATTGAACGACTCGGGTAGATCTCGGAGATGCGACAGACCATTACTATAAGCATGGCTGTCGGATTTGTTGGCTAAAGAGGAACGTGAGGTGCTGAGGACAGTGGAGCCGGCTTAACGAGCAGCACAATCGCCACGTAACTCATTCTATCATAGATGAATAAAAAGTTTGATTTTGGTGCAATGCTTATGGATAATCTCGTCCCGCCCAGTAATTGCCTATGTCTATGCTTATGTACAATAGTATATTATGATTCAAGGTTGGGAAGTGCTTTTTATAAAATCGAGGAAACGTTTGAAAAACGAGCAGAGCGAGTTTTTCAATTTCCGAGATATTGTAATGCACTTGACATACATGTATTGTACAACATATTTTGCGCGATTGTATTTTTTAATTGCAAATACAATAGGCTATATCGATAGCCTAGATCTAATACCACGTATGTGATTTTTTCCAAAATTTTCAAGAGAGCCATAAAACTATTTATTATTTATAAATTCTATCTATTTGAACCACTGAAAAGCACAATAATCAGTAAGAATTCAACAACGATTCATTACGAATTTATTGTAAATTCGCTTTTTAAGTGCTGCAATTGATATTTGTCGATCACTGACCAGTGAGATAAGAAAATTAAGACCGCCTACAATTTAGGCAATCTGGAGAACAGTGCTTACTGTTTGTAGTCAAGTACACGCTGCGGTCGACCTGGTTGGCGAGTTGGTATAGCGCTGGCCTTCTATGCCCAAGGTTGCGGGTTCAATCCCGGGCCAGGTCGATGGCATTTAAGTGTGCTTAAATGCGACAGGCTCATGTCAGTAGATTTACGGGCATGTAAAAGAACTCCTGCGGGACAAAATTCCGGCACATCCGGCGACGCTGATATAACCTTTGCAGTTGCGAGCGTCGTTAAATAAATCATAACATTAAACATTTTACACGCTGCGCAAATGCACGTGAATGTCCATCTTCACTGTACACAGATAGATGGCATAAATATTGAGAACATCCTCTTCGTTATCAGAAATATTTAAATTTGTAGCATCTCAATATATTCTCATGCTTCTCAATGGCTTAATAAAATTAGGCTATTTAATCAACCACACACAACATTTCGTCAGTCACCGGCATAGCTAAGCCGACACAGGCGCTTCCCCTTCTGATCCAGAGCTTCCCCTTCTGGCACGAGTTCGATTCCCGCTTGGACTGATTACCCGGTTGGGTTCTTTCCGAGGTTTTCTCCAACCGTAAGTAGAATGTCTGGTAATCTATGCGGAATCCTCAGCCTCATCTTATCAAATACCATTTCGCTATCACTAATTCCATCGACGCTAAATAACCTAGTAGTTGATAAAGCGTCATTAATAACCAAATAAAAATACATAGGCCCATTTCTTCTCTCTGTAGCTTTTCGGCAATCTATTCGACGTTAAGAATAAGCCGGAGACATAAAAATCGAAATGTAAAAATGTAGTATCTTCTTAAAGGTGCACAGAAGGGAGGAACTCTCTTCAAATTTGAGTAATACTGTATTTGTTATAAATATGTTACCTATTTCGCAGCACTATTCTAGTTTTTCCGAAAGTCTAAATGTAACACAACTGAACGGTTTCAAACATGCTATTCGTTGTGATCAGCGTTCTTCCCCGTCATATATTAATTTATTGAGGAAAGCGAGCGGTTGCTGCCAAATTTCAAAGGCACAGTAAAAAAATAGCTGATTTTAGAAATGTTTGCCAACATTCGAACCCTCCATCACAGCCTGAGTGAGGAGCTTAACACCTTCAGAAAAAAATAACATAATTCTCTCCTTTCCACCTCCGTCCCATATTTCACCTCAAGCAAATACATCCCACCACTGTCAAAGAAAGCCTATCATTTAGCAAAGTCAGCAGTGGGGTTAGTGACGCAGTTTTTGCGCACCCTGTTTCCAGCATTGTAGCAGCTCCTGACAAGTGAACATCTTACAAAAAGTAAACCCAACTGACTCCCTCTGCTACATCTCCTGCGCCGGATTTCCTCCACACCACCCCCACAACCTCCCCGTTCTTATTTAAACGCTACTCGACATAAAATATGTTCGCGAGGCAACACAACTCCGGTATGAATGAGACTATGGCTCTGAGAGGCTGGCTACTTGTTGAGCGGGTGGTCCCACGTAGAGGAGTCCAGCGAGACTTGCACAACTTTAAGGTTCATTTTACGAGCGCTAATTATTATAATCTTATCCTAGAGCAGTCTTGTTACGTGGTTTGACACTACCTATGTTAACATTATGCGCCTGCTTGCAAAAATATGATATCGTGCTAATAATAAAACTGACTTATGTATTGAAATCTCTTTTGAGTTCATTATAGACCAATATGATTTATTAAATATTGAAAATGAAACTCAGTGACAGTCTTGTTTTATGGTGTTAATACAATGTACGAGTTCAGTTTTAATCTCTGTTAAGACATCTGGTAGAGTTCGCAGGAAAATTTTATGATTAATCACTGTTGAAAGGAAAGTTAGATTTCTCTAGAACTTCATTACCTAGGATAACGATTTTTTCACTGCCCATTATGAAATATTTTCTGAGTCCACCAAAATCAAAGATTTCTAGCTAGTGTTAATTCCTTTAGTTGTACAATTGTGTTAATCTGTGCAATAATTAAAAAAATATATATATTACAGCTTTCAATGTAGGTACACTTTTCTCTGAAACTATATATCAGAACTTCACACATACTTACTTACTGGCTTTTAAGAAACCCGGAGGTTCATTGCCGCTCTCACATAAGCCCGCCATTGGTCCCTATCCTGAGCAAGATTAATCCATTCTCTATCATCATATCCCACCTCCCTCAAATCCATTTTAATATTATCTTCCCATCTACGTCTCGGCCTCCCTAAAGGTCTTTTTCCCTCCGGCCTCACAACTAACAAATTTTTATATTAATTCTTTTCATAAGTGTCTTGATATAGCCAGTTTCAGGGTATAATTTGTGTTTTTTAATTCACATTTCAGAATTTTTTTTGCAATTTTTTATATTTAGAATTTTGTTTTAAAGATTATGTTTTATTTAACGACGCTCGCAACTGCCGAGGTTATACTTATCCGCGTCGCCGGTGTGCCGGAATTTTGTCCCGCAGGAGTTCTTTTACATGTCAATAAATCTGCTGACATGAGCCTGTCGTATTTAAGCACACTTAAATGCCATCGACCTGGGACGAGATCGAATCCGCTCTCGGGCACAGAAAGCAAGCGCTATACCGATTGTGCCACCCAGGACGACGAATTTTGTTTTTCATTGGATATGGTGTACTTTTATATCAAACTCTTTCACCTACACTATTGTATGTAATTAAACGTTCTGTACACCTACAAAAAATTGCATACTTCTAAGTTGAATAGTTTTTTGAGAAAAGTGTATCTGAAATGTAAAAAATCAAACTTTCGGGAAATGGCAAAAAGAATTGGAATTTTTTTTAAATTCTAGCTGGAAATCTATGATAGCAGTGGACTCCGAAAACATTCCAAAATACGTAGTGAAAAAATTGTTATCCTAGGTAATGTAGTTCTAGAGAAAACTTTCTTTTCAACAGTAATTAATCATAAAATTGCCCTGCGAACTCTACCAGGCGTCCTTAAGTTCCTTTTATTTCAATTACAATTTCAATGAAAACTTAGTGCCAGTCTTGTTTTGTGTTGTTAACACAATGTAGGTCTACGACTCCATTTTTAAATCTTTGTCAAGTTTATTTCATTTCAATTATCTCTGTTAACTTCATTTTATGGAAACTTAGTACCAATCTTGTTTTGAGGTGTTATCATAATGTACCGACCCATTTTGCTGTTCAGCGGGATTCGTTCGTTTGGTGAGGAATGCTCAAACGGAGAGCTGACACAAACCTCGCTGAGACGCTCGATAGAAGCGCATGGGTTTCATTTTCAGAGGACATTTCTGATTCCATCAATGGAATTGGTGACAGCGAGATGGTTTTGGCGAGTTGAGACTGATTATTCGCCATGGGGTTATCTGACATTCGCTTTAGGCCTATAATTGGAAAAATCTCAAACAAGTACCTAATCAGGCCAAGAGGGAATCGAACCCACGCACGAGTGTAGCTCCGTATCAGCAAGCAAACGTTTCTAGTCTGAGCTACGCCGTGCTTTAATAAGTTATATTGAATCAGATTACGTCACAATATACGTTTATTATGATATTTTATTCTGTTACATGATACAAAATTACGTTAAAGTACCTTCAGTACTACGTTGTTGGGTTATAATCGGTCACATTACAATATGCTGCGAAACGTTAAGTTAGAGTGCTTTGTGTCACGTGAGTGATTTCACTCTGTCTTGCGTTAAAATTGGAACCTCTGTAAAGCGTCTTCGCTACTTAATCGCTGAAACTTTGGGGATCTGATTTTACACCGCTCCACATACCGATTGGGCTGCATCCACCGATTTCAACGCCATCTGCTTTATAGAGAGAGCATCAAGCACTTTTACGATGCGTCCACATAAAATATATTATTCTGAGCCTGGAACGAGTAGTTACGTCACTCTTACACCGACTCATCGGGAATGTAAATGACATGTAGACAGAACTAAAGAAAGAGAGCTGGAAACGAACGACTGCCTTGAGGAATAAATTTAACTGGTCCAGCACAGCACCTACCATTGTCTAGGCACAGCCTGGGGTACATGAACCGTGTCGAGACAAAAGGAAAATCAAAACATTTCCAAGGAAGCACCATATAATACGTATAACTTACTATATGTACATATTAGGTATATATATATATATATATATGGCACAATATGTATCTTTCATTAAATATCAGAGCGTTACCAGTGCCTCAATATAGTTCAATGGAGGCAAATAGTAAAATGAATATTCTACAAACTTCCTTATTAGTCACTTTATATAAATGTTTAGACTAGATATCGGTATAGCACGAAAGAGATCTGATAAAGAAGTAATTACTTTGCAATGCATCTGAAAAGGGAAATGTTATGAGTAGGGGGCGGATGTTGATGAAAAGTCATCTTCTTATGTTACACATTAGGACGATGCCTGTTAATATAGCAATCCTTTCTATGTTAATATCAACGTAAAAAAATAATTCTTTATATTGTATTTTTTTACGTTTTTTAACTAATAGGTCATTTTTATATTTTTAATACTTTGCAGAGCTTTTAGGTCATTTGGAATGCATTTTACTTCCTTCTTTACCGATAGATCTGTTAAATTATTTTCTAACAAAATAGGTCAGTAGTAATTACCTACTGAATAAGTAGGTTTGAAGTTTGAGTTTTACGGTTTGGAACAGACTCTATAGTCCATCCCTCATTCCACTGAAGGCTTCACTTCACACAACGGAAGTAATATAAAATGCTTGACAACAGCTTAGTTTAAGTGAGGGCTTTAACCGACCACCCCTGATTGAAACACATTGTAAACCCTCACTAAAATCTATATTTTTCCCTTAAAACCTTCATTTTGTTGCATGTTCTTTTCCTTTATCTTAGTCAAATTCCAGGAAGTTACCTCTTCTCTCCGAGATTTGCAGGGCAGTCATTGAAACATGGTGAATAATTTTTAAGAAGTTGTGGTACATGTACGGTGGATAATATTTAAATGTCATTTTCTTTTAATTTCATGTGATTTTTCCGTTAGTTTAAGGGTATTCTAATGATCATTTTAAGTAGATTTTTAAGTCATCAACATCCGCCCCCTAGTTATGAGCTCATGTTGAAATCTCCCCTCATTCTGCGCACCCGTTCTCCACAGCAGATGATTGATATCAAAAATAACTGACCGTGCTACCTGTAACGCTACGAAATTAACGAATGAATACAAGATCCCCCAAAAACTGAGAAGCCCCCGGCCTTCAATAGACGGTGCTTACTCAACAGACGAAAAACACAGCTCAGTCTTCACCAAGCATGGGCCGTTTTTCCTCAATGCAATATTCTGTATGTAGGCCTACTTATTTTATTGTGCAATTGGCCCTTAACTTTGCTATAATTCACTCCGACTGCGACTCTACGACCTAGCTCGTAGATGTACTCGTAGTTAGCGCCGAAAGGATAGCCCACTTGATTCGTCAGAGATTATTAAGAGTTCATAGAAGACGGTGGTCTAAATTACACTCGTAATGGATGATGATTTTATTTAATTGGTTATTTAACGACAATGCATCACTACTAGGTTATTTAGCGTCGATGAGATTGGTGATAGCGAGATGAGGCCGAGGATTCGCCACAGATTACCTAGCATTCACCTTACGGTTGGGGAAAACCTCGGAAAAAACCTAACCAGGCAATCGGCCCAAACGGGGATCGAACCCGCGCCCGAGCGCAACTTCAGATCGGCAGGCAAGCGCCTTAACCGACTGAGCCACGCCGATGGCTATGAATGATGATGATAGAGAATGAATTGTTGAGATATCACAGGAGTAGCGGAGTAGTACCCGGAAAAACCCCTGCGTTGGCCCAACACAAGATATAAATACAGGATGAATCGAACAGGAATTGAACCCGGACTCTTTCCAGCGCGCTAGCATTGATATACCGTGGCGGTTTTTTAATCCACTACTATTCCAAGTTAAGTTTGTCTATCTTCTGTGAAAATCTGTATGCGAAGTTTCAGAGGAGAATTCGACATGAACTCATTAACAATTCCGTTGTGAGACTGCATAAGTGGGCAGTCATTGTCATCTGTTATTTAACAACGCTGTATCAACTACGAGTTACTGATTTTAGAGGAGATGAATTTGGTGATAGAGATGGCATTTGGCGAATTCAGACCGAGGATTCGCCATGTGATTATTTAATATTTGGCTTACAGTTGGGAAAAACCTCGGAAAGTACCCAACTAATCAGCCCAACAGGACACTGAACCTACGCCCGAGTGCAGCTGCGGATTAGCAGGCAATCGTAACAATCTTCCGAGTTAAGCCGGCGGCATTTATCAGAAGCGGCTAATCTTACATTTATTTGTGTAGAATTTGAAACTCTAAATCCTTGTCAAGACCATTAGGAATAGTAGTATAGTAGTATTATTACGTTGCATCAAATATTAATCTCGACATCTTACTAAATGCATGTCAAGACAAACGTCTGTCTAAAAACGTAGCAGAACTCGAAAAAATGGTTTTATCCAAGACACTTCGAGAGTTATATCTATCATAGGAAGAAATAAATATACAAGCAGAAGTGAACAAAGAAATAAACAAATATAACAGTAAACAATACGAGTAAACACAGGAAACAGAAGGAAGCACAGAGAAAAGGAAAGCAGGAAGCAAAGGAAGCAAAAAGAAGCATAGAAAGGAATAAAGCAGGAAGTGGGGGGAAAACCAGAAATAAAAAGAAGGAAAAAGGAGACAAAAAGAAAGAAAGTGATAGATACTCAGAAAGACCTACAAAGAAAAGCAAGCAAAATACAAATAAACAAAAACCATATAATGAACGAAGTACGAATGATAGAAAGGTAAAAGGAAGCAAAGCATCATAATAGAAAAAAAGTAAAGAAAGAAAGATATACTAACAAACAAGTTGGATAAAAACAAAGTATACAGAAAGCAAAGAAGGAAATCTAGCAAAAATTACAGAAAGAAAGCAAGTAAGAAACACAGAAAGAAGCAAAAAAATAAAGTAAAGCTAATACACAAGAAACGAAGAGAAAAAGCCAGCAACATACGCAGGAAGAAAAGTAAGTAAGCAATAAATATAAAAATAAAACAAGCAGCATATAAAAAAGAAAGATATAAAACGGATAATAACTTCGGAAAGCAGGCAGAAATCACATAAAGTATTAATGTAGGAAGAAAGGCAGGAAAGAAGGAAGGAAAGAAAGAAACAAACAAAGAATGAAGGGGAGAAGAAAGAATGAACGCAAGAAGGAGTGAATGGAAGAAAGAATAAACGGAAGAAAGAATGGACGAAAGAAAAAAATAAAGAAGGAAAAAGAAAGAAATAATGGACGAAAGAAAGAAGGTAGAAAGCAATAAGCACAGAATTAACTAAACATAGAAGTAAGAAAGAGAGTGAAAAGTACAGAAAGTGGAGAAATAAGAAACAGAAAAAGAAAGCAAAAAGTACGGAATGAAATTAAGCAAAAATTATATGAGAAATCAACCAAGAATCACAAAAATGAGAGAAGCATATCGCAAAAATTCAGCACAAGCAATAAAAGAAAGAAAGAAAGAAAGAAAGAAAGAAAGAAAGAAAGAAAGAAAGACAGAAAGAAAGGACGAAAGCAAGCAAAAAAAACACAAAGATTACAATAAAGTAGCACAGAAAGAAGAAAAGAAATAACACAAAACTGGATGATATGAACAAAGCAGAGAAAAAAAAAGTAAGAAAATAAAATAATAGAAGAATAAATAAATTAAAATGGAAATACAAGAAGGCAGGAAGCAAGAAGATAAAGCGGGACAAAACATAAGGAATAATAATTCTGATATATTTGCTTCAAACTCGGAAAATGTTATTGTCAGTGCAAACGTAATAGTACATTATGCAACGAGCCTATAATGATAGTAATTAAGACGCAAGTATGTTTGTTTATGAAACGAGCGCAAGCTAGTTTCATAATTTTCATACGAGCGTCTTAATTACCATTATAGGCGAGTTTCATAGACTTTTTATGCTCGACCATATTTCTAACTTGAAATTATTCAGAAGTATTCATTTTATTTGTATCTAACTGAAGAGCGGAACTGACCTTGTGCAATACCTCGTAAATTGTGAGATGTGCGCAGTCGCGAAAGTATTGATTTTTTCCGAGGAACAGATCTCCACATTGACCTTGATAGCCTATAACCTACAGAGTAAACTAAATATTAACTTTGATATAACCTGGAAATTGATTTAGAATTGAAAAACGAGATAAATTGAATTTATTTGAATATTATTTACAACTAACGCTAATTATTATAGTAACAGAACATAACCTTCTGCGACAGTACTGGATTTCCAGCCTGCGTGACGTTTCCCTCGTTGTCTTTCGATTGCATATCCGAGAATAATCGAAAACCTGAACTTTAATGAATAGGTGTACTTTAATGACATGCATCAAGGCTTGCATGCATTAAAGGACTGCTACCATGTGTATAATTACTACATTTCGGCATGGTCGAGCATAAAATACATTATCATTTTTTCAGAACTTCGCAAAATGTCATTATTCAAGAGAAGAACTGAGAAATTGCATGTACTACACTACTCTGCCGTATAAATGCATTCATTCTTATGAAAATGAACAAAACTTGTCACCCGGTACAATATAAATATGTGATTATATGCGTAGTGAGTATTACAAACTGACAGATAGGCAAACGGATGATATGATAGAATTTTGCATGACCAAAACAATTCTTCTAAACTTTGTACATGAGAAAATAAGAGAAATAAATCACACTTTGACAACAAAGCAATTAAGAAACAAATAACACTTAACAGGCGTGTCACCATGACAACACTCGAAGCCACGTCGCAGTGCAAATACATCTGGCAGAAGACAACAGTCGCTTTGAGAAGAGTTGAACCAAGAGTTGAAAACAAATGAAACTTGTCGTTAAGTCAACTCAAATAAAACAAACTCTACAACAGCTGAAGTGACAACGAGTATACTAAACACACGCGTTACTATGACAATGCTTCAAATACCACAAGACAAAAGCATCTCTAACGTAGTCAAACATAGCAACGTGATGGATTGGACAAAAAAAAACACGGTGACACTTACAGATACATAACGCCGAATAGTATGCACACAAATCGTCATCGTTCTCATAATAATAATAATAATAATAATAATAATAATAATAATAATAATAATAATAATAATCGACATCATCATCGTCCACATCATTATGGTCTCCACCATCACCAATATCATAATTCCTTTCCAATAGAATAAAAGGTATAAAAATAAAAAATCACGATGGAGGCAGTATATACAGAACGAACCGTAAGTAATGTCATTAATTTCAGTTAAATATAATTTTGCTAGTTTTTGTTTCCTTTTCGAGATAAAAATTATTTTATACGAAACATTTCATAGCGTGTCTATTATGATAATAAATGTAATAAAGAATTCAGTTTTGTTCTATAAATGCGCAAAAATCTAACCAGAACAAATGGGAACGTCCATGAGAAAATGTCCAAAAATGAAAATATTAAAAATATATTTTCGTCTACGTATTATATATCAAATGAAAGTTTGAAATTACTATTTTTAGGCCACATATCAATTTTCTTCATTTTAAGAATGTATTGGACACTACATTATAAGAAATATGACATGGTCCAATACCTAGCAATATGACAATTCATAACATTATTTCACATTATGTTCAGAAGTCTAATAAGTGAGGCACACATAATTTTTAGGCACAAAGATATCCACTCTATCTTCTATTTAAAAAGTATAATCCTTTTATGTAAGTACACTATAAGGAAAAATCAGTATTTTTAATTTTGAAAATGGTTGTCTTCATGTCACACTACTGACAAAATATTTTAAAAGTTTCCGTAATAAGATTATTACTGGTGCAATTTACTGGTAATTTTAAGAAATGCTAATTTATTGAGTGGTCCATAGATGGTGCAAAACATTGTTTCGCTAGCAACGTCGTTTTTTTTTAAATAATTGTCCAAACATTGCTCACACTACTGACGCTGCTGCTGTTTGAAGTGTATTCAGTGCTGTATCATCTGAAAAATTGCTCTATTGAGTCTACTAGCCTAATAACAAGTAGTAAATATTGTATTATATTATGTGTGCAATATTTAAGCTAAAGTACCTCAGTTTGAATCCATACTTAATATAACTTTACAAGCAACTTAGGTTATTGAAGATTAATTTAAATATTTTTACTTCATCTTTTTATTATTTTTAAAGTTCTAGAATGACTATAACTGTAGCTGAGATACAAAGGGCATATGCAGAAAAAAATAAGAATGATGAAGACTACAAGAGCCATAGAGCTGCCATTGATAACCGTTATAGAGAGAAGAGAAAATCGACAGAAACTATCCAGGAACGGAATATAAGAAAATCTAAGGCTGCGATTAGGAAGCAGAAGAGTCAAAGACAAATTGAATAGCCGGCCCAGATGGCTCAAGCGGTAGAGGCACGGCATGTCTCTATCGCTTGTTCCGAAGGGTTGTGGGTTCGAGTCCCGCCTCGGGCACGGTTGTTGTGTACGTACTAGTTTAAGAGAGTGGAAAACAGAAAAACAGAAAAAAGAGAAAAACGGAAAAATAAAAAAAATGAAATGAATTACTCATCTGCACTGGGAAAGGCATTCAAGAAAGTTGATAGAAATATGCCTCGGTCTCCAAGGAAGCAAAGGGCTACAGTTGTAAAATTAGCCACAAAATACATTGTTCCATTAGAAAATAAAGTATTAGCTATTAAGAGGGAGAGACTTTCTGATGATGTAACTAATCTCATTACAGAATTTTATGTAAATAATGAGATCAGTCGTGTTGATCCAAGTCTGAAGGGTGTCTCATCACAAAGATTCATCACAACAGCACGACGACACCTTCTCTATCCAATTAGGGAAGTCCATAATCTTTTCTGCAGAAATATCCAAACAAGAAAGTTGGTCGTAGCAAGTTTGCCTCTTTGCGCCCTCCACATGTGAAACCATACAGGGATATGCCACATAATGTGTGTATGCCTCTATCATGAGAATTTCTCTAATCTTCATGAGAAGATTTCAGGTGTCCTGCCAGGATTTGGAGCATCCATTAAAAACTTCATACAAATACCTGTCTGTGACCATCAAAAGAAAAATGAAGCGATGAAGAATGTTGACATATTTTCTGATGGGTGTGCTGGACAACTCAAGTCCAAATATAACTTTTCAAACATTACTCTTCTCAAAGAACAGTTCAATCTGTCTAATCTGACTTGGACATTCTTTGCCACGTCACATGGCAAAGGTGCCGTTGATGGTATTGGTGCTGTAGTGAAACGAAAGGTTTGGAACTTGGTTAGAGCCAGAAAGGTAACCGTGCGAGATGCTGAAGCATTTGCTCGAGCCTGTAGCACACTCTAAGTAAATGTGCTTCATGTTAAGAGTGAGGAAATAAATTTTGTGACGCAGAAACTGGGTAAAGCTTGGGAAAATGTCCACCTATTACGAGGACGCAAAAAATTCAACATGTTATTGCTGTGTCAGCCTATAAGATCAAATATAAATATTTTCCGCAGAACTCCAGTGAATTGGAAGAGTATCTTCGCCCTGAAGTCCGTAAGAGGTGAAGAAAGCGTCCAATTCATCACAAGTAAAGAAGAGTGTGTCCCTAGTTGTAAGAACACTTATCTTGCACATCAAATAGAAAATGCAATTGGAAGTCACACTACTGACGTCACACTACTGAAGCACATATTCTAAAATACTTTTTATAATTAAAATAGTTGTAGTTAATTAAACAAAACATTACGCAAGATACATTGAAAGACTCATATTTGTGTCACCAATCACTGTAATTAGACCATCATTTTCAATTTTGCAGTAACATATCAAATTGTTTTTTACTACTTCACACCAGTCTAAATATTGTCACACTACTGACGTGTAAAAAAAATTAGGTAGGATTAATTAAGTTCGACTGTTGTTAACAAAATTTTGTACATGACTTTGAAAGTTCTCAAAGAGTATATGCATACATTTGGTAAATGAGATTAATAAGAAATAACTTGCTAAATTTTATACAATAATAAAAATTGTGTCACACTACTGACGGTGGACGTTCCCATATGTAAAATTCCTTTGCAGAACGAAGAGTTACATTTGAGCCGTTCAGAGCAAAAGTGGTGTAAGTCAGAATTGGGTAATGAGGTTTAAAGTCAAAATTCTGTTAAATACAGCGCAAAATAGCAATTAATACGAGTATATTTCCATTTCGTACAATATTCTGGTCACAAGACATAATCATATACTTAGTCTTTTCGGGATTTACTTCGAAACCTATCCCTTTACTTGCTTTAAGTAAAATTTCCGTGTTTTCCCTAATCTTTGTGAATTTTCTCCTAATATATTCATGTCATCCGCATAGACAAGAAGCTGATGTAACCCATTCAATTCCAAACCCTGTCTGTTATCCTGAACTTTCCTAATGGCATATTCTAGAGCGAAGTTAAAAAAAAAGGTGACAGTGCATCTCCATACGGACTCTACTGAGACACAATTTAATTAATCGAACTAGTTTCTTGGAAATATCACATTGTGTTAGTTGTTTTCTTTACAGTCCGTCCCGCTTTAAGAAATAGCAGTGTGAGGTATTGAGTTCTTAAAATAAAACTACTAATGGATGAGCTCATCATGCAAAAAAAAAAAAAAAAACTTACACGGCAAAAATAATCACAAAAAAGTGAAATAAAAATGTTTTCTCAAATGTTAAATTCAGTAAAAATTGCTGTTGTAAATGGTCGATTACACTAGCTGTGTTATTAAAACTTTTATTTAATATATTCCAAAATTTTTAATACAACTTCTGGCATATGATTTTTTGATGAAGGTTTGTCATTGTCCATCAAATAATGGCTACAATTTCCTTGCAGTAAAGGACATTTCATGTCATGTTCCTGGACACCACGTACAACCCTTCAGCATCAAAATCATTTGACATTTTACTAAAAAAGTGACTAATTTGTCAAATGTGTTAGAGAAACTCTTCTATAATCTAGTAGACCTACATTGAATGTAGTCGACTGCGTAATGATATCAATCAACTCAGTTGACAGACTGAAATCTCTCCTTCAAAATATGACTTAACTTGACAAATATCAGAGATCTCGAAAGTTCATAAATCTATACAAGTTACTTTATAATCGTTAAACATCTGACATTCGCCAATGCGAATCATTGCTGGTGAAATCGGTCGAAGTCTGTAACTTGTTGCACTTCATTAAGAATATTCATCTGCACTTTATTTTATCTCTTAAGAATATTCATCTGCACATTATTTCATCTGTTTCTAATTTATTTTCAAGATTATGAACTCTTGTCTTACATATAATTACTTATAATCCTAATATGCTTCCGCAAAAAATAGACCTAAATAAAATTTGAGTTTAAAAAGCTATCCATCCGACACGATACCGTGGGTGTTTAAACGGACACAGCCTTAAGTGTTTTTTCATTATCTTTTCCTTGCATTCAGTTTCATGCTCAAGTCTTTTTTTCTATCAGCATTACTCTACAATACTATTTCCTTAACAATTAAATAATTAATATCCTGAAGTATTTTCTTTTATATTAAGTTAGAATTCTTCTCCTTTCTGCATATAAGTAGCTGGAGATAATTTATCTCCTTCCTTCAAAATGCTATGTGCTGATTATTATTCTTCTTCTCTTTTCTTTAAGGGGAAAGGATGGTATTTTTTTAACTTTTTTCCTATTTGGTGTAAAATATTAATTTTTGTATGTAGAGAGCTCATAGCTGTGGCAACTCAACCAAATAAAAATATTTTGAAAAAAAAAATTATTTGGGGGCCCAAATTTAAAAAAAAATATACCCAATGCAGGACTGTATTAAAACTGATATATCTACACCGTTTTTAAAGATAGATTCAAACGGTTTTTTGCAATGTATTTGCAAAAGCATGTTCTACAAACTGTCTCTAACAGAATTTTGATATTAGTCCCTACGTTAGTAAAATAAACAATTAAAATGTAATAATTTTCTGATTTCCTTTCTTGTAAACAAACGGACTTATTTTTAAAATGAAGTCAATTAACAAAATTCTGTTACAGACAAAGGTTTCCTAATAGTCTAAAGAATGTGTTCTAAATTTCATGCATGTATCTTTAATAGTTCCGAAATTATATCCATTTTCGTCTGGCAATGTAGCAAAAAAATGAAGTTACTGGAAATCGATAAAAGCGGGTGTGTGATTTAAAAATCCATAGAGCAGGAAGTGTAAAAAAGACGTCTCAACATCTGATAAGGGCACAAATACCCACAAAATGTTATGCAATGCATTCCACACATATCAAAGGGTATTTTAAAGAAAAAAAATTGAAAATTTAATTTACCGGAAACAACAATAAAAGTGGGCGAGTGGTTTAAAAATCCATAACGCAAGAAGTTTAAAAATGGCGACTCAACATCCGATAAGGGCACAAATACCCACAAAATGTTATGCTATGCATTCCACACATATCACAGAGTATTTTAATTTTTTTTAATTTACTAACTTTTCAACAAAAAATACCATCCTCTCCCCTTAAGTTACAGGCTGAAAAATGTTTTTATTCTTTCCGTATTAAGCTAGAAGCTAAAGTGTTTTCCTATTCTCTTTTACGCATTAAACCATAGGCTAAAGTGTTTTCTTATTTTCTCTGCATTAAGATATGGGTTGAAATATTTATTTCTCTTTTTCGCATTAAATACAGGCTGAAGTGTCTCTATTCTTCCGCCTTTTAAGCGAGTGGCTGACATTTTTCTCTTCCCTTTTCTGCATTAAGCTACAGGCTGAAATGTTTTCTTCATCTCTTTGCATTAAGGTAAAGAGTACATAATATTGTCTTATTTTTCCCGCATTAAGTTACATGATGAAAATTGCTCTGCATCCAATCATTTCTCCAGCCGAATTAAATCTTAATTTAGATCCGTATAAACTGCTTCTTCTATTCTGTTTCAAGTCTCTCACTTTCGAACTAGTCTTGAATTATCCATATAGTTGATATATATAGCCTAGTCCATCTTCGTCAACCTTTCTTTAAAGTCATTGCCATACTTTACCGATTTTAAAGTAATTTTTTGCATAATACTCCCTTTTACCCGGTTTCTTTTGCTTTTTTTTTCTTTTTTGATTCGGTTCTACACCCTCAGATCTAACTTATTTTCTCTTACCCTACCTCCAAAGTTTCTGTTGTCCCAAATTGTGCAGCTTAGATATCTGAATATTTTATTCGCTTTATTTGCTTGTTTTATTTCCTGAAAACTGTGTAATAGAAACATTGCACAGTAATGACAGAATATGAAGCTGGATTGTGAAACCATGCAACAAAAAAAGATACGAAATATGGTTATTTTTTAAATAGAATCCATATAAAATTAATTATATTGTGCATCTCGAAAACCCGAACTGATGGAATATTTTGCTTGTTATTTTTGAATTCAGGAGATCGAAAGTAGCTAATAAGAATTTAATATTTAAGGAGAAAAATTCGCTCCGTCGCCGGGGATCGAACCCGGGTCCTTGGTTCTACGTTACAAGCGCTCTGACCACTGAACTACGCCGAATTCAATCCACAGCACCTGATCGAATCTCCCTCCTTCAGTGTTTCCCTTTGTGGCCTGACTCATATGTTGACGTATATATGTATAGTTTCAACTGTCATTATACTAGGAGTGCATTCAGTTGAATGACTTATTTGGCCGGGATTCCGCAGTTATGATGCACTGCTAGCTACGAGAATATTATGGATTTATTAATTTGTCCTACAGAATAATCTCTGTAATGTTGTCCGGTGCTGTGGATTGAATTCGGCGTAGCTCAGTGGTCAGAGCGCTTGGTACATAGAAGCAAGGACCCGGGTTCGATCCCAGGCGCCGGAGCGAATTTTTCTCCTCAAATATTAATTGTCAACATTACAGAGATTATTCTGTAGGACAATTTAATAAATCCATAATAAATAATACGAATTTGTTAGTTTTATGTCTGGCGCAAAATGGCTGTTGACCAAAGATAATCTATGGCGAATCCTCGGTCTCATCTCGTCAAATATCATCTCGCTAACACCAATTTCATCCACGCTAAATAATCTCGTAGTTGATACAGCATCATTAAATTACCAAGTAAAAAATCTATCCTTTTTGAAATAAATATATTTGAAGGAAAGACGTTTCACAGAAACATTCAGCACCAAAAATTCACGCTCAGTCAGGATATCGAACCCCATCTCTTTTGGTAACAGACACCTGATCCACTACGATCTGCTGCAGTATCAGATATTCAAGGTGTATAACATCGTCCCTTTCAGCTTTCTTCAGCCGAGTGCAACGCGCCCAGAAGGCTTCGATATGTATCGACACCAGCATCCTCAGAGGGCCTTGAATGCTCGTGACTGCTGAACAATGCCGTGGTGCTCGCGGGGAGGGCGGGGTGACTTTCCTGAGCCACTCGTGTGGTCTTCCAGTTTACTGCAGGAATGCATCGTCCATTCAACACTAAAGTGCGACCGGTCAACCTTGACGATGACGTCATTCCTAGTTCAGTGCCCATTTCGGTATACGTATCTTCTTTCTTCAATGATTAAACCTTACGCCACGTTCCGTTATTTTCATGTAGGATATAAAGAAAAAGAAAAAAAAAGGAAGTAAGTCTATTTTTATTCGTATTGAAAAGTAGCATTGCCAAGAAAATAAATAGGGAAAAAGAAATAGACCAAGTTATTCTAGTTGTTGTTCACGACGATTAAAATTTGTGGATGACGTTTCAAATCTTACCTATAATATTACACTTTCCTATCGAAATTTATTTTAAAAAAATCTGTCTTTCAGTGAGATATTTTCAGCTAAATATTTTGAAGTGTAGTAAATCTTTATGGAATGAATCAAATATATATTTATACAATTTAACAGCTTCCTTATGCTTTTGGATTTAGTTTATTTACACAATTATAGTTATTTTTTTTTTAAATCACATCCTTCAGATGACCTCTTCCACCTACAATGCACTGCTCAAGTCACTTCTGGAAACTTGTCATGACACCAATGTATAACTCTTGACCATGTTTTCAATTTTATGTCGAATCTTGGTTTTCAGCTCCTGAATAAGACGCAATCTATAGGAGACCACACTCTATTTCAAACACTCCCAATGAAAAAATCTGCAAGTGTAAAATCGGGTGAACGCGAAGGCCATGAAATATCAGATCGAGAGAAGAACGCCCAGGGAAAACTTCTGCAAGGTCTGAATACTGCGATCAATTTTATAAGCAGTTGCCCCAGATTACTGTAACCACAGATTTTCCAGTTGATTATGTTGATCTTGTAATTTAGGAATGAAGAATTTCGTCACCATTTGTGAGTATTGCTCTGAATTTACTGTTAAAGCTCTTTCATCACGCTTTAACGATACCGGAATTTGCTGATCTACACCATGTAGGCCTACGAGTAACAGCCTTCTCGCAATGTAATGTAATGGATTTTCATAAATGTTATGAGTTTCGGAAGGCCACATAGCAGTTTGTATTATAATGGATTTTTGAGTCCTTATCAACATATTAGACTACTAGCTGTACCCGTGCGCTCCGCTGCACCCATTAGAAATAAATATAAAGTAATTACATAATTTAGGACATTTGATCCAGGGACCAATCGTGTTTGATAGAAGGATAAATCGTTTAATATGTTACTTAATTTAAATTGTATTTAAATAATTAAAATGCGATCATTTTGGTCCAGAGACCACTCATTTGGTGCAATGACAATTCCTTTAACATGTTTCTTAATTTTTATTACATGCAACCATAGTTTAATGAAGATTGACATCATTTAGATTTAATGTGTATACTTTATTTTACTTGCTATATGTTTCCCTTGAATTATGGTAATAACTTAATTTTAATCCTTGTTTTCTACGTATACAGTAAATGGCGCTTGGTCCACTATGGTTCTGAACCCTTCAAATAACTTAAATAACTTAAATTATATTATATTATATTATATTATATTATATTATATTATATTATATTATATAAAAAGTGTGTTGATAACGGGTGTACGCCGATAAGTAAGTTTTTAATTTGTTATGGGAGCTCTTGAATCTCAGGAGGAACAACTTTCACAACAGCGCAACATAATCTGCTTGGTTCATTACCCAATTTTTTTGCATTGCATTTAATGCATATGTATTTTATGTATTTTAACACGATTCAATTGAGCATAGTTAAAATTTGGATTATAAAATAATGGAATGCTAAGCTAACATACTATTACTGCATACTAAATCAATACACTCTCGTTGTTCGTTAATTCTCTGAGATTAAAATGAATGTGTAACTTACATAAACATTATTTTAAGAAATACAGGAAACGAATATACAGAATAGCCTATCAAGTTTTCTGTGCATAAGAAGCTATTTTAATCTTACCTGTCCTCAATTCTCTCAGAAGTTAATGTAATAACATTATAGCATTATGTCTATCTAGAGAAACTACAATTTCAAATGGTGAAATAATAATTAATTATACAAATCGGTTAATTTAGCTTCCGATATTACTTCATACAAACACAGAAACATTCTTTGTAGGCTATCTTTCATAGCTTTCGATTGTTGTTGTCCAAGGCCCCTTATAGACGAAGTCATTTGTTTTTTATTTCATTACACCGCCTTAGATGGCAGTTAATTTAATTTTAAAACTCATTCATCTCATTAAATACCAGTCCTATCAACATTTTTCAAAGAATAAAACTTATCGGAAATGATTTTTAAAGAAACGTTTGTTATGTAACATTTTTCACAAAAATCAATAATAAGCGAGATATTTCGATTTATTTAATTCAGGCCCCCTTATAAACCCCCTTTTAAATAATGTATATTGAATACCATATAGCCTAAAATCTAAGTTACAACGAACTTAATTTATATTCTAATTTTCATCGAAATCCGTTCAGCCATTATTGCGTGAAAAGGTAACAAACATCCAGACAGAAGACAGACAGACAGACAGACAAAAATTAAAAAAAAGCGATTTTCGGTTTCAGAGTGGTTAATTATATATGTTATGACCAATTACTCTTGGAAAATCGAAAATTACCAGAAAAATTTCGGCTAGGTACAGATTTATTATTAGTATAGATAATGTGTATTCCCATCTTAATTTTAACAAGAAATATGCAGTCCCTTGTTTCATATTACCATAGAAACTTAAATTATAATGGATATTCTAAACCTAAAACCTATCTAAGTTAATACAATCTTAACTAAACCTATGTCAAACTATTGGTCTTTACAGCACCTTTTCTCAGAAACTATTCAAAGTATAGTAATAGAATGTTAACAGCTTATTCTTGGTAATTTTAGTATTAATTTAACAACCTTTTTTGGAAAAATATAATTTAATCTCCGAGTATAAACTTATAGTTGGAAAGAGTAAATTGCAGGGAATATAATGCAAAAAAAAAACAAACAAAATCAAAATGTTCACTATTTTTCAAGGTCCAGGTTCCTTAAATACTTGTATAAAATAAAATATTTCAATATTATCACCATAACCACTAATCACAAGGATTAGATTAAATAATCTGACCCTTTATCCAACTGAAAATACTGAACCAAAGAAGATTTATGTCACATGACTCAACTTTGAACGGCAGTTGATCGCTTAATGTTCTGGGATTTCCATCACATTCTCCAAACTACCGTAAGGAACAAGAAATGAACAGAAAATACAGGTAGTAATTGAACAGGCTTGTGACGTCATGGTCTTCACGACTGTGTCACTGAGTAGCGACACATGCGGTTTAATACGCCTTAATAATGTCTGGACATTTAGAACGCAAATCTTAATTTACTGAAGTGTTTCTGCAAGACACCGTCTAAGTACACGCCTGCGCACGTAGCGCCATAGTAATCGCACATATACGTTTATAATATCCATAAAATATGACCACGCCGCGAAAAAGTTACCTTCAGACTTCTGAATAGCAAAGAACTGGCGGATTAAAAGCTCAGTTCACCTTCACTCGACAAGGCCACACTGTCTCGTGGCGAACGGAATTCCGAATGATTAAAAAGTATTCAAAAGTTTTCATGTGTCTGTATGACCATCATTAATAATTTTCTTACATCTCCTTTCACCGAATGTTTGAAAGGCGTAAATAAACCTCTATAAGATAAAAGTTTCCCCAATTTTTCTGCACGAATTTGAGACTTGGATCATAAAAAAGTAAGATAATATATCCGACAGCATAAGAAGTTATACGTAATTCGTTTGCAACCAAATGGAACCGTGCACAGTAGCCCATAGTAATAATCTTGTGGTGGGGGTGAGTGAGCTAGATGGAACAAGTGAAAGCGTAGCTAGGGAGGGATGTTTCTCAGTTCAGTTTCTTCTTCCTCTGACGCGCAGGTACGTTTCATGAGATAACGAATGGCATATGATCAGATAAAAACTGAAATCGTTTGAAGAATTAAATACCAGAATAAAGAGTGGAAGTGAAATAACTGTGCAGAATCATGGGAACAATAGAATACATTAAAATCAATCAAACGAACCTGTTATGTATTTTGATTAAGTGCATGGTTAATTAAGAAATTAGGGTGAAAGTCTGCATAGCTTGGCATGATATTTAATAAGACTATTTCGCGAACAGAATAATAAATAAAGATAAATATGCATACTATTATGGGATAAGATATATGATTTATAAGCAATACGAAAACACGTATTTATAAATACGACCGGAGCCATCTAATGTTAATTACTCTAATTACACATCAACGACAGAAACAACAGAATAATGAAAATATTAGTTTTTATTATAAAACAATGATATTTAAGAAATATGAAAATTTAGTTAAATATACACATCTTACTCGACGATATGTGTCAGTGGAAGAACAATTGTTTGTATGCATCTCAAGTCTGATTAGTGGAATATGTAGCTAATCGGCGATGTATGCATTGGAGGTGGAAAGGAACTGGCAACCCTACTCCATTATCTCTTGGTCTAGTTGCCTCATGAATGTTGCCTTATTGGTGCTACTTATGAGGTTCAAACCTGTCTTCGGACAGTTGACTAAACAACAACAACATTAAATATACAATTTTTATGCAAGTTTTTCTGTAACAAATTATTTATTGTCATTGATGTTGAGAAAATAGATTACTGAAATTGAAATTCAACGAATCCTTACACTCCATTGATTAGTTGAAACATGAGCGTAGTAGTCATCAAAATAGTGAACTTCATTTCCAAGAACACTGTCTATTTCCGTTCAATTCGTTTTTATAGAAATGTTACGTGCATTTCAAAGAGCTTTTGAATGAACTTGGTACATACGTCATCATCATCAGGCATTGATGCTACATTACACAACATCAACTCGTAACTGTATAAAAATTTCAAATGCTGTTGATTTAATTGCTTTACGTTTTAGTCTTCTCAATTATATGCAGTTGCTAGGCAACGAAATTGTTGGTATGATATAGGATGTACGAATGAAAACTACTCGAAATAAAGGGGATTTCCTCTAATTCTCAGCTTCTTGTTTCAGAACTGGATTTTTTCGTGTTCTGGTTTCTCCTGCTGACAGAACAAAACCGCTCTTAAGTTGATTTTATGTGCACTGTTAATTTATATTGTACCTGAAAATCCGTATAATGCGGCGATGATATTATCTATTGTAGTCAGCGTAATTATTAATGTAAATCTTGTCATGACTACAACAAACATAAGAAAATCGCAACTTTTTGTAATAGAAGCTGTTGAATATTAACACTCTATTTTGTTGTAATCTTTACTTCTTCGTGTTCATTTTTCTCTCCTCTAAAGCGCCTTGAAGAAAAATTAGTTTTCTTACGAGATATATGATGTCTATATAATTCCGAAAAGTCTGAGATTCATACATCATTGATAACGATTCTACTGTTTATAAAATTCTTAAATGCGACCAGAAGAAACTTGTTCAACGAGTGTTTTCATATACAAAGACAGACACTCGAAAGCAACTAAAACAGCCCCAATGGCTGTTTATAAACAGAAAGTTATGGCCAGGACCAGAATAGCCGGTCTGGTAATTTTTACAAGAGAAAAACACACGCGTACCGGTGCTCTAAAACAGTGGGGTATTTGGAAATGGGAGTAGCATCAGGTGTGGGTAAATTCGTCTCGAAACCTCCCCTCCACCAGGTCTGGAGGACCATTGACAAATAGGACGATGCAAATAAGGTCCCTTCAGTTACTTTATAGGAGGGCAGCGGTGATAAAACGGGGTAATTTATGACAGAGGCGCGGGTTCACTTCGCGGACGATCCCCAGGACTCCGGCTTCTGTTGCGCTCCCCACAGCAACAGTGGCATATATCCAGCCACATGACTGACGGGAAAAATCTAGGTTATTATTACTGTCACACAAAAAGCGGGATTCGAATCCCGTAGAATTTCTGTTCCTTGTGTTACCATTTCTGTATTTTAATTTTCCATTATGAGAAGTAGACAAAGTATTGTGGAAATGGTAAAAGTATTAACCCCTTTAACCGCCATAGAGGCGAAAGTGGAGCAGTAAAGCTCCATGTTTTCATGACTAGGATTAGTTGGTGTGTCAACACGCTCTGTCCACCTTATACGCCCGAGAAAAATCCGGTACTCAATTTGACGGTAGGCTGATAGACTCCAGGACAATTCTGGACGTTTTGGCATTGAGAAAAATCCCGCTGTCTCCCGGGATTGAACCGGGGATCTTTCAGTACGTAGCCAGTTCCTACTGAGTTAGCCGACCAACAGAAGTATTGTGATAATGGAAAAAATCGACTTCGGTATATTCACGCAAATAGTGTTTCCAGCAAATATTATACAAAAAGAAAAGTGGTTTTAAATACAGTATGCCTATGTTGTCCGGACGAGTTTCGTTCATTATCATCTATGGATTCGAGAATGATGAATATAAAATAATTATATTGTAGGTAAAAATGTTCTTCGTGAGCTTTTGCATTACATAAAATAAAATGACAAAAGAAAAACATTATCTATATAGTAGGCCTAATTGAAGGGTTCAGTGGGCCAAGCGCCATTTATTAAAACCGTAGAAAACAAGGGTTAAAATGAAGTTATTACCATAATTCAATGGAAACATAAAGCAAGTAATATAAAGTATACACATTAAAACTAAATGGCATGTCAATCTTCATTAAATTATGGCATTCACTTAATTTTAACCCCTGCTTTCTCCGTTTTTAATAAATGGCGCTTGGCCCACTATGGCTCTGAACCCTTCCATTATTTTACTTTCGATTATGGCTTCCAGGTTCCTACTCCCTACTCCTAATCACCGCAACGTATGGATAAACTCGGGTCACTCTTAGTTAAATATCAGCAGTCACTAGTTCTAAACCCCTCCTTATCGGAGGCGAATATCAACAAAGTAATTGGTTTTACAACTTCCACTTATATTGTCTGATTATACAGCACTGTACTATTGGTTATTTCTCAAGAAGGATCTATACTACCAATTTCATTGTTAATCACTAATGCAATATTTTAGTATTCATAAAACTTTTAAAAACTTTTTCGCGTAAATATATGTACTAATAATATAATAATAGAACCGAACTGGTGAGAAACGCAGAAAACGTGTAATAAGGAAGTGTGTTTCACCTTCGTTATTTACGCTCACGTATTTCGATATTTACTCATTTACAGATACTGTCCCTAACTTGTTTATCCACTAGCGTTAAATAAATAATATTAATAAAAATAATAACGTTATTAATTTTTGCTCCTACTAGCTTAGTCTGACAGTCTCTGTCAAATATCTCGTATATGTCCCACAGAATGTCACGTTGAATCTTAAAAAATACAGACATTTCAAAAGAATTGGAATGTCATACGTTGCAGAAATGATAAACATATGTGCATACATTTATAAAATAATGTGAGGAACATATACTGAGGATGCCTGCAGACAGGATCCTGAAGAAATTACGAAACTACAAACCAAGGAACAGTCCATTGCTCCCAAAACGTCTCACACTCTTCGAATAGTTAATGTAGTTTAAGAGATTAGATACAGATTACAGCAGTAAAATTTTGGAAATATTCAACATTTTTTCCTCCTTTACTGTATATTGTACAATAATGAAAATTAGTATGCGTAAAACAGTGTCCTACTGCTATATGAAAAAAAAATATTTTTACGATTAAAAAAATTATACTTTTTTTTCCCCCAAAATTCAGTTTACTATGCGGTGATGAAGCGTTTCCCACATAATTAAAAAAAACTATCCAACATTCTGTGATGAAATTATTTGTATGTATTTATGCATATTATATTTACAATGTGATACAAGATCACTTCTCTACCTTTGATAGATTGTCTGATAAAAAATAAATTAATTTAAAAAATGGTCAAATATCAGTATTTTTTCGTAACACAAAATAAAACAAATGTTATTTATTAAGAAATGTAGTTAAAATAGCAAAATATTGTAAACATGAGTTTCAGCAATAAAATAAAAGAGAGATAACATGAAAAAGTTAACAAGTTTATGAGTTATGAGGGAAAAGCTTCATCACTGCACAGTACACTGTTACCATTTTGAATTTTCAAAAAAAAAAAATATATATATATATATATATATAATTTTTTTAATCATAAAAATATTTTGTGCGAGATCGTGCGTATTTGTTTGGTTTCCGCGCAAAACCAATCCGCGGAAAGTCTAAAATTCCACATTCAGTATTTCCAACCTAACACACATAACAATTTCCCTCTTCTTACCGCGTAAGTGACATATTGATTTTACTGCTTTAGGCTTTTAACATATTATTTTTTGAGACGTTCAATATAGTAATAATTATAAATTGGAAACTTACCACTGCAATTTCACCTAAATTGCACTGTTAATTATTGTTTTAAATATTTGCAAAAATTAAGTAAACTCTACAACTCCTCTAAAGTTACTGCATTTGTGATGCAAGTAACATTAAGGTAGCCGTGAAAAAATCAACAAGATTCCAGACTCATCATAGACTGGGGGGGGGGGGAACACAGACGTATATCACGGCCTGCTGGAGTATAGCCTAGATCATATATGAAACAGATATGTCGGGCTTATAGGCTTTGAGGTTAACAACTTTTGTCAGGTTTACTACGCTATCATCTAGTTGTTACATAAAGAGTCACGTCATAATTCCCATTTGAATTGCATTAGCGACTGTGCTGCCATCTCGTGTTCGTTTACAGCGGACGGGTGGCGATCCTGGCGGTTGTTCTTTTCAAAGTGCTGCCGATTTTAACGTAGCGAGGAGTTATCTGTTACATATATGATCTAGGAGTATAGTAAACACAGAAAACATTTTAAAGCAACAATGTTGAAGATAGATATTTTTGTTTTGCAAATTTGCCATCATTGAACAGAAACCAAGATGGAGATTTCATTCAACTAATTAGAAATTCCTCTTTCAGGTATGTAATAAACGATCTTCGCACAAAATAATGTACGATACACGAGCGGTATGTTTTCTTTCAATTCTCGGAAATTAAAAAAGCTCAACTACGTTTCGCTTTTTCAAACTTTTCCTCGAACATGAAAACTTCAACTCTTGTAACGCATATTACCATTTTTTCATATAGCAGAAGGACAGTGTTTTACACATACCAATTTTCATTATTGTACAAGATATAGTAATGGAGGAAAAAATGTTGAATATTTACAAAACTTTAACTGCTGTAAGCTGTACCTAACCCCTTAAGGGACGCGTTATAAATACTAATTATTTTTTTCATTTACCCAATGATAGAGGGACATGAAATTCCTCTACTTCAGACTTCACTTATTCGGAATTCGTGATAATTCGGACAGGTCTTTTTTAACGATATACTTGTAAATTAATATTCCACACATTGAAGGTAGAAGTGTATGCAAAGATTGAAAAATGTGATAAATTCAAATTATCCAACATAAAATTAATTTAGATACATTAATTGAATTTGTGGACTGTAATACGAACTATCAGAAATTTTATCTAGCCCTGAAAGAAATGCGAAGAACAGCAGCGCAAAAACACGCAGACAACATTTACCGCTTTCTTTTAATCACGGTTTGAAAATTTTTAAAGCCAATAGGCCCACTTCCTGAGCAACACTTGACTTGGACTACAGAACCCATCCCCTTTTTAATTAATGCTTTGTGTTTCATACGTTTCTAAAATAGAATAATGTTCACAGATAAATAATTCTGTTTCAGTATACTTCCACTAATTCAGACTGGATTTTCCCGCAATTAGACCGAATTAGTGAGGTTTTACTGTATTTCACAATAATAGTATCCAGGAATTGTGACTTGCACCAGTGTTGCACCTACACACGATCTCGCACTCGCATGATTTATAGAGTGGCACCTCTCATTACTGCGCTTGCGCAGTGCATTGTGAGACGGGATACGAACAGGAGTCTGCAAACAAAGCGGTCACCACAATGGCCCAAACGAAGCTCTGAATGCGCGCACAGAATGAACCGGACAAATTTAAAGCATTGACAATACTTGCAAACATGCAGATGGACAGACATCTGCACAGACAGGCAGGTTGTTTTGTGCCTTAAAGTGCTAACTAGCAGCAGGCAGTCATTTTATTTAACGACTTGTTAACTAGAGAGGTTATTCCACTCACAAAAACGATGATACCTGGATGGCAAGGAACTGAATTCTGCACCTATGTTTAAGTGTAAGACAAGATCGAAACAAATTAGAAGTACGAATACCTACATTGATGGGTGGTGAAAGAGGTGCGAAGGGCACTAATCTCGAAGTTGCTAATTTCAATTTGTTGTGAATGGCACTAATAATTCAATTTAATTATCCGTTTAATTTTAATACATATAATTACCTCCCTAAATGGGTTAAATGTAATATTACCTAATAAACTAGATCCATTACTATGCGCTCAGTCTTATAGTGCATACTGAAGTTTTCGTCACTCCTGTGTATCATGCTGATTGGATGATCGTTCATCTCTGCTGAGATGTGAACGTGAGGCCAGCAGTCGGCTGGTCAGCGTTGGCCCTTCGCGGGCTGAAGCGACTTGGATAAAAAATATTTATTATATTAAAAAGAAAAGCTTTCTTTCCATCTTAAAATAATATCATCAATTTAAAAATTAAAAAGTGCGAGAGAAAATGGGCATGTTTGTCTGACTCTTTGGTTAATACTTTTCATTTCGTTATCTATAATTTTTGTTTCAATGTTTGTTGCTCTACAGAGTGTTTCCGGGCTGGTGTTACTAACTTTCAGGGACGATGGGGAAGGGCACATGTATCAATTTGAGATAAGGAACCCTGGTCCGGAAATGACTGAGTCGAAAGTTATAAGCAAAAATAGTTGTGTGGAAATGAAATAATTTTATTCCTCTGTACACCTTATTTATGTGTATTTATCTGTACATCGCACACATACCTGTACTGTATTCACAATAGGTGTTCAAAGTTGCGTCTCCCAGCTTCGATGCAGGCATGACATCGTCGCACAAGGTTGTGACGTATCCTTTGGAACAACCTCGGTTTTGTTCGAACATTGTCACAGGCAGCGAGAATTCGTGCTCGGAAATCCTCTTCCGTGTCGACTGGTGTCTCATACACAAGACTTTTCACATAACCCCACAAGAAGAAATCAGGTGAACGAGCTGGCCACGAAACAGGACCTCCCCTTCCTATCCACCTTGCAGGGAACTTCGCACACAGGTGGTCACGAACCGAATGTGCAAAGAGGAATGGGACTCCATCATGTTGGAACCACGTTGACGAACATCCAGTGGAATATGTTCCAACAACTCGGGGAGTACGTCTCTCAAAAACGGAATACTGTAGGTAGACAACGTAAACGTCAATTGAATACAGTATGTGTAAGATGTAGGGTAAACATTGGTAATTTCGTGGCAGTGGTTATTTCGTGATACTTTTTCTTTGCTCTTTCGTAAACTAACCAATGGCGTTACGAGATTCAAATTTCCGCCAAGGGATTGCATATGTTGTCCAGTTTCCAGAAATATACAGCTACGCTTTGTGTGACTATTGTAGCTGCTTCAGTGAGCTTTTATGTTTGGAGAGAGCAAGTTAGCGTCGACTTCTCAGGCGTACAAATTTTGTGGATGTTTTTAATTACATTACAGGCTTATTACAAAAGGTAAGCATATGATATTTGGTACAAAGATTTATTATATCTTAATGAAATTTTAGGAAATGTTTTTGGAATTTTAGATACAGCTGTAGTCGTCGTATAAGCTTAGCTTTACTGATAGAAATCTTTAGCTGTTTGAGGCGAAATTTTGTTGAATATTAAGCGTTACATTTTATATTATTTTAAAAATTGTATTACAATACGAATTTTATAAATCTGAAGATAAGATGTGATAACAAAAAAGAAAAAGGGGACGCAATGGGTTCAGTGTACCTTCTATTTAATTTGTTATCATGCTAAGTGTCAATGATAAGTGCTAGATGACTTACTTGCAAGAATTGTGACAGAAGATGAAACATGCCCCCACCATTTTGGACCGGAGACATAGGCAGACAATGGAGTGGCATCATGCAAATTCACGAAAGAAATAGAAATTCAAAAGTGCACCTTCAGCAGGAAAAATTATGGCTACTGTGTTTTTCGATTCTGAAGGACTCTTGCTTGTGGACATCATACCACACGGAACCACCATTAATTGTGACGCGTATGTGGCAACTCTCAAGAAACTTCAAGCTCGATTGAGTCGTGTTCGACGACATTGGGAGAAGCAGGATGTTCTGCTATTGCACGACAACGCACAGCCGTATGTCAGTCACAAGACCACAGACCAGATCAAAAAATTCGGATAGACAACACTGAAACATCCGCCTTACAGTCCTGAGCTGGTACCGTGCGATTACCATCTCTTTGGTAAACTGAAGGATCCCTTCGCGGAACGAGGTTAGAAGGTGACTCCCTTGTGCACGCAGCTAAAGAGTGGCTCAGACGTGTTGGTCCAGACTTTTACCGTGCTGGTCTACAGGCCCTCGTTCCTAGGTTACGTATGGCAGTTGAAAAAGAAGGGGATTATGTGGAAAAGTGACATTTTGTTCCTAAAGGATGTATCTACATTTTGTGAAAATAGCAAAGCTGTAGGATAAAAATATAATTTTTAAACAAATGTTATGCATTACTTTTGGAGTTACTCTAGTAATATAGGCTATAGTAAAGTCCGTAATAAAAGTGTCCGCCTTTTCAGGGCAAAGAAGATGCCTTTTCAATTTCAATTTTTACTTTGATTTCATTCTTATTATGTGTTGATATGTATTTCTATGTTTTCTTGCAATGAATATTAGACGGAAATAGTATGTTTGAAGTCTTGTAACAATAAATGAGAATTTTATTTGACTTTATTGAATTTTTACACAATTCTTCTACCCCTCACGAAATTATCAATGTAATATCACGAAATTACCAAGGTTATCACGAAATAACCAACCTTTTAGCTTAAGTTGTAAAAGTGGTTTTTGGCACTTGTTCAAGAACGTGTCCAATCTTTTATGTGTCCAGACTTGCACAGCAAATTATCGTCTTTTAGATGAAAAAATCGGAATAAGGATATATTTACACATTTGCATTATAAATTAATTTTCATGAAATTATCACGAAATTACCAATGTTTACCCTACAGATAAATACACAGAGGAATAAAATTATTCTTTTGCACAAAACTATTTTTGCTTTTAACTTTCGACTCAGTCGTTTCCGGACCAGGGTTCCTGATCTCAAATTGATACATGTGCCCTTCCCCATCATCCCTGAAAGTTAGTAACACCAGCCCGGAAACACTCTGTATATAAACGTTTTATAGTTTCCCCGACAATTTCCTTGATAGTTTTGAGCAATTGTTAATATATTCTCTGAACACATTACCAACGTGGAGCAGAGAAAGATTGATGATGTGGCAGAATATAACAAGTACCAAGCATAAAAGAACACAATACAACTAAAATAATACAATAATGCAATACCGGTACACAAAAAAGCTAGAACAAAGTAGATTAATGGATTAAGATAAAATAAATATAGGAGACCAAAACGGAATGGATTGGAATAACATAGTGAAGACTACACTGAGTGAACCTTGTAATTGTTTGGCATGGAGCTTGGATCGCATTTTATATACTTTGCTCCTAACTGCCAAATTTCATCCTGAGCTTGTACACAGTCGGTTCTGATCTTTGACAATAACCACGCTCATATCTGTATCCAGATATTGAAACCACAACACGCTTCAACCAAGATAAAACTTTATTACAAAGAACTCAATAAAGAAAAGAAAGAAAAGTATTGCAAATAATGGAAATGCCTTGTTCGAGCCGCGAGCTTATCCAGTTATACTGCGAAGTTATAAGTAACAGGGTGGAAGCTACCTCGACGCACCCTCAGGACCGAGGGAGGGTAGAAAACACTTCATCTCACCCCCGCTCAATTCACCAGCGCGTAACACCAAAAATCATTCCACCCTCTTGACAGCAACCACAAATGCACTTTTACAACGCACCCTCGGGCAACATCTCCGATACCATGCAGCCGATCAACTTGCAACGGGGTCCATCTCTACTGATTTTCCATAAACTCCCATCTTCATCAGAACAGCGGCTTTCTTAACCAGAGGTACTTTTCACCGGAAAAGGGGATCTAACAAACCACAAATTATCCAAGAACATAACGTCAAGACTTACTTCATTACCGGTATGGGTGTAATAATTCCAGCTAATGTAAATACAGTCTGTTACGTTTATTCATAAGCTTTAGACACGATTATTTATTTAACATCGCGTTAAGAATACACTGAGGTGAAATTTAATTTTTCTGAACAATTCAAACTAGATATCTAAAAATTTAGTTATGCTGTATATTGAGTAGTTAGGCCGAAGTAATATCTGTACAAAGTTTCGCCTAATTTGATTAAGAAATGTATAAATTACAAACATTTTTGCAAATTTAAATGGCATTTTGAAAAATCGCTATTTTTCCTTAAATTTTAAAACTGTTGTCTGAAATTTTGTCTACACACCTGTCAGACTCTCAGGAACAAAACTTACTGTCAAGGGTTTCCACTTCACTTAACTTAAAAAAAAATGGCAGTCGAGTATAAAAATTGCCAAAATAAATTGCAAGTAACTTGTATAAAAAATACAAATAAAAATAAAATATAAGAGCTAAAGCAAGACTTGATAGCAAATGTTATTAAGCACACATTGAAGATCAGCCACAAAAATAATGCATTTACTACATTTGTAGGAAGAGTTGCAATTTTAGTATTTTAATAATAATCCGTGGCGCTGCAGCCCGTGAAGGGCCTAGACCGATCAGCCGGCTGCTGGCCTCAAGCCCACATATCGAAGCAGAAGTGGACGATCATCCAACCAGAATGGAGGTATCGTGTGGTTAGCACGATGATCCCCCCAGCCGTTATAGCTGGCATTCGCAACCGGATTTCGCTACCTATCATAGCTCCCCAAGTGCATCACGATGTTGGGTGGGCACCGGTACCATACACTGGCCGAAATTTCATGAGAAAATTTCTTCCTCCATGAGGACTCGAACCAGCGCGCATTCCTTAACGCGAGTCCTAGGCAGGATGCCTTAGACCGCGACGCCACGGCGCGGGACTTTTAGTATTCTAGTAAAGTAAAATATACCAAAAAAATGCGAAGCCGAGAGAAAAATGAGATAAAAGTTTTGAACTACTGTATATACCGGGTGGACCCGAGCGAGGCGGCTCATGCGTTAAGCACGGGACCCGCATTCGGGAGATCCGCGGTTCAAATCCCCGGACCGACCAAACTAACTGGTTTTTCCGTCGTTTTCCACAGTTACTTAAGAAAATGCATGGTTGTAAATTTCATTGCCACTGTCTATTTTCCTTCTCTTCCCTGTAGAAAAAGAATTTACATAGATTTCATATCATATCACTCATCTTCATTATTTCATTCCATAGGCATATTCAGGTCAAGACGCATGTCTTCGTCCGCTTGCAGGAGGGACGTTCTCTCCGAAACCGTCTCTAGGTTCCAAGCCTTCCGCAATATCTCTGCCAGGATTCATTCTTTAAAAGCACTTCCGAGGGCGCTTCGACACCTTAGAAGGGCTATTTGAATGAAGGAATGGATCCTGTGCTGCTTGGTCACCTTGGCGGTATGAACTTAAGGCAGAGAGAGGGTGTAGGGGGGCAAATTAGGTGAGCGGGTGAGGAGCCTCATGCGGCTGGTGGGCTGGTACATCTCATTTTTATTCATCCCATAGTTTTGGGATCACAATAGGCCACTGTCGAGTCGACGTGTTGAAGGGTCGTCCCTAACTCACTTCTAGCCACTTACTACCACACCACCACCACCACCACCACCACTACCACCATCACCACTACAGAGTCGAAGTGAAATAACCCTGCACATTTTCAGAGCGAATAGCTCATGTAATATGTAATAAAAAAGTGTAATACCATATTGGTGGAAACTTCATAGTTTTCTTTTTCCAAACGTTTAACACCCTCTTGTTCGGTAACTATTGTGAGCAGGATTGTGATTTTTGTCCATATAGATAGAAAATATAATCGAGAATCATTTATCTGTCTGGCGTCTTTCAATATCGTGGATGGTTTCCGTTTAAATTTAATTTACAAAGCACTCATTTGAAGCCACTGAACGATGCAAACAAATTGCAACGTTGTAACCAAGAGAAGAATGTGGGGAATATTTGACCTTGGCAGACAGACCTGAGTTCATTGATCTCTTACATCTGTATTACGAGAAGAAAGAGCAGTGTGTTAGCGGCGATGTTGCCAGACTGCTGAAAATTCCAACATAATTTTCTAATTAACCGTGCATGTAATGCTAAAACTTAATATACTGTAGGTTTCCTATTCATTTAAGTGTATCCTATCGTCTACTAGTAGAGTAGTAGTAGTAATAGTAGTAGTAGCAGCAGCAGTAGTAGTAGTAATTTCAACTTGTTACGCTTTTTTCGGCAAAGTCTGATAGTGACAATGATAATGATAATGAAGATGATGGTGATGGTGGTGATGGTGATGATGATGATGATGATGATAATAAGTTAGTAATAATAAGAACAATAATAATAATCTTCCAAAACACAGAATTTTACAGTTTTTAATGAAGATTTAGTGTAGAGTAGTTCAGTATCCCTCATAATTGTCATAAAATTAGTTAAAAACCAGACGACTCAAGCTACACACAATGTTTAATTCAAAACAAAGGCACCCTGTATAGAAAATGAACATCTGCGGCATGTACCCTCCAGGGGGCGCTGGATTGTAGATCATACATTATCCAAGCTGCGAATATCGTTATTTCTCCCCTTACTTGACAAAGTAAAATTCCCGTGTTGGTATGAGGTGTTCATATACCGTGGGCCTACTTTCCGGCACTTTTATTTAGGCTATAAAACAATAAAACTAAGCACAGACGATGTTAGGTTAACAAGAAGCAAAGTTTGTGCTGTGCAGGAGACCTTGCAGTGCGTCTCCTAGCGACGCCGAACAAAACGCCAACGACGAACGAAAACTTGGCAACTCCGTCAGGAGTACACAACTTGAAAGCGAAACATTAATTAAATGGAAATCTTCCCTTCTTAACTTCTTCTTATTCTTCCTTTAGGGAGAAAGGGGTTCAACGGGGTGATGCTGCAACTTTCACTCAATCTTCTTTACCTGCCTTTTTGCTATCAAGAGTTTCGCATAAACTTTTGCATACGTCTTCAAAAAAAGAACCGCTTCATCCTGGAGCCGAGGGTTCTGGGAATTAAGGACTCTGGCAACAGACCTCTCATTACAGAGGCATTCCAATTCAAAGACTGGTTTCCGTTTGCAAATGGCTACTGAATTAGGTTTCTACTCAGCACAGTACAGTTCAAATAACTGTCTATGGAAACAACCTAAAATTTTCCATTTCTATAATAAGGAGTCTGGAAAGTTATCATTGCTTACTATATAATTAATCTCCAAGATTTTCTACAATCAGTATCACAGACATATGATTTATTATGTAAACGTGGCTATACTGTTACCTTATTATTATTATTATTATTATTATTATTATTATTATTATTATTATTATTATTATTACTGGGGTTTCGTAACAAGCTGATTTTTACGGTGATGGGTTGTTAGCCCTTCGCCCAACCCCCAGCTGGAGGTGAAAAAAGACCTTTGGGGAGGCCGAAACGTAGAAAGGAAGATAATATTAAAATGGATTTGAGAGAGTGGGATATGACAGAGACTAGATTAATCTTGCACAGGATAGGGACCGATGGCGGGTTTATGTGAGGGCGGCAATGAACCTCCGGGTTCCTTAAAAGCCAGTAAGTATTATTATTATTATTATTATTATTATTATTATTGTCATAATTATTATTATCATTATCATTATTATTGTAATATGTAACTTGCAACACAATTTCTCCAAAAATGTTCTCCAAAAATTGTTCCACAAAGTTTCTACAATTTCGTAAACTAGACTCGCCTACTTTTTAGCTTGATATTTCTGTAATAGCATTTTTCATATATAAATTGATATTTATTTATATACATATGTCTATTTTCAAATTCAAATTCTAGAAACAAATCTGCCTTGTCTTACTTTATATTTCCAAAACAGTTCGTTTTACATTCTAATATGTTATCATTGGAATTATGACCGAAAATCAACTGACCTTGTTTAATATTTCTGTAATAACACGTATCTTAATTAAAATTCAATGTTTGGTCTGCTTTTTGTATTTTAGCATTTTCTTTTACATAATGAATAGCATTGCAACTATTGCTTGAAAGTTTGGTCTGTCTGTTCTCTCTAACATTTCAATAGTCTTCGAATTCATCATCTCATCTGCAACGAATAGCTGGTGATGCCCTTAAATTAAATAACAAAATAGTCGAAATTTGGTACGTTGTTTACCAATAACTTTCGTTTGCGTGCTTTATTTTACATTTTTGTTTTTAAAATTTCATTTATTATAATGACTTGTTTACAGAGACAAATCACATAGTTGCGAGAAAAATGTCGGGCCGTTGCCATGGTTCCTCGCTCCGAGTGCAAGAAGTCCTGGCTTGCTAATTATATCGGATGCTACACGCCGGCTCTCCACGCGTTATTTATACTGCTGGACGGTGAAAATGAAAACTTCTATTTGTATATACAACATTATTACCTGGGGCGCCCGGGGTAATGACGGACCGAACAGCGGGAGGAAATTCACAGCGAATACGAAGCCAGTTAATGATGGCGCCCCCCGGCCCGCCGCGCATGCGCAAGTAGCTTCGGAACAACAACGGCGCAAGTGCAGTCCAAAGGACTAATTAGGTCAACAGCGTATATCTTTATTTATTAACATATTGTATATTTGTTTATTTTCTTTAAAACTTACTTATTTAGGCCTACTTCTAACTATAGAATTACTGGGTTGCATTGTTATTTGTTTATGTATTTTCATATTTATTTAAATGCTTACATCAGTGGTTGCCAAACACCACGAAATTGTGACGTAATAGAAATGCAACCCGCACACCACTATCGCAGGGAGAGGGCTGGAGTGGGTATCTCCTGAGATAATGCAGTGAATAAGAGTGCAGAGACGGACTGTGACCAAAAAACAAAAGCAATGTAATATTCTACTACTTATTGACTACAGGCGTACACACTTTTTTCCATGTTAATATTTTATCCTCATACTCATTATTTTTGTATTATTAATAAAATAAATTGATTTTATTTTCTTATTTACCATAAAAATAACGTGTACTTTAGATCAGCAGATATTTGAAATTAGAAAAACGTATCAGCTGGTCACAAAGTTGTAAATTACACTACATACTTAAAACAGTCGAAATATTTTACTCCGATTAAGACATAGAAGCCGATACTTTTTATTGTTCGTTTATTAATGAAATATTCAAGTTACAGATAAGGGCGTGATAGTCTTCATAACAAGGAGAATAATGACAACGTACATTGTTCTTTTATACTTCATTTAAAATTTTACAACAAATTAGGTCTAAGTATCTCATATTTTTTCCATCTGCACAAAAAAAAAAAAAAAAAAAAAATACTTTTTCTTCCATGCTCCTTAAAATTAAGTTTTTACTTATTATCTGTTTTCGAAAAGACATCGAAACACATTATCCTACACACTTGTAACATTACATGCGTACGTCCGCTGCTGATAAATGTCTTTACTTATATCGAAGTGATGGCTGTAAACAGAGGATGGGGTATGATGCCATGGTTACGCTTGAGTGGAGGCAGGGGCATGTGTCGCGACACAGCTTTTGGCGATCACTGGCTTACATGTTTATTTATTTAAACACTCGCGTAATGTTTTATTTAGAGACATATTTATTTACTTGTATCGTTTTCTTCTTGTTAGCTTAATAATTCTTATGGAAGTAACAGAATAGATTTTTGACAATGTCTGAATATTTTTGGTGAAAAAAACGGCTAATTTAATTGTTCCCACTATTCTAATTCTACCACTGCTCTACCTAAGCCAACACCAATGATCATCTGTGCTTCGAAAACATAATTAAAAAATAAGTACAATCACTGATACAGAAGACACTGTTAATGGGTCACAAGCATCAAAGTGTTTTAAAATAAAATTTCTGAGAGACGCGCCCTATCGCTCAGGGTGATGGGAGAGCGGGGGCGGCTCCAACAAATGACTAACGACGCCCGCTGGTCGCTGTCATCACCGCCGCTCGCCCACAGACTTCAGTCAACAGTTCTTCATCCATGAAGCATCCTCGAGCAGTGTGTCACTAACTTATACCATGAAAAGAATTATGAAAATGATCCTACATCCCATGTTACTGGTGGATTCTAAACTGAAAACACGTTAAAGCATAGGTAACTTAATTTGTTCAATGTAACAGTATTGATACAGTGTCATATTTAATAGGGATCTAGCGGACTGAATACTCTTGTCACATAGTAGTTTTATTGTTTTTTATTTTATTTTATTGGGTTATTTTACGACGCTGTATCAATATTTACAGCAGGTTATTTAGCGTCTGAATGATATGAAAGTGATAATGCCGGTGAAATGAGTCCGAGATCCAGCACCGAAAGTTACCCAGCATTTGCTCGTATTGGGTTGAGGGAAAACCCCGGAAAAAACCTCAACCAGGTAACTTGCCCCGACCGGGATTCGAACCCGGGCCACCTGGTTTCGCAGCCAGACGCGCTGACCGTTACTCCACAGGTGTGGACGTTTTATTGTTGGTGCTGCTGTAGAGAATCCAGATTTATTTTCGAAATGCATACTTCTCATAATATTCCGGAACTTAATACGTACGAGTGGTAGGTCTACAGTTTGACAATCATAAATAAGCAGTAGTGTCGTGCAATGTCCGAATATGAGAGGAGTTATCAAGATATTACAAACTTCGTCCTACTTCATTGGCATTCACCAATACGTAGAAGTGAATCATGTGAATAACTAAAATAATCGAATACGTTGAAAACTGGTAAGAGGCCTTAGTGTTTATTCATGTTTCCTGAGTCTCTGTAGAACCGAACTTCACTTTGCGTTTCTTCAGACTCTTCTATGCCTTATGATTTTACTACTTGGTTATTCAACGACGCTATATCAACTACCTGGTTATTTAGCGTCGATGGAATTGCTGACGGCGAATGAGGCCCAGGTGTCGCCATAGATTATCTAACATTCGCCTTACAGATGGGGAAAACCTCGGAAATATTCAACCAGGTAATGAGCTCAAGCGGAAATAGAACCCACGCTCGAGCCAAACTCCGGATCAGAAGGCAAACACGCCACCGCCTGAGCTACGCCGGTGGTGGCTCCTTATGTTCGGCGCCTTTCTCCTTAGTTCCTCCTCTCCTACACTTTTATGCTTTAGCTGCATAAGAATGTCAGTCACATATTTGCGAAGTTCCCCATAGTAAGAAGTAAAGGTAATTTTTATTATTAATAATGCTAAACATTCACAAAAAATTCGTAGGCCTATAAGCAAATCAAATAAATTAACTGCAGAGCGAACATCGGCGAATATCAAACTTCGCCATACTCCACAAAATGAACCGAACATAGCGTCTGTCATCAACCACGATAATGTGTACTATGGAAATGAAATAATTCATTATATTTATTAACAGGTGAATATTACAAACTAAAATAATGTGCAGTACAAAAATAAATATTTCATTTATAAACAGGTTGGATATTATAAGTTGTAATGATGTGTAGTATGAAAATGACATGATTATCTTTATGGAATTATGGAATTTATTTTATATTATGCTGTTCATTGTGATTTATTTGAATATTATGTGAAGAGTGTAAGCTGTAGTTCGTATAGTAAACATTGTTATGTACTTAAACATAAAGGACCCGAAGACCCAAGCCTTTCCTATATCAACATCGGAAATCCGTAGTGCCCCTAAGATTGCGTAGAGTCTAACTTACTTTTAACTACCGTAAACTGGGCTTCTTCGTTACAGCCAGGGTAACTATGTGACAAACACCACTTTTATGTCTCATTTCAACACTGACTTCACTGCTGATCTCCAATTAGTGCTCCTACCTAGCAGAAAACGGTGGAATCCTAGCAGTAAGAATTTCCCGCCGAAAGTCATCACATTCGTAAGTTACAAGAAGGAAAGTTATTAAAACTTCAAATTTCTTTCTGTGTGGAGCAACAATAATTAATACAGGCGTGAACGTTATGTTATCTCACACAATATTATTAACACGTATTTCCTATAAAAGTGATTAATTTAAGAAAATGCATTCAATTCTAATTTTTGTGCCGAACAGATAAGTTAAGCCAACTTAATAGTGTAACTTCGTGCCGTGCAATTACACAGTCATACCAAAATTCGCCATTTATTAAAGAATTTATGAATGTACGATTACCCTTCCTGAAGTTTCTCAGTTCATTTTGATGAAGTCTGTCAACAAATTCCAAAAAATTAGTATAATAATAATAATAATAATAATAATAATAATAATAATACTTTATTGTTATAACAAATATACTTATTGTTATTATATAATAATCATTCTAGCACTCTCAGAAAGGAAAGAGTCACACTCGTGCTCTGGGGGCATTCCACATAATTTTAAGACATTTTATTAAGTAACAGAATAAAAAGTAAAAAAAAAAAAAAGGAAACGAAAAGAAAAACTCAGATATCACAATAATTGGAACTTTAAATTTTCTCTCTAAACAGTAATTTTTAATTGATTTTTTTAAATAAGGAGCATTAGAAAATTGTATTTCTGGGAACCTAGTTATTATCTTGTTATAAAGCCTTAGAAGGAAGTTGCTACTGTGATTATATGCCTACATTTAGGTTCAGTCGAGCATATCGTCGTTGTTCCTGCAATAACTCCTATGTGCAAAATATAAAATTTTTCAGTAGGATGAAAAAAACACATTTATTCATCCTATGGCAGCCGTACACAGGAGACTGTGAATTCTTACATTTTCCAAACAAAGAAATATAATTACATATAGGAGATTTTATTATTTGCTGTATCACTATTTAAGTTATTTAATAGAGCAAAAATCTGAAAATCAATAAATATGTCACATAGGAGTTTTTGCAGGAACAACGACGATATGTTGTTTCATCTTTTGGTTTTATATTTATGTGAATACAAATTAAATATATTTCGGTTTTTCTGTACGAAATTCAATAAGATATTGTTATAAATTTGATGGATATCAAATACTTTAAATTCTGAATACAACAGCTCTGAGGGACAATCAAGAGCCTTATGACATTTTTATTATTCTTTTCTATAGTAGTGTTATTGGCATGAGGGAGGTGCTATAAGCACTACTCCATACTATAATACCTCATTGTAATATAGCTTGTACTAATGCGAGGCAAATCAATCGTAAAGTATGGATAGTCAAGTAATTTCGTAGGGTAACAAAATAGTGAATAATTTTTCTTAAACTATTGCATAGAAAAAGAACATGTTTATCCCAACGTAAATGTTGGTGGATTATTATTCCGAGATATTTAACTTGAGGAGACTCATTTAGAATAGGACAGTTACAATATTATTAGAAGAACAATTGAAAATAGTATAGTAATATGTTTCCAAATTAGCAAAACAGGTAACACATTGCAGTGCATCATCCTACCCAGTCAACTTCGAGGCATGCCGTAGCCTACACAGTTTCTGGGCCCTCCACGGCACTACAGATGATAGATGAAATGAAAGGAAGCTGGAGTGTGTTTGTGGAATTATGGAACGAAACGGGAGTGCCCCGTGAAAAACCCTCTACATTCTACAACATATATTTTTTCCAACACAAATTCCATCTCGACCTGACTTGGGTTCGAAACCGGGGCTCCTGGATGGAAGTCCAGCGCTCTAGCTCTTGAGTCACAAACGCGGCATACAAATGCAATATTAATCAGAGAACCGGCATGTCAGAAAATCAAAATTCAATTCAGTTCAATGTTATAGAGCCTTACTTAAGGGGTTAGGTACAGCTGTCAAAAAAAAAAGTGGCCGCACTCGTGAACAGCGAATATTTTCAAAGTCCACTTCGGGTCGCGGCGATGTTACACGATGCATGTGCTTGTACAAGCAGTTCCGGAACTATGAAAGTGTTCCATATCTGCGCCTCGTAGATCAGCGGTAGAGTGCTTGTTTAATGATTCAAAGGTCGTGGTTCGGGCCTTCTTCAAGTTTTCATTTTATTTTTTAATCGTTCTTTAGCGATGTAAATGATATTCAAATTATAATTTATATCCAGTTATCGTTCTTTATGGATATCACGTTATTTATATTATGTTATCGTTCTTTAGAGATATGAATAAAATTCAGGTCATCATTTGTATTCTGTTATCGTATTATAACGATATGAATAATAATTATTATTGTATCTCCAATGGGGTTAGCCCTATTTTACATATGTATGTTAGGGCTATAGTTTTATACACAAAAAAGATAAGAATAAAGAGAAATGGAAAAGAAAATTAAATTAGCTTACGCCATGTAAACAAAACATAAACAATCCGTAAATCAGGCATTGCGATTGCAAAACAAATATCAGGTATCAATTTGAAACATACAAAAACATTAACAACACACATACGTAACACTTCTATAACACAAATATGCAGCTTTCCGTACCATACATCATAAATTAATACACAATAGTAACACAAACACAATCAAACTATAATTACGACATTGCGACGACATCAAGCATCCCATAACTGACTCACATACATAACAAATCAAGCATCCGTTACAACACATACACTTCAACATAGTAACCACACTTTTAAAAGTTACAAATTTGGCTCCAAGAAGAATAAATAGGACACTGTTACTAATTACTATTCTTCTACAATTTCTTATATATATCTGTAATAAATCTGTGAAATTCCGATATGAATAATATTCACATTTTTTATATTGTTATCGTTCTTTAGCGATTTAAATAATATTCAAGTTATCATTTATATTCTGTTTTCCTTCATTAGCATTATAAAACAATATTCAAGTTATTTATATTGTTATTGTTCTTTCGCAATATATTAATTAAACAAACCGATATTTATCATTTATATTCTGTTATCGTTCTTTAGTGATACTGTATAAATAATATTCAAGTTATTTATATTGTAATCGTTCTTTAGCGATATAAATAACATAAATTTAATATTAGGTTTGGAAAAATCCAGTTGCATAATACTGGTATTAGTTTTTCTTTTTGTATTATTACATTATACTATCTTGAACCACAATAAAATGAAAAGGAGTAACGAGGAATTGAACCTGAGACGTTGACATCTAAATTCCGACGTTCGTCCGCTGAGCTACGAGAGCAAAAGTGTGGAAACATTTTCGGAAAAATTGGCCCAATCACACTCTAAGATTTTCTGATGATTCGTAGAAGCTAGTCTAGGATGCGGGGAGCAAAGGCTAATTGAGATTTCCCAGTCTCTGACCGGGTCAAACATCCTGATAGAATTAATATTTAACCCTTGCCGTGACTTTCGGTGAAGTCCGGAGGCCCAATTAGTCAAATCCACTCTCCTCATCTCCACGCTTGGGCCCCCTGGAATTTAATAAGATGCGAAAGAGATAGTAGTGTGCGGAAAGCAATGGGATGTTACCGCATTTAGGCCTATCCTTCCCAAGAAAACTGCAAACATGAACAAAGGAAGCTTTTAATAGAAGAAGAAGGATCTTCTGCGGACCTCTGGAAAAAGAACTAAGGAAGAGACTAGTGAAGTGCTTTGTGTGGAGTGTGGCATTTTAAGGGGAAAGAACATGGACATTACGACGAAATGAAGAGAAACGAATTGAAGCATTTGAAATGTGGATGTGGAGAAGAACGGTGCGTGTAAAGTGGACAGACAGAATAAGAAATAAAATTGTGTTTGAAAAAGTGAGTGAAGAAAGAATGATGCTGAAACTGATTAGAAAGAGAAAAAGGAATTGGTTGGGTCTCTAGACGACATTAGGATACGTGGATCATATGCGGAGACTAAGAGGAAGGCAGAAAATAGGAAAGATTGGAGATTACTGGGTTTGCAATGAAAGACCTGCCCATGGACAGAACATTTATGTGTGTATGTTCAGAATGCCTGGAATATCGTGTCTAAGAACAGTCGCTATTTGCAAAGACTAGTCAATTCCATGCCCACTCGACTGCAAGATGATCGAGATAAGAGGAAGATAGACTAAATATTGAATTGTGGCTTTTTGTTTTGTTTTTTGAACGCTTAATTGTTTGAATGTTTTAAGGCCGACGCCAGTAAATTTGTTATGTTTATGCCACGAAAGATATTTTATTGAGAATAAAATATTTTTTCTTTCCATTTGCAGCCACAATATCATAATGATAATGATAAAGTCATGGCATAATATATTAATGAACCTGATGTTAATTACTAAAATAATCATAAAAGAGAAAGGAGCCATTATGTCTAGTTTGTCTCTCTCAAAAACAGAACAAAAAAGGACATAAAAAGCACGAGGTTGTAGTCGAACGCAGGATCTCATGAATAAGGGGCCTGAACACTACCATTATGCTATCGAATAACACACAGTATACTTCAATTATAATTGTAGATATCAGGCAACGTGTTCCAACAACATGTAACATCGCCTGTCTCCGAATTGTAGCGAAGATACTCGAAGGGAACTTTGTTTCAGGAGAGCGGCTTTTTTTTCTTTTGACAGCTGTACAGCTTACAGCAGTAAAATGTTTGGAAATATTCAACATTTTTTCCCTTCATTACTGTATCTTGTACAATAATGAAAATTGGTATGTGTAAAACACTGTCCTTCTACTATATGAAAAAAAATATTATTACGATTAAAAAAATATTTATATATTTTTTTTTTTCAAAATTCAAAATAGTGGCAGTTTACTGTGCAGTGATGAAGCGTTTCCCTCATAACTCGTAAACTTCTTCATGTTCTCTCTCTTTTATTTTATTGCTGAAACTCATGTTTATAATACCATGCTCTTTCAACTACATTCCTTAATAAATTATAAGGTAGAGAAGTGATCTTGCATCATATTGTAGATATGACATGCATAAATACACACAAAAAATTTCATCACAGAATGTTGGATAGTTTTTTAGTTATGTGGGAAACGCTTCATCACTGCACAGTGAACTGAATTTGAAAAAAAAAAAATCGAATAACTTTATTTAAATCGTATATATATATATATATATATATATATATATATATATATATATATATATATATATATATATATTTCGTATAGCAGAAGGACAGTGTTTTACACACACTAATTTTCATTATTGTACAAGATACAGTAATGGAGGACAAAATGTTCGTTATTTCCAAAATTTTACTGTTGTAAGCTGTAAATGTTATGTTCAACGTAACTGCAGACACTATAACATGACAATAGACATTCACACTCAATGATGACGGTTCATTTTCGTATGCAGGTCCACTTCATACGATGGACACTATTTAATCCACGTTCAAAGTATGCTATGAGCACATTCTATCTAATAATAGCCTATACCTATAATGAATGTATTCTAAATAATACAAATATGGCAACATAAAGACTAGTGATGCAATTCTCTCGCGCTTCGCTACGGTTGAACTTTAAATTAGAGAGAGACAGGACATGTTCAGGTCAGCACTTTTTCAGTGGTGGACTTGCTCGTTCGAATATAAAGAAATCTGAAAATAAACGTGACTCTGAATAAATACGCCACTGATGAAGGGCGTATGTCTGTTTACGCGTGTGATACAAAAAATGCGAACACGTTTACAATTATGATAGTGGAGTAATGGTGTAATTAAACTCAACGTACGCATATGTTGATAAATCTGTCGAGACGATTGGATTGAGCTGGTTGCGCGAATTATTTTATATGCTGCACCTTTTTCATGAATGTAAGCCACTTCATCCTCACACACCCCTTCAGGCGTGGTGATTAAGTTATATATATGAGGAAAAGCGATTATTTCTAACTCCCTCCCCCCCCCCCTGTGATCTGTGGGAAAGGATGGGGAGAGAAGTGAGGTCGGGGAGAGAAAAGTGTTAGAAAATCATCTGAAATCCATCGCGGGAGAGAGAAAAGTCCAAAGAGATTGTCCGAGATCCCTCACCCGCGCAAGAGAATTTCCATTCCATCCCCTCATTACCGAGACGCTAAATGAATTCGCGCAGGCAAACAGCTACCCGCACTTACGTGAAGAACGAATTCAGTTTCTAGTTATTTAAGACTCAGGTTGTTATGGAAATGAAAAAAGAAAAGAAGGCAGACATTTCGAGATGCTCAATTTGTGTATCTGCACCAACGTGAATAAGACTGTGTAATGCTAATATGTTGTTATGGAAATAAAAAAAAACAGAAAGTGATGTTTTTTATGATTCACATTACATTATTGAAATAAATGAAACTCCATACAGACGTAGCACAAGAGGATTTAATAATTATGATAGAGACTAAAGAATCAACCAACCCCCTCCGGGACCTGCAAGCTGGCAGGTAGTCTTTTCATTCTAAGAACTCGGTTTCGATCCCCAGCTTCGACTACAATAATACTTGTGGTGAACAAGATTCGGGCAAGATTCCACTTCATTAAAAATATAGAACAGACGAGCATAGATAATGCCAGATTAAGCTGGTTTACATAATTTAAAAGTTACTCTCACGACCAAGTACCGATTCCAGTCGAAAATGCTCAGTTGGTGGTATACTGGTGTATTAATTCATGTATACAGCCAGACAGACCGGGAGACGCATGCCAAAAAGAGCTTTTTTGACGCAAGGAATCTTTAATTTATTTTTCTGGGAAAATCTCTAAATATGATATGCATCATCATAACACAGTACTTCGCTTTATACATCGTATAATACAAATGCTGAAGGAAGGGTACGGGATAGCGTAGCGTTAAGGCTTTGCACTATAGGCCAGAAGATTGCGAGTTCGATTCCCGATGGAGTCAATAATTTTTCGCATCGACCCCATCCTTTCCGGCCCTGCGGTTCAATCACCACTAACAGAATTGAGTTCTAGCACAGTCTAGTATATACAGTCACGAAGCTCAATAGGTAGTAAATACGCATCCAAAGATAGTTACTAACCACTAGGATCACTAATATCGCCTCATTACAGACAGTGCGAAATAGTACTTGCACAGTCTATTGTTCCTAGCACCACCAACAACTCAAGCTTCGTGACTGTATATACTAGACTGTGGTTTTAAAATATTCCCTTAAGGACAAAATTGGCTAGCATGTAGAACTGACATCCGTACTGTTACTCAATGCCGATTATCTCCTAATGTGAGAGTTTTAACATTGCGCCATTCTACGGAACCCATAACAGAATAGCTTTGCTTTTTATGACAAAAACGTTAAAGAATAGACCCACGAAGTGCTTCTGAAATTCTTAATAAATAAAATTGATTTGAGGTAGATTTTCCCTGAGTACTTCGGTTCTCTTTCGACTTTCCTTCCTCAAAACTTTCCTCGGAAAATCCTCATTAATATTTTGTATGGACTAAGCGACAGCGTGATAGGTTTTCTCCAACAACTTAGGTTCTCCTGCGTCTTTCCTTCTACCATTGTCATCTCCCCTGACTGGCCTCTGTTACCTGAAACTCGGGGTTGCAATAACGCCAAGAAGTGAATACCGGGTCTTGATCCCGCTTACTCTAAGCCAGGCGGCATTGTAATGCGGGCTTATCGCCGCGCGCCGGAAGGACGATGACTGACAGAGGATTTGGCAGGTTCGAGAGGGCGCGGCGTTGCTCAGCGTCGCTATGGAAACCTGCGCTTCACATTATTGTAATGTGCGGGATCGAGCTTGTGTCTGTATGGGATTCGCCATCATTTCCATAACACCACCTTCATCCCAACTTGGTAGATGGCTTCTCAACTCTAGAGCCGAGATTCGATTCCAGGGCCCTATTTCTTGAAACGACTACTGTAACTAGTAAAAAGTACCAACTTGTTAGATTTTTATGCTTCCTAAACACAGAGACAAGTTTCTTATTACAAGGAACAATTGACAAGCAAATTTTACTGGTGTGATCAGAGTTCTATTTCTTGAATAAATTTAATTACTTGTCACAATTAATTGTGTAATGTAATATTTTATTCTGTCTGGGAGAATAAAGGCTATTCTCTACTACTCAACCAGTATAACAGAAAATTACAGTAGAACCTCTATTATCCGTGGTAAGGGATGGACTCAACGGTTAATCGAAAAAATCGGATAATCCATACCGTGAAATATATGTAATTTCCTCCTTGGTCTTGTATTTAACTCGCTATGAAGTGGATCAGAAGTTCATTTATTTAAGTCTGGTTGTCAACGACGGGTTTTTAAGGGACAAGGAAGCCCTTTATAATGATTGTCTAAGGAAAGATAGGAATAAAGGAGGTCTCATGTTGTAGACTTACATACTTTTTTACACTTTAACCTTGTTTTATTATTAAATCGCGCAGTTGTAACTCCAATCTCGTATTCTGATGCGAGATGAGCCACAGTTTCTCTTTCTTAAACCATTCAATTATTATTATTTTTTTTTTTCGATACTTCGCACAACACGTTTTCTGTTAACACCCGTGGAAGACATTTTATATACAAGTTATATTACAGAACGGCAATTCGAACAGTAGACAATGCTTTGTAACGATAAAGGCTTGTAATAACACTCTCTGGTCAGCGCGTCTGGCCGCGAAACCAGGTGGCCCGGGTTCGAATCCCGGTCGGGGCAAGTTACCTGGATGAGGTTTTTTCCGGGGTTTTCCCTCAACCCAATACGAGCAAATGCTGGGTAACTTTCGGTGCTGGACCCTGGACTCATTTCACCGGCATTATCACCTTCATTTCATTCAGACGCTAAATAACCTAGATGTTGATACAGAGTCGTAAAATAACCCGATAAAAATAAAAATAACACTCTCTAGTAAAAACATATGTAGAACCTACTAATATGATGTATAAAACAGTAGTCCATTAAGTTATTTATTTCTGAAGAAAAAAAAAAACAAGAAATTGTCGGATAATCCGCCAATCGATTAATAAGGCGACGGATAATCGGGGCTCTACTGTAGGCCTACTGCATTGCTACAAGCAAAACATAGTCCTATATGTTAACATACCTTCCCAACACACCAATAAAATAATAATAATAATAATAATAATAATAATAATAATAATAATAATAATAATAATGTCTAAACTAAAATAAAATTAACTTATTCATGATTATAATTATAACTTTAATTTGACTGCGCCCGTCGCTTAGCCTATTCTTGAAAGTAGTTATGTCTGGCAGCCCATAATCTTCCGAGGCAGAGAATTCTATTGACGAGGGACTGAGATAATAAAAGAGGAAGAATAGTGCTATGTTCTCTGATGAAGAATTGCTAGGATTTGGCTCTCCTGTAACCTCGTGTTTAGATATAACTTTTAGATTATCTTGACAAGTCCAAGACGTGTGGTCAAACTTACGGTCATTCTGTAAGTCTAACTTCAGGAGCAGTGAAGGAGAAATAGTAGCTAGGAAATGTGGTTAGTGATTCAAAAGGGTATTTGTAATATGAAACCCTAAATGGAAACGAATGTAGAGATAAAGAGTTGTTTATTCTGATCTGCAAAATAGACATGGATTTAACGAGAAAGCCAGGTTATTCTTAACAAAAGTGAAGTTGCTTTTAAGTGTAATTGGATGTAAATTTAGACTGAACACTAATCGAATTAGGCTAATGCTTCATCAGTCAACAGAGAAATTTCTTTCCATTTTTTTTTTCGTCTTTATGCACCAAAAGTAACATCTTATTCTCTGATTTTATGAAGCAATGTTGTATTGTGATTTTCCATCTTACTTCTGATACTTGTCAACAATTGGCAGTCAATTGATAGGCCTAAGCTTGTCAAAAAATTTTAAGAAACAAAATTTATTCAACTTGTCACTTATTTACGATTTCCTTCTCCAGTTGGCACTAGTCAAAGTAGTCGTTTTAAGAATCAGGTCCTGGTAGACCCTTTAAGACAAGTGCCAATGAATCTTTGAGAATAATTTAGACTCGTCAAAACACACACTGTACGACAATGTTTGATTATTATCACAACGTCATTTCATGTCAATAGCTTCTGTAGTTGTAAAACATTGTTAAATAACTAATTATCTCAAGTATGGTTAATAATTAGGCCTAACAATAGATGATGAAAGGAAAGCGTATATAGAAAAATTGCTTCAGCGATTTTTAACTCCCAAACTCTCACGGCATTTGAGAAAGGATTAAAAAAAAAAAAAATTCGCACTAAAACGAAAGTACAAGTAGGAAGCCAACAAACTCATTCATTGTGCAAATAGGAGTCAAGAATAAAGTGAAATGGAATTGAAGTAATCTTACGAAATCTACTCCGCAGGCACTATGTACACTTAGCGGCAAAAGAATGGGCCGGCCGACAATTTCTAAGTTACAGAGACATAACATTGCGCACGCGCGTCTCGTCAAAGCTGTAGTTCACTACGTAACACATAATTAAACCATTTAAATTTGCTGTGTTTTGTTTAAGAGTCTAAAATATGTAATAAAATCGAATGGCGGGTTGATTCTAGATACACCAGGGCCCTTGAATAGTGAAATAATAATAAAATTGATAAATACAAAATCAACCGGAGCGAATATGAACAGGAAAACCACGTATTATGCCGAACTGATAGCAACACTCACAGTAGCGTAAGACGTTACGGCATTGGTATGTTGAACAAGTTAATAGTAGTAGCGCAAGGTTCGAATCTCCCCCAATCTTCTTTTTTTAATTACAAATTTTCCTTCATATGTGTATCGCAAAGCTATAATTATGTGGCGATATCTCTTAGAATAGTACCAAACTCTAATAAATAAATAAACCTCCCTCTCTCTCTCTTTCAAGCAATACTGCTATCTGTTAATACAACGGAAAACGATATCCAGAAGGAACACTTTTCTTCCAGCAGGATAATCACCCGATACACACCGACAATCGGATTCAAAGATGGTTTACGAGGAGGCGTGATGTCGACCCAGTCGACTGGCCTCCAAATTCACCAGATATGAATCCGATTCAAAATTTGTGGGCTGCAGTCAAAAGGATCCTACGCTCTATTTGGGCAGAACAATCACCCTTTCGGACACCTGAGGAATTGTGGGACAGAGTTCTAGATGCGTGGGAGGAGATGGCCAAGAATTTTAGACCTGTTCCATAATCTTGTGGACTCCATGCTGCGCAGAATGAGGGCAGTTGTTGACGCAGGTGTTTTGTGGACGAGATACTAGTCCCCACCACAGGCCTTGTTTTGTTAATACATTAAAAAATTGTTTTCTTTTTGTTAATTTAATTCTTATTTGTGTTTGATATGCGTCCGGTTTTTTAGGATGTGAAACAAGTATTTTTGTTTATACAGGCCAGGTCTCACCTATTAATAGCCCACAGGTGATGGGCAATAATATTTTTACAAGGCAGGCATAACGAAGTTTGCAATTCATTTTGTATTTCAGATTGTCTGGTAATATCATAAAATAATGTTATCAATTTCAATCAAAGACACAACTATCTGCAAATATTTATTTGCTACATGAATATAAAGTATATATATATATATATATATATATATATATATATATATATATATATATATATATATATTCTATATTCATGTAGCAAATAAATATTTGCAGATAGTTGTGTCTTTGATTGAAATTGATAACATTATTTTATGATAACGAAGTTTGTTAACAAATACCATTTCACATTTAAACTAATAAATTAAGTAAAAATTAAAATAAAAAATAATAATTTTACCGTACCAGGAGGCGAACTCACAACCTCTGGTACAGATGTCAGACTTCTTACCACGGGGCTACACACGGATGACTTTCAATGAAGAGACACCACAGCAATGCCTTGCAGTGGGTTACGTTTACACGAGTGAACCGCGCGATAGAACTTAGCTTTTCTATCGACCAAGAGTCTGCCCATTCTTTTTGCCGCTAAGTGTACATCAAAATTCTTATAGGCCTGAAAAATACCAAGAAAAGTTATGATGAAGCATTAAACAGACGACGACCTTACTCGGAGAAAATATGCATCACAGCCATAAGAAATATCATAAAATATTCCAAAGGGAGCTATGATGAAGTAAAATTCGCCAAAAACAAACTGAAGTTCTCACAGAAGATGAGGAAATACGTGTTATTATTGGCTTAGGCCTAATGTGAAAACATGATGAAATACTTTTGTTGCGTAACTAAAAAATTGCATTCAATATAAGTTGCACCATGGTTGAGTACCTGTATTATGACAAAAGATTCCAACTCACAAATGCAATAATTATAAAAACATTCAAAAGTAATTCTGGGAATCTGAAAGCGTGTACTTACCAGGAATCAGATCTAGACCGTTTAATGTAAGTCTTAAGTGCCGCGTTAGGATATTTTTGATTGCTGCTTGTTAATTGCAAAATTCCACCACAACAAGATTCCATTATGGAAACTGTCTAAGACGTGCATTTACTAAGAAAATAATTCCAATCAGTTTCGACCCGATATTTAGGTAGAATATTATCCTTATTTTCAACTGAAACCAAAATGAGGTATATTACTGTTAATAATAACATTGAACCAAAAATTTCAGTTGAGGAAATGTGTAGAACAAGTAAAAGCTGCTAACAACTAATCACATCTCAACAGTTCCATAATAGAGTTAATAACCAAATTAAAATAATTATGGTTAATTACTGCTTGATTTATTGCCTTCACGCAAATCACAGCACAGGTTGAAACGTGTTCAGCGGACACATCTTATACTACCAGTTTCAGAGCCGTGCATGGACTTTACACACGGCATGTCCACATGAATCGGGCTCCAACACCATAAACAAATTTCAGACAGACCACAAACCTCTTTAAGGTAACGCAATGTGCACCATGCCATTAGGTGTGCATTCAACATTCAGCTGTTGAATGGATTCAGCGCCATTGTTAGGCCAGGGAATCCCATCAGAGCAAGATAAACCAGAGGCAAAACAAGTGAATGCACTCAGAATCCCAAAGCTGCGGAATCTGACCTCCAGAGGTCAACTCTGTCGCCTACAGCAACTTTCTTGTATTCACTTGGTAGTAACATGAGAGCTAGCAAGAGCATCACCACAGCGAGACAGAAAAAATTACGAAGCGAGATACCTCGAGGACGGTTAGTATATTAGCAACCACGTACAGTTAAAATAAATTGTACTAACACCACGTAACAAGACTGACTCTTAAGGTTCAATTGTAAATTAATAACGCACATAAAATGAATTTAATAGCTAGCTTATGTATTGTGTCAGTTTTATAGCCGAATTTTATTCACAATGGATATGTAGTAGCTAAGGGATAGCCTACTTACTCGTATATCAGTAATCAAACTCATTTCCAATTCAAAGTTGCCCCACATTCAAATAAGTGCGTACTCATTCCAATAAGTGAGCTAGGGTGCACACTTACATGTTATTCATACTGATTTATGATCAGACTAGTAGTTCAGAAAATAATGACTTTGCAGAATATTTTAATTTTATGCCGGACATACATTGAGCAAATAAAAATACTTGGCCTATATTAAGGATATGGAGAATCTCTTAGGCGTATGTGATGAACAGAAATTCAAGAAGCGTTTGTGTTTTGACCAATGGACTGTTGTGAACGTTTTGATCTCACAGAATATCACCAACAAATACGAAGCTCTCCTCTATGTAAATGATTATTGCTCTGAAGTTCTGAGCAACTTCTTCCTTTTACGTGAATATTTACAATGGTTATAGGCCTATTACTACAGCCTTCAGGGCGCACCGTTAGCCGAACGGCTAGAGCAGCGCCCTGGGCGTAAAGGGGAAGGACAAAGGAAAGGAGATACCCCTGCCCATGTCTTTTTCACTTAGTCCGTTTTAGAAACAAACACACAGTTAGGCAGTGTGCATCAGTGATGGATTTTAAGCGATCAACGAGAGCCAAAAGCTCTGATGCCTGCCTTTTACAATCCGTCACTCAGCAAAGCTTGGCTATAGTCCGGATCTACTTACTTAATACCCTAAGAATGAAATCTAACCATTTATCCCCTATTACTACATATGCTGGTGGATTATAGTGATTTTCTAGCTCTCAGGTTAATTTTCATTTACCAACTTCGTTTCGAATTTCGGGTACTGACAAATACTACAACTAGCAGTTATTTTCTAACTGTTAATTGGCAGCAATAATTTCGGTTTGCAGTAAAGAAAACTCATGAAAATGCAAGTACCTAAGCTTGTAAATAAATAATTAATTAGTAATACTGGTATTAATATTAATATCAATACACAATTCAGTTCTGTTGTGTTCTGATTTCAATTCAACTCTGTATTCAGCTATATTCAGGTAAGTGCAATTAAATAGTTAAAGACCTACTTGGTATGAAACAAGGACAGAAATATATTTCACATTTTAATTAATTTCTTTCTGGTTTAGATTTTTATTAAAATATCCAAGACAGAAAATAACATGGTAGCGACTTCTCCAAAAAAGAAAGTGCTTGTAAGAATTTTAAGTAGGCTGTACATTTCAAAGTGGTATTCTGTTTTCGGAATTCATACTAATCATTTCACGTGATCAAAGTAAATACATTTTAGGTTAGATCTTAAGAATCGTAAACTGTTTAGTCAAAGCAATGAATTTCATGTTGTCAGACAAAATAAATTTTAATATTAGGTCATGCTAATTCTAATTACCAACATAGGCTAATATGAGAGAAGTCCAGGAGGAAAATAAACTATTTTATAAATTATTGAACCATTTAGGAAACACCTTGCATCATAAAGATGAGATGTGGTGAATAAGAAGGCATTGTTATTGTTAATATTATATAATAATAATAATAATTATAATTATTATTATTATTATTATTATTATTATTATTATTATTATTATTTCAGTACGTAGCATTCCGATTTTACTCTCTTTGGTGATATTTGGTATTAGTTGGTAACACTGAAGAGACAGCCAAATTAGACTTTTAGGAACTACATTTACATGATCCTCAATATACCTGTATACTCGTATCGGTCCGAAGCATAACTGTCTCTGCCAGGGAAGGTGGAGTAGGGAGTTAAGGGATAGTCTGAAGTGACTCAATCGAGTTAATAACGTCAAGGCCTGGGCTAGAGCGACGGCGTTATATGTTAATAATCTGGGTTTGAATCGCGGCGTGTCCAACTGGAATTTGTGGTGAACAAAGATGATAATAGGTTTTCCTAGGGTACTCCCATTTCCCCTATCGACATTTCAACATTGCTCCATAAAATCTTTCATCATCATCATACAATATTACGTAGTACGCCTCCATGGCCGGAGGAATTACAAGCTTCATGCTTCGGCGTGTCGCTCCCTAGATGGGGGCACGCCTGGGCGAATCAAGTTGTGAAATTTTTACGGATTTTATTAATTTATTATAATATATATATTTTTTCTTCCTTTTCCAGTTAGTTTGTGCGAATTTATATCGTGTGTCAGCCAAAAGTGTGCCTTTCTGCTGAATTTAATATTTTCCTAGAGTTCTTATTTGTTATTTATTTATTTATTTATTTATTTATTTATTTATTTATTTATTTATTTATTTATTTATTTATTTATTTATTTATTTATTTATTTATTTATTTATTTATTTATTTATTTATTTATTGTTTTTTAGTTGTCCAATATCTTATTGGTATTGAATGCCAGTATACTAGTGTGTGTACATTATACGTCAGAAACGTGAGTTTTTTGTATGTTTTGTTACATTTTGGTATTTGAATACCAAATCCTGCAGATGAAGCCTTAATTAAACAATGCACTAATAACAGCTGATCCATAGTCTGCTTGTCCAGTAAAATAAAATCTGAACCAGAAGACCGTGACATCACAGAATGCTATGCTACCATATATCATAATGCTGTGTCACTCACTGTGAGTGTAAAGCTTATATTATAGCCTAAGTGTTGTTTATGAAATAGAAACATATATATATACTCATCACTTATAACTTAAGCATTCCACTCATTAGTAGGCCTAAGTGTTCACTAAAAATTCGGCCTTTGATATTAGCAACATTTCGTATGCCAGCAACCACAGACAATTAATATAGATTACGTTAATGCTACATAATACGACTGATTCTTAAAGTAAGTAGGATTTATGCGCACGATCGTGGTTTTTACGAACGGCAAACCTGCGCGACTTTGCAGTTGCATACACCGCTAGGGCGGGGGCTTTGCTATAGAATACACAGTTATATTTATAGCCTACCGTTAACTGAACAGTTAGAGCGTTGGCTTTTCACTCCAGTGACCCCAGTTCACACCCTTATGAGTAGAAGTGAAATTTAAATTGAAAAATACGTGTTCAATAGGTTTTCTTGGGTTACTCCAGCTTCTTCTACCATAACTCCATCTGACATCCATGAAATGAAATAGAAAAGTATTTTTAGATAAGTCCATGTATCTGATGATACGCTGCAGAATATCAAATTACCCACTAGTGGGAGTTGATTCAGTGAACCTAATGAAGTCACACACAGAAGTGACGTTTATTAGGCCGAATAAATAAATTAGTAGAAAAAAAATAGTTTTTATACTATAGACTCTATATTTGTTCCGTTCCCATACTGTAGTCAATCTCTCCTAACTCTTGGTGTGCAGATCCAACTACGATAACTTAAACAAAATGTTTTTAAGGACTGCAAAATCCAGATATAAATCGAAGGAAGTCCTGGAGTGTTGTCAATTTAGCGACTTTATCGCTAGATCTTGCTATTTTCAACAATTTTCCAGCGACAACATTAATTAAACTTCTGTACTATTTAATTATAATTTAGCGACGTTTTAAAGTGCCGTTAGCTACAGGAATGAAAATTTTCTCCACTGATAACAGTAATTTAGCGATTTTTCACTGCTGTTTAACGATTTTTTCACAAACTCATTTGGCAACGCTGGTCCAAGGACTCTTGAGATGATGGAGTGGTTACTCTTCTCAGAATAATTATGTAAGAAAAGTATCAACTCTATAAAATCATAACCCAAATTAACTTGCATCACTGTTAGTCATATAATTAAGGACGCGCAGTTGTGCCGCTGTTAAGGTGTTGCACAGCCACCCGGAAAGTTGTGGATTCGATCATAGTTTTTCTCCAATGAACTAATCCCTTCGACAGCGCTTTGGCCCTGGGGTTCATTCAGCCTCTAACGGAAATAGTACCAGTCCCTACCAGAGGTATTTCCTTGGGCGTAAAGGCGGCAAGCACGTAGGAATAGCATCGCTATTACCGCTTAAATGACGTTTTTCTGCAAAGATGGCAGCCGTAACTTTCAGGGATCCTGTAGGCTTTCATCGCCTGTAATAGGGATCGTTACTAAAGTATGGTATGGTAAAGTTTCCTAATGCCGAGATACCCCTAATCCCGTGATACATTTTTAAAACTGAGTGTCAGTCAAAGCTTTGCCGTTTGATTGTAGCGCCAGATATCTTTCTCGAAAGAGTGCATCTTTCAGCTACTTTAGAGACATCAGTGAACTTCATAGCAAGATACCCAATCCCGTGATAGTCAGTGAAAAAAATGTATCATGGAATTAGGGGCATCACGGCATTAGGCAATTTTACCCTACTTACAAGTGCCATCATTAAGGTAAATATCTGTAGTCGAAGACCCCTTATGCAACTCTTCAGTTTTTGGGCCGTATTTGTTGTTTGTAGTACTTGTAAGGAGTTTCGAAGCGTTGGAATATTGTCTCACTGCACAGTTCAAAACCAAAAACTCTAATTTTTAAATTCAAACTCCCGTAATGCCGCACTTTGACTATTGTGACGTCTTATTCACTTGACTTATGCACCGAACTCTCGAACAAAATTATGTAAGGTGTTCAGTGTGCAATGTCTGACGATACGATCATATTTCACAATTTTCCAAATCTATCTCTACGACCCCAGAGCTTTAGGGCCTACACTGTTTTTCTCTTTTATTTCGAATTCTGCGCGCTTCAACCTCAAGTTATCTATCGTCTCGTCTTGTGCATTTATGTTCCAACCACAACCTAAATACTCGATCTCAGATCACATAGCTGCTTCTGGAAAATTTTTCTTTCGTGGGATAAACCCTTTTACCTGAACACCACTGATACGAATTAAAAATAATGCACTGATTTCTTTCTCTTCCTGTATTTAAAGATCCTTTTATGGGAGGGAGAAAACCATGCAATGCCCTTCAGATTAATAAGGGTCTGTGTCCAAAGTCTTTGATACTAGACATAATATTGCTTCGGGGGGTTGAAAAAGAAATGAGAGTGGGTGGGTCATAAGAGCAATATTTACTGCTCCCACGCAACGACAATTTCACCCTCCCACACCCTTGAATAAAGAGTGCCGCCAATCTAATGATGTAATATGAAACTTTATTTTCGAGTTTACCTGTTTATAAAAATTATAATTATACCCTGTGCAATGCTGGGGTGGGGGTGGGGGTACACCGCACCCACTGATGAAGAAACCGTTCAACAAATAAATTAGAGGTGTGCCGCCCCCTCCCGTACCCCTCGTTAGCTGCCACCGGCGGGCAATTAGGCCTCACGCCTGTCTGTCTGTCCGAGCATGTATTTAACTGTCAGTTGGGATTATGGTTATTAACAATGGCCGGCCCCCATTGTATCGGCGCGCTGGCAACCAGCATCACCTGGACCAGTGCCTGCAATAGTGGCGTATGGAAGCGGGAACATAATGTTCATATCTTTAGGATGCTACTTAACTCTAGACAGAAAGCGAGATGTAAACATTAGTTAGGAAATTATGTGAAATTTATAGTATGAGGGTTTCCACGAAGGACATTTTTCTTAATTTTTAACTTATAAGTACAAATTTGGAAACTAATTTTTATCGTTGTTTGCCAGTATTTGAGCCTTCCCGCTCATATTCTGTACATTTCACTTTTCTCCACCAGATGACACAGCTGTAGCAATATATGAAAATGGACGATGTCATCAGCGTTGATCTGAAGCACCGATGCGTAACAGAGTTACTGAATGAAAAGCACAGTGACTCCATTGAAATGCATCAGCGCTTGAAGAAATGTTATATTATGAAACAAAAAGTTGATACTGTCACTGACTGAGGAATATCGTGAATGGGAAAGATATTTTAATGAAATCTGCAGCAAGTGTTGAAATTTGAAGAGTAGATTAATGACACAGAGGTGAAACATTTAAGAAAAATCTCTTAAAAATATGTAGACGTTAGTTTTCTGCGAAGGCCGAGTTTAAATATCACAGGCAAGCATAACATGAAAAACTACAATCAGATAGAATCCAATCACATTTTCTTTCATATATTGAGTTTAATGTCTATTTTGCTGTTCAATAACTTTCGCGTTGCCATTTTATTAATATTCTTTAATTGGTTCACAAATATGCAAACACGTTTCTCATGCTTATGTATCAAACTAGTGACATCCATAGTCATAATTTTGTTTATACACGAGATATGTTTAAGGGGTTAAGTACAGCTTACAGCAGTAAATTTTTTTGAAATGTTCAACATTTTTTCCTCCATTACTGTATCTTGTACAATAATGAAAATTGGTATATGTAAAACACTGTCCTTTTGCTATATGAAAAAAAAATACTTCTACGATTTTTTAAAAATTATATATATATATATATATATATATATTTTTTTTTTTTTCAAAATTCATAATGGTGGTAAATCACTGTGCAGTGATGAAGCGTTTCCCTAATAACTCATAAACTTGTTAACTTGTTAACTTTATGTTCTCTCTCTTTTATTTTATTGCTGAAACTCATGTTTACAATATCATGCTCTTTCAGTTACATTCCTTAAAAATAATATTGTTTTATTTTGTCTTAGAAGAAAATACTGATATTTGACCATTTTTTACTAATTTATTTTTTATCAGACAGTCTATCAAAGGTAGAGAAGTGATCTTGCATCATATTGCAGATATGACATGCATAAATACACAAAAAAATTCATCACAGAATGTTGGATAGTTTTGAGTTATGAGGGAAACGCTTCATCATTGCACAATAAAATAAATTTTGAAAAAAAAATTAAATAATTTTTTTAATTATATTTTTTTTTCTTATAGCAGAAAGACAGTGTTTTACACATACTAGTTTTCATTATTGTACAAGATACAGTAATGGAGGAAAAAAATGTTGAATATTTCCAAAATTTTACTGTTGTAAGCTGTACTTAACCCCTATGGCATCATGTCTTGTACTAACTTTACAGAATAAGCACTAGAATCTTGATAGGGGAATAATTTTCTGATAATAATTTCGGCCAGTGTATGGGACCGGTGATTACCCACCACAATAATGAATTTGGGAAGCTACAAAGAGTTTCAAAATCCGATTTTATAAGCCACCTACAACGACTGGGAGATCATCCCGCAAACCACACGTTACCCTCATATTGGTCGGATGATCCTGAGGCCAGTCGTCAGCTTCAGGCCTTTCCCCACCATGGGTTATAGAGCCACGAATTTGTTTGTTTACCTAGTCTATTTGTTCAATAGCAGAATATGAACAAACGATATTACTGACTTAAACTAAAGACAAATGGGAAATTTCAAGTAGAGAAGATTTGATACTAGGACGTTACACATACTAGTCTGTGATGTTAGCCACTCAAATGGCCTTTTGATACAGAACAAGCTGCAACTGTGCGTAGTAAGAAAATCCAATACCGGGTGTGCATAATTTTAAAAGCTACTCCTATTTAAATGACTAACTAAGCACATGAGGACCACTGGCATAGCTCTAGTGGTAACGCGTTTGCCTATTTATCTGAGGCTGCGTTCAGGCGTGGGTTTGAATCTCACTTATGCTTATTATCTAATTGGATTTCTTTCTAGGTTTTTCCAACTGTAAGGAAACCGGGCAATTCCATGGCGAATTCTTGGGCTTTATGTCACGAAATACCACCTCGCTATCACAAATTCCCGCTTGGGTTTATAACCTGGTTGGATTTTTTCCCGACGTTTTCCCCAACTTTAACCCGGAGTTGGTCGCTACAAGCTTTTGAGCATTTTGCTAAATATCAAATTAAAATGACAATCACGTCAAAATGGAAGGGATTGCAATTTTGTCTCTCTCTAACTGAATTTATAGCCTAAGAGTTGGCTACTATCTGCTATAAAAAATATTTTGAAGACAAATAACTTAGCTGAGATGAAATAATTACTGTCATGTCTTTGTAAAATCAATGGAATTCTAATTCTATTTTATTTTATTATTTCTCTTTAAAAGTTTCTAAACCTTTCCATGAATGCAGGCATTTCGCCAGACAACTCACCCATTTCTAAAATAAAATAAAAAAACATGTACTTTGTCGTACAAAAGGTAGTTGGACATAATATGACCAAGAAGTATTAATGCAGATATAGAGATTCATCTTATATTGTGTTATAACAAAGGAAAACCCCCAAGTCTTTAGAAAACACATGTTGTCACTTCAACTTGTTTTTTCTCCACTCTCAAAAGTTATAACAGGAAAAATTCAAGGCTGCGCTAGCCTCAGAAAGTGCCGGGTATGCTGCTACTTAAAGAATATTGTATACAGCGAACTCCCTCGGATTAAGGGAGAGATGGGTGAAAATTTGGTAATTTTTGGTCAAAAATTACATTTTCCGTTTTTTGTAGAAAATGAAGCTGTAATGCCTACTTTACATTTTAACGAAGTTTTAGAACCCTACGACGGTTATGTTATTAATTACTCCATTTTTAAAAACGCTGCGCACATTAAGTATAAAATGCATGCAAATTTTAAACTCATATTCCCATACTTTTTTTTCTGATCACTTCTCTGCATTAACATTGCCAAGGATTCCACAAATGGAAGCTGGCATTTTTACTGTACATTCTTTAAGGTATAATTAACAAAATTATGTTGGCACTAAAAAAATCTTTTGACTAAAAATGAAATGTGTGATTGCACTCTGCAAACTTTATAAATTTGAATATGAATAGGTTCAATTTTTGTCCCTATGTTTACAAAGTAAAACTAAAAAAATGTGAAAACATATAAACTTTCTACAAAGATCAAAGGTATTGTAAAATAAAAAGGCAGATTATGCTTAGAATTTGGGGGAGAGAAAACATTTTGAAAATATGCAATTTTTTTTATTTAAATAACTCTTAAAGTACTGAAATTATAAACATGAAAATTTAACACATCATTACTGATATCAATAGGACTATGTGTGCAAATCAAGTCTCTCGCTTAAAAAATATATGAAATAGAAATTTCACATTGCCAGGTAATGTCATGATGAATCTCGGCCTCATCTCACCAAATACCATCTTGAGATCATTATTACTCCTTCGACGCCAAATAACCTCGTAGTAGAAACAACGTCGTAAAAAACTATTAAACTAAATAAACGTGTGTTGGAATCCACTCTTGAGAACTTACATCACTTCTGTGGTGACTGCGTGGTATAGATCGTCAGCCTGTTGCAAAGGAGATCCACGATCAGGTTTCGGTAATAATTTGAATTTTTTTAAATTGAGAAATCCATAATAAAACTTATGGCAGACAAAGTCGCAGTTAGGGGCTTTTCTCGAAGTTCTCCCATTTCCCCAGTACAGACATCGACATATTCCGTCAACATCACTCCATGCCATTGTCACATTCATCACCATTTTTCCTGTTATTTGAGAAAACATGTCCTTATCCACAAACTATTAGGGAAAATACGGAAATTTTACTTGAAGCAAGTAAAGAGATAGGTTTGGAAGTAAATCCCGAAAAGACAAAGTATGTAATTATGTCTCGTGACCAGAATATTGTACGAAATGGAAATATAAAAATTGAAAATTTATCCTTTGAAGAGGTGGAAGAATTCAAATATCTTCGAGTAATAGTAACAAATATAAATGATACTCGGGAGGAAATTGAACGCAGAATAAATATGGGAAATGTCTGTTATTATTTGGTTGAGAAGCTTTTTTTCAACTAGTCTGCTCTCAAAAAAGCTGAAAGTTAGAATTTATAAACCAATTATATTACCGGTTCTTCTGTATTGCTGTGAAACTTGGACTCTCACTTTGAGAGAGGAACAGAGGTTAAGGATGTTTGAGAATAAGGTGCTTCGGAAAATATTTGGGGCTAAGAGGGATGAAGTTGCAGGATAATGGAGAAAGTTACATAACGCTGAACTGGCATAATTAGGAACATAAAATCCAGACGTTTGAGATGGGCAGGGCATGTAGCACGTATGGGCGAATCCAGAAATGCATACAGAGTGTTAATTGGGAGACCGGAGGGAATAAGACTTTCGAGGAGGCCGAGACGTAGATGGGAGGATAATATTAAAATGGATTTGAGGAACGTGGGATATGATGGTAGAGACTGGATTAATCTTGCTCAGGATAGGGACCGATGGCGGGCTTACGTGAGAGCGACAATAAACCTCCCGGTTCCTTAAAAGCCATAAGTACTCGTAAGTTAAGGTTTTACAATCAATCAAAACATTTACTAGAAAGTTCACGCTTCCCAACCTGGCATCGATTTATGAAATAGACACTTTCGATTGGTGCCCTCCTTAATCTGCATGAAGGCGGTTCTTAGACGGCATTAGTACCTTTTGTTTCCAAAGCCTTTTCTGTTTATTCGGCCACAGTAACTTCTGCAAGTGAGAAACGTCTTCCAATAAAACTCTGGAATACTCAAAGCTTGTAACAAATATTCCCTCACAATTACTTATGCCACTGTCGCCCGTAAGCGAGATCTCAAAAGGAATGGAAGCAGAAGAGAGAAAGAGAGGAGAGAATGGTATCACTTGCTACATCTCACACTCCAGATGGATCACTAACGCCATCTGAATAGACAATAATTGAAGCCACAAAGTGCAGCAAGTCCGTCCTTCGAATACTGTTATCATAAACCAGATTCAGCTACATTAACGTAATGGATCTGCGCGACTTCCAAGACACACACAAACAAGAGCGCTTTCTCCTCCTTTGTGTTTCCATGGCAATTCAACATTGCTCGCCGGTAATTCATTCCGGTGTTTCTTTCTATAAGTTGGAATTTCACGCAAGCGTTGGACTTTTATGTACGTACATATATGCGTATAATTTAATGCATTTTTGATTATACAATTTGCCGGATATAAAAACAACAGCCACAATTAATATTCAAAGCAGTGATGATACTAACTCATCCTGATTACATAGTTTCGCAAAAAAAAAAAAAAAAAAAAAAAAAAAAATCCGTCTTCTCTTGTTTTGTATTCCCATAGAAACTTATACAACCGCTATTTCAAGCGATATGGCACGAGTACCGTACTCTGATACATTCCAATTCCAATCCGAATTTAAGAATGAAACTATGTTCATTTGTTTTACATTTGCACAGAAATCAGCATTATAATTTGAAGAATCCACTGCAAGAATGATGGATGTCACTTTCTTGTCGAAATGAACCAAGACTGTCAATGCATAGCTTAAGATACATAGAATGTGCATAGAGAGTTTTAGGGCATTAACACTGATAGTTATTGACCAGTAACGATCGGAAAATAACAGTTAAGCTTTGAGCGCTAAGCATTTCAAACTTTCAATTGCTTCTCCTGCAAAATGTATTCCAAATGACATTCATCATGCTTGCAGTGGACTCTTCATCTATTTTTGATACCTTCTCTAAACTAAAAATGCATGTCAATATATAAGTTCTTAGTGTTAAGTGGAAAAAGTTACTACCTATGTTTTAAAACAAACGTTTAATAATTATTCAATATATTCATATTTTAACTCTAGACACTAAGCACAACGGCCATAAAGAATTTCTATATATTTAAAAAAACTGTCTTGGTCTGAAAAACACTTTCTGACAGTACTTCCTATTAGTACTGTTTCATTCGATGAATTTTTTTTTTAATGATTTCTTTAGTTTAGGAAATATTGCAGATGATGATAGTATTCATTCAAAGTCTTGTGCCCAAGGGCAGATCTTTCACTGCAAACCCAGCATTCTCCAACCTTTCCTATTTTCTGCCTTTTTGTCTCCTCATATGATCCACATATCCTAATGTCGTCTATCATCTGATATTTTCTTCTACCCCGAACTCTTCTCCCGTTCACCATTCCTTCCAGAGCATCCTTCAGTAGGCAATTTTTTCTCAGTCGGTAACCCAACCAATTCCTTTTTCTCTTTCTAATTAGTTTCAGCATCTTATTCTTCACCCACTCTTTCCAACAAAGCTTTATTCCTTATTCTGTCTGTCCATTTTACACGCTCCATTCTTCTCCATTTCCACATTTCAAATGCTTCTAGTAGCTTCTCTTCACTTCGTCGTAATGTTCATGTTTCTACCTCAACACAAAGCACTTCACTAGTCTCTTCCTTAGTTCTTTTTCTAGAGATCCGCAGAAGATGCTCCTTTTTCTATTAAAAGCTGGGAGGACTAAATCTGCCCAACTGGGGGATGGACAATGAATTTCACGCCAACTTCACCAATTTTCTACAACACAATCAGAAACTTGTAAGCGGAAGCATTTTCTTGCAGAACAGCATATCTATGGAAATTATACCACGACGTTACTCTATAACTTTTTCCCGAAGCTTAGTTAATCAAGGAAAAAAAGCTCTCATGTCACAATCTTACTTTGTTCCAAGTAGTCTGTCGTAATTATTCCAGCCTTGCCACAAACTGATGCAAGGACCTTCTGCCAATTTGTGAACGCGAAATTTTTTTATCGGGGAGAACCAGAGATTCCAATTATTCTCATTGTTCTTTTGTTTCTGGATCGTAACGATGGATCCATGTTTCATCCAAAGTTATAATAAAAAGCTAGAAGAATCATCTTCAAAACGGCAGTAAAGCGACTTGCAAATTGTCACTCATTGCTTTCTGGCCAGCACTGAGGCATCCTATTGGCAGATAATTTTCTCATACCCAAATCATGATGTACGATGTGAGAGACACAGTCACAGGAAATTTTCTCTCCGATATACGTTTGAGCCCTATATTAATCGAGTCTTCACAACCATGTCAAGGACGGCGTCGATATTTTCTGAAATGGTCACAGAAACAGGTGTTCGAACACGATGTTCTATTTTATATCTGTTCTTCCTCTCTTAAATTCTGCAATCCAATATTTTATAGTGGCGTACGAAGGGCAATGATCCCTTAATGTATCCACAATATCCGCATAAATTTTCTTGCTTAACAACCCTTTCAACCTACCACCGGCCGATAATCAATTTTGTCACAATTTAATTTCTTTTATTCGACACAGCTTCTTTAAAAATTCAAACTACAGAATCGATTAAGACTTCTATCACCAAACATGGAGTAAACAAATATACTATTCTGAGTTCTAGTAACCCTCTCTTGATATTTTTCCGTTAAAATAATAATTATTGAAAAATCAATCATAAAGCCTGTTTGGTGTTTTGAAATACAGTCAGCATTATTTCACACCACTCAAAAACTCGCATCAATTCGCAAGTGTTGTATACCTTTACCATCCCATGAGATCATGATTGGGAATGCAAATGAGTGGCAATTTCTATCGAGTAGTTTGGTTTCCAATATAGCCTATTACTCCAATATCATGCCACCTGCTAGGCTGGCAATCCTACTCGGTCATGTGATCAGCTTGGTCTCGAGTGCTGTTGTGATGGAATCGAACCCGGCCACTTCGGAAGACCGGCTGGTAGCTCTCACAGGTGTGCTGAAGTAGATGAACGAGTCTCGCATTCCAGTCGAGGCGCCAACCAACTGCGCACAAGTCTTCCTGCTGGGCGCGTTGCACAACCTCCGCCAAGGCTCCTGTCTTCACATTCACGGCATGGTCGGCATGTTGCTGAAGAAAGATACGAACGCCTTGCAAAGTTCCAAAACTTCAGAACTACTGACTAGTCCTGACACTATTAACAGCCGTACATAATAATGACAAATGTTTTAACACTACAGTCGACTGCACGTAATCATTAGTACAATAGTGTCGACAGTAGTACGTAATAACGACGTGTCTGGTGGTAATATCACTACTGAAGTCATGACAATCGTGATTGACTGATATACCACTACTTAAAACTATAATAACCGTCACTGATTGCTTTCATACTGACAATCATGACAACCGTAACTGGTTAAAACACTACTGACAATTTTATTGAGAGCTATGACTGGCTGATATACCACTACTAATAATAGTGTTTTCTGGAACAATACTGACAGTCATTAGAAATGTGGTTAAATCGCTACTGACAGCCATAATGAGAACCATGATTCACGGCTATACCACTACTGAGAGTCATAATTACCGTAGCTGACTGCTGTACTACTACTGACAATTGTAACTGTCTGCTGGAGCAATTCCGAAGTCACGATTGAGACTGGTTAAAACACTACTGATTCGTAATAAGGACGGAGATTGGTTGCTAGGATATTACAGACAGTCATAATCAGGCTTCGGCCTAGGGACACAGAGTAACCAGTATGAGGTTTAGAGTACACGGAGTATAAATGACGTCATGACCCGTGTGCAGTCACCCGACTGCAACAGCACAGGTTGGTCCGTAATGTGTATTACCGTTGTGTGTAGGCCTATTGCTGCTTGGCTGCGGCGTAGGAACACCTGATTGAAAGTTACAACTCACGTTAATGCTTTAATGGTAGACATTTATTGTCTACACTAGGAATGTATTGTATATACTGCATCTGTACAGGGTGAAATATATTTTGTGCCGTACTGTGTCGGACTGTTTACATGTTGAGACACGAAGTAACGGCGCTCTTCATCTCCCACTCCACTCGACCAACAGAACACTATCGTCTGTGCGTTCTGAACTTCATGCGTTTCTGTGCCCAGGACCGAAGCATGGTCATAATCTATCGTGATTGATTTCTTGCACTATTTAAGTCACAACGATCGGAATCAGTTACTAAGACACTAGACACTTCTGACAGTCGTAATAAGGACGGACATTGGTTGCTAGGATACTACTGATTATAGTAGTAACGACCATTATTGATTTCTAGCCACTATTTAAGTCATGACGACTGTGACTGTCAGTATTGTCATAATAAGGACGGCGATTGGTTGCTACGATTCTACTAATAATCGTAGTAACGACCGATATTGTTTTCTAGCCACTATTTAAATCACGACGATTGTGACTGATTGTTAAGATACCAGACACTATTGAAAGTCATAATAAGGCCGATGACTGGTTGTTAGGATACTACTGTCTGTCGTAATAATGACCGTGACTGATTTCTATACCAATAATGGCAGTCATGACGATACTGATTAGTTATTGAACACTATTTACATTTGTAATGGGGACAGAGACTTGGTGTTATGCCACTGTTGACAATAATGACGAACACAGCTAGTTGCTAGAGCGTCTACTGGTAATCATGACAATAGTGAGTGGTTGGTAGAACACTACAGCCAGCTATAGTAGAGTAAGTGATTGGTTCCTAGAATACTAGGCCCTACTACCTGCTGTTACAACGGACATGAGTTGTCGTTTCGACGCTACTGCAGCCTCAGTTAGTAGTAGTAGTATTTATTTATTTAACTTGGTAGAGATAAGGCCGTCAGGCCTTCTCTACCCCTCTACCAGGAGATTCCAACTATAATATGAAAAATACAATTACAATTAGTATTAAATTTAAAATTACAATTACAAATAAAATTACAATTAATATTAAATTTACAATTACAATTACAATAAAAATCAAAGTACGAAAAGATTACCTGACTAATTAAAGCTAGATAATTTATCTGTAGTAATGTCACGAGAGGTCTGAGATTTATCTGGGAAATCTCAGACCTCGACTGGCATTTATTAGGATTATTTCGTGAATAAAATAAAAATTAAATAATATAGCCCTAAAATTCGATCACAAGATGTTAATAATTGTTTATTAACGAATACTTAACCTATTCAGACATTGTGAAGTTGAAATACTCGTAGATGAATATCGATTACTGCAATAAAGAAATTCGATGTTATTATTCAGTAATGCCAATTGCGAAATACAGGTTTAACAATGTTAATTACATGTACTGCACTTTTCTCTTATTAATATAACATAAATACATTTTCATTATCTGCTGAAATCATAATTTAATTTAACAGTAACAGTGGGGACAGTATATACCAATGCTTATGTATTCACAGCGAGACATGTTGCTACACAGTGAAGCCATCTCTCTATAGATAGGCCTAATTAAAACACGAAATTTATTACGCCATACGGAAGGCAGTTTGATGAAAAGACATTATTATTACTATGCAAGGTCATTGGGTTTGATATGCGATGATGTTACATAAATTTGAACATCTGACTTTCTATTAATTGTTTAATTTCATTCACAAAATACATATTTTATAGGCTACTTGCAGGTTATGTTACCTGTGGGAGGAGGACCAATGTCAGCTGTGTCTTATTTCGACCGTTACAATCAGTGCTACACGAAAACATTTTTTTATAGCTCGACAAACGCATTCTCGCTGTAGTGTGTAACGGAACTAAAGCTGCATCTACACAGTTCAATATTCCAATCGCGTATGCGTGCAATCTGGGAATAATATTGAAAGAATCAAGTTTAAAAGGTACGTTCAATTAAGATGCATGAAGATTTTGTGCAATCTGGGAAGAACATTGAAAAAATAAAGTTTAAAAGGTACGTTCAATTAAGATGCATGAAGGTTTTGTGTCTACATGGTGCGCCGTTTTGAAAGTCGTCTTCACTGCGTAAATATATTAATTAGCCTAATATTAAATATCAATCTTGCATTCATTGCTTTAAAGTTGAAAGAAAAGTTTAACCATGTAGTTGCATCTTAATGTATTCATGACCATCAATTCACGGGGAAACAGTTGGCGACAACGACTAAACAAAAGAACGACCATGCGATAATTTGATAGCGATAAATCTAGCTGCAAAAATTATCGCAAAGTCTGACTGTGATTGGTTAGAATTCAAAATTTCATTACACTTCATTGGTCGAAAATGGAATGACGTCATATAAACGAAATAGTCATAGAAAAACAAAGAATATTTTATATTTACTGAATTACAAATTAAACCTAGAATAACAAAATTGTATAGTGATGAAATTACTGGATATTAAAATATTTTGTGATAAATTAAGGAAACTATTTACAAGAAATCAATTACTGACCAAGTGCCTAGTAATTTTGCGTTTGAATTCAATTTTATTTCGACAGTCCAGTTATGCTCTTGAGTTGCTAGGGCACGTGTCTCAGTCATAGTAACTCATGTGAATGGTTGCAACGATGTCATCGCCATCCGTAGTAATGCACAAGAATGGTTGCTAGAATGCTTTCGCCAGCCGTAGTCGCACGTGAGTGGTTCCTTGTGCGTTACTGTCAGCAGCACTAAAGCATGTGAGTAGTGCTAGAACGCAAGTCATACGTGAATGGTTGCTAGGATACTACTCCGGTTTTCATCAGTGTGGTATTCTCTTAATCGTGTACCTTCCTTGCCTATGGGAATGATCTTCGACCTGCACTTTGCGAAATGCACGATAAATCAAAATCCGTAGTAATCATCGCCTGTTCTGCCATCTGGCAGGAGAAAACAACTCAAGTGCGAGGCGCGGCCGGACCCACTCTGATAAATCATCGGCAAGTTACGCAACAATGCCCGCACGCAAGGATATCGGTTTTAAAATTGTGGCTTCATACGTACACCATTTCGCCATCTTTTCTGTGTACTAGCATTACTGTACGATAGCTCGACGCAAAGAGAGTTGAGTGGACCTCAAATTCTAGAAATTATGTCGAAGAGAAAAATCTCTTATCCCCGTCTGAAATCGATCACTCGCCCTACCGAAGCTAGTAATTCGTTTATAAACTGAACTAACATGTTTTGCCAATTTCTGTCAGTTATAACAATGTAAAGGTATTGTTTGACATTTATCAGCTTGGTCATTTGTCATTTGTTCCATCCCAAGTCATTTTAATTGGAATGTTTGTATTGAGGGAATTTCGGTCCTGTTTCACTCCGTTGAACGTTTGCATTGGCTTCCACAACACCTAGATTTACTTCCAGACGCGTGCCAGCATTCTCATGACTAGGAAACGGATTTCTATGTGCTAAAAAGGGGAGATTTAGGACTTTATAAAATCCAGTTTAGCTCTTCTAGGAGTTTATATAAAATTAATAATTTAATTTTAGTAAATATTCCATTTTAGGTGGAATTTATTTACAAATATCTGGTGCTGACATTTGACAATGAGTGCTACTCAACTGAAGACTCAAATTCTAGTCTAGTGAAAGAGACTGATTGCTGATTGGTCAGTTTCAAGTCGCATAACAGGGGTGCATTGACGCGAAAACTAATTTGTAAGCTCTTGTCTAACCTGAATAATCTACCACCACTTTTATGCTAGGATGGAATTTTCCAAACAAACTTCGGTTCCAGGAAATTAGGTAAAATCTTCTTCTCTCCCCTTCTAAGATCAATATGGAACGAACTTGTCAGAAATTTATCATTTTGTCTGCAAGATATTTACAGATCACATTTTAAATAGCAATTATGCACTTTTTTTGGCATTTTTTTATCTTTAGTACCGGTATTTTAAATATACGCAAAAATACTAAAAAGGCTCTTTTCAGGTACAAACATTTTAGGAATGTATAGGAGTTTATGGTTTATTTAGGCGTTTTAGGTCCTATAGAATTTTGACAGCCTAAAGTTACCCATCGTTCACTCTTAAAGGATTGAAGAAAACCCCGGAAAAATCTCAACCAGGTAACTTGTCCCAATCAGAATTTCAACCCAGGTCCGCTCGTTTCACGATCAGGCATGCTAACCGTTACTTCACAGCGGTGAACCGCATGTTCTTAAACGTAGGATATATTATATACCATGTACGACGGATAATGTAAAATTAGACGTTGAAGAAAAAATTGTCGAACGTTTTAGTGCTGCCATAAACGGCATGTTGTTTTTCTTACAGGTATGCATGCCAGAGTAGCTATTAGTTGTTACTTTAGCTTACATAACCAGTTTGGCACAAGTACCAGATAATTAAGTAGTAAGAATTAATTCAGTAAAGGTAGTTTCAGGCATATGACGACTTGTGACTGAAAGATATTGGGATTCGAGCCATTAAAGATCCTATGATATTATTTTGTATTGCTGGAAGAATACTTAAATTTCTACTGAATCTCTCATTATTATTTTATTGTAGTGTCATTTTAACATGTCTACACTGTATAAGTTTTATACTCAAAAAGGGCGTCCAATTTTGACATTAGCTAACGAACTTGTCGCTATGATGTGACCGGATACGGATAAGATAAAACAATGAGCATGAACAAAGCATGTGTAGCGACGGGACGGAGAACATATACGAGTACAACACATATATATACACACATATACATACTTCCTTACGGCTTTAAAGGAACCCGGAGGTTCATTGCCGCCCTAACGTAAGCCCGCCATCGGTCTCATCCTAAGCAATATATGTAGCCCCTACAATCATATCCCACCTCCCTCAAATCCATTTTAATATTATCCTCCCATCTACGTCTCGGCCTCCCCAAAGCTCTTTTCCCCTCCGGCCTCCCAACTAACACTCTATATGTATTTCTGGATTCGTCCATAGGTGCTACATGCCCTGTCCATCTCAGACGTCTGGATTTAATGTTCCTAATTATGTCAGGTGAAGAATACAATGCGTGCAGTTCTGCGTTGTGTAACTTTCTCCATTCTCCTGTAACTTCATCCCTCTTAGCCCCAAATATTTTCCTAATCACCTTATTCTCAAACACCCTTACCCTTTGTTCCTCTCGCAAAATGAGAGTCCAATTTTCACAACCATACAGAACCGGTAATATAACTTTTTTATAAATCCCAACTTTCAGGTTTTTTGAGAGCAGACTGGATGACAAAAGCTTCTCAACGAATAATAACACACAGATATATATGTAGTCTATGTGTTACTATTCATATTTTTATTGTAATGTTTTCAGACAGTTTACATAAGATATAAGAAAACATTTGAGTGTGAATATTATCAAGGATAAAGTTCGACTTTCAATTAATGAAAGAAGTACTAAGCCTATGTAGCCTACTTCGTTGTGTGTCATTCTCACATTCAAACTATGCAGATATAGGGCGAGGTGGTTACAACAATCATAATGCTTTGAAAATGTATCACATTTTATTTTGAATTTACAATGTCCCGGAATTTTAGGCCTCTATCCGAAAGGTAGTAACCCGAGTCTAGACTGATTGTTTAAACCACCATACATTGAACCCAACCCAACATTTTTAACCAAAACTGCTATTTATTATTCCATATTCATCATTCTCCGACTGACTTATTACTCGGAGTAATAGCCTACTTAGGCTTACTGAATATGGACAAAGTCCGCAGCATACATAATAGAAAATCGCAGCACAACACGTCACGGCTTTATTTTTATGTTTCGTATAATAAAAAAACTAAATATGAAATGTTTAGTACTTGGTTAGACCCCAGTGCCAACATACAGACACAGTGGAATTCAAAGTATCTGGAAGGCTGTAATTCCGTTCCAAGTAGACAATGTCTTCATTGTTTTAGCCTAATGATGAGTAAATAAACTCCTGCAAAGGAGAGCCAATTAAAATCCAACTTCTATGCCCCGCGTCAATACAGAGACATCTCATATAAATCCTAACAGTTCGCATGGACAAGGATAAAAATCACATCGACCATTAAGTTGATGTAGAAATATAAATCAGCAATAGATAGCCTATATTTGTTGTCAAAATTTAGAATGCAGTATATCTGTATAAATAAGACTTTAATCTTGAGTCCTAATGCAAGTTGCTATAGAAGTATATAAAACAAGAGAAGGTAGATTGGAATACGTAAGTTGAGATAAAGTTTAAACTTCAATTATATTACAAGTTGTTATGGAAATGTAAAACAAGAGAAAGCAGATTTGTTGCTAAATCCAACTTGAAATATACCAGTGTAGATAAAACTTACAACATAAATTACAACACAAGTTGTTAAGAAAATGTAAAACAGAGTTGCTGTTCAAAATGAAAACTCAGATTTAAATGCAACAGCATAGATAAAGCTGTAAACATAAATAATAACGTACAAGGAAATATAAAACAACGAAAGTCGTATTTGTAGCTAAAAAATAAGACTGGAGTATAAGAAGACCTATAGATAATACTCGTATTGCTATAATAGTATATAAGTGCATTATAACAGAATCGAGGAAAAGTTAGAGAAGATTCGACTTCGTCTATCTCCGAGATTCTGTTATGCACTTAACACATGCATTGCATACTATTTTTTGGCCGTTCTTAATAAACAAATACATTATTATTAACCATTTTTAATTAAAAAAATAGTTTGTTTTTAGACGCTAACATTTTCATGTGTGATCGCCGTTTGTTGTTTTTCGACAGGTGTCATTCATTTGTTATTATTCGTATTTGTCGATAGGTGTTATTCATTTGTTATTATTCGGCGGCGATTATGAAAATGTTGTAATAAAATAAATTATAGAAAGTTTAATTTTGCCTTCAAAGAAGTAGGTAGGTGACACATTAATTATGCGTTAACATAAATAAATAGCATAGGGTAAAGGTTGGTAATATTTTGATACTAATAATATTATGATAGTACTTTTTGAGAATCTTTTTACATGTTAACTGAGTGAGAGAAGGACCAGTTTTGTGCAGAAATTTGTCCACGAACATTCCCTTAATACGTTGACGCAAAAAACCGACCTTCCTCTCGCTCAGTAAAATTGTAAAAAAAAATCTCAAAAAGAACTATCATAATATTATTAGTATCACAATATTACCAACCTTTACCCTATACAAAATGTTTGTAAGTGAGGCTTAATTAAACGTCAGTGTAAATAAATTGCATACTGGTATAGGTTAATGCTTGAATACGTATTTTACTCGATGGATATTTTCGCGTTCAGCCACGGCCCCACGAGTGGCGCTCAGAGCAACAACCGAAAGTCGTCAGAAATGGTTTTCACGCTTACGTCTTATCCACATTAATTCGTGTTTTCTTACAAATCTCCACTCCAGTAAATAATTTAGAAAGAGTACAAGTATAATAAAACATTTGGTAATTTCCTCATGGCATATAGTAGTGCGCGACACTGATAGTTCGTTACTTTTAAATAAATAAATAAAAGTTGATTTGATTTATTTATTTATTTACTTATCGCACGTGTATTGTAAGTTTATCTTACAAGGCCTACCAACAACATCGAGAAGGTTGTCAAAAAACACAATAGGCCAAAAAAGTTTTGAACAATTTCCGATGCTACGGACGACACAACAAGAGACAGCAGGTTTATTGCTAAAAACGTAAAATGGACTGCATCAGAGTATACAGTATAAGATTTTTAAATATAAATTGTAATTCTGTAATAAAACAGAGGATTGTGAAAATACTTATCACTAATCGATTGAAATCTGTTTACCTTTTTGGATATATTTTATACATCTGATAGACCAATCAAATAGTTTATTACGGGTCAGTAACAGCAATGCTGCATCTTTTGAGTCTCATCTTGCTAAGAAGTAGGAAGACGACAGCCGAGTCGGAGGGCGTCGTGTTCGACTCCGCTGGCCTGGAGATGAATGAGGCAGTGTCTGAAGCCTGACGGGGAATTTGTCATGATGCAACCAATACAATGAAGTCTCTGTCTGTCATTTATTGGTTTTATATCAGCGCCTTATAAGGCGCACATTAGCAAATAGAGACGGAGATTTCCCACATGACTAAGCAAACACAGAGAAATAAACAGTGCATTATCAATTGCAGTTATGTATCGTACAAACATGTTATGGAAATACGCGTGTAATGAATTTTCAAGGTATTAAGGCGCACGACTGGGGTTTAAAATATTTTTAAATTAGCCAATATTTAATTTTAACACAGAAGGAACATTCTAGCGAAATGAACTCTGTTCTTCAGGGAGAAAACGATCTAACTCCCAAGCAGAGGCGGAGCAAAACTTACAGATTACTTTCCTTTAAATTATCATTTATAATTCAAAGTCATAGGTCACATTATTCTAGCCACTCGTTATAGAAGCCAAAACTACAAGAAATTGTTCAGACAAGATGAAATTACAAAGTGGTCATAATAAAGGAAATAGTGAAACGATTAAGATGATGATAGAGGAAACGGAAGCAGTGGCTGAAAACAAGCCCACAACTTTTACGTTCATGATATCATCTACCAGGAATTTAATCTTGGAATTATATAGAGTGATGAGCTGACGACACTGTGTAAAAGGTTTCGTACAATCGCCATGCTGACAATGTACTATGCTACTAAACTTATTCGCGTCTGTGGCTCTGTGTTAGTGCGCTGGTATTCCATTCAAGTGACTCTGGTTCGATCTCTGACCTGAAGCATACTCCACAAAGGTATGATGTTGTACATTACAAATTACTGATGAAAATTATTGTAAAGTACGAAGTTGTATCTTTCTGTTCCACGAAAGAATTAAAGTGTGTTGCACATTACCAATGAATCACTATTAGTGACATCATATCAATAAACATACTACATCATAACATGAAGCAGCTGGTTTCTTCGTATTTCGTTCATCGAATTAGGTTATGTTTGTCTCTTTAATCGTGATGTATTTTAAGGCAGATTATACAGCAAAGATTAGTAGAGTCTATGAATTTAGTAACCCTGCAATGTTACTTATTTTAGTTTACTTATTTAACAATAATAATTTACTTTCTTATTATTATCATGTTCTTCCGCGATCCTCGTATAATGCTCCTTGAAAGTTTTCCATATTAGCCAACAGATACCACTAATAACGATCTTCACCCCCAAACTTAATTATTACGAAATTACAAACACTGCAAAATTGTTGAAACGGTGTCAAAAGATATGAAATTGTTTCTTTTGAATGAAACAGAAGCAAGAAAAAACATTCCATAGCACATATTTACCAAGATATATCTTAATATTATTAAATAAATATATTTAAATCGCATTAGTGCATATATGTATTGGTCTTTTTTCATTGGTAGAGAATATTTGACAATTCACTAGTAAGTTACAAATACTAGTACTTTTGTGGAAGACCATCATGAAACTTCATTGTTAATTTGTAAGGAAGTGTAAAGTACTACTGTAGAAAAGTCTTTTGTGGAACAGAAACTCTAGTATTCTTACTACTTACTACAGAATTTACTTGTAATGTACAACACCATACCTTTGGGTCGTGATGGAATTTGTGGCGGACAGAGATACGTTTCCTACAGTTTTCTCAGATACTCCCATTTCCCTCATTCTTTTCATCAACACTCTCCACCTTCCAGTCACTTCATCTATCATCCGAAACAATAGTGAAGTGTTGGGAGAAGTACGGGTTTCTTATATTGATACAGGATTCCTGGTCCCACGACTTAATAGATACTCGTCTGGGGAGATTTTCTGGCTCTATCAGGGCTGAGGAAGAACGACCCGCCTGTCAGTATCGAATTTGTGAGTGCCACATAGACCATCTACCAGTCTTGAAACAATAATCGCATACAGGCATATATGGTGCACAATGGGCCACTGAAAGATTAATTTCAAGAATACATCTCATGATTGATCCTCGAAAAGCCATGAAGTTACTAAACTTTTAGTTCTTTAAGTATGATGGATTACTGATTAGATGTGCTTCGCTATGATGCCGTATCTCCATTCCTTTATCATAAATTTTATGTTAGTAAAATAAAGTACTGTAGAAGTTACCTTTTGTCTCAATTCAACGCCGTCGAGATGATAAAGGTGAAAGAAGACTCGGATCATTTTGAGATAGGTACTATATTCACGGTCAAAAATGTCATTTTAAGCACTAGTGATATCCAGAAGTCCTGTACAGTCCTCGAAATTTACATAACTACTGATTTACGAAATTTCTGTGGATAATGAGAAATAATTCAGGTTATACCTTTTTCCAATATTCTTACGTTTTCTGGATGCCAATGTGACCTTACGTTTTTTATTCCTCCGTGCAACAGTTTCTTCCTATATTTCGAATTTGGCACTGGATAATAGTAAAATTCTGTATAACAATTTTACTGACTATATTGCTAAAGAAGATGATGATGTGTCTAAGGGAGTCACGATTCTTCACATTGGAGCTTCAGCAGAAAGTGTCAAATTTTTCCCGACTCATGTTTCAAATTCAAATTTAAAATTTATTTATTTAATACATAACACTTGAACTACACTAGGCATTGCAGCCCGAAAGAAGCTTGTGCTCGGGCGCAGTTCAGATCAATTATACAAAATATATCACAAAATTAAGAGAGTTCATTGAGCACAATAACATTAATATATGGTAATATATACAGCATGTAATAATATATACAAATTGAAAAATACAAAAGTAGGCCTGCATGAATATTATAAAAGAAATGCAAAACAATTAAATAATGAATCTAATTTGTTTCCTAAATCTGTGTGTGTTAAGTGTACTTAGTTCAGAATAAGCTCTAACTAATGCATTATACAGGGTGATTCAAAAGTCGCGCGACGTAGGATATCTCCGTTATTACTGTAAGTACAAAAAATAGTTCCAAATAAATGTTTTAGATATTAGTAGAAAAGTTTTCCGGGCTATGAGGCCGTGGTCTGTTGGTTGTGTGACCAAACGTTTCGTTCACTGCTGCGGTGAACATCTTCAGTGGTGTCTATGCAATAGACCACGGCCTCATAGCCCGGAAAACTTTTCTACTATTGACACCGGCCGTGAAAGCCTACACTCCAATGTAAGTTTTAGATATTGGTACGTGTAGTTCATGTGCAAATTTTAAAGATAACATCTGATTTCTTCTGCCTCTAACTTCTCTCCCGTTCGCCATTCCTTTCAGTGCATCCTTCAGTACAGTTTCCTTTCAACCAGTGACTCAACCAATTCCTTTTCTTTTTCTCTTCCTGATCAGTTTCAGCATCATACACGCTACATTCTTCTCCATCAATTAAGGATAAGGATCTTAAAGGGACAAAGCTCAATTTAGGGGTATGTTTTCCAGTTCAATGTTGTTTTACATTTCAAGCCAAGAAACTCTGCGCTTACAGATGCTTTGAGATTAATTCCATTTAATCGTAAGTAATTGATTGTAGTTTCTTTGAGGATGCGACTTCTATAGTTCGTTGTAAAGGTAACTGATGTTTCATTAGTAAACATTAATAATATATTATAATATATGCCTTCCGATGATTGAGAAGTAGAAATTACATTTTGTTAACCACGTGCTCGATAGTATATCTAAAAATGTTTTATTTTATTACAGTTATGCCTCTTGTGTAGCTCCTTTTGTCTGAATTTCTCGTACTATTTATTATTACTGTTATTGTAATTAATAACATCCTCGTAGATCATAGATGATAAACAAAATCGTGGTCGACATTGGCTTGACTGACTGACAGCTGGTTCTATTGTTGCCACCGAGGCAGGAGGTTAATGCAGGTCGCCATGGCAGCGCATTCGGCTGACGTCTTTCATTTGTTACCTGTTCTCCCTCTTAGAATGCACACCAGTCAGATTATAGCCATATTTATGTAATGTAGTAATAGTGGTAGGGATGGTGCAGAAGAACTAAGATGTTATGGAAAACAATACCGTATAGCTTTCACTGTTGAGAGTCTGTCGAGTATCGAACATGAGTTCTCTTGGAAAGTAGCAGGTGAAATTTTATAGCGACATTAGATACAGTGCTATTTCTTTTCTGTTTTTATTACACAAATATTTTTCTTTCTCACAGCATCTAGTCGAAGCGGCGCCCACTGATTTCGACTTGAGCTTTTCAGTGGCCACGCTTCTTAAAAATCTTATTGGTGCCTGTTGTACGATGTCAAAGGCAACTAGTATTCTACACGTACATAGGGTTGCCAACTTTAAAAAAAGGAAGACTTTATCGACATTTTTAGTGACTCATTCATGCTTTCTTAATTTCTATTAAAATTACATAGTGAAGGATTATACATACAACCATTGTACATATACTTACATTTTTGTGTCTTAGTATCTAATTTTTAACGATACCTTTTATTTTGAAACTGATTTAGCTTCATTTAACAATTTACTGTCATTTTTAATACATTAAGAAAATCTTTGCCGGGCATGTAAAAATCCATAACAATTTGAAGCTCTGAATTTATCAGTTCTGGTAAGCATCTGTTTCTCACATCAGTCCATTTGTTCATCATTGAAAACACTCGTTCCACAAACGCATTCGATCCAGGAGGTTTGTTCAGTATGACACACGATCCTTTAAATTTTCTCCAAAAAAGAATTATCAAAATTTGTTAATATAACCCTTTAGATTAGCCAACAAAAAATCAATTCTTCAGGAATTTGGTGTATCAAATCTAGAACAAATTTATAAACAAACATTGCTAATTTACCTCCATAAAATCACAATAAATTTAAATTTGATCCTCATGAATACTGTACGAGACAAAACTACAGTTTCTTTCTAAACACCCCCAAATACCACAGAGCTGCTGGATTAAAACACAGCAGAAATCTTGGACCCAGAATAGACATTATTATTATTATTATTATTATTATTATTATTATTATTATTATTATTATTGAGCTATTACGGATGGTGAATGAAGCAAACCCATACGCACTTGTACATCCACTGTTCTACCTCCAAAGTTGAATTTTGACGTGGTCGATAAATGACCGGTAAATTTTGCCTGAAGCCCTGCCATTCAGGGACAGGTTTATTTTACGTCCTGTAATAACACGATTCTTCCAGCTTTACTTCACTTTCGAAGGAAGGACTATTATCGCCTTTTACGAACACGAAAAAAAAATAGATCCAGAAATAAGCACTATAATATCGAGATGTGGGAATAACAATATTACGCTGATGATGGTGAAAACTATCGATTAGCGATAACGATTATGATGATCATTATGGTTGTGAAAAAGAATGTGAAACGAAATGACTCATGATGAATGAAGAGTAAGACAAAAGTTAGAAGAAGAAAATGACCATTAGATGCCTATGATGATGAGTAAAAAGAAAAGGACCGTGGTGGTGGTGGTGGTGGTGGTTGTTAAAATTGTGATAGTGGAAGTGGTGACGACGAAACAGATGCGGTGAACATGGATAAGAAGAAAAAGAGGATAACACGAAGAATAAGAAATGGCTTCGAACTGACAGAGGCTGTCCGAACTGTGGACACCAGATCTAGAGTCAGCGCGGCTTGTGTCCGATCGGGCTGATACCGGCCAGCCGTTCACTAATTCCATCGCATTGTGCAGAGATTTCCATCAACACATTTGTTATATTCCCTCGAATAAAATGAAAGGTTGAAAACAAATGAACAGCTGGCAGCGTAACCTGGATAGAGAACGTGGGTGTGGCGCGGCACGGAACTGTATTCGTATCCTAGCAACCACATATAGTTAACATAAAAAGACTGAGTTTTAAGGCTCAATTTTGATTTAAAATACACATAAAATAAAATTAACAGGGATTTCCTTATTTAAGTACTTGCATTATTCGATTTCGTATCTTAGCAACCATGAAATATTTTAACATAAATTGTACCGTTTGCTGATGTTTATAATCGCAGATATGTCTATATAGAAATTTAAGGAGCGCTCTTCTTACAATTCTCTCTCCACTGCACAACAGCTTTTTTATCAGTAAGATTTCTTACTTCTACATTACTTATTAGACTACGGTTAACTAGTATCGGAGGTCTATCAATGAGTGTGATTAATCCTGGTTAACTTCTGATCTCTCCTGATTTTTCTCCATGTCCATCACTTTGGTATATGTGGCGGGAATTAGATTTTTTCTGCATCATATTATAGTCCGGAAAGGTAAAAACGAAAATTTGAAATATATATTATAAAACAGTTTTATTACCGGTTGTTCTGTATGGTTGTGAAACTTGGACTCTCACTTTGAGAGAGGAACAGAGATTAAGGGTGTTTGAGAATAAGGTTCTTAGGAAAATATTTAGGGCTAAAAGGGATGACGTCACAGGAGAATGGAGAAAGTTACACAACGCAGAACTGCATGCATTTTATTCTTCTCAACACATAATTAGGAACATTAAATCCAGACGTTTGAGATGGGCAGGCATGTAGCACGTACGGACGAATCCAGAAATGCATATAGAGTGTTAGTTCGGAGGCCGGAAGGAAAAAGACCTTTGGAGAGGACGAGACGTAGATGAGAGCATAATATTAAAATGGATTTGAGGAAGGTGGGATATGATGATAGAGACTGGATTAATCTTGCACAGGATAGAAACCGATGGTGGGCGGCAATGAAGCTGCGGGTTACTTAAAAGCCATTTGTAAGTAAGTTTTATAAACTGAATTAGAAATGGAAGAAAAAATAAATGAACACATCAAAATATAATTATTTGAGAGTTCAAATAACAAACCACAAGAATTTAAAACAAGGACTAAAGAAACAAACTGATAAAGCGTCAGCAAAATCACGATGCGATGAAGAATTGTGCGGGCGTAACAAACATATGATAGTAGAAACTAAAGTAGAGCATACTTATTAACAAACAGCAGTTCGATTAATTCTGACATATGCAGCAGAGATCAGGACAGATACACAAAAAAGAAAGCTAAACAAATTATAAGCACTTTCAAAATGAAAAATGTTAAGGTCTTTAAAAAACATTACTCCGAATACACACTATGCCTACAGAAATAAGAGGGAATGGTAACATTCAAGATATTAGTAAATTAATTAAATTCAAAAGAAAATATTGATTGCACATATGATTACCTTACATCGCCTTTCTTATTTTAGTTATGAGTTTGTGATACACCCTGTATTTATCGTAACACTGGCGTTATTCCTCGCCTACGGAAGAAAAAGGAAGGTTGAAAGTTCCAAGTACGATAATATTTTAGGGTGCATATCTTCATCAATTTGTAGGTTGTATACGACAAGATGGCGCCACTGGATGTGTAGTAGAAGTTTAGAAAAATTCAGTCGTGACTTCATTATCGTTTTTTAAGGAAATGGATGCCTGGCAGAATAACTTCTTGAAGGACTCCTCCGAAGTTTGTCCATAGACTCTAGAAGCGAGAAGTGCTTCTACATCAATCCTTTAAGGAGGGGAGGGGGGCAGAAAAAGTGAAATTTACCGCCGTGTGTTGCCTTTCCCCTCTACCTCCGAGTGACCACACAAAACTTGGAGCGAATTCTCTCGTGTTACTAGAAAACACGTCATATTTCTTCCAAGCAAGAAGGCAAAAGCCAAAAAGAAATAATAAGAATAGAGGCTGAAATGATATCAATCTTTTGTGAACTTCCGTGCCGACTCCGGCCTCTCCATGTGTCTTCCATCAAGAAAATGACTGATGAGGAAGAGTAGATGTTTGCTTGTTTCCAACCCCGCCCCTACAGGAAGTAAGACAAGGTCCATCTTTGTCTCTTAAAACTTTTAGACACAATGGGATCCAGTAACGCAATCGATGGCCGCAGACGCGAGGTTCCCAAACTAATCTCTCAAGACTTGGTAATTGTTTTATGTGGAGGTTTCCAAGGAGATGTTTGCTGTAAGAATTATACCAAGAGACATGACAAAAGACAGTCGCCATCTCTACTTAATAAAATAGTGGTTCAAATTTCAAACGGACTGAATTCTGTTACATCAGATCAATTTTCCCTAAAACTTGCCAAAACAACGTGCACCGATTGGCAGGGGATGGAGTACTGGTTTCGTATTCGAGTGATCCGGAGCGGTGATAGTAGTTACAATTTTGACAATGATGATGACGATAACGATGCTACAGATGACGAAGATGACAGTTTTCACGGAAGTAGTGGTGATAGTGGCAACGAGTTTCATGATGTTGAAAGCGATAATTTGATGACAAAGACTACATCACTTACTTTTTATGACAATAATATTTAAGAATATGTTTGATAGAACCAATTACAGTCGTGATTATTTAAGTATTTTTCGTTATATAATTATCGATCTGTTGTTATCACCTCCTAGTTACTAATGAGGCATAAGAATTAGTGTGTAGTGGAAAAATATGTGCTCTGTTACTCTCGGTTGAAAACAATTTGGCCGTCTTTGTAACTTTATTGCCAGAGCGTTTGCTTACGACAATCGCGATCCCGAGTTCAAATCTAGGCGATGGCGGAGTTGTAGGCTATTTGTAGTGGACAAATCCATGGTTATGGCGGTTTTCTCTTGGCTCTCCAGTTTTTACTTTGCCATGCCATTAACACTCTCCACACTTCTCCTTTCATTAACATACATCTTGAAAAATAGATAGCATTATATTATATTATATTATATTATATTATATTATATTATATTATATATTATATTATATTATATTATATTATATTATATTATATTATATTATATTATATTATCGTGAACGGGAGAAAAATTCGGTGCAGAAGACGACACCAAATAATTGACGACATTAAGCTATGGATCATGGAGGCTAAGAGAAAGGCAGAAAATAGGAAAGACTGGACTGGTCTGATTGCCTGGTTGGTTTCTTTCCGAGGTTTCCCCCAGCTGTGGGGCGGATGCTGGGTGGTCTATGGTGAGTCCTCGGCCTCACCTCGCTTCATCTCGCCAAAAAAAAATTGTAATCTTATAAAATTTTGACTTGTTCCACATCTTAAAGTTTCAATGCTAATGTAAGATCTATGGAATACAATGGGGGGGGGGGGAAACGAAAAAAAAATGTTGGGCTTGCATAATTTATACTACCAGCTGAAAATAGCCTATATAGATTGATAACTTCAAAGTTAGAGTTCTACACACTTCTGCTAAATCACGTCGGAGTGTGTGTCCAGGTGTCAGTATCCATGACAACTGTGTTTCATGAATACCAAATAATAAATGAACGCGAAAGAGGTCTTCACACAGCAGAATGGGCTGCGCATTGTCTGCGATGAAACAAAAGAAACTCGCTCATTACGGAACAAGAATAAATGCAGCATTTGCTTCAAATTCAGAAACAATGGAGGATGAGGAATAAAGCAGCAGAAGAGCGACTGCAAGATGAGAGATCGATGCGAAATTAATGAACACGCCCTGAAATAAGTGCCTCCATTTTATGGACGTAACAAAAACAAGACTGCCAACTTAGATCCGCAATAAAAGCTCGTTTCTCTCCCAGTATCTGTCATAATAACAAAAACTTTTACATATACAATGTTTTAAGTTATTTTCATTTTATTCTTCTTTCTAGAAGGAATATGTATAATATGAAATATATTACATTTCACCTAAAGTACGTCAATAAAACAGTCTGTAGCATTATCGACTGCTAATGACACTTCAGAATATGAATTTCTGAAATATGCACGTTCATTCATATATAAAATTTTAACTTCCTGCTTAAGAATTGGTATAAAAACATCGATGCCTTCTTGAAACTAGCTCTATGTCTCATTTTTCTTACATTCAAAGTTTTCCAATTTCTCCAAGTTTTGTTAAAATAACGCTAACAGCATGTTAACTAAATTAAACATCCTGTTAATGTAATAATGTTTCACCAACCATTTCAAATACGTTGGTTAGGTAACATGATGTTAAGAGGAATGATTCAGGAATCAACGAGGTAGTAATTGTGTGAAAGTTTTCTGAATATGTTGTCGTGTAGTCATTTGTTTTAGCGGCAAATTGTACCTGACAACTTCGTATGATATCTTATATTCTTCAGTCTAACGTTGGGTACAAAGATCTAAAAGAAATTTGTATTCGTTTGTGGTGATTGCCAGTTTATACAGCCACAGCAGAACAATCTTTCAGCGCAATTAATCGCATTTACACAAGATTCCGAAATCGAATATGACAAGAGGCACTTAATGCAAGCACAAAAATTTGTATTTCAAGGACCAGAGGAACTACTCACTAATTTCATCGAGGAAGTGATGGACTTATATGTCAGGCAAAAATCTCGGCGAATAAGAATATTGTAAAGGTGAAGTACAAGCTTCAAATTCATTATTATTTGCATGAATATTTGTGTACTCGTTGGAAGTTTTAATTTCATTCAGAGTCCTAAAATACTGCTTAAAAACCTTTCACAGTGAACACAAGAGAAATATGCGAACCTCAACATAAAAAATTGCTGTAAGTAGTAACTTACAATACAAAATTTTAAACTTCTGAAATAAATAGTCCCCACAATAAATGGTTTTACAATTGCGCTTCAAAACTGTCAACCCCTCCTGGGGAATCATTTCCCCTCCCTCGAAGCAAAGTGGCTGGATTCAACACTGATTATAAATGCTTTCAAAATCTGTATTTTCTTTCAGTGCATTCAAACAACCGCCACTATACTAGCTAAACTCTGCATCCAATTACTACAGTAAATTCTTAAAGAATATATATAATATAATAAAGCATGTTATTAGCAACATGCAACTTTTATTATATTTTACATGGCTGAGGCAGCTCCTGAGCCACAAATATATACACACACACACACACACACACACACACACACACACACACACACACACACACCTACTAAACGTAACATACGAAGCATAAAAAAAAATCAAATGCTTCGAGGATTTCCAATCTTGTCCATTCAGTGACATTTATACACCTCATCAAATTAATCTCGTCTTAGGCACTGAGCCAAAAGAAAAATCAGACATAGCGAACGGGTGAAAAAAAAGTGTCAATGTGTCGCAATGAGCCACAAGTATTGACTTACACTCAGGAATTTGATAGCGTTAAATCCGCTTAAAGTCTAAGAGGACTTCGTTCATATATTCATTAAAAGATATTCCTAATTTAAATGCATTGCGTTCTGCCTTTGTATAAGACTGTAATATCTGCAGTTATTCCAAGAAACTTAATTTATTTGGTTTCTCTTTGCGTATACTAATTCTGATCTTAGCGTCTGGCGGAAACGTAGCAATATGATTAATTCGTCTTTTTGTTTTCTCAAACCTTTTGTTAGACCATAAAAAATCAACAAGTTGTGCAGAAAAATAAAACCAAATCTTTCTCCACATAATTAATAAATTAAAACACGATTTGATGCAACCTGAATGAATGGATAGTACCCTATATTCTTACGTAAGCTGTTAATAAAATACGTTTTTAGCTATAGTAGGTAACGAAAAAAAAAAACAATAACTAGGAAAATCTCATAGGCTGCTATGCATAGACATTTCGCTAGCCCGCGGTAAGAGCGTGCTAAACTAGCCCCGGCTATCGAGTGATTACTTGTACAGGATTCATATCATATCATATCGCTAATACTGGTTTATGAATACGAAAAACGTTAGTTCGCTGATCATCCACTGGAAGCCCACGCTAAGAATGTCTATGAATATGGGACTTAAATATTTGCTAGACGGTATTAACTGATTGGCCGTTTTGTTATACAGTAAAGTGACATCAAAAACTTTTTCCTTACATTTCTATTGTATCTTATTTTTTTTTTTTTTTTTTTTTGCTATACCATGCAGGCTTTGCTTAATGGTAAGTTTTAGTTGCCATGGTAATATTTTACACTGCATAGGTACAGCTGTCAAAAGAAAAAGTGGCCGCTCTCCTGAAACAAAGTTCCCTTCGGGTATCTTCGCTACAATTCGGAGACAGGCGATGTTACATGTTGTTGGACCACGTTGCCTGATATCTACAGTTATAATTGAAGTATTCTGTGTGTCATTCGATTGCGTAATGGTAGCGTTCAGGCCTCTTATTCATGAGGTCTTGCGTTCGACTACAACCTCGTGCTTTTTATGTTCTTTTTTGTTCTGTTTTTGAGAGAGAGAAACTATACATAATGGCTCCTTTCTCATTTACGATTATTTTAGTAATTAACATCAGGTTCATTAATATATTATGCCATGACTTTATCATTATGATATTGTGGCTGCAAATGGAAAGAAAAAAACATTTATTCTCAATAAAAATATCTTTCGTGGCATAAACAAAACAAATTTACTGGCGTCGGCCTTAAAACATTCAAACAATTAAGCGTTCAAAAAACAAAACAAAAAGCCACAATTCAATATTTAGTCTATGTTCCTCTTATCTCGATCATCTTGCAGTCGAGTGGGCATGGAATTGACTAGTCTTTGCAAATAGCGACTGTTCTTAGACACGATATTCCAGGCATTCTGAACATACATACATAAGTGTTCTGTCCATGGACAGGTCTTTCATTGCAAACCTAGCAATCTCCAATCTTTCCTATTTTCTGCCTTCCTCTTAGTCTCCGCATATGATCCACATATCCTAATGTCGTCTATTATTCTTTTCAACCAGAGACCCAACCAATTCCTTTTTCTCTTTCTAATCAGTTTCAGCATCATTCTTTCTTCACTCACTTTTTCAAACACAATTTTATTTCTTATTCTGTCTGCCCACTTCACACGCACCGTTCTTCTCCACATCCATATTTCAAATGCTTCAATTCGTTTCTCTTCATTTCGTCGTAATATCCATATCCCTTCTCCATACAATGCCACACTCCACACAAAGCACTTTACTAGTCTCTTCCTTAGTTCTTTTTCCAGAGGTCCGCAGAAGATCCTTCTTCTTCTTCTTCTTCTTCTTCTTCTTCTTCTTCTTCTTCTTCTTCTTCTTCTATTAAAAGCTTCCTTTGTTCATGTTTGCAGTTTTTCTTGGGAAGGATAGGCCTAAATGCGGTAACATCCCGTTGCTTTCCGCACACTACTATCTCTTTCGCATCTTATTAAATTCCAGGGGGCCCAAGCGTGGAGATGAGGAGAGTGGATTTGACTAATTGGGCCTCCGGACTTCACCGAAAGTCACGGCAAGGGTTAAATATTAATTCTATCGGGATGTTTGACCCGATCAGAGACAGGGAAATCTCAATTAGCCTTTGCCCCCCGCATCCTCGACTAGCTTCTACGAATCATCAGAAAATCTTACAGTGTGATTGGGCCAATGTTTCCGAAAATGTTTCAACATTTTTGCCCTCGTAGCTCAGCGGACGAACGTCGGAATTTAGATGTGAACGTCTCAGGTTCAATTCCTCGTTACTCCTTTTCATTTTATTGTAGTTCAAGATAGTATAATGTAATAATATAAAAAGAAAAACTAATACCATTATTATGCAACTGGATTTTTCCAAACCTAATATTAAATTTATGTTATTTATATCGCTAAAGAACGATTACAATATAAATAACTTGAATATTATTTAAACAGTATCACTAAAGAACGATAACACAATATAAATGATAAATATCGGTTTGTTTAATTAATATAAGATATTATATAATACGTATTTAATTATCTAAATAAAATAACATATTTTACAAAGAAAGATGGTTATTTGTGTTATAATAATTACTTACATAAAATACAGATTATTTATATTGCGAAAGAACAATAACAATATAAATAACTTGAATATTATTTTATAATGCTAATGAAGGAAAAAAGAATATAAATGATAACTTGAACATTATTTATATCGCTAAAGAACGATAACAATATAAAAAAACGTGAATATTATTCAATATTCATATCGGAATTTCACAGATTTATTACAGATGTATTTAAGAAATTGTAGAAGAATAGTAATTAGTAACAGTGTCCTATTTATTCTTCTTGGAGCCAAATTTGTAACTTTTAAAAGTGTGGTTACTATGTTGAAGTGTATGTGTTGCAACGGATGTTTGATTTGTTATGTATGTGAGTCAGTTATGGGATGCTTGATGTCGTCGCAATGTCGTAATTATAGTTTGATTGTGTTTGTGTGACTATTGTGTATTAATTTATGATGTATGGTATAGAAAGCTGCATATTTGTGTTATACAAGTGTTACGTATATGTGTTGTTAATGTTTTTGTATGTTTCAAATTGATACCTGATATTTGTTTTGCAATCGCAATGCCTAATTTACGGATTGTTTATGTTTTGTTTACATCGCGTAAACTAATTTAATTTCCTTTTCCATTTCTCTTTATGCTTATCTTTTTTGTGTATAAAACTATAGCCCCTAACATACATTTGTAAAATTGGGTTAACCCCCATTGGAGATACAATAATAATTATTATTATTCATATCGTTATAATACGATAACAGAATACAAATGATGACTTCAATTTTATTCATATCTCTAAGAACGATAACAAAATATAAATAACGTGATATCCATAAAGAACGATAACTCGACATAAATGATAATTTGAATATCATTTACATCGCTAAAGAACGATTAAAAAATAAAATGAAAACTTGAAGAAGGCCCGAACTCACAACCTTTGAATCATTAAACAAGCTCTCTACCGCTAGTCAACGAGACGCAGATATGGAATACTTTCATAGTTCCGGAACTGCTTGTACAAGCACATGCATCGTGTAACATCGCCGCGATCCGAAGTGGACTTTGAAAATATTCGCTGTTCACGAGTGCGGCCACTTTTTTTTTTTTTTTTTTTTGACAATTGTACAATCAGAGCATAGTTAAAAATGCAAGGAAAAAAAAGTATGTCACTTTAGTATCGGCCATAACTTCAGACTGAATGGAGGTATTTCGATGATCGAGGTATCATTTGAAAATGAATGAAGAGTTATTTAAGATATAATAGATTGCTGTACAGTGACATTTAAAACAAACGAATGGTCCGCATGTAAAGTGAAATTTGGCGACAATATCAAAATGTCGTAGACTATCGCTCAAAAAGCCAAGACGAAATAGATTAAAGGGCATCAGGATGATAGAGAACATCGAGACAAATCGATTGGTGTGCTTAAAAGCAATGCTCAACATTGTACAGAGTATAGGACAGGTCTTAAAGCTGAGAGTCAGACGGACAAGACGTGCACGGCGAGAGCGAATGCTATGTTTCTGCGCCTGTTGTGCCTGACATCGATATTAAAAAGCATCATCACTGCCGATGTTTACCTTAATAGCAATCCATGCGGATTATATGGTAGTGAAACTTGGACCCTTGATACAAAAACACGTAGTAAAATACAAGCAGTAGAAATGAAATTTCTGAGAGGATGCCTAGGAGCACAAAAAGAGATAGACTACGAAATGAGGACATCCGAAATCTTCTAGAAATATATATGAATTGAATAATAAAGTAGATGATTATAGACAAACATGGAAATACCACGTAAAAAGAATGAACAATGAAAGACTACGTAAGAAGATTCTAAACTATAAACCGAAAGGTAAAAGGGACATTGGAAGACCCAAAAGAAGATGGTTGGATCAAAGAGACGCAACAGACCGAGAGGTCTAATGTCTGAAGTAGAAGAAGAAGAAGAAGAAGAAGAAGAAGAAAAAGAAGAAGAAGAAGAAGAAGCAGCAATTCTATTAGCGACGTATTCACGAATAAAACTTACGCCTATTTCTCCGATACAGCCTACTCCTAGTTCTTCTTAACTATGGATGTTAACATTTTTATTCACTTGTTTTGATGACCACGAAATTAAAGAACCTTAACTTCACAATCCATTTTGTTATTTTACTATTTCTCATTCGACGGCTGACGTACAGAAAAAAAGTACGCCTATGTTACACGGTCATATTTTTTACCTTCTTCTCATTTGTGAAACTCGACTATATCTAGTTTCACAAACCTACATTCGTGCCAAAAACATCATTTTATGAACTTATATCACAGAGAACTGTTTTACTAGAATCTTTACTGCGAAATGTGAAATTAATCTGAATCATGGAGGCTACAAGACAGACAGAAATTAAGGTCCCTCATACAATCGGCAGTGGTGGCAGTTCTACATGCTTGTCGCCTTCACCTGGTTTAACATTCGTGAAGGATGATGAACATTGAAACACTGCAGTATCTCAATTGTTGCTTGTCATCACGTAGTACTAACACGCAGAATTTTCCTGCTCGCGTCCATCTGGTCCTGGCGCTCTAATCGGGGAATGTGCAATAAATCAGATCAGGTCACGTAACCTTGGTGACAGGTTCCAGGTGACGGTGGAAGACATCAGGGCTGTTTCTAATTCCCATGATAGTTACCGCATGTTAATAGCAGGAACTGGGGCACCACATGTGAGGTAATGGAGCCTAACGGATGCCGTGTCGAAACTAGGCTGCGCTGCAATTTCAAAACACGCCAATTTTAAGTTATAGCCTTGCTAAGTCTAACGGCAAACTTGTCACCAGACCAAACCGTCTTCTGCGAGCATAACATAGTCCAGGTGTCGACTAGGACTACTTTCTGAACTTTGATGTATGGTGGTAATTATATTTACATTTCTCCTTAACTGTACTAATATCTAATGTTTGGTCACATATCAAGAGCGTACCATGTGCCAAAAAAGACAATTATTAGGCTATCATAGCGTTAATACACCAGGTTTATTTGAAACTTGTAAGACACAAAATTGCCATACTTTTAATGTATAACTTCTGAAATATTCTTAAAATAGTTATTATTCTTTTGTTGCTAGAGCAAAACGGGCTTTTGTTATAACAAATAGAGGTATGCGCTGACTTACCGGAAAAAATTCGTTCGTTGCGTTCGGATTTTTATTATAGTATCGCTCATTGTCAGCATTTCCGAATAAATAATCAAATAGTGTTGTAATTTACCGCTAGAGCACATTATTTCATTGTACTGTTCTGAACTGAACCTAGAAATAAAATGAATGGCACTGTAACAAACTATGAAGGGCATACCTGGTTAATTCAGTATTTCCCAATCTCATCCCATATGTTCGTCCTCCATTTTACATTGCTTTAATTCTAATTTCATACTGTTGAACTTAATACAGTAAGATGTACCTTCAATATTATCGCGATTGGAGGCCTTACAATCGATATAATTTTCCATGACATTCTATATTTCGATCTTGGTCCGTACGGAAATCCGTTTAGAATTCTCTGGCCAGAATTCTGGACGGAATCCAGTCATGCGGACAGAGTCGATACGGCCAAGTGAGCGATGCTCCATTTAAAATAATGCAAAGAATAAAAATCAGAACGCGGCGTACGGATCAATTCCGGTAAGTGGGCGCCTACCTTAAATGTCTGAAGGTCAGAATGTGTGACGAAAATAATAGTGATTCGCCTGCTTTTATATTATTCTTACGGCCGGTTGTATAAAGACAATTGACTGGAAATTAAATTAGAACCAAGTTCAGAAAATGAACTGAGATTACGACTTGGTCGCGTTGTATATACTGAACTTGGTTTATATTAATCTAGTTCAAATGTAATCTGAATTCTGAAAAGTGAATTTGCAACACAGCAAAACAAATGAATTACAAATTCGTTTACCCGTTGGAGAAGGCCTTATGGCCTTAATCCTGTCAGATTAAATAAATAAATAATAATAACACGCAACGATGCGACCCATCAGCCCGTGACAGAGTAGTGACTGCACATGACGAGTAAATAAATGGATGAGAATGTATCTAAGAAATAATGATCTGCAAATTTCTGGCAGAAATAAAGGGTTAATTGTTAGATATAGTTTCGTCAAAATATAAGTACAAACATGACCGAATCAGTTGCTTCCAAATCTAAACAAAAGACGTGAAAATAAATTGTAACTGAATTTAATGCTAGGAATATAATTGAAGTTTTTATATCCTCCCACACCACACACGAGAGTGATGCCGGATTTTCTTTGCGTTATTTGATGACCAAGTGAAAATGAGAGATTGAATAACTTTACAAGTAGGCCTATAAACACGGCACGTATTACGTATTAATTATTCTGCAAGGTAATTTCTTATTACTTACACATTAATTTTTATTTCATACACTCGAAACTCATTAAATTATCAACAATTTCATGCATGTTTATTTTTAAATGATAAACAATTATAGACGTTTGTATTTCGAATGTAGATTAATATTCCTCATTACTGATAAGCTATCCATAACTTCACTTGTTAAATAATAAACTCCACAACCTTTAAACAATGTTATTTAAATAACTATCATTCAAAATATGCATAATTCACTTCAATAAAGTAGTTATACACAATTAGGATACACGAAAATTCTTGTTTTATGCTTCAGAACCGATTAAAGAATATTAAATATGAATGCTTCTGATCCAGGTTCAAGAATATTAATCGAAGAAAATTCTACAGTTAACTATAAACTTAGACTTGAGTTTATACAACAAAAAATCTGGGTTCAACTTAACTGGCAGCCATTTTAACCCTTAATCTCGGTTCAAACGCATTATAAAACCTGCCCTTAAAAAATTTGCTTAAGTATAAACTCAACCGTGGAAGAGATATTGACGTGAAACGTCTGTACTCGACTTACAAGGAGAGAAAAATTGTAACGTTTTGTCATTAAAGCTTATTTCTGCAAACTCTAACGTCATCTGTGGTACCAAGGAAAGAAATGCAAGATAATCTTCGTCCCTGGTACTCCCATTTCATTCTCTATTTAATGTTCCTCAAGATTGGTGCATAGAAGTGCTGTATCGATATAGTTAAAGCGTTATAATGGAGGTGACAGCAGGCTAACATATAAACTTCAGTCGGCGTGTCCATCTGACGTTGATATGGAGACCCTGCGAACTGCATTGGAAGAATAACCTCTAACAAGCACCTAGTAACTGTCATTAACACTTGGCCTTTCGCAATCAACTGCTTAGTTCATACAAACTCACGAATGCACAAGCCGAACACGGATTGCGGTGTCGCCAGCCACTTCAAAATCCTTTACACGCCGGTTTTTATGATGATCTTACATTAAGACGAAAGTGGCTCCTTACACGCAATCCAGACAAAAAAGCAGTGGACAGTTCGTAACCATGAAGCGCAACCTGTGGTTCAACAAAACCGCTTCGAGTACAAGGCTGTGTCGTGGATCTGGTGAAACTCTGAAATCTAACATCAAACTTATTCCAGATAGTCGAGATGGAAAAGGAAAAGAAAAAGGGAAACTAGTAATAAAACATAGAAAAGAATGAGGAAGAAAGGAATGGAAAAAGAAGAAAAAGAGGAAGAGAAGAAAACGAGGTACAAAATAGAAAAAAAGGTAGTTATAAAGACTGGGAAAGAAAGAAAAAAGAGAAGGAAATAAGGAAAAAATGGAATGAAAAAGAAAAAGATGAGAAAAAAGAAAGGAGGAAAAGCAACAGATGAATTTGCCTGTATGTCCAGACTTTATAGCCACTCTGTATGTATGTATGTATGTATGTATGTATGTATGTATGTATGTATGTATGTATGTATGTATGTAAATGAAGTAGTAGGAGAGTGACGCATCGAATTTGATATTCCATAAAAATGGCAGTATAGATGGGAAAACATATGACAAGATTGTTATGAACACAAGGAAGAGGAAAGGGACATAAGGCAGATGAAATGGTAGACAAAACAGGAAAGAGTAGACTAGCTACGAGAAAATTGTAGACAAGGAAGAAGAAAAGGTAGACAAAAAGAAGAAAGGTAGGCAAGGAAGAAGAAAAGGAAGACAGAGAGAAGAAAAGGTAGAAAAGGAAAAGGTATACACGGAAAAAAAGGTAGACAAAACAGGAAAATGTAAACTAGTACGAGAAAATTGTACGCAAGGAAGAAGAAAAGGTAGGCAAGGAAGAAGGAAAGGTGGACAAGGAAGACAAAAAGGTAAGCAAGAAAGACGAAAAGGTAGGCAAGGAAGAAGAAAAGGTAGGCAAGGAAGAAGAAAAGGCACACAAGGAAGAAGAAAAGAGAGACAAGGAAGAAGATTTGGTAGGCAAGGAGAAAGAAAAAGAAAATGTAGACAAGGAAGAGAAAAAGGTAGCAGAGAAACAGGAAAGATACGCAAGAAAGACGAAAAGATACACGAGGAAGAAAGGTAAGGAAGGAAGTGGAAAAGAAACGCAAGAAAGAGAAAAAGGTAAATGATGAAGAGAAAACGGTAGGAAGTTAATGAAAGACAATGTAGAGGAAGTGACAGACGAAAAGAAAGAAATGTAGGTGGGGAATGGAAAATGGCAGACAAGAAAAAAAGGAAAAGGTAAATGAGGGAGAGGAGATGACACTAAGGAAGAAAAAGTGATTAATAAGGAAGGGAAAGGTACTGTAGATAAGGAGGAGGAAAATATGAATAAGGGAGATGAAGTGACAGATAAGATAAAAAGGTTAGATGAAAGATTTCGGCTCTTACATTGCGGTGTTGAACAAGGTCATCATTTATTCGTTTCATTTGTTTCAAAGGATTATTAGTGTCTGTGGTACATCTGTGGTTTGGAGAAAATTTAGTATTTGAATGGAATTATAGAGATCTATTGTTGGTACATTTACCTAATGATTCGAGATAACCATGAAGAAACTTTATCTATAGAATATGTCTCAGGATAGATCTCAAAAGATTTGTTTAGTCACTAAAATAGTGCTTTGTGATATATCATGTCTGTATCGGCAGACGAACCCTGGTCACCCTGCAATAGGAAATTGTACTTTATATGTTACCTCGCGGTTCATGACAAGATATTACAAATTACCCCGGAAATTCAGTTGGAACCTGTTGTTGCTAGGATAGCAGGTCACAGACTCGTTCCTATCAGCACTGCAAGAAAAATTGACAGATGATTCCAGACCTTAAATCTATTCGCGTTGCTAAGAAAGCGATGGAATCTGGGTTGCTGAGACGTATAGTGCCATCTCGCAAGTGTAATTAAATGCCAATAGCCTGTTCTGAAATTTGGCAACCTGATTTATGCAGTGACACTTTCTAACGGACGTTGAATGCTGCAATAAGACAGTGCAGTACAAACATCGTGACCAGTTTACACATAATTATGTTCCTTATGCGTTTTTTATGTTTTATTTTGACAGCAGAGCAAACCTGACTTATGATAGAGTGATTCTGGCTTGAGCCTGAGGCTATGAATTGATTATTCTTGTCACATTTCATTAATAATTAACATGGTTCTCTTTAAAGGAAAAAAATGTTGAGATAGGGACAAAAAAAAAAAGATAAGCATATGTTAACAAAACTAGGAATAAAAGTGTACACACGTGACTGAAACATTCCGATGCTACTTTACAAACGCGTTTATAGCTTTATACAGACCCGAGCCCACGAAATATGTATTTGTAAAACATGGCGCAACTGAAAACAGACACAACACAGAATAAATGCACTTTGTCCTTATGGGCAGGAGTTAAATCTCCATCCATGTCGGAATCGAACACAGATCCGATGGATTTGTGGCAGAAATGCTACGAATCCCTGAAGTATTTCTTATATTCAGATATCAGTTAGTGGGTTTAAATCCAACAGAAGCAAGTGATTTTAAGGGGCGATAAAAACATCCGTATCATGCCTCGGAAGGTAAATGAAGCCAGGGGGCCCGTGTAATTTTTTTAGTTGGTTATTTAACGACGCTGTATCAACTACTAGGTTATTTAGCGTCGATTAGATTGGTGATAGAGAGATGGTATTTGGCGAGATGAGGCCGAGGATTCGCCACAGATTACCTGACAGTCACCTTACGACTGGAGAAAACCTCGGAAAAATCCAACCAGGTAATCAGCCCACGCGGGGATCGAACCCGCGTCCGAGCGCAACTTCCGGCAGGCAAGCGCCTTAACCGACTGAGCCATGCCGGTGGCTGTGTAATTTATTTACGACAGTAAAATAACCAAATCTTTTGTCCAAAATCTTTTCTTTATCCGTGGCGCTACAGCCCGTGAAGGGCCTAGACCGACCAGCCGGCTGCTGGCCTCACGCCCACATCTCGAAGCAGAGGTGGACGATCATCCAACCAGAATGGAGGTATCGTGTGGTTAACACGATGATCCCCCCAGCCGTTATAGCTGGTATTCGCAACAGGATTTCGCTACCTCTGGCCGAAATTTCATGAGAAAATTTCTCCTCCCATGAGGACTCGAACCAACGCGCATTCCGTAACTCGAGTCCTAGGCGGGATGCCTTAGACCGCGAAGCCACGGCGCGGCACGTCCAAAATCTTACCTGACAAAATTAACTGACCATCTTTTTCTTTTAATCAGCCAGTTCCCTGTAAATGTCTAGTTTGCCGCGAGAAAATTAATATAGACCCTAGTAAAGGTTGCCGTAGTAAATTGAAAGAATAAAAGTGAAAACAGTAGTAAAAAAAAATGAGTCCACAAGAGTCAACATTCAGCGAATGCGGTACAAGTCAACATTTGGTAAACACATTCCCTCCTAAAACCCTCAAAATTCCCTCTTGATTCGGAATCACTGGTTTAGATTAAGTAAGTGTGCCGCGGGATTTTAAATGACATCTTCAGTGTGCCGGATGTTGAAAAAGGTAGAAAAAACTGATCTAGACAATTTAGGAAACAAAGTAGAATAGGCCTACATCAGTCTAAGCATAACAAGACAGTGAGCTGCAGTATATTCAGAACTGAATAACGGAGGAGAGAAGGGAAACATGAGCCGTTCAGAGCAAAAGTGGTGTAAGTCAAAAATGGGTAATGAGGGTTAAAGTAAACATTCTGTAAAATACAGCGCAAAGTAGCAATTAATATTCAATTTATTTCAACTATTAGTAATCAGTGGATAGCAAGAAGGACATATTAATTGCTAATTTGCGCTATATTTTACAGAATTTTTACTTTAAACCTCATTACCCAATTTTGACTTACACCACTTTTGCTGTGAACGGCTCATATATTGTCGGTAAAATGGTTGTCGGTATGACTGAATTGGTGAACTGAGAAGACATCAGTGTTGCATTTTTGTGTCCTATTTCAAGGCATAATATGCTCAGAGAGCTTATTATTGACGGTAAACGTGAAAATTTATCTGTAGATTAAGAAATAAACCTGTGGATTATGCATGTTAATTATAAATGTCCTATGGTAATGTTTCAAGTGAATTCTTATAAAATGGAGGACGAGAAGAAGAAGAAGAAGAAGAAGAAGAAGAAGAAGAAGAAGAAGAAGCAAAAGTAATGCAACAAGAAGACTTTTGTCGAAGAACTAGCTACCATAATGTTCAAAAACTATAAAATACAATCAAGAACAAGTTATCTTACATAAAATGATAAACTAAAATAATAACGAATCATAAATGCGATTAGATTGTCACTTGAATATATAAACAGTTTTTCTTGCTTCGTCATTGCGTTAACATTAAACCGGCTGCAGATATCTCCATGGCAACATCTGGTTGTTCTAACATTGTCATATTTGACATTTAAAGCCAATGAATACATTAAGCAATCACCAGTTTTGTGTACACAGTTTTGTTTGTTCGCTAGAAAATATATTACAGAGTTAAACATATAATGTACTTCAACATTCTTAATATAAACAGTAGACAATGTGCAGTTAAGTTGCAAACGTCGATTTCTATGATATGAAGTAAGAAAATGCTTCAGCATTAATCATGCAAAGATAATTTTATGACAGTATGTGTCCGCGCCTCTCTCTCTCTCTCCTCTCTCTCTCTCTGCTTGCTTGTGTCTCATATTTGGTCTTTTATCGGTTTAGAGAAAGAAACTTAATGATACTACCACAGTCTAGTATATACAGTCACGAAGCTCAGTACGTAGGGAATATGCATCCATAGATAGTTGCTAACCACTAGGATCGCTACTATCGCCTCATCACGGAAATGCGAAATAGTACTGGCACAGTCTATTGTTCCTAGTATTCTCATCAACTCAAGCTTCGTGACTGTATATACTAGAGTCTAGACTGTGATACTACTGTGATATGCTATCAGTCTGACGATGCGACGCCAGAAATCTAACTAAGAGAACAAGAACTATATATTATAGAGGAAGTATCTATTTCCTAAAAAGAACCCGTTCAAATTAGAGGTGGGGTGTGACAGCGTTTATCTGTCACAACTCCGAAATGTGACAGCTCCGGAAAAATCGCTGTGGTAAATTTCGTCACAATGTGATTTTTCTGTTGGGATGATTCTTGGCGATTGCAAGTGTTGTATCACCCTGGCATTCACACAGTCAATCATCAAAGATGATGGCAGGCAATACATGCCACATTCCAACGGTAATTTCATCAGTGGTAATGTAGAAGTTTCTTGTTGCTGCAAGTCCCAGCTTGTCTTGGTTCTTCAAGTCTTCAATTCATGGTAATTTTACAGAATCAAGGAATATAATTGTTCTTTGCAAGGGAAATGTATATCGGAACAAAATCATAATGATTCCGAATATTACCACCAAAAGGCATAGCACAAACACAAACAATGTGCTCCTTATTTCAAGCACCACTTGAGACGAATATCATTTTCCTCAACAAAGCTTTCAATATAAGCAAGTTAAATGAAGATAATGAAAACACAGCAGCTCAAAACGAAAAACACTCGTCACCAACATTAGAACTAAGAAATTGGCAATTGATCTAAATGCACAGTGACTGGCAAGTTTGCATATTTCCAAATGAAACAATTTGTTATTTTTACAAAACGTCCGCGCACTACTGGTGGTATGCGTATTACAGATTGAGAACCCCAGCTTATCACATTATATTATTGTAGCCCGTTTAGTGGAAAGCAACATTCCCAAGGCACACAGCAGTAGTTTCACATCTAATTACCTGCCTCAGGTGAATACAGATTGACTTAAAAAATAAAGTAAAAGTCAAGACGTATAGTTTAATATGAAAATAACTTACTACTGGAGAACTTGACAGGTGACAGGTAAGAATCGAACTGGAAAACCTTTTTAGTAGTAAATGTGTGCACTGAGGCACACCCTGTAGGTCAAGAGGTCCATCGCAGGTATTGTTACACTAATGTTGTGTATCGCAATTCATTCCCGTGGTGAATTATAAAGCGAGTATTGACCTGAGGGCCCCGAGGCCGGCCCGCTAAGTAATCCGGATTCAATACAAGAATTAATGATACTCTGCCAGCAACTCATGAAATGCCCTGTAATATGTTACCATGGGGCAGATTAAAATCAACTCCACACACCAGGGATGTCCAACAACCAGTTTACAACAATAAAGAAGCGATCTTACAAGAAGACAAGTGACTGAAAATAAGTGGCCCGCAACTCCGCATCAGATGACATCTGAATTACAAGATGCAGCGTCATTCAACAAACAGAAAGAAAAATGATAGCAACATTTCAAGCATCTTCACTGTCCTCTGAAATAAGTCAGTATCACTGCTCTTATATACTTATACCACTTTATTGTAACTAGTAGTCTATCTGGGATTATGATTGTGCTTGTGCTTGGTTCTGTATCTGTTTCCATGTATACTTCTCTTTGTCAGACTGTCTCTCCAAGTATTATCTCTCACTGTTCGTATCAGTTTCTGTCTTTGCTAGTTTGTCTGTAATAATTGTATCAAACTCTGCCTCTGCCTGCCTGTACCAGACTCTGTCTATGCCCGTCTGTACCAGACTATACCTCTGCCCCCACACTATACCTCTTCCCGTCTGTACCAGACTATACCTCTGTCCCCACACTATACCTCTTCCCGTCTGTACAAGACTATACCTCTGCCCCCACACTATACCTCTTCCCGTCTGTACCAGACTATACCTCTGCCCCCACACTATACCTCTGCCCGTCTGTACCAGACTATACCTCTGCCCGTCTGTACCAGACTATACTACTTACCGTCTGTATCAGACTATACCTCTGCCCGTCTGTACCAGACTATACATCTGACTGTCTCTACCAGACTACACTTCTCCCTGTCGGTACCAGATGAGACTCTGCCTGTTTGTACTAGATGAGACTCTGCCTTTCTGTACCGGATGAGACACTGTCTGTCTTTACTAAATGAGACTGCCTATCTCTACCAGATGAGACTCTGCCTGTCTGTACTAGATGAGACTATGTTTATCTGTACTACATGAGACTCTGCCTGTCTGTACTAGATGAGACTCTGCCTGTCTGTACTAGATGAGACTCTACCTATCTGTACCAGATGAGACAGTTTGTCTTTATTAAATGAGACTGCCTATTTCTACCAGATGAGATTCTACCTGTCTGTACTAGATGAGACTATGCCTATCTGTACTAGATGAGACTCTACCTATCTGTACCAGATGAGACACTGTCTGTCTTTATTAAATGAGACTGCCTATCTCTACCAGATGAGATTCTACCTGTCTGTACTAGATGAGACTATGTCTATCTGTACTAGATGAGACTCTGCCTATCTGTACTAGATGAGACTCTACCTATCTGTACCAGATGAGACACTGTCTGTCTTTACTAAATGAGACTGCCTATCTGTCTGTACTAGATGAGATTCTGCCTATCTGTACCAGATGAGACTCTGCCTGTGTACCAGATGAGATTCTACCTGTGTGTCCTAGATGAGACTCTGCCTGTCTGTACTAGATGAGACTCTGCCTATCTGTACCAGATGAGACACTGTCTGTCTTTATTATATGAGACTGCCTGTCTGTACCAGATGAGGTTCTACCTGTCTGTACCAGATGAGATTCTGCCTGTCTGTACCAGATGAGACTCTGCCTATCTGTATCAGATGTGACTCTGCCTATCTGTACGAGATGCGACTCTGCCTGTCTGTACTAGATGAGACTCTGCCTGTCTGTACTAGATGAGACTGCCTATCTGTACCAGATGAGACTCTGTCTGTCTTTATTATATGAGACTGCCTGTCTGTACCAGATGAGGTTCTACCTGTCTGTACCAGATGAGATTCTGCCTATCTGTATCAGATGTGACTCTGCCTATCTGTACGAGATGAGACTCTGCCTGTCTGTACTAGATGAGACTCTGCCTATCTGTGCCAGATGAGGTTCTACCTGTCTGTACTAGATGAGACTCTGCCTATCTGTACCAGATGAGGTTCTACCTGTCTGTACTAGATGAGACTCTACCTATCTGTACCAGATGAGACACTGTCTGTCTTTACTAAATGAGACTGCCTATCTGTACCAGATGAGGTTCTACCTGTCTGTACTAGATGAGACTCTGTCTATCTGTACCAGATGAGACTCTGTCTATCTGTACCAGATGAGACTCTGCCTGTCTGTACCAGATGAGACACTGTCTTTTTATTAATTGAGACTGCCTGTCAGTATCAGATGAGACTTTGCCTGTCTGTACCAAACGCTAACCTCTGCTTGTCTATACCAGATTCTATCTGCGCCTTCTGCATCATACTCTACTTCTGCTGACTGCCCTGTTTGTGCTAGAATCCGTATTTGCTTGTTTGTACGTGGCTCCATGTCTATCCGTCTTTGTCTGTATCAGCATGACTCCTTCTGTGTCTCACTGTCTGCTTAACTCTCCCTGTGTCTGCCTGTTATTTCATTTGTGTCCATCTCTGTCTGTTTTTCATACCTCAGACTCTATGTTTGATGTCTGTATATTAGTCTCTGTTAATATCAATTTTTCCTGGCTACGTCTCTCTCTGTGTGTACGTGATAATTTCTCCAGCCGTGTTCGTATCTATTCATATTTCATGTGTGCGTCTTTGAGTATCTGTCAGTACGTTTGCTTACATTATTCTGTATCATTGTGTGTTTTCTTGTCTTGTCTAGCTGACTGTGTTTCGGTCAATGACTATGTGGCCGACTCTGTCCGACTCATTTCTTTTCTTACATTAGCCTAAATTACCCTGTCTTTGTGTCTCTTTAGCCGACTCTTGATTTTCTGTCCATCTCTGTCTTTGTGCATGTCTCTGTTCCACTCTAACATATCTAATTGTCCAACTTTCTCCAATAAGCAAACATCGAAGTCTTTCCCACTATATTCTGTCGTTGTGTATGTTCAATTGATTCTGAATTTAAAAGCCATAATGAATATCCGATAAGCTATAATCTTATCAAGTAAAAATACAATGGTCCGTCTACGCTTATCTGTATAGGAACAAAATAACTAAAAGTTATTTGTACACATTTTTAATTTAGATATCGTTTTCAACTGGACTAAGTCATCTTCAGAATAGACATGCCAAATGAATACATTAGTGAAACTAATGAAATATACATGTAAATAACCAAGTGCAATGTGAACCATTATGATATAATACAAGATGTATTATGTTAAAACAAGTTTAAAACACATTGATAAAATAACAACATTATACATATGTAAACTATTATACAAGTTAAATAAAATGTTAAAAAATTAAAATATACAAACTGCAATATACTATGAGCAGGTTGTAACAAAACGTGTGGGTTCGTAGGACATTCAATGTCGCAACATATAGGAAGATTATGCATAGCTGCAAGGAAATAAACACAAATAATATGCGTGAAAATATGTATAGTTGCCACAAGAAACATGCAAATCTCATGGGGTTAATGTCCCATCAACAAGCCAAAGTATCTATACAGATAAGCTTAGAGGAACCCTTGTATTTTGACTTCATTGATTCAGTTTCTGTTTGAGTCTGCTCGCGTACCTCCGTCTCTTTTATTTCCGTATGTCTGGCTCTCTCTGTATTAATGTTTGTATTGTCTGAATCTCTAGCCTCATTTATATCCGTTTGCTTCACTCTCTGTGCCTGAATGTCTTCCTGCAACGTTATTTATTCATATTTTAATTCTGTTACAGTAGTGCTACAGCCATGATGTCGCTAACGTCATATATTAATACTCATGGGAGCAGATTTTCCGAATAAAAATATGGAGGCATTTTTACTAAAGTTATTCAAATGAAGTGGAAGCCAATAACAGAACAGATATATTAAGTTCTCTAATCGCCAAATAAATTTTATTATTATTATTATTATTATTATTATTATTATTATTATTATTATTATTATTATATTCCCTCCAGAAACACAGAAATACTCAACGACTAAGATGATAACTAGAAAGTTTCTGATATTTCTATACCGTCAGCATCCAGTACCAAACTCGAGACTTAAACAAGCAAGCCGCCCTCAACAACGATTTTTCATACCTGGTAATTTGATATCAAACACTGCATCATCTCCACGAAGCGCACACCTGCCCAGCTAAAATTAGACTTTTCAAGTCGTCACCACGGCAACCACGAGGCAATTCATCTCCCGAGTGGAAGCCTTCTTTATATTCTTGAGAGAGGAATAAATTCAAATCTCCACTGACCTGTCCACCATGTGCGCAGAATTTGAAATCAGGACAGTCTGCGTTCCTGAGGTTGTCCTTACCTGCAACAAAAACGCAATTCTTGAAAACCGAAATCAACGCACTATACGGTTTCAAACTTAACAGTAGCATAAACTTAGTTTCAAAGTACATACATTTTGTATAATTTGTCTTAAAATAGTTCTTACTACAACAGTTTAAAAACACTGTAATATAAGTTATGTTAAATTTTTTTTTAAATAATTACATCAAAATTGGTCGGTCTAAACATATTTCAAGACCTTGCCGCCTCATCATTAATAGCCTATATCTGTAAAATACAAAAATCTTGACAGTTCTGTATGTAGGTACATTCACCAATACTACACATTCCTGTCAATTGCAGACATACTTATTTTTAGACGGAGGATTCTTCAGACTGAGAGGTAGTGTTGGGGTATGATTTGAAGACCTGCGATTTTGTCGCTGTGACAGGTTTGTCACTGGTTCCGACTGTGACTACAGTTCCAAAATTACAGCTCAGAGAAATCGCCATCTCTATCTGATATGTGACTTACAGCAATGCCGCTTTATTATATATAATATATATATATATATATATATATATATATATATATATATATATATATATATATAATGTGACAGCTCCAGAGTCCAGACAACTGCAAGTCAGAAATTTAACTTCAAGAATATAACTAGGATCTAATTAATTTTCGTCCCACTCAAAAGGTTAACATCAGAAACTTCTTGTGACTGAAGGTATGCTTTCACTATATTAATAATCGCAGGGCTAATCAGTATTGTTGATATACGACATGGCATCGATATCAATTCAATTCGCAGAAGAGCGATAAACATAAACATCTGTCGACTAGTGATAAGAAACATGGGTATTCCTCGTGGATTGTTCAGAGGTGAGTAGAGGGCTATGATAGGCCCTACCGAGTTCTAGACGACTTGCAAATCCACAGACAGAAAACGGAGCTCCACAATCAGCAAGGAACATCCGAAGACAAAGGTCACACTGTAACAAAATCTCTATTATCTGTCACAGGGATTTTTTCCGGAGCTGTGACGGCAAAACGTTATCACACTCCATCTCTACTGACAGGCCGTGGTCTGCTGGCGGTGTCAGAAACTGGTAACAATGAAAGTCTACGTTCAACGCGTTTCGAGGTACACTCCAACAACTTAAGTTTGTAACGGATAATAATATTAATTTTGTTAGATAATCGAATGATGTTATCGATACAAGTCGATACCGTATGGGAGTATTTGAAAGGTTGCGACAGTCCATGATCCGACGAGTGCATGCGTGTGTGGAAGCAAGAGGAGAACATTTTGAACATTTGTTGTGAGTTTCTGAATTGATTAACGTTACAACACTTGGTACCAAACTTACAATAGCTAACAGATGTTTCATTATGTTCTTTCATTAATAACTAAAAAAAAACTAAGGATTTTCGGATATATATTTATATGAACATTATTTCTTGTTTTGGTGTGCGGAATATGTCCCCAAGGTTTGTCAAAGTATTTCTGAAACATCCTGTACATATAGCAAATGAAAATGTTCGTTTTTAATCAACAAAAATTATTACACAGAATGAAATAATGGTAACTGAGATACCACCTAAAGTAATGAGCTATTTCTGACAGTTGTTAAGAGTTTCATAAACAGTACACTGTGCCACTAGGACAAGATAAAGCTATTATTATTATTATTATTATTATTATTATTATTATTATTATTATTATTATTGTTGTTGTTGTTGTTGTTGAGCAAAATCACCGATAGTAATATCAACATCATACATTTCAATAACTGGATCGTTGGTCCAATTAGAAACCATGGGAGTTATCATTCACAAGTAGCAGGGTGTCTTGTTTACAGTACATTATCATTGCCAGAAAACCCAATACAAAGTGCACACAACTTCCTACTGGATGAAAATAAATCTGTACTTCTCTTCGTTGATTGTGTAATCACAAACTCAACGTCGACGTCACTGACATCGACGAACTGAAGTACCTTAATGGGAACAACAAGGTCTTGATTATTTACATGCAAAATGCATGGCATCCTTTACACTTGACGTAGAACGCAGTTTCCTTAGTAACGAATTATATTCTTAAAACCAAAGCCGTACAGAATGAGTGGAGGCAACATGTGGTCCGCTGGGACATCCCAGCTGGTCCGCCACATTTTTAATTACCTGGTTGTAATCACTGCTGCTTGTCTAGGAGTCTTACAACCAGGTTTCACACCCGGCGCGAACAAGTTCTCCGCGTTGCTTCATATCGTACAGCAGGGCTGTCCAAGTACAAGATGTAAGACAATTAATTGTAAACATAGGTATGCTAAACTTGTATGACACAGTTTCGTAAGGACGACAGGCACATATGGTTTGAGTAACTTAAAAGTCCTCTTTAAAAATTACCTTTCTTGATCAGTTAGTGTTCTAATAGTGATTATTTAAGGGAAATGTAGTCACAATGTCAGAAATTACGATTTTATGCAATACAATTACTTTCTAAATTAGGAAGGGAAGTAATGGTGGAAAATTCTGAAGACATACAGCTTCGTCTTTTATCCCTTTTCAATTAAGTGTATACGATTATTATAAAGTAACATTCATTCATAGTGTTCTGCCCAAAGACAGGTCTTTCACTGCAAACCCAGCGTTCTCCAAAATGTCCTACTTTCTGCCTTCCTCTTAGTCTCCACATAGGATCCGTATATCGTATTGTAGTCTATCATAAAATATTTTCTTCTGCCTCGAACTTTTCTCCAGTTCACAATTTTCCTTCAATGCATCTCTCAGTAGGCAGGTTCTTCTTAGCCAGTGACCCAGCCAATTTCTTTTCATCTTCTTGATCAGTTTCAGCATTATTCTTTCTTCACCCACTCTTTCCAGCACAGTTTCATTTCTTATTCTGTCTGTCAATTTCGCACTCTCCATTCTTCCCCATATACACATTTCAAGTGCGTCTATTCGTTTCTCTTCACTTCGTCGTAATGTCCATGTTTCTGCCCCATACAATGCCACACTCCACATAAAGCACTTCACGTCTCTTCCTTAGTTCTTTTACCAGACTTCCGCAGAAGATGCTCCTTTTTCTATTAAAAGCTTTCTTTGCCATTGTTATCCTCCTTTTGATTTCCTGGCAACAGCTCATGTTACTGCTTCTAGTACATCCGAAGTATCTGAAGTCGTCCACTTGTTCTACTGCCTCATTTCGAATTCACAAGTTTATCTTCTTTATTTTTCTTACTATAATCATAGTCTTCATCTTGTTTACATCATCTCCTTATCTGCTAACAACGCCATTCATTCATTCATTCATTTATTAATGTATTCATTCATTCATCCATTCATTCATTCATTCATTCATTCATTCATTCATTCACAGTGTTCTGCCCAAGGGCAAGTCTTTCACTGCAAACCCAGCATTATCCCTTCTCAGAACAGTTCTTCAGTAAATCTTCCAAATAGTTGTTGAACAGGTAGGTGATAAAGGGCATCCTTGTCGAACTCATCTTCCTATTTCACTTCCCTCTGACATTTCTCTCCTAACCTGATTTTGACTCATTTTATAATAGGTAGTGATTACTGAACAGCCTCCTCTCTTTGCAATTCCCACCTATTTTTTTCTCGATTTCCATAATTTTATTCCAATTCACTCTGTCAAATGCCTTTTCCAGGTCCACAAATACTGTACACAGTTCCTAACGTAGCTGAATTTAATTGTCAAATAAAATGAGCAATCAACATCAACTAACGGCTATGGAATGTACTAAGCATGGCATTCAGTCTGTGTTCATGGATTGTCGCCCATTTTCTACTGTTGAGTATTTGCTTCACCAATGAGATTGAAGTGGACCTCATCTGTCCACAGCATTCGAGATACCATTCCGGTTCAATTTCCATGCGAGCTAATATAACGAAAAATTGATCTCTTTTCATAATCAGCTTCCTTGAATTGAAACATTATTTGCAGTTTATAAGTATACACTTACAGAAATTTTCGTAAATTTTTCCACTGTGCATGGCATTTACAAACGTTTGCTTAACACATTAGCAGCCGACTAATAACGGGTTTTCTCTAGCTAGGTTTGGCTTTCATAAAGAAACTCTGTAACCTGATTATCATTCATTATTTATTTCTCTTCCCGCTTTCATTTTGACATGAAATGAATCAGTTTCTTCAAACTTATTTACTTATGCACGATAAGAAACCATGGAACAAGGGCCATCTCTCAGGTGCATTTTGTCCGAAAGCTTCCTAATCCGGCAGTGAAGTTTCTTCCATTTTCGTAATAACTAATAACATTACTCCAGAGCAATTCTTGTTTGAAGATATAAAGCCATTTCCTCAAAGTTGGAAAATGTACGTGGTAAACAAGCCAAATGGCTAACAAACTTCTGGTTAAATTAAAAGAAAATAATTAGTCCAAGAGGGGTTCAAACCCACGCCCGAGTGCAGCAACGAACCACGACACCATTTCCTCACCCCTAAGCTTCGCCGGTAGACTTCAAAACAACATTCTCTATAATCACAAGTAATTGGTAAAATCAGCCACTGGCGTAGCTCAGACGGTAGAGGCGTTTGCCTTCTGATCTGAGGTTGCACTCGGACGTGTGTTTGATTCCCGCTTGGGCTGATTACCTGGTTCGGTTTTTCCCAACCATAAGGCGAATGTCAGGTAATCTATGGCGAATACTCGGTCTCATCTCGCCAAATACAATTTCGCTACAATTTCACCAATTCCATCGACGCTAAATAATCTAGTAGTTGATACAGCGTCGTTAAATAACCAAGTAAAAAATGTTAAAATCAAAATTAAGCCTTTTCTTTTCTTTTCTTCATAAAAGGACGGCTACACAACTTTGCATAGATGTGGCAACGGAGAGAAGAGAAGAAATGTGACTAGTTTCTTATTCACGCAGAATAAATATGAGAAATGCCTGTTATTATTCGGTTGAGAAGCTTTTGTCATCCAGTCTGCTGTCAAAAAATCTGAAAGTTAGAATTTATAAAACAGTTATATTACCGGTTGTTCTGTATGGATGTGAAATTTGGACACTCTCAGAGGAACAGAGATTAAGAGGGTTTGAGAATAAGGTTCTTAGGAAAATATTTGTGGCTAAATGGGATGAAGTTACAAGATAATGGAGAAAGTTACACAACACAGAACTGCACGCATTGTATTCTTCACCTGACATAATTAGGAACATTAAATCCAGACGTTTGAGATGGGTAGGGCATGTAGCATATATAGGCGAATCTAGAAATGCATATAGTGTGTTAGTTGGGAGGCCGGAAAAAAGACCTTTAGGGAGGCCGAGACGTAGATGGGAGAATAATATTAAAATGGATTTGAGGGAGGTGGGATATGATGATAGCGAGTGGATTAATCTTGCACAGGATAGGAACCAATGCGGGCTTATATGAGGGCGGCAATGAACCTGCGAGTTCCTTAGAAGCTATTTCTAAGTAAGCACGTAACCCCTAAATAGTTAGTGTTGACGTTGATTTTTTTAAAATACTAACTCGTAAGATCCTTAAGCTGTAGATTTCTTGCTTGAAGAGATTTTCTCCGCATAATTATTCATTTATGCCGTACAAATTTTCAGAAGCATATATCACGTTCATTTCGTATTCAATCTCGTAAGAGAAAAATATTCAAGAATTTTAAAAAATAATAATTTCGGGAACGTTACCATTTTGTCTTTAAAATTGCCTGTTATTTTTCAGCAATAGGCTAGTGATTACATTTCACGCAGGATAAATTTACTCATAAGTACTGATTATTTTTTAAATGGCATCGTGATAATTTATGAGAAATCGCTGTACGTACATAAAGAGACAAGCAAACACACTACATAAGAATCACTTCCTCATAATATTATGAATGCACAAATGTATATTTACATGCAAATATCATATTTCACTATTGGCAATATCACCAGAGTTCCTTTTTGTGGATCGCAAAATGAAAATGTAGAATAATATTCTTTTCATAGATGTTAACAACGGAAATGTGCTGAAAATGAAACTTATTTTCAGTCGTTAACTTATATGATCACATGGACATCCCTGGTGACATACAATGTTGTGGCGCCATCATACACAGAGACCAGAAGCGAAAGCACGTACCGCCCCGTGCCCGACATATTCATTAGGTACGACCTGCGTACACCGACCACTGTTTGCGCTCCTCATATTTTGCACAGTATCAGCTGACCTCCAGTTCGGGTTATCTGGCTGTTATTTTACTGCAGATAATTTCTACGTCATAACTCTCAGAAAGCCTGAAAATTGTTTTGAATTGGCACCGTACCTAAAAAGTTTCTTAGGCTACGTATGTATGTATGTATGTATGTATGTATGTATGTATGTATGTATGTATGTATGTATGTATGTATGTATGTATGTATGTCTGTATGTATGTACGAGTATTTTAAATGTATTTATTTAACCTGGTAGAGTTAAGGTCATTAGGCCTTCTCTTACCTTGTACCACGGGATTACAACTACGTACAATATGAAGAATACAATTAAAATTATAATTACAATTAATATTAAATTTACAATTACAATAAAAATCAAAGTACGAAAATATTACCTGATTAGATAATTTATTGTAGAAGTTAACAACAAAGGAAAGATTTTTTTAATGAATTACAAATTAAACCCAGAATAGTAATGTTTGTATGTTTGCTTAACATAATTGAAGATATTGTCACACTTATCAAATCAGAATTTTTAGCAATGAAGTAATTCCTTAATTTTAAACTTACATAGCAACTACTGAAAATGGCAGGCCTATATTGGGATTTCAGTGAATAAAAAGAACTCTTATTTCATTAAGACCATAGGAACTGTTATTAGAATTACTGTTTTGAAAACCTATTTGCAATTATAATCCAAACGAAACTTTTTATTTTGTTGTTTTATATTTCTGTAACAATATTATTTCTGTAAGTTATAAGTATTTTTTTACTTCGTTATATAACGACGCTGTATCAACTACGAGGTTATTTAGCGTTGATGGGTTTGATGATAGCAAGATGAGGCAGAGAATTCGCCATAGATTACCTGACATTTGCTTTACCGTTGGGGAAAACTTCGGAAAAACCCAACCAGTAATCAGCCCGAGGGCAACTCCGGATCGGCAGGCAAGCGCTTTAGCCGCCTGAGCTACGCCGGTGGCTATTATTAAGTGTTATTTAAAAATTCTCCTAATAGTGCTATTTTATTATTTTTAATTATGTTCTCAGTTGCAGAAATTAGTATCGAAATTCAACGTGGTTGAGGAAGAGCCGAACAATTTTGCCTGGAGAGCCCTCCATTTAGCGTCTGAATGAGACGAAGGTGATAATGCCGGTGAAATGAGTCCGGGGTCCAGCACCGAATGTTACACAGCATTTGCTCATATTGGGTTGAGGGAAAACCCCGGAAAAAACCTCAACCAGGTAACTTTCCCTAACCGGGAATCGAACCCGGGCCACCTGGCTTTGCGGCCAGACGCGCTAACCGTTACTCCACAGATGTAGACATTGATATTGATGTTGGTATACTAAAAGTGTCAATAGAAGAGTCAATATAAGTTTATTGAAGGACCGGAAGATGTCCGAACGGATGAAAGTAATAGTTCATTTGAATAAAGTTAAAACACAATTTGTAGAAGTGATTAAATCGATCTTGTTCAGATAAGTTAATTACAGAATACTTACTAAAATAATATTAATACAATGGCTTATCGAATCTCAAAATGTTAATAAAATTAAAACAATTTATCTTTTATTTTAACTAATATGAAATACCTTAATGTACTATTTTTATTTCATCTGATTTTACATTTTATGAAAAATATAACTTTTCCACACAACATTACTACACTAATTATCTACTGTAGTCATCTAATGACGTAATTAAACTTTAGATCCTACATTCACTTAGTATCAGTTGAATTAAACAATGACAAATTTTAACTCGCGGATGAGCAGTAATACTTATAAAATGTGCTACTTTATCGGTAGACATATAATCGAAGTTCGGCTTCGTTTCTGAGAGACAGTCAACTGACAGCAATTGACGTGTTGTTGGATACCCCTGTTCATTCGTGTTCTCAATTACTTGAATGCTTTCTGATCTTATCTCCATTAGGCATGGATCGCAACAAGTGCGCTTTTTACCAATGAGTTTCGGTGAAAATGCTGGAATGCTGGCCCTTTTTTTTTAATGTGGTATTTCATTCATCAAGCGAAATCTGCTGCCAGTCCCTGGACCACTGTGTGCGCGTCGCAAACTGAATCAGTCCGATCTCTCTCTTAAACAACAGTTGAAAGAGTATATCCGGTAAGTTTGATATTAACAAGCGGCTAATCTGTTTCAGCATTACAGCGTTTCGCGTGTTTCACATACAAGAGTGTGCATAAAACTGACATATAGGACTTCGCTGCATTTTCAGTTGCGCTCGAGCGATAAAACGACGATCAACTGATATCGTGAAAAAACTGACATAGTACATTAATTATTTTGTATACTGGTATTTATTTAATTATTCATTTTACTTAATTACTTATTTACTAAATTATTTATTTACTTAATTATTTATTTACTTAATTATTTATTTTCTTATTTATTTATTTACTGATTTATTTACTGATTTATTTATTTATTTATTTATTTACTTATTTATTAACTCATTTACTTATTTATTTATCATTTATTTATTCACCGGTATCTGTTTGTTTATACATTCGTTCATTCATTCATTTTATGACACTTTATCTATCTACTCGATTTTCTTCCGAGTTCACATGATTTTTATTAATTAATAGACGTGCATATTTACCCTTTAAGTAGTTCACATTCTTGTTCTAAGGTACTTGGGTTAGATTCCATCCGAGGGTGATGGATGTTTAGGCGAAAATATTCTCAAGTGTGCCTTAGACAGGAAAAATAAATAGGCCTAAATTCGTTAAAAATAAGGTAAAGGTTAATAATAGCGTGATACGAGTAGTACTGTGATAGTTATTTTTAAGAATTTATTACAATTTTACTGAGCGAGAGAAGGACCGGTTTTGAGCAGAAACTTGTCCACGATCATTCCCTTAATACGTTGACGCAAAAAACTAATCTTCCTCTCGCTCCGTAAAATTGTAATGAATTCTCAAAAAGAACTATAACAATATTTCTCATACCACAATATTACCAACCTTTACCCTATAAAAAGTATAAAAGAATATTCAAATTTTCAATCAAGTGACTTACCACATTTATAATTTCATTGACACCTGTTAATACATGTTAAGTGTTAAAAATAATATTCACGACTTCATGAGCTCATGAAATCGAACATATATATCAATACTCACTTAGTATTAACATATTTTTCTTTTTTTCCAAAATGAAACTATTTTATTCACAAGTCCAGAATAACATAGCCATAGGCTAACGCATGTATGAGATTAATTACAAAATAAATTGGCAAGTTACCTATAGGCTATTCTCCAAATAAAATCATCTCGCGCTTGTAAATTTATTTATTCATTCATTCATTCATTCATTCATTCATTCATTCATTCATTCATTCATTTATTTATTTATTTATTTATTTATTTATTTATTTATTTATTTATTTATTTGTTTGATAAGACTATTGCACTCAAACAATGATTTTAACAAAATATTGTACTTATATTATACTTAGGATAATTATATATTGCAATGGCATGTATCTGAAAATGCCTTAATAAGACGAAAACGTTAGAGCTATTCCATCTCAAATCGACCGAAATATAGAGAAAATTGATCTTACAATTTCTAAATACAATGAAACTTTTTTTGTACGTAGAGAACTGTGACACAATGCTTTGTGCAAAGTTTGAGGCATCAGAACCTCATAGTGTTTAAATTAAAAATATTTAAAGTTATCGTATTTTCATAAAATTAACAACTTTAAGCTGTTGTAGCTCCGAAACCCTTCCATCCAATGATCACAATCATGGTTTATTTTGATGCTGAGGAATTAAAGTTTATATTGACATATAAACAGATTTTCTTACTTTTTATGGAAATGGAGAAATTTAGATTTTTCCTCATTAAGACGCCTTTGCCTAGGAAAAAATATTTTAAAAATATATAGTTAGATTCCGCATTGAAAGTACAAAAAAAAAACATATTTTTACTGATAACACGTTGATAAGAAAATATTGAAAATATCAAATAAAGAAAATAAATAGTACGCGCGTGAACTGACCAGCTGACTGTGAGACGGGAGCTAGCCGAGACAAGCAAGGCCAGGAGACAAACACGTGATGTTTCGTCTAGTAGCGCACAGCTGGGCTAGCTTTATCACAAATTTTCATAAACACAGGAGTAAAATGACACCCAACGCTCGCTTATCTTCAGCTCTCGGCCGGTGCGTGCGGTACTGCTCCGTTCAAGTCTAGGCGTGTGAAAATAATCTATTTAATACCCTCGAAACTTATTGCCGAGCCACTAAGCAAACAATGCCGAATCCCTCTTAATAATGCAAGCTTTTTTCTCAATATCTTTTTACATTTTTACAAATTGACAAAAAGCCTAAAAGTAAGTAAAATCAGATTATCTGTCTCTCTGTGTACAATAAAAATAAGGATTATTTCTTAACATAACCTACCAAATGTCAGCTTCAAAATGAGCTCCCGTTCAATATTCTGCAGTAAACGGTTCCAGAGTTCTGAGCGCTGAAAGAGGCTTGTTTTTATAAAATACGCTAAATTTGTCGCTCAACAATACGAAAACCGTTTGACTTTCGATAGTATATTTTTTAAAATGCACTTTCCTCAGCACCTTGTATAAATAGGGAAAAAATTAGAGTATAAAATAAATGCGAGGTTTTTTACTGATCGATCTCATATGGAATAGTCCGTTAATATGAATATTATTTTTAACAGTTAACCTATTAACAGGTGTTAGTGGAATTGTGAATGTGATGAGTCATTTGATTGAAAATTTGAGTACCTATTCTTTTATACTTTATAACCAATTTATCTGAAAAAAAAAAAACAAACAAAAATTCTAAATTCCTAAACTCGTTATCCCCATTATAGTGAATTACGGACGGGAACAGTCCTGGCACGCTGGCCGTTCGGGTGGGCTATTACAGGTCATAGAGACCCACATGGTAACAGGAGGTTAAGGCTCCTTCCTTTATTATAATTGACATTAGTACCAGTAGGGACATGAGTCCTATGTGCTTGCCGTCTTTACTATTATGAGAAACTGACTGGTACTCATTTGAATTAAGAGACTGTGTCGAATCCAGGGCTTCAGTATAGCTGGAAGGATTAGACCAGTGGTCGTCAGCACTCGCTGAAATGTGCAATGGGTACGCGGTGCCGTCCCGTGTGCTCTGTCGTGCAACAGGGAGAGATAGAGAGCATACCCGTTAGCAGCTACGAGAGCACTATAGTGCAATGCGTTTTCCGCGGGTAAGAGAGGCTATCCCCAGCGTGCTTTGTGCTGACGACCCCTGGATTAGACGATGTGGAAAAAATCCATGATCCCAACAGGAGTCGAACCCGTGACCTTCGCCTTTGTAGCGTAGTGCCCTAACCACTTGGTATTTTACAAGATAAGGCCGAGGATTCGCAATATGATTACCTGACATTCATCTTACAATTGAGTAAAACCTCGAAAAAATCCAGGAGGCAATCAGCCCAAGCGAGAGTCAAATCTATGCTCGAGTGCAACTCCAAGTAAGCAGGTAAACGAGCCTATCACCAGCTAGCAGGTGGTTTCTATTAGCTTTACTATTACTTATAAACATTTCCCTTGTCTACTAATAAAGATAAACCTCCATGTCGTTCTCAATTATTGGTAACAGATGTCACCCCAATAACGATTGAGGAGAACTACGTATGCTGGAGAAGAATAGCAAAATGTCGATTCATAATCCCGTAAGTCACAAAGCAACTTGTGCGATAATCCTGCCGACTTACTACTGTTCTCCAACCAGGAGATCAACCTTGAAAGGAATGTGCTTACTATTGCGTCATCTATTGGAACGAAGTAGATAAATAACATTACCGTTATAACGCCAATTTAAAAACCATGCGCTCTCCTGCATATGTTATTTCCTGTATGAAGAGATTAAAAGACCAGGAGATTAACTGTGATCTAATTTTGTAACTAGGGTAGTATCAATATGTCTGTACCAATGTTATGGTTTGTGCTGTGAGAGCTAGCCAATAGAGATAAGAGTACCCACGTGTGTGACCTTATGACATCTTATGACATCAACATTCATTCACAACATTACCCCCCTTCGTCTCATCCGGCAGAGACGTTATCGTGGTTGGAGCACAGTAAGTATGACCACAGTCTAGTATATAGTCACGAAGCTCAATACGTAGTAAATATGCATCCATAGATAGTTGCTAACCACTAGGATCACTACTATCGCCTCATTACAGACAATGCGAAATAGTACCTGCACAGTCTATTGTTCCTAGCACCCTCATCAACTCAAGCTTCGTGACAGTATATACTAGACTGTGGTATGACTATCGCAAGTATCAATAAAACGAGAACAGTTGAGAAGAGGACTCAGGGGAACCAGGTTTCAATCCCGGCAGATAAATAAAGATTCATCTCTCTACTACAGAAACTGATATGTTTCTCACCTTGTAATTTGGATTGTGTTGTGGAGTGACTTCACGTTTTGTTTCACCTAAGTAAGGAAACCTGCTACTTGTAAATGTATACAGAGTGTTTCAAAAATACGGGGCATAATTTCAAGTATGTATTTCCCACATGTAGACAATCAAAATAGTTCATTACAACATGTGTCCTGAAATGCTTTATTTCCGAGTTATGGCCTTCACAACATTGAAATTCACCGGAACGTTTTCTTTCCGCAGGTCGTTGTCGTCAAAGGAGACATTAAGAGGGCACTCTGACAGTTCATTCCGAGGCGAAGGTTACATTCAGTGTTGTGTAGGCGTTAGACTGTGCGACATGTATTCAAATCAAGAGCTGGCAGAGATACACTTCATGAAGGCCATAACTCGGAAATGAAGCATTTCCGGACACATGTTGTAATGAACTATTTTGATTGTCTACATGTGGGAAATACATACCTGAAATTATGTCCCGTATTTTTAAACACCCTGTATAGTGATTATCAGTTAAGACGGTTCGATTCAGAACGCTTATGTGCATATACAATCCGTTTTAGACAGTTTCTAAACTCTTGAGTAATAGCATCGACGGTAATTTGCGTGTTAAAAGATATAGTACCGGTACAAATTTTTCAGCTGCTCTACGAAGAATGCAATACATCATCTACTTTTATTTGTTTATTGATTCGTATTTTGTCTTGTTTTAATTCATTTTATATTAAGAAATGTCCATAAACCAAGTTTACCTTCTGGTTGAAGCGATGGTATTGCATTATTCTGAACACAAGACCAAGAATTCGATGAATTAGTTACATTTTAATATTCCTTTGAACAAAACAGACCAAGGTTTGAAACTTCAACATGTGGATGTGATATGATGCATTTACGGAAAGAGGCAATAAAAATAGGAAATTTAGAAGAGAAAGAGGTAAGTACGTAAATAAATAGAGAATTGAATAGTAGGGAAATAAAAGTGATTAAGTGTTGTGAAGTATATAAAATGGAAATGTCGACAAATAATTGAAGAGAAACTAGCTGGAAAAGAATGATTAAGAGTAGGTGGATTTGAGGATAGAGAATAAATAAATAAATAATATAAATTATTAAGGAAAGGAATATGCAGTATTTAATAGGAAAGCGAGAAATGGAAGAGAGACAGTCCAAGTACAAGAAAGAATAGAAGAGAATAGATAGGAAAGAATAGATAGAAATTCAGTTAAAACAGAAGAATAGAAAATAATCAGGAAATACTTGGCAAATGAATATAAAGTATTAACATAAAATGGTGGTATATATTAAAGGGATGGTGGATCGAGAGGCAGAAATGTCCACCATAATTATGAATTGTGAAGTTGGCTGACAAATGTCAAATACTGATGGTGGTGGTAATGCATGTACATACTATGTATGCAAAGAATCAAATAAAGTAAAAATTGTATTATAGATTCGACCATAACAGCTTTTAAAGAAAAATATTAAGATAAAATGAGCAAGAAGAAGAAGAAGAAGCAACTTACAAGTTCATCACAGAATCAGTCCAGTGTTAACTTATACTTTGCCATAAATTCATTTTTTAAAGATGAAATGATATAAAGAAACTGCACAGACAAAATAATTACTTGTACAATGAGTCCCAGGGACTCGGCCGACCAGCGCCAAGTTCCCCTCGCTACCACAGACGGAATTACGGCGCTGGATGAAAACTTACGTACTATGCTATATTAATAATATCGGTACTCATCCTCCTCACAGTAGAATGTTATGTTTTATTTAACGACGCTTGCAACTGCAGAGGTTATATCAGCGTCGCCGGATGTGCCGGAATTTTGTCCCGCAGGAGTTCTTTTACATGCCAGTAAGTCTTGTCGTACTTTAATTTTTATTGTAATTGTAATTGTAAATTTAATATTAATTGTAATCTTATTGTTCATGTTATAGTTGTAATCCCCTGGTAGAGGGGCAGAGAAGGCCTGACGGCCTTATCTCTACCAGGTTAAATAAATAAATCTAAAATCTAAATCTAAGCCTGTCGCATTTAAGCACACTTAAATGCCATCGACCAGGCCCGGGATCAAACACGCAACCTTGGGAATAGAAGGCCAGAGCTATACCAACTCGCCAACTAGGCCTCACAGTAGATGCTGGAAGTTTTGCCCCTCTTGTGTGCTAGGCCTACATAGTTCACATCATCATAAGAAACTATCATTCACATTCATCAGTTCCTCTGCACCAATAGAACGAATTTCTGTTCGAATTATTTATTTTAGCTCCTCCAGCGTATGACGATTGGTTCCATTTACTGTTCCCTCAGACTTCAGGTTCCGTCATTATTTCATGATTTCCCCTTTTATTATTAACTATAAAATTACTATTTATTCAATCATTATGTTGCATAAAATTAAATATATCGTGCCTATGATGTAACCTCATTTTTAATGATTAACTGAAAAATTATCACGTTAGCATCCATGACATACCCGTGGTTATGATTCAATGCACCTGGAGATAAACACACAACAAATCTCACACAATGGAGTAGAAAGTGTGATACAATAAAACAATTACAAATAAATCAAAGTACCCGGAGAAAACTTTTTTCTGCGATCTTTATCCATCACGAGTCTCAAATTATATCTGAAAACGAACCTACGATCCATTGAATAGAAACCATCAGTTGATAGGATTAAACTGCGGCTGTATCCAATAAAAGAAATGAGAGTGACACAGATAAATGAACAAACACATAAATAGACGGAAATATAAGTAGGAAGACTGAGAGACAAATAAAAGAGAAGTCAGGGAGACAGGTAGACAGACGGCCACAAGGGACGCAACATAAATGAGCATGCCACAGACAGTCTACGTGCTAATATGTTTTTATGGCAAGTATCTGACCTGATATTTATTCAGCACCTTCAGCTTTCTTTACGCCCTGCTAGCCAATCGGGAACGCTGTCTGTAATACTGCGACGACGATCGTTAAAGTGCAGCCAAAAAACTGCAACACAGGCATTACGCCTGCATCTATACAGTCTAGGTCTCACGTAAGGGCATAATATTCAAATTTCTCTGCGTTTGACTGGTCGATATTCAGTTCAGACAATGCTTTGGCGCTTCGCAAAAGTCCTTGCTGTTGGTTTAAATATAACGACGTATTGCATTGATGTTTGTCCGCTATCATTGTATTGTCCGAGAATGTGTCGAGCCTACACCACAGAGTTTAAAATTTGTTTAGTGTGAGGTTTGAAAAATGCATATAGCAAGACAGGACTGTAAAATTCTCGAGAGTAAATTCTTTTCTTCTCACTTGAACTCGTATTTGTGATTTCATATGAATAGTCGGCTGATAATATTATGTATCAAATGACATAAATATAGTGAAATTAATAATGCATTAAATTAAATACATTGATTAATAAAATGTATTTAGAACGGAACACAGGCGTGTTATTAAAGACTAATTAAATTAAAATGCACTAATTTACCAATAAATAAACTTAATACGAGAATTGTCAAAAATAACGGCGGTAGTAGTTCAGTTGGTAGAGCAACTGACTACGGACTGGAAGGTCATGGTTCAATCCCGGGTAGTTACGGAATTTTCTTGTTGCCAAAACTTCAAAAACGGCTCAGCCTCCTACCAAATTGACAGGCCGTGTCTCAAAACTCAAGTCCATACTGCACAGTAGTGTTTGGCAACTAGGTGAGTTGTAAACTATACGCTAGGAGGTTCTGGACATGTATGCTTGAAACACGACCTTCTTCAAAGACTAAATCGAAACTGTTAATGGAAAACCGTGGAACATTTGCAAATAGTGCAGCTACGATGTGAAAGGCGGTCGCCACTTTGCACGGTTCTTTTTTCTGTCGTCTGCATTCATTACGCTGTCCGCGATTGCAACACACCTGGTTTCTGTTGCAATGTTGTTTCAACCTGTCTTTAACAACGTACGTCGATAAATCAGCGTTCATTCTTTCCAATTTCAGCTCAACTTTCGAAATGCTGTGTTCCTACCACATTGAAATTACTGTTGTTTCTACAGGACTCTCACAAACGAGCTTTGCGCTTTCGAACACATGTAACTTATGTTTAATAAAACTCAGCTATATAAAACTGGTACCAATAGAAAGAGAAACCCAAAAAGCTTCAGTACCTTATGCTAAAGGTGTTCAATGTGAGTCCTCTGGTAACACGGGACATCAAGCCTCTAGTATATCACGATCGAATGATACGATGGCTCCTGCGATGTGCACTCGTAGATTAAGCATTATCTGTGTTAAGGGTGGCACGTAGATTTTATCTTTAACATCCCCCACATTAAAAAATTAAGAGGTGTCAAGTCTGGAGAACGTGGAGGCCAACAAACAAGCACTTAGAGCCTGCAGTAACTTTAGTCGGTACGGATGAAATCGCAACCGCTTGCGCAGAAGTTTCTACACAGTCGATGTCGGTATTTGCAGCTCTCTGCTGGCTCTGACGGTAGATTTTCGAGGATCACGTGAGAAACTTTCACGGTCACGCTCAACTGTTTCCTCGATTACTGCCGGGCGTCGGGTTGATTTCCTCTCGCAAATGCATCCCCTTGTGTTAAAATCGGAGTACTACTTGCGAACTGCAGGCCCATTGAGTGGTTCTGCACAAAATCTTGTTCAGAAATGTCGTTGGACACTAATAAGCAGGGAACGGATTTATATGGACTAAAAATATATTAAATATGTAAATATATATGTAGTTATTTTTACCAAAATATGGAATTAAATATGGATTTTTACCAAAATATGGAATTAAATATGGACTTAAAATTATAAAAAAATGACTATGTACGTTAAATATTGGTACATTTTAATCAAACTAAACAAAAAATATAATGGACGTACCTTATCTTCCAATGTAGTTTCAACAAAACACAATTTTTATTGTCTGTTACCATAACAATAGGTTACAAACATTTCTTTCAAGTGCTGAAAAGTGAATCTTCTTCTATTGTCTCTGAGGATAGATTTATACTGACTAAAAGAGCGTTCGACGTCACAAGAAGTAACTGGTACATAATTCAATTTCACAATGTCTGCTGGGGATAAGTCCAAGTTAATCTTCACTGTTGATTCACCACTCATCACAGCAACAACCTTTTGTAGTTCTTCATATCCAGGGTTTTTTGAAAGTACAGTGTCCACCTTAGCTCTTACTGCATCTGCAACTTTACCTCTACCACGATTCAGTTGTTCCACAGTACTATTTATAATTTCAAAACTTTCAGATAGTGAAAGGTGCCTATTTTGGAGACTTTTGAGCGTTTTTATGATGCATGAAAATGTATGCTGAATGTGAGCTAAGTCATTCTTCACACTTATGTCACAGGTAACTGTTTTCGCAGTATCAATTGAGACTGCATCTTCAGAGTCCAATGCAAGGAGAACATTGTTAATAGAGTCTATATGTTCGGCATAATATTCAACTGCTTCTAGCCATGTACCCCATCTAGTTAAAATTGGCTTTGGTGGCAATGGAATTTCAGGGTACATTTCTTTCAACACGTTAACTCTACTGGGAGCTTTGAGAAATACTTTTTTCACTGATGAAATCAACAAATCTACTTTAGGGAAATTGTCTCTGACCACTTCTGCCACACGATGAAATGCATGCGCCACACAAGTAAAATGAGTCAATTTAGGATATACAACAGATAATGCTTGTCCAGCTTTGACCATATAAGGGGCAGCATCGCTAATAAAGAATAACACATTATCGTACATAATACCCTTTGGCCACAGGATACCCATAGCTTCGTTGAACAGTTTAACTATAGTTTTGTTATTGCACTTTTCTAGAACATCACAATGTAAAAGAATTCGTTCAGAATATTGTTCACTTAACAAACCGATAACTACATTACCAACAAGTCTACCTTCTTTGTCGGGAGTCTCATCAATGGAAACCCAAATTGAACTATCTTTAATTTCATCTCTTATCTTCTGTATTGTCTCATCGTAGATGGATGGAGCATACGTCTTCCTAAGTGTTGACTCATCCGGGATTGTATGTTGAGTATATTTTTCAAGGAATTCCCTGAAGACCTTATTCTTTAGTTTGTAGAGAGGAATATCAGCAGAGATGAGAGAACGGCACAGGTCGATGTTAAACTCAGATCTTACATTCGATGTTGTTGGTTGTGTTAAAAACAATTGTCTCTGCTTGGAATTTAGTTGTTTGTTGGCCTGATGTTTACTAGTTGTAATGTGTTGTTGCACCAGGAACTTTTGTGTAGATGATACTGCACACTGACACAAATTACAAAATAATATTTTATTGTCAGTTGATAAACCATCTTCTTTAAATTCTGAAATGTAACTTGTTAGTTTTGATTTTAAATTGACTGAATGACGTACTTTTGGCATATTTACCGTCTTTATAGTATGATTTACAAAACTGAACCTATGTGTACTCTGACTGGCATTTAACTGTTGAGCTGCACAACTGAAGTCTGTTAAAAATTTTAAATTAAATTAATACAGTTTTGTAACTTACTTTCCCATTGTTGATAGGACTGCTAATTTTCAAATAACTCTGATGTTAAAGGGATTACTGAACATGTGTTTAAATCTCTATTGTTGAAATGTATTTTTAAAAGTTAATGGAATTTTGTTTTGTTTTATTGTTAAACCTAATATAATATGGACTGTTTTATATGAAATATGGAAAATATATGGAAATTAACGAAAATATGTACTAAACTCTAAAATATGGAAAAATATGGAAAATAAAAGTAGGATTTTTCAACCCTACACATTGTGAAACATAAAGATAATGCAAAATATAAATTATATTAGCTTTATAAGTAAATATGTATTTACATATAAATCCTTTCCCTGCTAATAAGTGACTGGTTAACATAAAATCGATGATTAAAAAAGCTTTTTCAGTCCTCTGAAGCAGTCACTTCGTCTCAACAATGAACAAAATGTTATTACACAGCAGTCTTACCGCATGTGATGTAGGCTACTGAAACAAAACTTTTAACTGACTGTGTACTGAGTGCAGAAGAATTCGATCGACAACGTCGTAAAGTACTGTACGCAATGTATGGATTGAAAGCGAGTACAAAGTAGCAATAATAGTAAAGGAACAGAATTGATGAGAAACGTGTAAAACGTACCGTACAATAAGAAAAGTACGTGTCTTCTTTCCGACTCATTCTTTTGTTTTATTTTATTACGTGTGTTATTTTACTTTTTTGTGTCACTTATTTTCAATTTCTACATAATTTAATTTAAATTTTATTTTACTTTTTTGTGTAATTTATTTTCAATTTCTACATAATTTCATTTAAATTGCATACTTCTGTTTGATAACTCGTTTCTTTTAATTCTTAAACTTTTACCAGAGTTGTAGTCGATCTTTGAAGTGCATACTGTAGCCATAGGAAATAAAATTACATTCTCCCGTCTAGACGTGCTTCGATGACATCGGACAGAGCCAAGACATAAAGCGATTCCAAACATCGTAACAATATGTAACAGGATGGGCGCCTTTTATTGAAGTGCAGGCATATTTCTTTATATTGGTTGCTACAGCGACGGAAACAAGAGCCGGCGATTCATCTCCATTCACATGTTCGGACCATTATGTGCTCTGACTCCTTCCCTAACAACCTCGGAACCAATCGCTCGACAAAGTAGCAATTTTAGCACCGCTCATGAAGATTAAGAAGATCGTTCCTGTGGGAAACACAACTGACAAAGGAGAGGGATTATGCCATTCGCTGTAACAAAAGTTTTGCGTAAAGTTACTCCTTGGGAAATACATTTTTCCAGAAGGAAGCTTATCCGAAGAGGTTTTTAGGATACGATTTCTTGTAACATTAAAACAAAAAAAAATAGGGCCTAGTAAAATACGATGTAAAATCTTCACCGTATGTTTATGTTTCAAGATACTTTGGCATTTTCACCGTATCAAAGAAGGAGACACATCCAAAGTTTAGGAGCCAATAACGGCTCCAACAACAGGAAAGTCAAGAAATGAAACATGTGGGTTGAATCCGCTATTAAGAGCCATACTTTAGTCCAGGTATTTTTTACTTTTGCACTATGATATACATGCAGCCACGACCTATATATATCCTTCTCCCCCTCCCTCTCACTCTCTCTGTAGAATATAACATATTTTGTAACATATTCTTATTCGCATTTCACTCGGACCGTTTTAGCAAGAAATCTACCTATTCTTGTTTTAAATTATTGTAGGTAATGGCAACGTGAATTACAATAATTATTGTTGTTATAGCCAATGATTCCAACAGGGGGCCGCGGCCCCCTGGGGGTAGAAGAGTAATTAATGGGGAACGCGAGCAAAATAATAATAATTATTATTATTATTATTATTATTATTATTATTATTATTATTATTTTAAAAGTTATATAAACAGTTAAACGGGCGGCCGGGTAGCTCAGTGGGTAGAGCAGCTGGCTACGGACTGGAAGGTCCGGGGTTCGATCCCAGGTGGTGACAGGATTTTTTCTCGTTGCCAAACTTTCAGAACGGCCCCGAGGTTCACTCAGCCTCCTATAAAATTGAGTAAAAGGCGGTCAGAGCGTGGTGCTGACCACACCACCTCATTCTAGTGCCGAGGTCATGGAAAGCATGGTGCTCTACCTCCATGCCCCCCAAGTGCCTTCATGGCATGTTACGGGGATACCTTTACCTTTTTTTTATAAACAGTTAAACATCTGACTATTTTGCGTTAGACTACATAAAACATAATTATTCTTTTAAATTTGATATCAAATTTCACATCACCATGTAGATACTACCTTTTACTCTGCACCTTAAGTCAGGGACCGCATTGATGTAATGTAAGGAACGACAGGGCCTCATCACCAATAAGGTTGAGAAACACTGGTTAAAATCTTACTACGCTTAATTTTAGATGCAGCAATAAAATAATATATCTTCTTTTGTTTTAAATTTCCGCATCGTCTCGCATTATAACTTATATTTAAAACAAATTTTCTGTCAACAACGAAACTGAAATTTTTAAAAATAAATCTACTTTCTATTTACTTTATTTCTACAATAACTCATACTAAAATTTGTATTTACGCCTAATCTATGATAACAATATAATTCAAGCAAAACTTTTAAGAGATCAGTTTATCTTGCATAACACAAAATTATCAAGAAATGTGGAACATTGCTTGTAACTTCAATTTTTAGTTTTATTTTTAAGTTGGTTATTTAACGACGCTGTATCAACTACGAAGTTATTTAGCGTCTATGAGATTGGTGATAGCGAGATGAGACCGAGGATTCGACCATAGATTACCTGGCATTCACCTTACGGTTGGGGAAAACCTCGGAAAAACCAACCAGTTAATCAGCCCAAGCGGGGATCGAACCCGCGCCCGAGAGCAATTTCAGACCGGCAAGCAAGCGCCTTAACCGACTGAGCCACGCTGGTGGCTCAATTTTTAGTTTCAGTTAAAAATGTATGTACAAGAATTGTTTCGGAATAAATAAACGAACGTTGTACATATTTGTAAAATAGTAGTTTTTCATTTTGTACTGATTGTGCAAAAAAATGTACTTATTATTTAATAACATTCTACAGTATTTCTTATTTCGTTTTAGTATTACGCAGGTCTTAATGTGTATGAAATCATAACAATAATTATTTAAGAAGAGCTATATTCGCCACCAGACAATGCATGTATTGATAACTGACTAATATTTTTGGCGATGTTGTTCCACTGATCTGTTGCAGCTCATAGCTGATTCTTAATTTTAACTCTTGTAGGTCGTCTGGCTCGCTTCGTAGATCCTCCCCTTAAAATAGCCTGATAGGAAAAAAATCTAATGAATTCAGATCAGGAGATCTTGGGGCCTATTCAACTCTTCCTTTTTTGTCCTGGAAACTGTTCACTGAAGCAGTATATAACCAACCTCCTTTCCAGAATGTTTATAGGCACCATCTTACTGCAACCGTATAATCTTCAACAGATAATAAAATATCAAATAGTTTTTTGCACGATCGTGTTTTTTTGTTGTATTTAGAGCTATTGTTGTTAGACCTTGAAAGTTAGAATTCCCACACAAACTTGTTGCTAGGGAAATTATTCTTCATAACAAAAGTATACTGAAATAGACCCATTACAGTGCACTTATTGTTACGTAGTTACCATTACAGTGCAGTTTTGCGAAGGCTTTGAAAAAATATTGCTCTAAATTTTCAATGCGAAATATAGCGTATTGTGTTTGTAACTTTAAAAAATAATCGTGAAAAAAATGTTGTACAATACACGTTTGTGATGTTCATTACATAATCTCGGAAACTGAAAAAATAGCTCTACTTGTTTTTAAAACTTTTCCTCGATTTTGTAAAAAAACACTTTCCAACCTTACATTGTAATAATACTATTTCAGCATCTGTAACTTGTTTCGACTTTGCACATTTTGGATTATTTTTAACACTTCTAGTATATTGAACTTTTTAATTTCAGATAGTCTACTGTAGGATGCACTTCATTAAAACTAAGTACTTTCCTCCTGTTGGGTGCTCTTCCTACCACCATAACGAATCATAATAATTATAATTTCTATTTTCTATTTCTATTTTCTCCTTTTGTCGCAATGTTGATAACTTTAGAAAGACTTGAGAAGGAAGTAATCATTGTTATTTAACTATTTTCGATTAACATTGTCCTTGATTACGCATTCATGGCCATTCTTTATTCTCAATACGATAAACCGATATTCAGATTCAATTTTGATTTTTAATAAACTATGCATTGCACTCATACAATTACGTATCATCAACTGCAGGAGAAAAAAGACAAATAAATAGATTAATATAGGAAGTCATTAAAAAGTACATTCTTTTGCACATCCTACACGAAATGAGATACTATATTTTACAAATACGTGCGAAATTTGTTCATTTACTCCTAGCAAGTTTCATACACAGTATGTTTTCGCTAAAATTAAAACCTAAACGGTTATAAGTAAAGTAACCATTGATTATTAATGGAGAAAAATTCGTCCGGGACGTCGGGGATCGAACTCGGGACTCCAGTTCTATGCACTAGGTGCTCTAGCAACTGAGCTACCCCGAAGCTCAATCCACAGCACCAGATCGGATCTTTCTCCTTTGGTATTTTCCCATAGTGGCCTTACTTCATGTTCGACATATATATTGACACATATATATATTAGGTCATCACTCAAGGAGCGCACTCATTTGAGTAACTTGGTGGCCGGGAATCCACAGCGAATTTTTCTGCACTGAAGTCTGATTAGTGTAATATGTAGCTAATCCGCGATGAATGCAATGGAGGGGGAAAGGAACTGGCCACCCTACCTCATTATCTCCTGGCCTAGTTGCCTCATAAGTGGTGCCATGTTGGTATCACTTATGAGGTTCAAACCTGTCTTAGGACAGTTGACTAAATAAACAACAATAACCAAGGGTAACCATAACAGATAATTCTGAAGGACCGAAAGATTAATCTTTACCTATGTTATAAACTGAGGATATTTCCTAAATGCGTATTTCTTCCTGTAACAAACAGAGTAAAGTTAAAAATCCGTTTTGACGAAGATGTTTGTTTTGACAGTTAGCGCCTATTTTGCAATAAGTGCCTATTAAAGCGCCTAAACTTTATTTTGTATTTGTTTAATGTAATGTAATTTTATGTTTTGCTTTGATACTGTATATCTCGTTCGCCGGCAGAAAGTAACAGGGCGCTTATGATAGTCGGAGAGTCACTCAACTGAGTGCGCTCCATGTATAATGGCAGTTGACTTAATAAAATGTCAACATACATGCCCAACTTGAAGTCAGGCCACAAAGGAAAAAACACTGGAGGAGGGGAGTTCGATCCGGTGCTGTGGATTGGACTTCGGCGTAGCTCAATGGTGAGAGCGCTTGGTACGTATAACCAAGGACCCAGGTTCAATCCCCGGCGCCGGAGAGAATTTTTCTCCTCTAATGTTAAAGTATTTGTAATGCCTAAATGACCTCAACTTAGTTATAATCAATGACAAACTTTTAACTCACTCTGTATGTTAATAAAGACTTGTATTATAATAATTCTTAAAGTTACATATATGTAGGCCTATATTAATACAGTACATCCCACTGTGAAACCTGAAGAGGGGGGGGATAAATTCCATTATTGATCATTTCCGTAACAGTGTGTATTATAATTTACTTTTAAACTAAGTTTGAAGTTTTTGGAAGTCATTTTTGTTAAATAATTGTAACGCTACGATGAAGTACTGAGTTGGCATCCGTCCTTCTACTCAACAACATCCTGCATTGTAAGTATCAATATATAACAAAGTTCCATCCAAATGTTAGTCTTTCAAAACTTCGAATATTAAACATTTTTATTAATTTTCAGATACCCCTCACTATTTTCATCGCAGCGAATGAATGCACATACTGTAACCTAAACTCAAAACACAATATACGTATTTAACTCATATTTTAGTAAGTTACAACCAGGCTTCGGTTCTGGGCACAGAAACGCAAGAAGTTCAGAACGCACGGACAACAGTGTTCTGTTGGTCGAGTGGAGTGGGAGGTAGAGCGCGCCGTTACTTCGTGTCTCAACATGTAAACAGTCCGTCATAGTACGGCACAAAATATATTTTACCCTGTACATATGCAGTATATACAATACATTCCTAGTGTAGACAATAAGTGTCTACCATTAAAGTATTAACGTGAGTTGTAACCTTCAATCAGGTGTCCCTACGCCGAAGCCTGTTACACGTACCGCAGCCAAGCAGCAATAGACCTACACACAACGGTAATGCACATTACGGACCCACCTGTGCTGTTGCAGTCGGGTGACTGCACACGGGTCATGACGTCATTTATACTCCGTATACTCTAAACCTCATACTGGTTACTCTCATCGTATTCCGAATCTCACCGGACCGGTGGACAACAATGACGTCACGCTGCAGCGAAATAGGAACAAAACTGCTGGAAGGATCGATGGCTGTCATGGCGGCTGTACAAGTTGTTGTCTGTGCTACGCTAGCAAAATTTTGCGAAATTTCCGTACTGCCATCTCGTTCAAAGAAAAGAGAGCATAAACAATTTATTTCCTGAACCGGTAGTAATAACAGGTCCGTTGACATGTTCTCTCATGAGCCATTAACGTATTGTTTTTACGATGTGCTCATTACAAACAATACAGCAGAACTAAAGCAGAATACACCGCCATGACACAACAGTGCACAATGTCATTCGTCTGCTAATTCCCGTCCTATACAAGAACCAATCAGATTCACTGATGGCGGCTGATGGAGACTGCCACCACCTCTGCAAGCTGATGGCACCGGTGCGACACCGGTGGAGCATCAGTCACGCCATCGGTGAAATTCGGAACACCGTGATGCCATCAGATTGCTCAGCGCTGAGATTCGGAATACGCTCTCTGTGTCCCTAGGCCGAATTCTGATTATAACTTATGCATAGTCTAAACCTTCAGCTGAATTCAATCTGATAAGCTGATGACTGATGTACAAAAAAATAAACACATTCAGGTTTAAAGTATTATTTATTGTTATTATATAATATCTTATAGTGTTCAATATTTTCATAGTAACTTGAATTGCACTGATTTTATTTCCTTTGTCTCAGTAGCATGTCAATATCAATATAAAAATCTCCCCTCTTTTGTCTCGTATTTTTTACAATTGTCTTTTACAAAACAATAATAGACAGTATTGAAACTAACTCATTACAATCACAACTTTCCGCAACAAAACTGTATTGCATTTTTTCTTTTGTATACATTTCGTCTATAATCCAACTTTCAAATTTGAAATAATAACATAATATCGTAACAGAATTTATAAACAAATCTGCCTACTCTTCTCTCTCATTTCCATAGCAACCTGTAAGAGATGTCCAATCCTTTCTCAAAAACTATTACATTGCCTCAGTCCACGTTGTTATAACTGACGCAAGTTGTCTCGTTTTCTTTCACCGTGGCAATCAATTATATGCAGTTCGAAGGTTTTTCAGACAAAAAAGACTGAAATCTTATGATTCATTCTCACACGATTTTAGAGACAACAAAGAGACGAAGTGCTTCGCATGGATCGAATTGTCCACAATTTAACAAATAAATGAACTGGACAGCGTGTCCTCCGGATCGACTCCCTCTCCGGGCAATATTGATGGCCGCCCAGCTGCAGGACGTGACTGGAATGCGAAGCAATCGCATCCATCACAGAGCCTCGATTTAATAACAGGGTGAACTAATGGCTTCATGGGGTAAGAAATGAGACCAGTATTACAACGAGCCAATTCACATTCCTTCGACAGGACAGGAAACCCTGGGAGAGCCGACTTCCAGACCTGCTGCCTGTCTATAGCCACATCATCATCATCATCATCATCATCATCATCATCATCATCATCATCATCATCATCAACATCATGTTTATACATATATGTTGAGTATTATCAGTATCATTATTGTAGTTATACCCGCCAATTAAATTTTCTATCTCATATTTCACAGATTTCAAACGCTAGAGACAAGAAGTGTCTCCAACTCGATACTCAAATAAACCGCTAGATAGGAGGCCTGAATAAGCTTTTTCTTAAGTGAGTTATATTACGACGTTTTATTAACTGCGTGGTTACCTGTGGCATTTGAATGATATGAAGGTGATATTGTTGTTTAGTCAACTGTTCTTTATGGTTGTGAAACTTGGACTCTCACTTTGAGAGAAGAACAGAGATTAAGGGTGTTTGAGAATAGAAAATATTTGGGGCTAAAAGGGTTGAAGTTACAGGAGAATGGAGAAAGTTACACAACGCAGAACTGCATGCATTGTATTCTTCACTTGACATAATTAGGAACATTAAATCCAGACGTTTGAGATGGGCAGGACATTTAGGACGTATGGGCGAATCCAGAAATGCATATAGAGTGTTAGTTGGGAGGCTGGAGGGGAAAAAGATCTTTGGGGAGGCCGAGACGTAGATGGGAGGATAATATTAAAATGGATTTGAGGGAGGTGGGATATGATGATAGGGAATGGGTTAATCTTGCACAAGATAGGGACCGATGGCGGGCTTATGTTAGGGCGGCAATGAACCTTCGGTTTCCTTAAAAGCCATTTGTAAGTAAGTATCTGTCCTCTGACTACTGTAATTATCTTATTACGACATTACCTGCTCTATTTCACTTTTATCTTATTGCCCACTCCGTCCGCTCTATTTCATTCTCTTACCAGCTCTCTTCCCTCTATTTTACTCCATTACTTTTCTTTTATATCTTATTTCATTTTACTATTCGTTTTATTCCTCTCCATTGCATTCTCTTGCCTATCACATTCCGCTATATTTTATTCCATTTTCTATTCAACTCTCCTCTACTAATTTTGTTCTAATCTAAGTTACTTTACTCTTCAGAGCCGCCTCTGCTTTCACAGAAATTCACGAAACTTGACACCAACTAAGCTTCTACTGTTGAAGATAAGTGCAATTTATAAACGTCCAGTTTATTCCACAATGGATTTGAACCACGCCCTTGTGCATCTGGGGACTCCATGTAACGCTTCCTACCTGTACCATACATTTGCGGGTTTTTACTAACCAGAAATATCCCCACCACATTACCAAATTCCCTCATCCCCCTTTCAATTTTATATAATTGATCTGATGGCCTTTTTGTTTCAACCCCTTTTCATCCCCCTGGTTCACATGTAATCAGCTGTACGTCTTTTTGTTTCGCAGTGCCACATCAATCAGCTGTTATCAGGCCGCCTGTCCCTTGTTTGTTAGACTCACAATGCCATCTAGTGGAACAGTGACACAACACATCTCTATGGTAACGCTTGTTGTTAAACAATTGAGGACTTAATGGAAATTCAAACTGTATTGATTAATTGCTTCCGATAGCCTCTACCATTGCAATTACTGCAATAGTGGCGCCATCTCTCGTTTAAAAAGTGAACCTGACAATGACAGTGAATGAACCGGCAGCAGCATTTCATATTCCAGAACTCCTCAATTCGACATTCGAAATACGCTATTCTGACTGATTTTCTAGACAAATTCAGGTGCAGTAGCTTAAAACCGGTTTCCGAGTGGAAATAGTGATAGATAAACACTCCCGGGAAATGTTTCCTATGGGTACACCCGTTTTCTAAAGCACGTTTCTATCATTCCTCCACAATTTACACAATCATACCTATCAGAGATGCTGAGAGAAAGGGGAAATTACATTAGAACAAATCTGTGGTTTGTTGGTTGGTTGATAAAATGACTCTAGGTATGGTCAGTTAGGCATTACTGGACTCTGCCAGTCTTGCGTGTAAAGAATTACAATTCTTCGTCGAAGGAAAGAACATTAAATAATCAATTACCACCATAACACGATAACAGGCGAGGTTTATGACTAAGATTAATTCTTAATAGGGCAAGAACCCGCCCGAAAATTTTAACTGTAGCCCTGTCATTCAGGAACAGGTTTCTTTTAAGTGTCACAGATTTACGAAAAGAGCTCACAGACTTTACTGATTTTCCAAAATAAGCTATATTAAAGGGTCATGTACACCACTGACCTGTCTAAATTTAGCTATATTAAAAATTTTCCTACTTCCTAATCTGAAATCCTTTCATTCTTAAATGTAGTGTAGTGTTTCCACAATTCTGCATCATTCAACAAATTTTATAATTAAAACTAAATTTACATTTAACGGTTTACGGTTCCTTAAGGGGTTACGTATAGCTTACAGCAGTAAAAGTTTTGGAAATATTCAACCTTTTTTTCCTCCATTACTGTATCTAGTACAATAATGAAAATTGGTACTTTCCTTTTGCAATATGAAAAAAAAAAAAATCTTTACAATTTAAGAAAGACTTTCTATTTTTTTTTTTTTTTTCAAAATTCAAAATGGTAGCAGTTTAATGGGCAGTGATGAAGCGTTTCCTTCATAACTCATAAACTTGTTAACTTTTTCATGTTCTCTCTCTCTTTTATTTTATTGCTGAAACTCATGTTTACAATATCATGCTCTTTCAACTACATTTCTTAATAAATAATATATATATATATATATATATATATATATATATATATATATTTTTTAAGTTTGTGTTAGAAGAAAATAATGGTATTTGACCATTTTTTTTTAGAATTTATTTTTTTTATCAATTTGTCAAAGATAGAGAAGTGATCTTCCTTCATATTGTAGATACGACATGCATAAAACCACATACAAAAAAAATTCATCACACAATATTGGATAGTTTTTGAGTTATGTGGGAAACGCTTCATCACTGCACAGTGAACTGAATTTTGAAAAAAAAAATGTAAATTTTCATTATTGTACAGGATACAGTAATGGAGGAAAAAAATGTTTAATATTTACAAAATGTTATTGCTGTAAGCTGTACTTAATACCTTAAACTGGCGGGTGCAGTCTGTGATAGGGAAAACCGTTTCCCAAATATCTCATATCGTTGCTATACCTGTAAAAGTGATTATGAAGGCCTACACTTTTTACAAATGGAAACGAGTAGAGTGGTCTCTAGAATAATTGTTCCTAAAAATTGAAAGTTTATATATTTGTATTGCTGCTAAAGTAACAAAGAAAATAACAATGTTTTACAGCAGCGATATAAACAGATTTTTGTGAATTTTTTCCACTCTCCTATAAAATTGACTTCAGGTCACATAGCCACTTTTACAGGCACATCAACGATTTAATTTTCAATATTATAGCATTTTTTTTACTTCATTTCATTCACAATGAAGCCTTAACAAAAGTGGCCTCTAACATTTAAAAACATGAATTTGTTTATTTTAGTAACGTTATTTTACGACGCTTTATCAACAGCTTAGGTTATTTAGCATCTGAATGAGATGAAAGTGATAATGCCGGTGAAATGAGTCCGGGGTCCAGCACCGAAAGTTACCCAGCATTTGCTCATATTGGGTTGAGGGAAAGCCCCGGAAAAACAGCAACCAGGTAATGTGCCTCGACCGGGAATCGAACCTGGACCACTTGGTTTCGCGACCAGACGCAGTAACCCAGTGATCGTCAGCACTCGGTGAAATGTACAAAGGGTAAGCGGTGCCGTCCCATGTGCCTCGTCCCGTTGTGCAGCAGGAAGAGATAGAGAGCATACCCGCTAGGAGCTACGAGTACACCATGGTGCACTGTGTTTTCCGCGGGTAATAGACGCTAACCCCAGGGTGCTCTGCGCTGACGACTGCTGCACTAACCGTTACTCCACAAGTGTGAAATTAAAAACATGAATGAATTAAAAATATTTTTTTCGGACTTTTTTTCTCGATGAACTACAAATGTTCACTTTTCATTGCATTAAAAATTTATAAAATGCGTACTAATAAAGATGCAACAGTGATAGAGGTCAGTTTTTTTTCTGCTGTATGAAACACACATTCCTTGCAAAATTTTTAATTAAATTATTTAGTTGTACGAATTATCAGGCAAATGGTTTCAAAAAATATGTTGCGGGAAATGAGCGACAAACTTAATGAAGATGTGAAGTGCTAAATGACAGGTCCTCACGCTTTAGGTCTTCGTATTGGTGATATTTTAATATTTTTTTCGCTAAACTAAAAAGCAAAGTCCATTTAATGTAATAAAAAATTAAAAAATACATTTCTGACCCTCAATGACACCCTTAAAAACTCTTAAACGGCCTTGGAGAAAAACAAAATGCAACTGATCACAACACAGTACAATATAGCAGAATAAAGTACAACAAAGTAGAATAAAGAACAGATGAAAGCAGAGGAAAATACAACAGAGTAGAATGAGAAAAAAGAACACAAAATTTGCAGAGCGTGACAAATAAATCACAACAATGCAGAGGAGAATGAAGCACAATGGAGAAAAATGAAACGTAACACCGCGTAACAAAGCAGAGCAGTATAACAAAACACAACATGATCCAAAAGAGCAAAATATATCGTGGTAAAGCATAACAAAATACCTCGAGTTAGAGCAGAACGAACATAACGTGGCAGACCGGAACATACTGTATAACATGTTACCAAAACAAAATACAAGAGAACAATGAGCAAAAGAGCAAAAAAAAAAAACAAAAGCGTAGAAAAGAATAGAACAAAGCATAAGACAGCACAGCAAATAAAATCACAACAGAGCAAAGCAAAACAAAGGACAACAAAGCACACAGAAATAGGGCATACCAGAATGAATTAGAATTGAGCAGAATAGATTAAAACAAAATATAAATCCCTAAACCTTAAATTAACAGGTAGCTCGACTTAAAAGTGGACTATGTGCAGTATTTTAATCCCATACCTCATTCATTAACAGTCCTGGAACAAAATTCACAAGCGAGTTTCCCCATCAGGATACAGAGAATCAAATCTACCGAAATGATAAAAGCCAAAAGTAAATAATGCAGTATACAGAGAATATTTTACACACAGCAATTAATTGAATTGGTCTTTATGTAAACATGTGTCCTGTTATCCACGATCTTCTTGTACAACAATTTCTGTTCGCAAATCTACCAGAGTTTGACCAAAGGAAAATAATCACTTGGTTGAAACAAATAGAGTATTAGTAGTATATTATATCTACGACACGCCAGTTAATGTAATATTTACTCTTTTTTTTTTTTGTAGGAGCTGTTCCTATATTCCGATAAATTATTATCGATAACAACTATCGATTTATAAGGGTATGTATGCATGCATGTAGTCTAGCGGCTAGAGCGCTGGACTTATAATCCTGTGGACCTGGGTTCGATCCCCGGTGTAACCCCGATTTATAATTTGTGTTGGACACGCCCGTGGTCCAGGTAACCTAGAGGTTTTCTCCGGGAACTCTGGTTCCCCTGTGGCATCCCCGCAATTCTCCATAATCATCTGATCTCATCGCGGGTGTAGCGAAGACCAGCCTCCTATGGCGCACTCTGGGCAACGACTCTGTCGGTAAATTCGTCTACAGAACTGGCTTGATATGGATGAATGACGTCAGTCAAGTACCCGCCCGTGATTAGTTAATTAATAACCTGGCACACTCGCAATCACACTCACAGTCATACAAATTTCAAGTCTCTAGACACCCAGGGAACTCTTCATTTTGTTCAAGGAAAATTCCCCGCGAGCTGAGCCCGGGTATCAAATCTGGAACATCCAGATCTAGCATGCTGACCACCAAGCCACGAGGGCAGTGATTTCACTACTGTATTGATTAAGACTGATTGAATGGAAGAGAAGACCTTATGGCCTTAATTCTGCGGGAGAAAATAAAACATTCTACAACCATTCATCTCGTTATAGCTTTCAGAATGCCTCCGGTTGGTCCATTCAGCTTCCTACAAAATTAAGGATGTGTCTTTTTGGGACTTAAGAAAGGTTGGAGCATAATGCCACTGATACCGATCATATCACTTCTTTCTAATGCAGTGACCAAGAAATCACGGCAACTCCAACTTCCTTCTTCCTTTGCGTCTTAATAGCGTCTGCAAGAACCTTTCCCTCTTTTCACTGTTACCATAGCTCCATGAAAAAAAAAAAAAAAAAAAATACCGCAGACATTGAAAGCATCTTATTCGACCAGTAACTTGAACCAGAAAGAATTCATTAAGAAAGAAAAAATGATGAAGCCCTGTAGCAAGCACTTTTACCAACACAGATCTTCTTTTTCAATTAAGAAGAGGATTACAGAATCTCTATTACGTGTAATTTCTGCCAAGCTTCTCCAATTAAGAGCTACAACATGTACACAACGGCTAATATTTTTACTGTTTAAAACTGCATGGAAGCCACCATGATGTATTCGATTCCCACTTACCATATGGATGTTTGTTCAGTGAAAGTTTAAATGCCATGTTATATCAGATACAGATTTATGCTAGCTATGTCAAGGGAGTCCTACTGTTTGTCCGTGTAGTCCAAATTGCTGCCTTAGAACAAAGTACAAATACTTCAACAGGTAATTCTTTAGTGCAAATTTATTATATTGCTTGTGCTTCACGAATTGCCTAATAGCTATTGAGAATTAACAAAAATCAGTCCCGAAGTTCAGAAGAAAATGTTGTACACAGTAAGGTTCGTACACCGAAGACAGATGGCATGCGGTGTAAAGGAAGATGAAAATGTACATTTCCACAAAAAATCTAAATCATTTCTTGACAGATTACTGTATTTAACACTAACTAGGAAGTGACTTGTGCCACTATCGCATGCTGTGCTGCCTGCACACAATATGATGTCCACATAACACAAACAAACAAAGTGGTATTTAAATTCAGCAGCATGTTTCAAAGCCGTGCGGTGTGTTTGTTTTTCGGGGCTGTTGAATGATTAGCGGTCAGCTAAGAGGGTTTCCATGTTAGGGGACTCAAGTCTGTCAAACCCATCATACTCCGCGCTGCCATTTCCACAATTACCTACTTGCGCGGGAATGACAACGATTTCTGTTAAATATTTCAGCTCGTACGTCTTTTGTTCCCGATTCCCCCTATAAATGAAGTTATATATGAGAGTCGAGTTACCATGGCAACACAGATTTTTGCTCGCAAGTCTTTTGTTCTTTAAACCGGAACCCGCGTTTCCCATACACGTTACGGGCTTCCATAGTAACTCAAGTCAATATCCATGTGGGTTGAATTCCAAACAACTGACGAATGCATTCTAACAATCGACATCGTGGCAGACTCAATACCCAGTGGTCTCCAACCTTTTATAGACAAAGGGCGCCAAATTAAAATCAACTACGTGCAAGCGGCCAGCATAAATTCTTGTCAGTAGTCTCCTGAACGTATATGATACTGGACTACAAAATTAAGTTACTGAAAACTATTAATTTCATATTTCTAGAGTACAGTACTTAACAAAAGTTTAAGACCATGAGCAAATTTCATATAATTATTTTCTGGTCCTATATTTTTGTTTCCATTTCCCTCATGAATATTTTGTCAATTATTTGGACTGTGAGATATCTATCGACGCAAAGAAAGTAAAATTATGACATTTAGTTTTCGAGTTATGATTTTAATGAAATATTTTGTTACTGTAAAAAATGTTACATTTATAATTACGGAATAATTTATTCACGCTAAACCAACATGTTTATTGTAGTGATGATTTTTTCCAAGCAATTTGAGAAGAGTGAGAACACATTGGTACCAGGAAGAAAAATTTAAAAAATTTTATTTTCGTTTTATAATTTTTTGCATATTTTTCCAAAATAAGGAAAATAATAGTAGAAATAACGTTAAGTAAAGGCATTCATAGCTTCACTGTGGAATAAGCTAACGTAACCGGACCTACGCCAATCGAAAGTACGAAATCACGTACTTTCGATTGGCGTAGGTCCGGTTACGTTAGCTTATTCCACAGTGAAGCTATGAATGCCTTTACTTAACGTTATTTCTACTATTATTTTCCTTATTTTGGAAAAATATGCAAAAAATTATAAAACGAAAATAAAATTTTTTAAATTTTTCTTTCTGGTGCCAATGTGTTCTCACACTTCTCAAATTGCTTGAAAAAAATCATCACTACAATAAACATGTTGGTTTAGCATGAATAAATTATTCCGTAATTATAAATGTAGCATTTTTTACAGTAACAAAATATTTCATTAAAATCATAACTCGAAAACTAAATGTCATAATTTTACTTTCTTTGCGTCGATAGATGTCTCACAGTCCAAATAATTGACAAAATATTCATGAGGGAAATAGAAACAAAAATATGGGACCAGGAAATAATTATATGAAATTTGCTCATGGTCTTAAACTTTTGTTAAGTACTGTAATTTAATCAAGTTAATGAGATCAATCAATCAATCGAACAATCAATCATAAAGGCTTCGCCTTGTCACTTCAACCATGTTCCTCATTCCTATGTCCTAAATCAGGGGGTCGTCAGCACAGAGCACGCTGGGGCTAGCCTCTCTTACCCTCGGAAAACGCAGTGCACTATAGTGCTCTCGTAGCTGCTAGCGGGTATGCTCTCTATCTCTGCCTGTTGCACGACGGTGCACACGGGACAGCACCGCGTACCCATTGCACATTTCAGCGAGTGCTGACGACCACTGTTCTAAATTATTCATATCCATGCACTTCATTCCACTGAGCATGTCATTTATGTATTTTCTTCCAGATCTTTCCCTTCCTTCCTTTCCAAATATTTTCCTTCCAACGGAGAGGAGTACAACAAGGATACCCTTTATCACCTAGCCTGTTCAACATCTGCTTGGAGGATTTAGTGAAGAACTGTTTTCAGAACATGGGAGGGGTGATAGTAGGATGAAGAATAAAGTGCATAAGATTTGCTGATGATAGCCTATGGCGTTGTTATCAGAAGAGGAGGGATATGCTACTGGAGTTAAATGGCATCTGTGAGCAGTATAGGATGAAGATAAGCGCAAATAAGAGAAGACCATGGTTACCGCAAAAAAACTAAAGAAGGTAAACTTGAGAATTCTAAATGAGGTAGTGGAACAAGTAAACGGCTTCAAATATTTGGGGTGTACTAAAGCAGTAACATGAGCAAGGATAGCAGGAGCAAGATTTTAGTAGAAAAAGGAGCATCTTCTGCAGACCTCTGAAAATAGACTATTGAAGTGCTTTGTGCGGAGTGTGGCATTGTATGGGGCAGAAACATGGACATTACGACGAAGTGAAGAGAAGCGACTATAAGCACTTGAAAAGTGTTTATGGAGAAGAATGGAACGTGTGAAATGGACAGACAGAATTATAAATGAAACTGTGTTGGAAAAAGTGGGTGAAGAAAGAATGATGCTGAAACTGATCAGGTAGAGACAAAGGAATTGGTTGCGCCACTGGCTGAGAAGAAACTGCCTACTGAAGGATGCACTGGAAGGAATGGTGAACGGGAGAAAAGTTCGGAGCAGAAGAATATATCAGACTAGTGGCTTGTGCAGGAAATGCTGCAAACTAAATTCATTACACGTTCAAATAAACATTTTTCAGATTTATTTTCAATGAAAAATACCAGACATTTTGAAAGTTATTTGTTTCTATAATAATGAAACATACTCCCTCTGAATGTTTTTTATGCTAAATACTTTTTTTTTAACCTATCCACCTTCAGTTTTCGAGTTTCAACGCGAAAACACAAGTAACAATGTTAGGACGATCAGTGGTTTTTCATGTGGGAGTAAAGCAATAGGTATTTTAGGTCATGTGGGTTATAGGTGAAAGTTAAAAAAAGTCAGGTTTGCTATGCTTTCGAACAATAGACATATCTTGGTATAGCTGCTGCATGTAGAGTAGAAATGTAGGGGATAAAATCATTTTATCCTGCTAAGAGATCTTGCCGAAATGATCGAGAGATTACAAAGTTTTCTACGCCTCTTATTTTATCAGTAAGTAGTACCTTTTGGTCTTTCCTTAGGAACAGTAATTTTTGCGCTCTCTCGAGCCAATACTGAAGAGAATGACGCGTATAAGAATATACACCACACCGCCATTAAGTATATGAAAAAGACCCAACCCCATTTGATTAATAACTATAAAAATATTTCACTTTTACTTAGCAATACTATTATCTTACGCAAGTTTTGTAGTTTTATAAACATCATGGCATTAACTATAATAATATTTCATTTCTAATGGTAATAATGGCATCAAACCACCTCAAGTTTTGTATATTTTAATATCCAATACACAGCTGTACTCAGAAAATTACACATCGCAGAATCAGACCTGTAAATTACTTTTAGTTAGTCTTGAAGATTTTAATACCCAATTGAATTTGAACTCTAAACATGTCAACAATCCTGCAGGTCATGGCCTTCGTGTAATAGCCTATTGTTTATTGTAGTGTGTGTTTTGTTTTATTTTGAAATGCAATTAGTTCTCAAAATTGACGAAAGATGAATTTTGGAAAATAGCAAAATTATGTAGGAAAACTAACGCTTCACTGAAAGTTATTATTTTTCTGAAAATCCTTGTATGCCAAGCTTCAAAATGACGGGTCATTCATTAAAATCCGTTCAGCCGTTTTCCCGTAATTTCCATTACCAGTTCAAATTATATATATAGATGATAGACGACATTAAGTTATATGGCTCATATGCGGAGACTAAGAGAAAGACAGTAAATAGGAAAAATTGGAAAAAGCTGCAGTAAAAGGCCTGTCCTTAGGTAGAACACAATGAATGAAAGAAAACAATTTAAGAAAAAGGGCCCCGTTAAGCAAGTAACTGTCAAGTGATTTCTCCCCTTTCGACGACCCCGTGACATAACCACTCTACGGACAGTACGTAACACAGTAAGAAGGGTCACAAAATATTGACGCCATATGCAATCTCTGCACGTCGATATGAAAACTACTGATTTAATTATTTATTTCTCCAGTCCAATCTATATTTACATTTTTTATTATTTACTCTATTTTATATATTTTACTTCATTTAGTCATTCATTCGTTCGTTCATCCATCCATCCATCCATCCATCCATCCATACATGCAATTGTCTACTGATTTTCTTCCTTCTTTCTTTCCAGGCCTATATTCTGTTAGCTATTTATTTTTCTCCATTTCCTGTTACTTCCAACTTCAGGTATCCAAATTCTTTTCTTCTTTATTCATTCCATTCATATATCCCTTTCTTCTTCAACTCTATATCTTTATTTCTTCCTTTCTTTTTTCGTTCTTCCTTTATATCATTTTTTATTTCTGTAGCGTTTCTTTAGTAACTCAACCATTCGATTTTTTATTCTTTCTATTTCATTCCCTTTGTTTTAAATGACTTCTCTTATAATTATTTAATAATTAATGTATTTAATTATTATATTTATTTTTGCGTTCTTCTTCTGTATTAATTTTTTCTTTAGTTCTTTTTTATGATTTCATTTTCCCATTTCTTCTGTCATCATTTCCTTCTCCTGTTCCTTTATTTTTCATTAATTTCTTCTGTTACTTGCCCATTGTTTTCTACTGTTCTTTCTTTCGTCATTTATTCCTTCCGTTTCGTATATTGTCTGTTCAATCTCTCATCATTTTCCTTCTGTTTTCTCATTCTTTCTTTCAACATATGTTCTTTTTGTTCCTGTATTGTTTATTTCTTTGTTTTTTTTTCTCATTTTATCTTTCTTCTGTTCTTTCTTTTTCATAATTTCTTCTTTCCTTTTTCATTTTTATTCTGTTCTTTTTACTATGTTTATTCTCTTTTATCATCGTTTCTTTCTTCTCTTCTTTCTTTTTCATTTCTTCTGTTCTTTTATATTTCTTCTCGTTCTTTCATCTTGTCTTTCTTCTGTTTCCTCTTTTTTAATTTTCTTGTTCTCTTTTCATTTCATTTTTCATCTTCTCTTTCTTCTGTGTTTCCTTTATATCTTTCTTCAATTTTTCATCTCATCTTTTTTTTCTTCCTTGTTTCATATATCTCATTTCTTTTTCATCTCATCATTCTTCTCTTCCTTATTTTACATCTTTCGTCCTTTTTCATTTCCTTGTTCTTCTTTTCTTTATTCTATACATTTCCTCCCTTTTTTCCGTTTTATCTTAATTTTCTTTCACATCTTCCTCCTTTTTCGTAACTTCCTTCTGCTCTCTTTTTCCATTCCTTTCTTCCTATTCTTTCTTCTTTTCCTTGATTTATTCCTTCACCTCCTTATTTTCTCCCTTCTGCTCTTTTTTCCTTTTTCTATTTCATTCTCTTCTAACTTCCGGTACTCTCTACAAATTCTAATGGTTATTTTCTGCTTAATCTTAAGCCTGAAGGAATGAAATGCATTACTATTGAAATTGCCAGAAACAAAAACTATTAGGCCTAATTAATCAGGACAGAATAACTACTCGTAAGTTGACTGCAAATTAATAACGTTGAGATGGTTTAATAAAAAATTTCCTTAGTACATGAAGAGTTGGAGTAACTTTTGTCAAACACTAAATCATCTTGATCACAAATATTACCACACAGACATCACTATAAAAACGGTTGAAACACAACCAGAGCCCTCAAAATGTGTATTTCCGTTTCTTGCAGGAAGCTTTACTCGAGAGATCTGAGGGCTTAGGGCTAGGCTCGCATTTTATCCCACTTACACGCACATACATAGAAATGAAAAGTTTCCCTTTCGTCGTCTAAATCAACTCGCAGAGAGGAAGTTGTTTAAAATGCACGGCCATGTTCGAATAACTTGCCTAAGATATTACCCCTGATCCCACGCCACTCTCAGTACATTCATGTCGCCGAATACAAACAATTCGTTACAACTCCGTCATAATCATATCAACTGTTTGCTACATTTCACTATCAAAAATAAAAAATTTTGATCATTTTCACAGCTATCGACCAGAGCGTTTGTTCTATTTTGCGATTGAAACTTGGGCATAGGATATCAGACAAATCGAATTTATTATCACTTAAGACGGTCTTACCACAGTCTAGTTAGTATATACAGTTACGAAGCTCAATACGTAGTAAATATGCATCCCTAGATAGTTGCTAACCACTAGGATCGCTAATATCGCCACATTACACACAATGCGAAATAGTACCGACACAGTCTATTGTTTCTAGCACCCTCACAACTCAAGTTTCGTGACTGTATTGTACTAGACTGTGATCTTACTATGTGGACAGAATGAAATCTCGAGAGACAAATCATTACAATCAACATAAAACTTCAGGTATAGAGTAAATAGAAAGTTCAATCAGATGCAAGGGAAAATTTTTTTAGAAATTTTCTTTGATTAAGAAGAGGAATCATGATAGATAATGATGGGCGCTGTATTATTATTATTATTATTATTATTATTATTATTATTATTATTATTATTATTACTATTATTATTATTATTATTATTATTATTATTATTATTATTAATTTTGCCAAATAAACTCTACATTACTCCGTAAAAGGGATACATTTTTGTTTAAAATTGTATGTTATAAAAGAATCCTTGTGGAAACAGAACTCTTGAGTACGTCAGAGATATATTGAGGTCTCTAAATTCATATTAACTACTACTATTCATTTATTATGTTCATTTTTATTAGGTTATTTTACGCCGCTTTATCAACATCTTAGGTTATTTAGCGTCTGAATGAGGTGAAGGTGTTAATGCCGGTGAAATGAGTCCGGCGTCCAGCACCGAAAGTTATCCAGTATTTCCTCATATTGGGTTGAGGGAAAACCCCGGAAAAACCTCAACCAGGTAACTTTCCCCGTCCGGGAATCGAACCCGAGCCACCTGGTTCCACGGTCAGACCCGCTAACCGTTAGTCCACAGATGTGGACTTGGAACGTTTTTCAAATTTGAAAGTTTGGTGGTTCAAATTTTGACATGGTGTGTGATCGACCGATTACTTGGTTCTGTTTAGTGCATAATATAAGGATTGCGGTGAGTGTCTTACTTTTTGAAGGTCTTTGTAGTTTGTGGAGCGAAGTGTAAGGTTTGCAAGAGATCTAAGAGACATAATTATCCCTACGGATCTATTTGTGTTATTTGTGGAAAGAAGACAGCTACTACGAAAATACTTCGTTTGGTTGTTGCATGTTTTCTATTCAACAAAATATATCATTGATTTATGTATAGGTGTATAGTTTTATATACACACGAAGTTTTGAAGTTGGTTTAAATATTAATACAGTTGTGATTATGTCTGTGATTTTGAATTTTGTTATGTTTGAGAAATTTTACTTAATTTCTGGTGTACCTTTATAATCTTAGTTTTCTGTAAAATGGCTGGCCATGATTTTAGTTCGCCATTTTATGAAACTCACTGGATTTTTTTTTACGTGATATGATTTTTTATTATGTTGTCGTTTATGACTTTTGAAAGTTGTGTTGGTATAGAGAATATTTTACGGTTTAAGGGTCGTAACCCTCTAAAATTTGATGTGTATGTATTTATTTACTGCAAGTGGGCAAGCACCCCGTGGCAGTGGTACAAACAATATAAACAATACACAATAAAATTACAATATACAAATAAAATTACAATACTCAACGATAAATTTGTAAATCCATATCCTATGGGTTTCACAAAATTTGGTAGAAAACGGTGATTATATTTAATTCAATAGGCTATGTTTACAGTATTGAAAGCAAATACGTTCGTGAAGTGACAGCTCTTCCATTCTATCTTTAAAATAATAATCGAAAGGTAAAACTAACCTCAGGAAATAAAACTAACCTAAAGAAACTGAAACTAGCGAATGAGCATCATACCAAATCTTACAAAACCAAAGAACCAAACTGAAACTAGACTGAGGAACCAAAAGCTAACCTATAAAAACCTAAATTATTCTAAAATGATTAGCATAAATGGGTATATCTGTATAAACTCAGGTGAAACCAGCGCGCAATTAGTTCTGGTGATTTCGGAAGTAAAAATACGTCATTACTCTACCTCATTACAGACCAGTTCTGATAACATCACGAAACAAAAAATCACCAGCCTTTGCTCAACACTTGAAAAACCTGCACAGATTCGCATATGCAAGGAATAACAAAAGCATAACTAACCTAACCTGTCACAGATTCGTATACGCAAGGCATACTGTGAGTGTACGCCAGCTTGAAACTTTCGTAATGTCACCAAAGTTATCTTTGTATGACTCAGGAGAGCTCACTCAAAGAAGTATAAACGGAGTACGAGAAACTAACTCTCCGCTAGTTTAACCTAGTCTCTTGCGGTACGAACGAGTAAGCGAATCCATCTCACGAAACCAGCGTATAGATAATTATACAGTATGGACACTTCGCGTCGGTACCTTTGATGTAGCAGGACTGATTTCAATGACCTTGAAACCAGTCTGAGCGTGAGATTCTGCTTTCTCCCGGGAGTTGGCACTGACATCACATCAGCTAGCAGTCGACACAGCGGAAATATAGCACATACAATTAATACATCTACGTACATTATGTACTCAAATAAAATAAATTGGACCGATGAATAATAAATCCGTCATTAACTGTAATGTGTAGATTCTAGAGTTCCTTTATAATGAGAGTTAAGACGTTGACTCCAACAACAATTCAAATATGTAATGATTTGAAAGCACTGAAAATGGAAAAACAAAACTCCTATGAGAAGTAAAACCATATACCTATATTATATTGTATACAAATATTAAACGAATTTGATACATAATTTTATAATGTATTATATTATTTTATAAATATAATTTATTATATATAAAATGTAAACAATTATTATTACAACTAGTTTGTCACTGAGAAATAAGGGAAAGCTGTTAACTTGAATTTATTTGAAGCAAAGCGTTACTGGATTATGCAATAAGGTAGGCGATATTGGGATCCTGTGTCTCAACTCTATTCTCAATTATTATCTTAGCGTATGCTCGATTACACTAACCTCTAGCGCTTGAAAGTGGAACTAAACGCCGGCGCACAGAGAAACAAAACACAGGAAAATTCGCTCAGTGTCCATTCTTTGTAATCCCTATTCGCTGACGAAACTAGAGGTAAATGCATAAACGAAATAACTTTTATTCAGATTCTAGATTTTACTTCTTACTTACTTACAAACGGCTTTTAAGGAATCCGCAGGTTCATTGCCGCCCTCACAAAAGCCCGCCATCGGTCTCTATCCTGTGCAAGATTAATCCATTCTCTATCATAATGTTTGGTAATTATATTTAGTATGATTTGAAACTCTGTTCAACGTGATGCGAGATACTTTCTTATTTGACACCGTGTCATGATGCAGAGACATCGTATGTTTGAGCTATTTAACGGCTTCGTTATCAGAAAAAGAAAATAAGGAAACAGACTTATTGCTTAAATGCTTAAAGTTACTCTTCAGGAGCTCTTTATAATAGCTAGCTCAAAAGAGAGAAGTTCCTTTCTTTTCATCTCCTGTTGATGAATTACAAAAATAGATAATGTGGTATATTAGTGTAAACGCAGTCTTATTTACAGTATATAACGTAATATAACTTCCACTGTACGACTATAATAAAATTATTACAGTTTAATGTAGCAACTTTTGTTCTGGCAACATATTACCTTTGTTTGTGGATATTTCCCTGACTTGGTGGTGCAACATGGTCCGATATAATCTTCAATCCAACTACACACAACAAGCACAGATAAATGAAATGCAGAACACTTTACTTCTGCACTTTTACACGCAATTAACACAAAATACGAAAGATCCGTTCTTCATTAAACCGTATTTCCAAACGACACGGAAAACACTGAAATGAAGTTTTCCCCCACCACCTTACATATGCAACAGTGTTCCAATTGATACATCCCCTCTAAGGAGGTATTGGAATGTGCCTGTCAGGTTTGAGAAGTCACTATATCCGTAACTCAAGGTCACTTAATGTAACTTTGCTAGCGTGTGGGAAGAATAACATTAAATACTTCACTCATTAAATTTGTAAACTTTACAGAAATTATACAAGATAAAATGTTAAACTGCAGTCATATTTAACATCAAAGAGCACTAATGTTATGATATACGTTGAATTCTAGTTTAGAAAGAACTAGTTTTGCTTAGAAAATACTATGAAAATCAAGACGACGTACTAAAAGACACACTCACCTTTTTTCTGTAGGTCAAAATGTGTCCATATAAGTTAATGAAAGGATTCAGGAACTCCCAAATCTAAACTGTACTCAGTCAAAAAGTTATATAGATTAAAAGTAATATTCCATGTGTACTATGAACTAACTTTGTATAGATAAGATTTGTTTAACCACAGTACCCGCATAAAATAATTGTATATTCGCTAAACATGTTTATCTTGCAGAAGTTGTAATCGAAATATAGCAGAGATTTTGTAGCCTCATATCCATGAATATGATTAAAAAACTATTTGGTTCAAAATGTATATAAAGCACAAGATTAAAAACGACAAACTATAGCTACAAATATCTTCATTCGAAATACACTAATCATATAACAGGGCATTTACATCGAACGTAAATGATAGAAATTTTCTTTAAAAATACTGGAGCATAACTCATATCTTAAAGTCAATCGTCTATGTTCATTCTTTTAACTCGAAAATTTTAATTGTGCAACTATTCGGAAAAAATGCGCATTCCCAATTCTCTAATACTCTACTTGCATCTTGCTCCTTAGCAGGGGCGATCCGAAGCAACCCGCAACATATCTTTTGCTCCTTAGTGTAAGGGGGACGGTGGAACCCACAATGTAACATAAACAATACAAAAATAACTCTTAAAGCAACATGTATAATAATGTTTAATTTATTTCATACACATTACAATCTACACCTTACACAATCATATAATTACCAACTAGGGTAAAGGTTGGTAATATTGTAATACTAGTAATAAGTATTATAATAGTTCTTTTTGAGAAATTTTTACAAATTTACCACAGTCTACTATATACAGTCACGAAGTTTGAGTTTTGAGGGTGCTAGAAACAATAGACTGTGAAGGTACTATTTTGCATTGCCTGTAATGAGGCGATATTAGCGATCCTAGTGGTGAGCAACTATCTAATGTTTGCATATTTACTACGTATTGAGCTTCGCGACTGTATATACTAGACTGTGATTTTACTGAGCGAGAGGAAGATCGGTTTTTTGTGTCAACGTATTAAGGGAATATTCGTGGACAAGTTTCTACACAAAACCGGTCCTTCTCTCGCTCAGTAAAATTGTAAAAAATTCTTTAAAAAAGTACTACAATAATATTTTTAGTACTACAATATTACCATCCTTTACCCTACTTAAACTTAAAGATTCCACGCATTAATAGAGATTTTACGAATCCCCCGCACAGATACTCCTTGAATAATTTCGAGGGAAAAATTGTTCCGGAGCCGGGTATCGAACCCGGGACCTTTGGTTTAACGTACCAACGCTCTACCACTGAGCTACCCGGGAACTCTAACCGACACCGATCCAATTTTTCCCTCTATATCCACAGACCTCAAAGTGGGCTGACAACCGTCAAGCAACCAACTTCGAGTGCACACTAACTCCGTGTGACTTAAATTGTGGTTTTCTGTTAACGAACAGTGACGTGTATTATGCAAATCAAGATTTCAGGTATAACTCCCTGTAAAGTTGATTTGAATAATTTCGAGGGAAAAATTGTTCCGGAGCCGGGTATCGAACCCGGGACCTTTGGTTTAACGTACCAACGCTCTACCACTGAGCTACCCGGGAACTCTAACCGACATTATTCAAATCAACTTTACAGGGAGTTATACCTGAAATCTTGATTTGCAGATACTCCTTGTGTCAGTTATTCTCTACTTGCGATCTAATTGCCAAGATATGAAGCATCGATAATGCAGCATGCAATTATTTGGTGTGGCCAGCCTGCACATTCTGATGTAGCAGTAATGAGCAGACTATAACTCTTTTCCTCTTCGTAAAAATCCGTCTTCCTACTAATGAAACGTCTAGCTTTCAATAAATGAAACCATGCGACTTGCAGACCATTAGTTACTAACCCTTATCTCTAACATCACTCATGTAACTACGCCCTTACATCGAACATCTGTTTCAGTAGACGGAAGAAACAAGTGAATTACAAGTGAACTTGAGTGCCGGTCTTGTCTTCAGCACCATACGTTGATAATCCGATCAATGATGATGCCCCGACGTTTTTATTGTACCTCAAGGTCGCATTTTACAGCAAGTAGCGTCATTACGCGAGATAGCCTGAGTGGGTAACCGTTTAATCATACTAAGTGAAACTGGATTCGAAGCGAAGTCCTCCACCTCCCACGATATGCACAACTAAATAATTATCCAGATATTCCTCAGCACGTCATGTTCCTTCTATTAACGGAGCCACGTTATAAAGAATGATGCTACATTTCCAAGAGTTTGCTCAGTGTCACAGAATTCACGTATTTTTGATATTCTTATAATAAAAGTTTATACTATACAGGGTAATTAAACAGTTATAATCGCATTTACGGAATTTATTAAAGAATAGTCCGTGGCGCGACAGTCCATAAAGGGCCAAAGCTGACCAGCCAACTGTCGGCCTGACGTCCACGTGCCTCACCAGAGGCAAACGATCATCCAACCAGTATGGAGGTACCGTATAGTCAGCCCGACGATCCCCAAGCCGTTATAGCTGGTTTCCGAAACCGGATTTCGCTACCTATCACAGCATTTCAAATGCAGCATGATGCTGAATGGGCATCGGTCCCATACACTGGCCGAAATTTCATGAGAATCTTTCCCTATGAGAACATAAACAAGGACTCATCCCGCAAGGCGAGTTCAGGAATGATTCCTTAGCCTTAGACCAGGCTTGCAGAACTGGGCGACAAGTGTGGCGTTGCGTCACTCATCGGATACATCACTCATCCCTTCCTTCCACCCCCGAGTCATTTACATGGTAGGGGAGGGGGATTTGTATTCAGTGTCTGTCTTATGTGATTGCGTACGGGCCACAGATACGTCATTCAACGCCGATGGACTGTGGACGGAGAACCAACGCTTTCCCCATGCTTTCGACCCCTCTCTCGCCAGTTCTGCATCCCTGCCTTAGACCACTACAATACGGCGCGGGACACGGAAGTTATTATTGAGGTTATTTCGGACATAAAGCATCAAAGAAATATCGATCCGGTACCGAATGGTTAGACTCAAGCAATTTTTTTTTTGCCTTCAAATATGCACCATTTTGAAGAAGGTTTTACACTTCGACTGCGTCTACTACTCTTTCCAAACGTTTCTTGACCAAAACGTATTATGATATCAAGCGAGGGCGTCTGCTGATTGGTCAGCGTACCATTCGATGCCAACTTCTTTTCCTTGAAGGTCTACAACACAATCTAAGACGTTTCAGCCTTTCATTGAATCAAAGGAAGACACACTCCTATGGTAGGTCACCCTAGCTGTGTGGTCAGCAAGATGCAGAGCCACCGCGGAGACATCACAGGACAAAAAAAGACAAGAAACAAACATCCAGTTCTGTGGAATGGAGATAAAACTCCGCCCACATCGGGAATCAAACCACGGAACGCTTGGATGGAAAGCGTACATGCTAGCCATTGAGCCATAGCAGTGAATGTCGTCTATACATCCTTGGTTCATGAGCATTTGGTTGAAGCAGAGAGTAAATAACAGTCTGCTATGAACGTTGCTTTGCGCTGAGAGATCAAAAGCTACCAGATATAAACAAGATTGTTATCATTTATTAAGCTTGGTTATTGTGTACGCTGTGAAATAAAATAATCACAATTCCTAGTTTAGACTAATATACACAAAAAAGTTGCAGAGATTAAAGATAAATTCTCAAACAGTTGTAACGTCGCAATTAATGAGTATCGAATCCACTTTCACATGAACTCTTCTACTCAAATTTGTCCGAAGAACATATATTTAAAAACAGGTGCACCTTCGTGAATCGCATTGTATAATATTACATTCATCAATCATTAAGTAGGTTCCACTCTTTCATAGAGAAATTAATGTCTATAAGTTATGAATGTGGTGTCCTCTATGTTGTTTAGATATAAGCCTCGTGTTGACAACACGCTACGGAAGTCTTACCATGTGTTCGTCTCGTGACAGGTAAAAAAAGCACAAATAGAGGTTTTGTGGTAATTCTAGCCAGAAGAAGAAACTTAATATAATTATTATATTATGTAGTTCTTAGAATTAATTGTCTACTGCTTGAGTAGATTAGGCGTTACCGCAAAGCGGAAACGTGATTGTCGGGCGATCAGATTCCATGCACAGGTTACATAGCCTAGAGAGCATGTTATTAGTGATTAAACGTAGCCATATGCGATTGCGTTTTATTAGAAGCCAAGACGAAACTAGGTACTTTATGCGTGTGTTTGTAATACAATTTATAGCTTAAATTGGCATATAGATACAGTATTGAGCAGTGAATGTTCATGTATGTCATGAAGTTTCTTTTAGACAGTATGATACAATAAAACAAGATTAATAACATTATATTTATTTCCTCATAGTATGAACAATAAGAAGTAAACACAGGGACAAACCCAAAATCTCTCACATCACTTACAAGAATCAATTGCGCCGACTCCAAATTTCAACACGGATGAGATATGGTTTCCAAATTTTGTATGAAGCTCTCACAGTGATGAACATGTCTTATCAGAGTATTCTGTAAAATAGTTACGTCTTATTTTGATTCAAATGCCATTATTCATTTTTTTTAGGAAGAAATTTTCATATCAAAATCATAAGGCCTTATAACAAACTTATTTTTCAATTCTGGACATGTGAAATTTGTATTTTTTTTTTATTTTTTTTAACGTGGAACGTATACGTGGGCATCTATTCAGGAAAAACATCCGTTACAGTTTTCGTAATACTGTAAACTCAACTTGCTCCTTAGGGAGAGCGCAATGATGCAACCCGCAACATACCATTCTTGGAAAAATTAATGAAGTTTGGATATTATCATAGTATCTGTATTATACGGTATTCAAGATATTGCTAGTCGTATCTATTTTCATGCACTGGTTATGACGTTAATTGAAAATTCAAGTTATTGGTTTTTTGGTATGCTAGTATGCTTCTCATCAAGGGATGATCTACCATTATTTTAAAATACACAACCACCAACCACCTAAACGCTCCACGCAATTATAAGGATTCTACGAATCTTCTGTAATCCTTTTAGCCTATTATTTAAATACGCTGTATCAACTGCTGGATTATATAGCGTCGATGGGGTTAGTGATGGCGAGATAATATTTTGAGAAAAGACGATAAGAATTCGCTGTGTGATTAACTGATATTCGGCTTACATTGGGATAAAACCTCGTAAAAAACTCACCAGGTAATCAGTCAAAGCAGGAATTGAACCCACCCTTGAGCACAACTCCGAATTAGTATGCAAACTCGCCACCCCTGAACTACGCCGGTAGCTTTTTATTCCCAATACTTATAATAACAAAAAGTCTATAAATTCAAAATATATAAATCATAAATATATATTAATTACGTCACAATTCAAATTATCGCAACCTTTAATTCAAACTCGCGTTACAAATATGAAAGTTAATGCACTGAATCTTATAATATAGTAGCGATACACATAATATTCAATTACATTTTCAGACAAGTAATCAGAAAACTTGCTCAAGATGTGTTCATAAAAATAAGAACACCCGGTATATAAACGTTTGTAGTATTAATACAAAGTAATCAGGTTCGGGTCGTGCTCTTAGGCTCTGGACTGCGTACCATTTTGTGAATCCCAGAACAAACGTGAGAGATTTTAATTGACGGGGCTTGGGATGTAAGACATGGACGTCGCCCCCTACGGGAGTTTTTGCATCTTTTATGAAGCACAGGGGTGCCCAGTCGTGAAACGAGTGTTGTAGAGATTTAGTTTCAAATGCAATTCTCCCATCCTGGTAGACAAAAAGGTTGTGGGAGAAGTTTTTCTCTGAGTATTTCGATTCCCCTAGTCATTTTCAACATACTCTTTCTCTCTTATCGTCTATTCATCATATCATCAGCTATGATGTTTAATGAAGAATAATCTCAGTTATGCACGTTTCGTTGTGATTGAAGATTACCAACACAAAGATATCCATGATGTGACAGTGATGATAATGATTCGAGTAATCAGAATTATAATAAGCGTAATATTCGAAGTCCTCCAATGTAGAGGCTACCCAAATCAAATATGGCGACTTGAAACACTGGTAGCCTATAATGAAAAATATGAGGGAAATGAAAATACGAAGAGGAAACATGTCCCAAAGCAGCTTTATGTTGAACACACTGTATAACGAGTGTTGACGTGAAATCCCTTCGCCATGGATTCCCCACGGCCGCTAATCCCCGGAAGAGGTCAACTCCATATTTCCGGTGAGCCGGACCTCCTCTTTATTAGCTGCACGATCTGCACAAAAATAGCGGGAATTCACAACTTCCTGGCGGAACAACCAGCTAAGTACCATCCAGTTAGACAACTGCAAGGAAAACGGCCAGGAATACGACCAGCTGATGTCCTAACATTTGAAGAGAAATAGGAAAGAAAACACATCCATAATGGTAGAGAATTAACCTATTTATTATCTAAATGAATAGGGGAAAGGCAGTAAAAAGGAAAATGAAAGAAACACAGAAAATTGAGAGACAGAAAGGGAAAGCAATGAAAAATGAAAAGAAAGGAAAGAGAAATTAAGTAAGAGAAAGTATGTAGAGAAAAGATAAAGAAAGTGAAAGGAAAAAGGAAAGTAAAAGGAAAAAGGGAAATAAGGGAATGAGAAGGCAAGTGGGGAAGAAAAGAAAGTGAAGGAAGGAGAATGGAAGTGAAAGAAGCAAAAGGAAAGCTGAGGCAGAAAAAAGAAGTGGAGGAAAAAAAGGGAAGTAGAGGAAGAAAAAGGAAACTGAAGAAAAAGGAAAATGTAAGAATAAATGGGGACATGTAAGAATAAATGGGGACCTGAAGGAAGAAATGGAGAACTGAAGGAAGAAATAGACAACTGGAGGAAGGAAAGGAGAACTGAAGCAAGTAAGGGGGGACTGGAGGAAGGAAAGTGGAACTGGAGGAAGAAAAAGGGAACTGGAGGAAGAAAAAGGGAACTGGAGGAAGAAAAAGGGAACTGGAGGAAGAAAAGGGAACTGGAGGAAGAAAAGGGGAACTTGAGGAAGAAAAAGGGAACTGGAGGAAGAAAAGCGGAACTGGAAGAAGAAAAGGAAAACTGGAGGAAGAAAAAGGGAACTGGAGAAAGAAAAAGGGAACTGGAGAAAGAAAAAGGGAACTGGAGGACTAAAAACCGAACTGGAAGAAGAAAAAAAGAATTGGAGAGAGAGAAAACTGGAGAAAGAGGAATCTTGAACAATAAATTAGAACTGAAGGATAAAAAAGAGAAGTGGAGAAAGAGAAAGGGAACTGCAGGAAGAAATGGGTAACTGGATGAAGAAATGGGAAACTAGAGGAAGAAAAACAGAAGTGGAGCAAGAAAAACAGTTCTGGAGAAAGAAAAACAGAACTGGACGAAAGAAAATAAATCTCGAGGAAGAAATTGGCAGCGAAGAAAATAAGCAATGAAGGAAGAAGAATTTAATTAAAGAAGAGAAATGAAAGTGGGGAAGAGGAAGAAAACTGGAGGAAGGATATGCAAACTGACGGAAGAAAAAGGAGACTGAAGAAAGGAAAGCAAAAATGGAAGAAAAAGGAAAGTGTACAAAAAGCAAATGAAAGAATACGAAAATGTAGAGGAAAAGGAAAGTTAAGGAAGAAAAAGGGAAATAAGGCACAATACAGAAAGAAGGGAATGCGAAAGGAAAACGAAAGGGCAAACAAATAAGAAAGACAAAAATACAAAGAAAAGAAAGTAGAGGACATAGAAATGAAAGACGATAAATATATAGGATGAATAACGAAAAGAGAAGAAGAAAGGAAAAAAGAAATTGAAAAGCATGGAAAAACTACAGCCAGAAGGGAGAATAAAAGATGAAAATGCAAAAAACAAACTAAATGAGACATACAAAGGAAGAAAGGAAGAAGAAAATACAAAGATAAAGTGAAGACAAAATAGTTTGGGGAGAGTAAAGGTAAAAGAAACGAAAAAAAGACAAAAAGGGCGCAGAGAAAAAGGGAATGGGAGGTAAAAGGAAACTGAGGATGAAGGAGAAAAAAAAATAAAAGTTTCAGAATGAAATGCAATGGGACAGAAAGAAAGAAAGAATGAAATAAATAGATATAAAGAGGATAGAGAAATGTGATGGGAAGAAAGAAATAGATATGAAGGAAAGAAGGATGAAGAATGACAAAAGAAGAAAAACGAAAAAGTGAAAGGAGATATTGCGTATTTAGGAAGAAAGAACATGGAAGACGAGAAAAGGAAGGTGAGAAATGGCGAGGAAAGGAAAATGAAGGAAGAAAGGAAGAAAAACAGAAAAATACAAATGAAGAAAGAAAGAAGGATAGTGGAAGGAAAGAAAGAAGGGTAGTGGAAGGAAATAAAGAAGTTAGCAAGAATGAAAAAATATGAGAGGCAGAATGATATAAACAAGAAACCATATGGGAAGAACACTTACATATTACTTATCGCCGCCCTCGTATAAGCCCGCCATCGGTCCCTATCCTGAGCAAGATTATTCCAGTCCCTACCATCATATCCTACCTCCCTCAAATCTATTTTAATATTATCCTCCCATCCATATCTCGGCCTTCCCAAAGGTCTTTTTCCCTCCGGTCTTCAAATTAACACTCTATATGCATTTCTGGATACACATGCCTGCTCATCTAAAACGTCTGGATTTAATGTTCCTAATTATATCAGGTGAAGAATACCAGTTCTGCGTTACGTAACTTTCTCCATTCTGCTGTAAGTTTATGCCTCTTAGCCCCAAATGTTTTCCTAAGCACCTTATTCTCAAACACCCTTAATCTCCGTTCCTCTCTCAAAGCGAGTCCAAGAGTCACAACCATACAGAATAACCGGTAATATAACCGTTTTACAAATTCTAACTTCCAGCTTTATTGAGAGTAGACTGGATGGCAAAAGCTTCTCAGTCAAATAATAACACGCATTTCCCATATTTATTCTGCGTTTAATTTCCTTCCGAATATAATTTATATTTGTTACTGTTGCTCCAAGATATTTTAATTCCAAATCCTCTCTGCTATCCTTGACTTTCCTAATGGCATATTCTAGAGCAAAGTTAAAAAGTAAAGATGATAGTGCATCTCCTTGCTTTAGCCCGCAACGAATTGGAAAAACATCAGACAGAAACTCCCTTAACCTCTGTTCCTCTCTCAAAGTGAGAGTCCAATTTCACAACCATAAAGAACAACCGGTAATTTATACCTATTTGTTACTATTGCTCCAAAGTATTTGAATTTTTCCACCCGTTCAAAAGATATTTTCAATTTTTATATTTCCATTTCGTACTATGTTCTAGTCACAAGACATAATCATATACTTTGTCTTTCGGAATTTACTTCAAATCCTATTCCTTTACTTGCTTCAAGTAAAGTTCCCGTGTTCTCCCTAATAATTTGTGCATTTTCTCATAACACATTCATGTCATCTGCATAAACAAGCAGCTGATGTAATCCGTTCAAACGAAAACGCGATACAACCGCACCCACAAAGTTTCTGAGCGGAACTTGTGCCCCTGTTGCACCCAGTGGGGGTAGAGGAATATGGACACGGAATTTCAATTTCGCCACCTGATTACTGTTTACGAGAACGAGGGGGCGGCTTTCAATGATTCCGTTTGTCTTAACTGGATTCTAGGCATTTCACCACATTTTACAAGAATATGGTAACCTCTCCTAATACTGAGCTTTTTAAGCCGTCCCTAGAAACGTTCTATCCGAAATCTCTCACCTCGGAATGGCGTTACATAGTTTCATAATGTTATTGCTTTCATAACAGTTTTATAAATTATACTCAATTTATGTAGGCATCATTTCAAAATGTTAGTCAGAAATCTATACTCTTTTATTTTCGTAACATTTAAAATGCATGTTTGAAAATATTACATATCATGGACCTACTAATGTGTTATAATCGTAATATTTACCGGCAAATTCGAATTCGACGCTGTATTGACTACTAGTCTATTTGGCATCAATTCATTTGGTGATAATGAAATAGTTTTTGGTGAGATGAGGCAGAATATTCGCTATGAGATTAACTGACATTCGCCTTACAGTTGGGGAAAGCCTCGGAAAACTCCAACCAGATGATTAGCCAAAGCGAAAAATCTAGCTCACACAAAACTAAAATTAACGATTAATGTCAAAATACTTGATATGATTGAAGTACAGTGGAGTCCCTCCGTTGGAAACTTCTGTTAAGGAAAATTCTAATTTGGAAAGCTAGCTGACTCTTCCCACTACAGGAACACCAGTAAATACGTTGCTGAAACGGCGATCGCTTTGCTCATGTTCGACGTTGACATCAAAAGATACAGTAAAGAAGAAGAAAGAAATTAAGTTTTTCATTGATACATAAAGATACAAACTTAAATAAGAATTATTTTAGCATATAAATATATACACAAAATATAAGGACTAGATTTTTTTTAATAACACATATAAATACAAGAGTAAATAATTACATTGGTAATTCCTCTAAATAAAATAATCGAGAAAAATATTTTAATTAATTTAGACTGATACCATTTCATTATAATACATTTCTTCAGACAAAAAATTAAGTTGAAACTTGTAGGAAATCTGCCGCGTGGTCCCTCCAATACTTAAATACAAGTACAACATCCTCAATAAAATGTAGTAGGCTTTTTAAAACAGTAAATAGTGTTTGTACTCACCCTATTGCTTACTTCCCATACTCTATATACGAGTCACTGGTTCATTGCTCGGGAGTGGTTGCATCACCAGGGTAGGGGCGGGCACATATGACCAATAACGTAGTACACAGTACGTACAAATGTATTAAATGACCTTTGATTGGCTAATAGTTTTTACCCCCATTTATAAACAAAGAAGGTACTCGACTGTATTCAATATGAGTTCCCCCTCCATCAATAAGAAGGATCTGATTATGTCTAACTAGATGAAAGCGTTTGCTCAAAGAAATAAAATGAAATTTTAATGTTGGAGTTTTTGAAACACATATCATTTATCAACTACAAGTACAAAATAAGTTAATGACGGAATATTTATAAATATTTCACATTATCTTTACTTATCGGAATCAACATATCCATTAAAAACGAGTTGGCCTAATATAATTTATACTGTATTTCTTGTACTACGAGTATATTAATTTTCATAAGATCCTCTTATCATAATTAAAGTTTCTTCGTTTAAGATTCCCATAGCAACTAACCAGTATTATACATAGGTAGGTGATAACTAAGGTACTTTCTATACAGCATTTTCCTTTACCTTTTTCCCCTACCTGAAAAAGCAACATGTATCTACTCCCGTAGCTATATATGCAACTAAATAATGCCAAATGACTCAAATTAGTACAAGAAAGTTCAAACAGTCCCAAATTATTTAAGTTTAATTTTTCATTTTTTTTCTGAATCAGCAATATACAAAATCAAAAGTTATGTTACTTCGTGTAGAAACAAACAAATCAGGACTTCAAAATTACACAGATCTCAGAAAGGTTTTCAGTCCTACAACATGTGTTAATGTTTTACTTCTACTGCTTTTCATTTAAGGCAATCTATTTCTTTTCCACGTGGCATTTGTCACCGCGGAGAAATAAAAATGGAGGCAGAAATCCATTAAACTTCTTGAGCTGCCTCCCCTGCCCGTCATCCCAACTGCGGGTGACGCACTTCAGGGGGCAAATCATTAGCCCTGCAATCGTCACAAGATTGGAGGTGACGTTCAAAGTGGCACAATCTTCGCTTCTTTGTTGGGATTTCTTTATTGGAATATTAAGCATTCTGCTACGCCTGTCCGAATAAATCAAAATTCGATTAAATTTATACTAGTATTATACACGACAACCCTTAAATAAATAAAATGTTTATGTTGTATGTAGATAATTTGCATATGCAAGCCACTGCAATCATAATGACGTGTTGACCACAATGAAGTGTGCTGACTTGGCATTCTAATTCCTGAATTCGACTTCTGAAACCAGTCATCTTGTCCACGATTTCTCGTGATACTCTTTGGTTTACCGAAGAATAGCAAAGATAGTAAAAGTGATTAGGTATTGATAGAATACCCATGATTTCGAGCACAATTTTTGTTTATTTTTTATGTTAGCCTATAGTTATTTTTAATTATTAGGAATATTCACGGTCTTACAGTGTATAGACAACGTTAAATGCTTATTAGATAAGATCGTCGCTTATTTACTTGCAATCAGATTATGCAGCACTCGATAGATGGCAGCACGGATACGCATGGAATGCTCAGTATCTAACGGAGATTTCTTTAACTTCGTGTTACGCGAAAACTGTAAGATTATCTCATCAATTATTTATTGTACAAGGAAGAAAGACTTATTCACGTCAAAAAGATCCATTTGAAACTCCTTTACACATACCACTTTATAAGTCATTTCATTTGTTTCTCAGTAATAAAACAAATAAAAAGGGAGTAACAATATTGTGGTCAAATTACGAATAAAACATTTTGATCGGTACAGTTACATAGATGGTTAATGAATCAGGAGATAGTAAGAGATTCTGGTTCTATTCCCGGTTGGTCACGAAAATGGAGCGAAGGACTCTTGTTTATCCCTTCTGCATTATAATTCACACAGAATTCGAGAAACTCTTGTAGTCCAAAATACAACGGAGGGACGAAAAAATAAAAAGAAGCATATGAAACCAATGACTAAATTTAAGGAACAATGAGCCGCCACTGACTTAAATCAATAAAATCACTAGGATGCCAGTGAAATTATTCAAGAGATAAATTTAACAAGCAATAACTGAGCCGCTACTGAATTTAATAAAATAAGTAATGGACAGTAAATGACATTAAGCGTCAAAGCGCTACTAAATTAATACACATAGTTAGCCGTCAATGAGCTTCAGATGTTCAGATCTGTCACTGAATACATCTGTAAGTATTGAACAGGCTCTGAATTTAATCTATAAATATCGAGTATCAGCCAACAAGTACCGAACCATCATTGAATCTGATAAAAAAAAAATTAGGAAAGCATTAGACGTTATGAGACGCCATTGAATATCACTAATAACTACTGAACAGTTATCTATTTTAATGAATAAATACCGGCCGTCACACAATTTTATCAACATATGGGCTATTGAAAAGACACTGATTTCAACCAAATACTGAGCCGCCACTGATTTAACCATTTTCAACAGCATGAGACAGACTGTACTCTAAGAGCCACGTCATTATTTTTAACAAGATACTTTCATCCATGTAGCAATACGCATAAGATTTATATTCACAAAGCTGACTCTATCGAGATGTATCGATATTTCCACGGTTCGATTTTATCATTCATTCGATTCATCATTACAGCAGACTTGAGAGGAAAGACGAGTTTTCTAGGAAAGAGGACGTATCGAGATATGCAATCTCGGGGAATCGTGTGTACTAATTGGAACGACTTGCCGTTATTCCTTTGTTCAAACCCATCATCGGAATGATCTTGCGTAATAATCGGCAATACAAGACTTTCTCCATGTCAAGCAATTAACTCGCTTCTGTGCAGTAGTGCTTGTTCACTTGAACACAAACAGGTAAACAGCATTAATTTAAATGGTGAAGTGACTATAATTCTACGTGGGCGCCACTGTTGTGAACTCGAATCTCGTTTGGAGTATTACATTTGTGATAAGTAGGGCTGCCATAATTTTGAATACAAAAATACGGACATTTTTGTTTTCCAAAAATTGATTATATTACTTGTATTAAAGGAGATCATATATTACACTGTACGAATACAGAAAAGAAGTTAATAGCGAAACTGAATATTCTGTATCATAATTCTACTCTCACAGCGTTAACATCCTTGTAGTTACAAACGTATGGGCTATTCCATATGAAATCGATCAGTAAAAAACCTCGCATTTTTAATACTCTCATTTTTTCCCCTATTTATACAAGGTGCTGAGGACAGTGCATTTTCAAAAATATACTATCGTAAGTCAAACGGTTTTCGTACTATTGAGCGACAAATTTAGCGTATTTTATAAAAACAACCCTCTTTCAGCGCTTAGAACTCTGGAACCATTTACTGCAGAACATTGAACGGGAGATTATTTTGAAGCTGACATTTGGTAGGTTATGTTAAGAAGTAATCCTTATTTTTATTGTATACAGAGAGACAGATAATCTGATTTTACTTACTTTTAGGCTTTTTGCCCATTTGTAAAAATGTAAAACATATTGGGAAAAAACCTTGCATTATTAAGAGGGATTCGGCATTGTTTGCTTAGTGGCTCGGCAATAAGTTTCGAGGGTATTAAATAGATTATTTTCACAAGCCTGGACTTGAACGGCGCAGTACTGCACGCACTGGCCGAGAGCTGAAGATAAGCGAGCGTTGGGCGTCATTTTACTCCTGTGCTTATGAAAACTTGTGATAAAGCTAGCCCAGCTATGCGCTACTAGACGAAACATCACTTGTTTGTCTCCTAGCCTTGTTTGTCTCGGCTAACTCCCGCCTCACAGTCAGCTGGTTACTTCACGCGCGTATTATTTATTTTCTTTATTTAATATTTTCAATATTTTGTTATCAACCAGTAAAAAATATGTGTTTATTTGTACTTTCAATGCGGAATCTAACCATACATTTTTAAAATATTTTTTCGTGGTCAAAGGCGTCTTAATGAAGAAAAATCTAAATTTCTCCATTTCCATAAAAAGTAACAAAAACTGTTTACATGCCAATATAAACTTTAATTTCTCAGCATCAAAATAAATCATGATTTTGATCATTGGGCGAAAGGGTTTCAGAGCCACAAAGTTTAAAGTTGCTAATTTTATGAAAATACGATAAGTTTAGATATTTTTAATTTAAACACTATGAAGTTCTGATGCCTCAAACTTTGCGCAAAGCATTGTATCACAGTTGTCAACGGGCAGAAAAAGTTTCATTGTATTTAAAAATTGCAAAGTCAATTTTCTCTATATTTCGGTCGATTTGAGATGGAATAGCCCATATACTAAGCTAGTCTCAAATAAACATGCATAGTATCAATTATGCCATTCATAAATTATTGTCATGCTTCTGGGAAGAGTGAAAATGAAGATGTGTTTTCTTTCAAGTTATAAAAATCCATGCATGAAAATCCTGAAATGATTTTAATCTGAAGTAATGCTTTTAAGTTTTTTAGGCTACTTGGAGTCTGTTTCTTTCATGTGTCCAAACAATTGTCAAAGAAAAGGTGCAGAAGTTCCTGAGAGACAGTATACAAATTCTAAACCTTTCTCAAAATTCAATTAAGTGAATTTATTATTTTTCCGTCAGTGACTAAACATACCATATACAAGGTACATTCCTTTATATTACATAATTTAATGTTCGTATTACGTTTTCATCGCTCTTGATAACGACATCATCAGATATGTTGGTTTTACAAATTACAATATATTAACCTCTTTTTCTGCAAACCATTTGAATATTAATGTCAATAGAGTTAAAATCTTGTATTTTTAACCTAAGTTTTTAACTGTGACTGTCTCGATGAAGAGGAAGGTGATCTTAAATTTATGAAGTGTAATGCCCATTGCTTATTTTTCTATATTTTAAGGTTTTTTAAAAATGTTGATATGGAGCCCAAAAACGCTTTTTCAGTTCAGGATACTAAATAAAACTGTTCATTTTCCTTTAATCAGTGTTGTGTACTTTGCTCATTGGGATTAAAATGAAAATGATGCAATAGATTTTGTTTCAGAAAGCAATTTCTCCATCTATTTGGATTAAACTGCAATTTCTCCAACATATTTTCCAAATTTCTATCGAAACTGGTAGCCTAAACTTTCCATGTCCCTAAATTGCTACCTAAATTACAGATTAATTTCTTAGATCCATCAGTTATTTTTTTCTGTTGCAGCTTCAAGTTATTAAAAACGATTTCTAGAAAAAAAAATGCTTCAGTGGAGAAAATGCGTTTTGAATCAATACTCCCCATATATCGTATTTTCATCCCCAGCCTTATGTTGTTTCTGCTTCATTTTGTATTGTATTTATTCTCTTTTCTTAGGTTCACTTTTTCATTGCATTATGTCTTGTTACTTGTTGTTTTGTTGTTTTGTCAAGTGTCCGAAGACAGTCTGAGCCTCACAAGAGATACCAAGAAGGCACCACTGATGAGGCAACTAGGTCAGAAGATAATGAGATAGGGTGGCCAGTTCCTTTCCCCCTCCATTGCATACATTGCCTATTAGCTACATATTACACTAATCAGACTTCAGATGAATACAAACAATTGTTCTTCCTCTGACACATATCTTCAAGTGAAATGTACTGGCTCACAGAAGAAAGGAAACCAAAAGGAATAGTAGAATGGACACCAAAGGGAAGAAGAACAAGAAGAAGAAGAAGAAGAAGAAAATGAATATCACCTGTTACTTGGATAAATAATATAAACACAATAATGAGAGAATTGATTAGGCCTACTGATGAAAATTTATGAGTAAGCAGATAAGAATGGAGAAAAAAATATTTTTAAAAAATCTGAATTTTGTAATGATGGATTCCGGAAAAATGAGTATGTGTTTAGTATAGACACACGATTCACATTAATAACTAAATAATCACGGACAATACATTACGGCTTATAAGAATTTTTTGGGAATGTATATAATATTTTCTGACAGTCTGAAGATACGTATATACTTGAGAACCCCTAGGAATATAAAATGTTAACTTCACCCTCAAACATAATCAAATGCAGACATTAGAACAATCCGCTTGTAGCTATCCATGGCTATAGCAAGTCTCCTGATAGGTATGCATCATGCTGTGTAGTTTAGGTAACGTGATCTGCGTAAAGGCAATTCTTCTTTTTTTTTTTAGTTGTTTATTTAACGATACTGTATCAAGTACTAGGTTATTTAGCATCGAAGGAATTGGTGATAGCAAGGTGGTTTTTGGCGAGAGGCCGAGAATTTGCCGTAAATTGCCTGTCATTCGCATAACCTTAACGACTGGAGAAATCTAGAAAAAAAAACCCAACCAGGCAATCAGCCTAGCCCGAAGGCAGCTATGAATCAGCAGGCAAAAGCCTCAGACGACTGAGCTACTCCGGTGGCTGTAAAGGAAGTATTTCAAAACAATTAATTGTGCATCTTCTTTCCTAGCGTCGACACCCGATTTTATACTAACGCAATTTTTATCGGGTCATGGGAAATTTGGGTCTTATCTAGAACGATTTAAATTACATAAGGACAATGGCTATTTATGTAGTTGTGAGGAACAGCAAACTGTGGATCACCTTTTGTTTCATTGTCCAGTGTTCGAAAACAAAAGATTTATTTTGGTCAGACATTTACATTTTTGTAATGTAATATATCACAAACCACTATTCAATGTGTTCACAAAAACGCGCTGTTATAAAGAGTTTTGTAATTTTATATGTAATATATTTAAGAACTTGTAAATAATTCAAATTATTGTAATAGATATGTGTTAATTTTAAGTAGCAAGGCTGGGTTACCCACGTCAAATGAATTCTCATTATAATAATATAAACTCACGGTCTTACTAATAAAAACTCTATATACAGACGTTTGTCTTATACTTATACAATGAGTAGCTCGTTTATAAGTCGTGTGTAAATTCCTTACTAATAATCACTACATACGTCTTGTATAACAGTATAACTGTTACACAGCTACAACATAGTTTCGTCATTACTTCGTTACGAATATCTGAGGTTCTCTATTGCATCCGGTAGAGCGCTCTAATGTGGCGTGTTAAATATCGATAGTACAACTGGCTCTAATCGATTACCACACTACATTTTGGTCAAAGATTACAAACTACAGCAATATTATTATAATAATTCTATGATCTTTGGTTTGTTCTTCTGTGGTTATAAGGTAACCATCATCATAAAATGACAGTCGATACGAACAGCTGTTAGAGGGGAGGCCATTTTTTCTCTATATACAACGCTTAAACAAGGGGTTTCGTGTATATAACTACTGCAAAGCAATTCCCATTGTATAGTTACAGCCTGTTTATACGTCCATAGCTTATTCACGGTTTATTAGTAACGTTTTCTGTTTCAACTCTGCATAAGTCTCGTATAAAAACTATACACGGTTTATTAGTAAGACTGTCAGGCTATAACTATAACTATAACCTATAACCCTAATGTTCTTTCGGGTAAAATAGGGTTCAAGAAATTGTATATTCAAATAAATAAATGAGTTACGTTACATTGGACTGTGCCCCAGACAAATAATTTTAAACATAATATTGAATTTGCAAATCCATCCGATGATCCTGTAATGCAATATCAAGCATGAAAACAACTCGATCATTGACTTCAGTGTTATACAATATTATGATGGAACAATATTGTGATAATGGACTGTGTCATAACAATATTATACACTGTAAGCACCGAATGAGAGGAATTCTGCCCTGATGTTGTTTTATCACGAAAAAGCACAAGATCTGCAGGCATCGATCCCAGTCCGTTTAGTAAGAAGTCTGTATCCGACAGTTCTGTTGCGTAATAATGGTCACGCATCTGCTCCTTGACAGCAGCACAATTCAGCTGTCTGCCGTGGGAAGCAGCTGAAGAGAGACATCACAGGGGAACAATGCCCAGGATGTTTGCAAGCCTAATTCAAATATTTAAACGTCCACCCTCGTGCTAATTCACGCAGAGCGATATTGTGTGAGTTTAATTCAATAACAGATTCAAGACAAGGCAGCCAGTCTGTGTAATTATAAACATGGAGGCAAGGAACTAGAGAAACGAGTGAGGAAGAAAGAAAAGACAGCAGATAAAGGAAAGAAAGTGAGATAAAAAAGAAATTACAGAAATATGAATCAAGAAAACGAAAATAAATAAGTATAAATAAAGGAAACAAATAAAAAATTAAAATTATCATCATCATCATCATCAACAACAACAACAAGATAGCCATTTGGCCTGTTTCGTCTCAGAAGTTGTCTTCCCAACGACGCCTAGGTCTGTCGATATCACGGACCCCTGTTGGGCGATATTGCAGAACCTGTTTTACTAATCTTTCATCCGGCATCCGGGATATATGTTCCTTCCACTGAACTTGATTTTCTTCAATTCTCTTATTCAAACAAAAAATATTCAGGTGTGCTCTTATATCTTCACTTCTAATGTGATCTCTAAGAGTACAGCCAGCGACATATCTTAAGAATCTCATTTCAGCTGTCTCTATTATTCTTTTATCACTTCTGTTCATGGCCCAAGTCTCAGCTCCATAAGCCAATACTGGTACTGCCATTGTTTTATAAAATTTTAAAACCGTGTCTCTTCGTGTTTTGTTTTTTAGTGTTCGTTTTGTGGTGCCACATATACTTTGAAATTTATGCACCTTTTGTTTGAGATCTCGCTCCTCATCGAAAGATATATCACACCCCAAATAATTAAAATGCCGCACTTGTTCTAATATCATATTGTTGAGGATAATTTTGGAATGTATCTGATATTTCCCAATAAAGGCCATGACCTTCGTTTTTTCATGAGAGACATTTAGATTGTACTTGGACATTGTTTTGTGTAGCTGAAAAAGAGCTAGCTGCAGTTCGTCCTCCTTATCAGCAAAGACTACTTGGTCATCGGCAAATAGAATAGTATTTAAAATCGTCGATCCTACTTTAAAATCATACTTCAACTGCGCTTGCCATTCGGCTATTGCTGCGTCTAAATAAATATTAAAAAGTGTAGGCGACAATGGGCAGCCCTGTCTTACTCCTAAATTGACAATTTCTTTTTTGACATTTAAAATATTTTTAAGATTTCCTTTATCTATACTGATGACCGTCCCTTCATACATTTGCCTTATCATTTCCACTAGATGTTGTGGATATCCTTTATATAATAAAATGTCCCATAGTTTTTATCGTAGTACCTTATCAAAAGCTTTTATATAGTCTATAAATAGCAGGTGTGTCTCTTGATTGAATTCTCTTCTTTTCTGAATTATTTGCTTTACTATGAATATGCAGTCTGTACATGCTCGTCCTCTTCGGAATCCATGTTGTTCGTTATTTAATAGAACTTCCGTTATGATATTTAGAGAAAAAATACATAGAAAAGGAAAAGAGAAAGAAATAATCTGAAATAAAATTTTTGTTATTCAACCGTGTCCTGGAACTTAACATAACCAAAGTTTCGAAACTACATACAAGTTCCCTCATAAGGTCAGCAAGGTATAAGGTGAAAATAAAGTAAAGGGAATTAAATGAGAAGAAAAGAGGAAAGCAAAAACAGAAAAATAACGGAGGAGAAAACAGAAAGAAGGGACGGAAAAGTTAAGAAAAGCGAAAAAGGAAATACAGGAAATACAAACAACAACGATAAAAATATTAAAAAACGATCTATATAAAGATTATTATTTTTTGCGTAGATTCTTCTAGCAACAGTGCATATTTCTGTACATATTACTGTGTATATTACTGTGAAATCCCGACCACCAAGTCACTCAACTGAGTGCGCTCTTTGTATAATGGCAGATGTCAACATACATGCCCAACTTGAGTCAGGCCACAAAGAGAAAAACACTGGAGGAAGGGAGTTCGATCCGGTGTTGTGGATTGGACTTCGGCGTAGCTCAATGGTGAGAGCGCTTGGTACGTAGAACCAAGGACCCGGGTTCGATCCCTGGCGCCGCGCGCCGGAGCAAATTTTTCTCCTCTAATATTAGGCCTAATATTAAATAATATTAATTAAAAAACGAACTAAAAACTCTGAGCGGGCTGTGTCAGTGGTAAACACTAGACTCGGTTTCAAAATTCTGTGATGACCAATCTAATCGTGATTTCGTCGATGATAAATCACTACAAATCTAGTTGTTTCAAAAGACAAGTGTCTAACTGGTTCCTACTTCCACAATAACAAAGATATTTTTCTGTAATGTCAGGGCCCTTAAATTGCCGTTATTCGCCCTAACAGACAGACGCGATATAACGTCGTCTTTAAGCAGACTTTATTAAGCTTAAATAAAAATGGCTAAATCAGAAGATAAGAAAATGAGAGATACAAAAAAGGCACGTGAGAAAAACAAGAAACAAGATAATGTAAGATGGAAAAAAATAGAATTATAGAGTGTCGAGTGAGTCAGATCGCGTGGAAAACCACGAGGCATGAAGTTCAACTTACACTTCTACTTCCATAGTAGGTACCATGAGTCAAATAATAAATTGTTCATGTCAAAACGTCATATTTTTTCTCTTCCACCACGAACAGAGACGGTCCACGTCAAAAGAAGGAAACAAAGAATAGAAGAAAATAATGAGAGAAAAAGAACAAAAAAAGGAGATAATGGAAATGAAAAAGTATATGAAAGAAAGAGGATAAAAGGGATAAATAGGAAGATAAAGAAACAAACAAGGATAAATGTCAAAAAAAGAAAAGGGAATAAAAACAGTAATGAAAAAGTGAAAGAGGAAGGGTGAAAGAAAAGAGATAAAGAAATCTATATGTAAAATCGAAAAAGAAAATATAAAAACGAAAGAATATAGAAAAAAAGCAAAGAGAGAAAGAAAAGTGGAGGATGGAAATAAACAAATCTATATTCATAAAGAAAGAAAGAAAGAAAGAAAGAAAGAAAAAAGAAGAACGGGCGAAGGAAATAAATGAAGAAAGGAAAGCACCTTACAACTGCGGGTAAAAGAATTGCGGAAAATCCAACTTCTGATTACAATTTAAACGTTTATGCAATCTGACGGTGTCTTCGAGTCGAAAGGGTTGCCTACAACAAAGGCGGTACAGACTTCTCAAAGCCTCGTATGTGTATTGGAGCCACTGCGACATGCTTCCAAATTGGAAACCGATATCTCAGTGTCATATCAAAAGAGAGGTGATAATACAATTCTGAAAAATAAAATAACAAGTGCGAAGCAGAAGCGACATTCTGGATTCATTCGCTAAATTGTAACGCACAAATAAAATTACAATGAAAAGGGGAAAACTTAACAAAGTAACATATACCTCTACAAATGTTAATGAAATATCCCGCCACCGCGGTCCAGTGGCTGCAGCCCTGAACTCATGATCCTAAGAACTAAGATTTCTTCCCGGCGTACTCTAAAATAGTAACAAAAGGCTTACGATGAAGAATAATCCTATTTATTATTTCAGAAGTATTCTTCTTTGTTTCATTCTTCTGAGCATTTTTTTAATTATGACTTAGGCCTATGACTGTGTTGAATAAGTTCGTGGGTCCATGTAAACAGGGGGAGCTCCAGTTTCCTTACAGCATCTCAACAAATCTTCATCATCTCATTTCATCGCAGGTTTAATGTAGACTTGCCTCCTATAGCGCACCCTGGGCAACGACTCTTACACATCTGACGTCATATGGGTGAGTGACGAACAGTAAAGTACCCGCCATTAGTAAAAAAAGTAATAAAATTTCTTTTTTGAAGAATTAGGAATCCATCTCGAATGGAGCTCCTCTGGCATAGAAATACTGATGTAACTAAAGCAAAAGTAAATTTATCCATATCTTCTTAAAACGCAGAGTCGCCCTAAAAACCTCGAAAATGCCTCATTAAAGGAGTACGTATTAAGGACATCTCAGAAGCTTATAAGAAAAGAAATGTGCTAATTAAAATCGGTTACATCAATACACATCACTATCAATTTCTACTATTTTACCCGAAAGTACTGTTCATAATAATATTGATAATAATTTCCGTTAACTAATATCATAATTACACGAAATCCGCCCAGACAAAACAGACTTGGCACTGCATGCCAGACATTTCCTGTCACTCTGTATACATAATATTAATAAGGGAATCGATTCTCTTAAGAGTTATGTCTTTAATAACTTTCATATCTCGTCTCGCAATTCAGCAAATGATTTTCAGCAAACATTTCGACGCTGTTTTTGTTCCCATAGAAACATCGCATAAAATTCTTACAATACCGACATTAAAAGTGTATCGCAGGAATAACAGGATGGACCTGTTCACTGCTGTATCCAGACAACACAGACTGTGTATAAACTAAGTACCCACTTTATCAAAATCTTAGTGAGCATGTTTGAAGCTCAACTAAAGATACATACAGCAGCGAATAAATAACGAGAATGAATTAATTTTACATTAACAACTAAAGTTACGTTCAAAACCACTTTGACTTGTTCTAAATACGAGTGGCACGATCAACTAAGGATTGAAAACAGTGCTATGGTCTGTTTTAAAGCAGCTCGCAGACAGCTGGTCATGGAGTCTTTGATAGATTCGATGACATGAAAGTCTGCCTTTATTGGGAAATACAGTGTTATTTTAGTAAATGAGTTAAGGGGAAGTGTTAATATAGTAATGAGTAAAGGAGAATGGTGTTAATATAGCGTTTTTTTTTTTTTTTGTAAACAGAGTTGATAGTTGAGAACAAAAGTGTTATTAGAACTGTTGCGTATACAAATTCATGGTTTTAAATAATAGGAACACAGGAGAGAAAAGTAGATGATGAGGAGAAAAAATAATGAAGTGGAAAAAAATTTAATAATGAGTTATGGTGTTTCATAAATACAGAAATGTGAAGGTACACCATGATATTATAGATGCTGTTTGACTAACAAATATCATGTCATATCACATCATAATGGGAAATACATCTTTCCGAATAATGAAACAGTAGCAGGATGAGGATGGAGAAGAAGGTAGGTAGACAAGTGTAGAGATTTGTTTTTGGAGCAGAAATTCCTCTGCAGCAGGCATCCTGTGAGCTAGCGCATGTCGCTGAGCAAAAATCAAAGAATCTGGTTCGCAATACTCGAGCTATAAGTATATGAACAATTCACCAAAAATCAAATAGAATTCTTTATTGTTAGTTAGAAATAGGCGGATCACATTCTTTATGGATAATACATTTCAAGAGTACAGTGGAAAAAAATCAAAGTCACAATTCTCTTAAGGGTGATATCATCTAATTTAGTAATTACTGAAAAATTAATGTTTTTCTCATGAAAGCTGGCAAAGGAGAATTATCACCCGGATACAGTCACGTTTTCCTACTTTTCTATTAGGAACACAATAACTTTTGCAGTAATATACTGAATTAGATGATGACATCACCCTTAAGAGAGCTGCGACTTTGATTGTTTTTCCCCCTGTACTCTTCATTTACTATCCAGTCTTTATTCCCAAAACATTTAAACTTGCATATCAAATGTGACAAAACGTTAACACTTGTCCAAAATGAACTGCACTGTGTTAAGTATTAAAACTGAAAAAGATACTCCTACATTTCTGACTAGTTTTGGCGTGGTGTCCGTTATTCTCAAACAGTCTACTCACTTACTATCGAATAACGAAATCAATATTACCTTGACTTTCGATTATGTGAAAACGCAGTTACCGCCCTGTCGGTGAGATTTTCTAACAATTCCATTCTGCACTTTCGCGTTTCATTTCAAGATCAAACTGGTAACACAGTGTTTCTTCGCCTAACACGATCAATTCCGAGGAATTTTCGTCTCTTCGAGCAGTTTCAATGGTGTCTTTGGTATATTATTCAATGGAGTCATGTTACGAGAGACGTAATGAAGGAATTAATTTATGTAATATAACATTAATATTACCCAGGTATTCCTTTATTTCGCTAAATAGATTGAACACTTCCGCCAAAGAGGAAGGTAAACCACTGTCGAAATGAAAAATGAAACTTTATAACACGCACAATCTAGACATAAATTCTTTCTGTTTCAGAATGTATTCACTACCACGGATAATACGATTCAAAAGGTCTTGTTATACTGTACTGTATGTATGTGACGAACTTTTTTTAGTAGGTTATTTTTCTACGCTTTATCAACATCTTAGGTTATTTAGCGTCTGAATGAGATGAAGGTGATAATGCCGGTGAAATGAGTCCGGGGTCCAGCCCGAAAGTTACCCAGCATTTCCTTATATTAGACTGACGGAAAACCCCGGAAAAAACCTCAACCAGGTAACTTGCCCCGACGGGGAATCGAACCCGGGCCACCTGGTTTCGCGGCCAGACGCGCTAGTCGTTACTCCACAGGTATGGACTGTGACGAACTAATAATTTATTGTAGTCATATTAACTACAGACTCTCTTCACCAAGCATTATTACACCCTGAATCGACAGATTGTTTCAGGTCATCCTGTAAACATGCAGACAACGAATTGCTGGCGACTGCAGAAGCAATACAGATGCCATTTCATAATATTTTATGACAAGCATTGCTTCGACTCCGAAGGGGTCCAGAGCATTTTATTTGGGAATCCCTCCTCCAGAACATTAAAATATTGATCTCGCATGTAGCTCCTTCCACCTGAGTTAGCATCAACTTCGTCAGGGGGATGACAATCCAACCCCTCTCATCTTTCAGAACGTGGAGTATTACCGAGGAATAAAATTCAAATGGCTACAACACACAATGTGAGAATTTTAGTTCGAAGTTTTATCTTCGTCCAGCTCTTGTGACTTAAAATTTCGTGGATCAAAATGTCTAGGAATGAACACTTTTTTTTTAACTATGTAAATGGTCAAAAATCTAAATATCTCGCATACTGATATACAGAACACGCCCTATTGCTGAACAGCAATACAAATAGGCCTATATATTTATTACATAAAATTGATTTTATTACAGTTTTTAATGTTATATAAATCAATATCAACGCACTATATTTCACACATAGTATAACCATCAAATAAGCAAGCAGTGCTCAATTGCTTTTCTGAATAAATGTATTAAGTGTATCAGTTTTTAGGTTTTCACGGTGACTGTGATCAGAAATAGGCTTTTGGGTATTCCACCGTGTCCTGGAACTTGACGTTTCCAATGTTTCGCAACTACAACCAGGTTCCATCAAATTAACAAGAGAAGATGAATATTATTTCATCATAAGACTTATTTTAATGTAAAATTGTGCAGTTTTCAATTTACATTATATTAGTAACAATGTGAACGTCTTCGCCATACATTATGGCATCTTCAGACATGGGTTGACGATATCTAATGAAACAACATATTTCAATGTATGATGAGGTAAAACATATTAAAATGTACAATAAATGTCAAAGTTAAAAAGTTAAAACAGTGAAAAAGACTTAATGATACATGTAAAATCACAATTTTTTTATAATTATGCATATTTAACTGAAATAAACGATGACAAATATTTGGAGGTATGTGTGCGTAAATGCTGTAAATCAAATGGTTGTGTTTCAGAAAATAAAATATGGACTTGAACCAAAATGTGATAATTTCGTGGTTATAAGATAATATTAGAATGTATATACTTATTAAATATGCATATTTTTAAAATATATGATAGACTGAAAATCACAAGGATATGTTATGTTATGTTTTATATTATATTATATTATATTATATTATATTATATTATATTATATTATATTATATTATATTATATTATATTATATTATATTATATTATATTATATTGTGACAGCGACGTGAGATTCGAACTCACGACCAGCGTCCCGCAAGAAAGCAGATCGCACAGGCTCCACGGAACACTGAGTGACGTCACGCGGTGGAGAGAAGAGAGAGGGAGTATTACGTCACGCGACGAGTTTGCGCGCGCATCTGGTGCTGGTAGAGAGGAGAGGGCTCTGGATTTCTCTGGAATGCCATCTCTAGGGACGGGTGGAACCTTCGAGATTACGTCACTGTGGTTATAAATTACGGTCGCGAAGGAACGACAGGAGTTTTCAGAGTTTTCAGTTATTCAGTCAGTGAGAAAGCCAGAGCAAGCAAGCCAGCCGGAGTTCGACTCGAGTGTGCGTCCGCATCTGCGTCAGCATCCGAAGGCCTGAGTTCGAGTGCAGTGGACCGCAGTTGGAGGGACCTGAGTTCGAGTGCAGTGGACCGCAGTTGGAGGGACCCGAGTTCGAGTACAGTGAACTGTCTCTGGAGGTCTGTGGTTCGAGATACTGTGAACTCGAGTGACTGAGATAGAAGAACTGTGAACTGAGAACTGGTAGTTCTGATTTGTAAATAGTACTGTGTAAATATTAGTTAAGATTAACAGTTCATTGTTGTGCGTAATAGTCCAAGTAAATTGTCATTGTCGTCGGTGGAGTGCTATAACGAATACTGTGTTGAGTGAAGATCCAATTGTTGACGAGAGCGTTTAAGGTGAATTGTAGGAAGGAATTACTGTTGTGACGAATAAATTACATTGTTGTTACTAATAAAATTCACAATATTATATCATGTATCATGAATTATGTCCATTTACATAGCAAAGTGTTTCACAATGTATTTTTTAAAGAATAAAATATCACATTCCTTGTTCAACGCATCCATAACTGGATAGAAGAAAATGTACGTGCTCCTCACGGGAATTGATGTGAATCGAGCAGGTTCCATCATCTGGGCAAAAGTTAAGACCAAAGAGGTCGCTTACTCTGTTCTGAAACGATGGAAATACCAAGTTCCAGGACACTGTGGACTACACAAAAGTCTAATTCTGATGCATTAAGTGTACTTTAACACGTTTTTGACGTAGAATTTAGAGCTGTGCAGTGAGAGAGTACGGGACACTGAATTAGCTCATTCCCCGCTTTGGACACGAATGAGCCTAGTTTTTAAATGGACTGCGCTCGAGCAAATAAAACATTGGTACCCAACCCAAACGCAGCTCATACAGTGGCGTTAAGAAGTATGGATAGTTTCAAGTCCCACTCACCCACTCGCTCAAACAGCCAGTGAGACGTGAGTGGGTTCTACGTCCAGTTAAGGGAAGACTCCAAGGAAAATCATGAAAATTCCTCCCAAAAAATTATCGGCTATTTCACTTCTTTACAATATATACTTTCATATCCTAAATGGATTTAGTTTAATTATGATTACAAATGTGTTTATTTTTATATTAAGTTTGTAAAGGGCCGTAGAATTTAAAAAGCTGTCAAAATTATTTTTCCATCAAAGAGAAGAGAAGTTTTGCTGCATTATGTCCGAGATGATGTTGCCTATTTACAGCTAGCAGACGATATTTTGCACGAGTCAGTTCCTAAGTTTTTGCTTCTCCTATGTCAACACTGTATGTATACTCGTTAACTTCTCTACCTCACATTATCCTCTGGGTCATAAAAATACTTCCTGTTTCGTCGGTTCAAAACCTGAAAACCAGTATGACCTATTACCTATACTGACAACTATCGTTAATTGAAAATGTTTAAATATCTTAACAACAAATCTACTTTCTTATGTTTTGTATGTCCATTGATATACTATAATCATTTTTCAGCAATAAACCTGTCTTGTCTTGTTTCATATCTTCATAGCAACAAGACATTAACAAAATAATTGTCCTTTTTCAAACCTGCTGTATCAAGCAGATTATAAACTGTGAAAGTTGAGCATATTTCTACGTAACATGTAGTCTTTATACGCTCATCAATCGCGAAAGTATGTAGGAAATGTCACATCCGTAATACACACGCTCCTGCGCAATAGTCGTTCTTCAGGGGACAATTCGGGTCAGTGAAAGTTACAGGCAGCCATTCAGGTGAAGGAATTTAGCCCCGCAGGGACTCAAACCCGGGAACGTGATCTGAATTCATCGGGTCTCCCGGACCCCATAAAACCTTCAGCCGTATTTCATCTTCCTCCGTACAAGGTCGTAAAAGTCGATCGTCTCTTGTCTCGGGGCCAGCCCGCCGGTTTGATTTAACAGCATGCAGAGAGGCAAGGACCTCTCGAAATGAGATCCCTAAGGTCGTAACCTTCCCACAAATTACAGCCTGATATTCTATGACGGCGGGTGTTCCACTGCACAGCCGAAGCTCAGCGTGCCATTGAAGGGGTAGGAGTTCGATAACAGTTTGTGCAAGGAAAAAAGAGTAGTAAGGAGGTAGATTTTCTGCTAGTACATTCGTTCTCTGCCATTCTCGATCCAACACTCCTCTCAGTCCATAACGCAAATCAATATACTACCATATTTCTCACGGAAGCACATACCAATCAAAATGTGATGAGGAAACAAGAAATAGATTGAAACACTCCAGTGTGTTTATTTATGACAAATGACTATGAAATGAAACTATAAGTTTATTTATCCAACCCAGAATCATATGATGATACTACCACAGTCTAGTATATACAGTCGCGAAGCTCAATACGTAGTAAATATGCAAACATTAGATAGCTGCTCACCACTAGGATCGCTAATATCGCCTCATTACAGGCAATGCAAAATAGTACCGTCACAATCTATTGTTTCTAGCACCCTCAAAACTCAAGCTTCGTGACTGTGTATCTGTAGTTTCTTTTGCAATATCAACTCTTGCTTTTTCTTGCTTTTATAGGTTATTTTACGACGTTTTATCAACATCTTAGGTTATTTAGCGTCTGAATGAGATGAAGGTGATAATGCCGGTGAAATGAGTCCGGGGTCCAGTACCGATAGTTACCCAGCAATTGCTCATATTGGGTTGAGGGAAAACCCCGGAAAAAACCTCAACCAGGTAACTTGTCCTAACCGGGAATCGAACTCGGGTCACCTGGTTTCGCGGCCAGATGCGCTATCCGTTACTCCACAGGTGTGGACTTGAATAACATTTTCCGTAAATTATTTCTATTATTAGTGCATCAATAACTACTGTATAATAATAATTATAATTATAATAATAGCAATAATAATTTATTTTTAGTGCATCATCAATCACAGTTTTTTTGTTAATTCTTATATAATTGCAATGCAGTTTGAGGATACAAATATACAAGCTGAATCAAAAGTCTGGAACCATATAAATATATTCCATATGCTTGATTTTCGATTACTATTGGTGTTATCAGTATTTGTAAGAGCAAATACTCTACCAGTGACTTCGATTCTAGCCCTCGGCTATCTCAAAAGCCGCCATTTTGAATTCAACTTTGACATATTAAATGGAGATACTCAGAATCATGTGAAATTTTCTGAGAAAAACGATCCGTTTTGAGATATCTCTAATCGTTCTCAAGTTATTTAAAGATAATTGTCATAATGACACAAACATGTGCTTCCAAAACTTTTGTATCTTTAACAATGTGGCCATTCACTCATGTTTCTGGTGACTTGGTTGGTAGTGAATGGTAGTGTATACAGTAGCAGTTTGCGTCTGGTCTGATATTCCCATAAAACACGGGTAATGCAATTGTCTTTTCTCGTGAAATTTCGGCTAGTGTATTGAACTGGTGTCCACCCAGCATCGTGATGCAGTCGGAGAGCTGCGATAGGTAGCTAAATCCGGTTACGAAAACCAGATAACCAGCTATAACGGCTGGGAAATCATTGTGGTAATCACACGATACCTCCATTCTGGTTGGATGATACTACTACCGTTACCTGGTTGAGGTTTTTTCCGGCGTTTTCCCTCAACCCAATACGAGCAAATGCTGGGTAACTTTCGGTGCTGGACCCCGGACTCATTTCACCGGCATTATCACCTTCATTTCATTCAGACGCTAAATAACTTGAGATGTTGATACAGCATCGTAAAATAACCCAATAAAAAAGATACTACTACCACTATTATTATTATTATTATTATTATTATTATTATTATTATTATTATTATTATTATTGTAGAGACTAGGTTAATCTTGCACAGGATAAGGACCGATGGCGGGCTTATGTGAGGACAGCAATGAACCTGCAGGTTCCTTAAAAGCTATTTGTAAGTATTATTATTATTATTATTATTATTAATTTTAATAGTTAATTTTTGGTGGTGATGGGATGATGGAGGTGTGATTGTGGTGAACATATTTGTTTTGTTGTGGCATTGCTATAGAATTATAGATGATAGGAATATGACGAATAAAATATAACACGAGGAAAGATTTTCAGCGCAACTTAGAATTTAAGTAGCAATTTCATTCCATGTATTAATTTTTCATATCCCGCCTCACTAGCGTCGGATGCTATCTAGCGGGAACAACGAGGAACTTCGGGGGTGTACTTGTGATACTGATATACTAGATGGCACTGTGGTAGTCTTCATGACAAGCTCTCGTATCACCCGACTCCTAAACCAAACGTTTCGCACGTGAAAGCCGGTCTTTGAGACTAAGTGGAAGACTATAAACTCGAAAATAAGGCATCCTTACATATGTGAGCGCTACTGCAAGAGAAACTGTCAGGCGGCAGATGAAGTTGAAACCCATCCATTCATGTGGAAACATCTTAAAAAGAGATATAAAAGATTCATCTTAATAGAGAACACATGTCTAGTTTTCCATCCTGATGCTGGGTTGCTATGGAAACACAAACCCAGACAAGACTGATTTATTGCTAATCAAAATTCCAATCTCATTATATCAGTACAGACATAAGATTTTAAACTTAAGTTATAATATACTGTATAAGTTATCTATAGAATAAGAAAAAATATGCAGTAAATTCGTTGCTAAAATTTCCATAGATACGGCTTTACATATTCTGCTATATAGCAAAAGTTGCCATGTGGGTATGAAACAAAAGAAGGAAGATTCTCTTTTTATTAAAATTAAAGTAAGACAACATTAACATTTCGTTGTGATATTGTGGTCACATAGAAGAAAACTAACAAAATCTTATCTTTCAAAAATCAATAGAATAGGATAACTTGTTATTAATCGTATTTTTAACCTACTCCTTTATAGCGACATATACTCCAATGCGGTGTAGAGGAAGATGTCTTTCAACCAACACTAGACCCATTCAGAATGCTGGCTTTTCTGATCGTCTTGTCAGCGTGATCCAGGGCCATCCAAGGACTAAGACAAGTAGCCTACAAGACAAGGCATAAACATCCAGTCGCGTGGAATGGAGATAAATCTCTCACGCTAGAAATTGAACCGCAGATCGCTTATTTGGGAAGTGCACGCACTATACATTAGCCTATTGAAAATTATACACTAAGAAATATGAAATCTAAAGCAAAAGAAACATCATGTTGTTTTAATTAATTCATCTTAAGGGTGGCAATGGGTGAAATTTATATTGTTTTACATTTTTCAAGTTACATCCTTGATATTTTGTACACACAACCACGAAGTGATAGATAATAATGAGGTGAAGTTCCATTTCTTTGAGTGAATTAGTTTTTGAGTATTAACAAAATATTTTTTTTAAATATGCATATTTCAAAATGAAATAATGTGTCGCTCAAGTTTTCAGTATTTTTTTTTTTTTTTTTTGCAAGACCAGTGGCACATTCAGAAAAACACCACGCATTAGTTTTTCTACATCTTTACTTCTAAAGGGAGGAGAATTTTATAACCTTTGCATACCTAAAAACAGAAATTTTCCATTGTCATTGCCACTATAAATATTTCATATTTTTTTATTTAAAATCGAACTTGGCCTGATACTTGGTTGGATTTTTTCCAAGGTGTCTTCCAAGTTTAATACACATATCAGGTAATCCCATGTCCAATTCTCGGACCCATGTTGCTAAATACCACCTCGTCACAAATTTCATCGGCGCTAGATAACCTAGCAGCTGACACAGCGTTGTTAAATAACATATAAACTTTTGTCTCTTGCGGGGGGGCAAGAGACATTAATCCAGAATAAACATAGCAAGCAACAGTCGAAACGCTGACGATGGAGTAAAGGACTCCGAAACGGCCGTCAGTGGATAATGAGATATAATACCTTTTAACTATTTTAACATAGTGAGATTTTTAAACTGTTTTCATTTCTAAACTTTTATCATACTTTAAATATAAAAAGAAAGTGACGAGAGGTATATTTGTTTTTTTTTAAAGATGGGACATGACAGGAGCGTTGCGATCGGAAAAACAACTGAATATCACATAGCGTGGTAGGCCTGTTGCTATGGTAACAACGGTTGAGTTGCCAAACTTACCATTCCCACATGGCGAGTGCTTAATAGCTCTCTTGGTGACATTTATTGTGTACACAATTTTAGCATTGGTACGTTTCGTGTTTGATTCTCTGTCGATTTTTGTATTGTTTTCTTACCTTCGCGTCAATTGTCAATGAATGTTTTAACGTCAGCCATCTTAACATCAATTGCTAGCTTCCATCAGCTGGCAGCATGGTAGTTGATATTAGCAACAAAGCACTGTAGTTCCAAGTTCGGCCGCTTAACTGTCACGTCCCATCTTTCAAAAGAAACAAGTATAGATGAAGAGCAAGAAAAGAGGAAGCGTAAGATGAAGAGAAAGAGGAGAATCATAAGAAAAGAAAAAAACAAGGAAGAGCCGAAGAGATGAGGTAACTTCTTGAGGAGAAGCAGTAGAGAAATAGAGAGGAAGGGGAAAACAATGACGCCGAATGGAAAATCGACCTCGAAAATTATGCCGTTGTCGAATTTCGTATAACCCTTGTCATATTGTCTGCGCATATCTCTATGTGTGCATTGTCTTCCTACCCGTCCGCCTCGAGGCCTACTTGTCTGATTATTCAGGATCAAACCAGCAACTTTTTTTCAATTCAATCACTCGTAAATCACTTATTCCGCTCGGGGCTAAGAATGATCATAGATGAAATAAAATAAAGTTTCAACCCCTTCGACCCTTCTCAAACCTGTCGTACTTATCGATGCGTAAGGTAACAGGCTGGATCCATAAAATCACTAATACAATAACAAGTGACAGCTGCATGAATGACGTCACCACACTTAGCTCACTCTTGCATGAGGCCAAAAAGGGCATTGTTACCCGGAGCAGGAATGAGTGAAGGGCTCTTCGCCATATTGTTCACGAACCCCAACCATAACCTCAGCCCTCGAGCCTGCTGGTGGGACTACGCGATTCTGTCTATGCTGACTTCATACAGTAAAACCTCTCAAGTTGGACATCCACGCTTCCACGTGAACGTGTCCAAGGGCTATCCAAACTGAGAGTATAAAAAAAAATTAGGGAAGGTTACAATACTGGACAAATAAAAGTTTGAGACCTGTTATCGTTAGTGGTTTAAGTGGTTAACATTAGATCGGAGGTTAGATTGTTCTAACATTTAAGAATGTTTTAAAACGTTGGTGATTAAACATCCCTTTTATAGTAGCCCATTAGTGAATATTTTGAATTCACAGTCAATAACTTATGTTTTTAATATAATCTTATTCACTTTGTTTTGTTTTATTATGACTAGTATTTATAATATACTAATACTCTTGATTGTAATAAAATCTAATCTCTTCTAATCTAATCTAATCTAATCTAATCCAGCCCGGCTAAGAAGAATTTGAATTATTTTTTTTATCCAATGGCGGATACGTCATTCAACCAAGCGTCCTCCTGAGGAGCAATGCACTGTAACTGTAGACGTTCTTGCAGTAGTATCGTTACCGTCGGTGTGCCATGAAAGGCAATTACATAGTACTGTAAGATGATTAAATAATACAATTATGGAATGCCGAAAGGATAAACGGGAGTGTCCCACGAAAACTTACCACCAAGCATCGATTTTCTCCAGCACAAATTCAATTTTGGACCCGTCAGGATTAGAATGTGGATTAGTGGTGTGAAAATTCGACACTGCCACTGTTCGACTGATAATGCGCCACAATGATACTACAAACAGGAGTAAATAGTAATTTATTATACAAGTTCGTGAAGTGGGTAGTATTTTGACAGAAGTGTAAGTTTGAGAAATGAGGTTTGCCGAGTTTCTCAAATACATTATTGTCAAAATACAACTTTACGAATGTGTACCATACAATGTATTTTTTTCGATAACCTCAAATTATTACTTCACGCACACTCTGCTTACTTTACACACTGGTGTTATTATTTCACGCATACTATGTTTACTTCACGCACTGGTGTTGAAAAGGCTCACTTCACACACTGCTAACAGTGCGTGAAATTGCACTTCAATAGTACATCATCTACCTTGTCCTTCACTTACCCCCAAAAGAAAAAATCACAAGGCGTTAGGTCGGGTGATCTGTAGGGACACAACATCAATAGTACATCATCCGACTAGCACGGCCAATCCAGCGTTATGGAAGATGCAGGTTGAGGTGATTGCGTACGAGTTTATGCCAATGTGGCGTGGAGCAAAATCATCCACCTCCAGCCGTGCTTGCAAGTCCACGCAGAACTCTCTGTTTTGGTTTGTCGGTTGGTTTTAGCCCCTATAGCACGCGCCACACTATTGTTTGCGACACGTTACGTTGATTTTCTGTGATTTTGTACGAAGGTCACACAAATGTTTCCATTACTTTGTTGTTGATTGATGGCCGTCTTGTGCTTTTTCTCTTGCATAAGCTGTCCTCCTCAAACTGTTCCACCCACCTTTTGATGTTGTGACGGAGGTGCTTCTTTAACAAATTTGATCCGGAAATGCTTCTCAACAATGATTACCGATGATGTTTTTACGTATTCTACGGCACAATATGTTTTTATATCGCTGATGACGCCATTTCGATTAACAGCGCCTCGAGTGAGCAATGGCTAGTTTTCATAGTTTTCATTGTTGCCAAACGGAATTGAAAATTTAACCTCTCATGTTATATTTGTATTTGTTCAATAAATTCATTACAGCAGTCACATGAATGTTTTCTTTTTTGTACCAATCGTTTAGAATTGAACTGTGTATGTAGCTCGTCTCGTATAACAATTGTATTTCTCTTGTAGGTCTTACAAATCTCAAAAAGAACCTCATCAAAATGAATACCTGCATTTTTTTTAACTCTCACACATTTTTAGACAACCACATGGCAGAATCCCTTGGCCTCAGGTCACCATTTCTGAGTGTCTCCATTTACCTACGACAGGAAAAGACGTCATATTAGCAACGAACAGACAACCATTTCTTAAGCGAGATTCGATCCCACGATTTTGGCTCTCACGGGGTTTTAAAACTGCACCTTAGCCACCGGAAAACCAGAAGTCGGCTATAAATTAACAACAGCTTGTACTTCCTTTTGTTTGACCCTGACATCACAACAATGCCTTCCATTCATTCCATTACCTCACATTTATCGTCTATTTTTATTATAAATTCTATCGTAAGGGATACAAAAAGCAGACAAAGAGATCCATTTTAACTTACGCTATAAGGGATGTTCCAGATGTGAAGTAAAGGGGTGTCCAATGTAACAGTTAGGATCTTTTAAATTACAGGACGTTATGGAAATGAAGAAAAATATTGTATTTAGCACAAATAAATACAAACAGGAAATTTTAGACTCATTACATTATACTGTATCTCTAATTGAGGTTCTGGCTGATATGTACACATACGGAAATAAAATATGGAGCTCCCTTATTGTGTAAGTTTCGCTTACAACACACTGCGCGTATGTAGTAAACAAGAGCCCCTGTATATAGGCTATGTTACTTGAGGGATTCGTCCGAAATTGTTACCTGCATACAGGTGGACTCCTATCAAGAATCGCTCCAAACTTTAATTCAGTATCTGTAATCCCTTTTACACGGAAAATAGTCGCTCTCCTTAGCGTGAATTTGTCTAAGTATCGTTGGGTTCACGCGACATTCAAAAAGGGAAATATTAAGCATTGAGATCAGAGAATGAAGTCGTATCAGAGACGTATCTTATGTCACGAAACGACATATTCCCTACGAAGACTTTGTGGCCTAGCAAAAGAGCTCTTTCTTCTAGTTACAAAGACCGGGCTTCGAATCTCTCTATATAAAACGCACGCGTGTAAACAAAGCGCAAACGAGGATTCCCGAGCTATTCTGAGGTGGGTCTTAGTCTCTGAATAGCGACCAATTTCTGTGTCAAAGGGTCTACATCTATCATCAGGCAGTAGGCCTACAACTCACTTCACGATATGTGCCAGAGGACTGAAAGAAAGAACAAATTGTTTGTATCCGTACGTATAGTCTACATCTTTAAGCTGATTTGTGAAGTATATTGCCAGTCAGTGATGTATGAATGGAGAGGGAAAGGACCTGACCACCTACTCCATTACCTCCTGGCTTAGTTACCTCATGAGTAGGGGGCGGATGTTGATGAAAAGTCATCTTATTTTTCACATTAGGACGATATCTATTAATATAGAAATCCTCTTCATGTCAATATCAACGTAAAAAAATTAATTTCTTATATGGCATTTCTTTGCACTTTTTGGCGTTTTTGAACTAATAGACCATTTTTATATTTTTCCGGCTTTTTTGGTCATTTTTAATACTTTGAAGAACTTTTAAATCATTTGGAATGAATTTTATTTTCTTCTTTACAGATAAGCTGTTAAATATTTTTCTAAGCAAATAGGTCAGTAGTAATTACCTAATGAATACGTGAACAACAGTGAAACTGAGTATTATAGTTTAGAACAAACTCTAAAGTCAATTCCTCATTCCACTGAAGGCTTCGCTTCGAACAGCGGGAGTAATATAAAATGCTTGACAACAGCTTAGTTTAAGTGAGGGCTTTGACCGCTACTGTCCTTTTGTCGGTACGAGGGTGTCTTTATGTTTGGAAGGGGGGAAACTTTCACCATGTTCTGGACAGAACGTTGTATCCCCAACATGGTTCGGAAGGGATATCTACTGTAGTAGACAGTATTTTTAACATAAAGATTGCAACAATGCACGCTACATCCACAATTTGTTTTGTCATTCACACTCCCTCATCTCAAAGATCTGGTAACAAAAGTGAAGAGCGGAAGGAGGAGGAGGCGGAGAATGAAGGCACTAACATGGACCTCTTCTGATTGAAAAACATTGTAAACCCTCATTAAATCTATAGTTTTCCCTTAAAACCTTCATTTTGTTGGATGCATTTTCTCTTTATCTTAATCGAATTCCAGGAAGCTGCCTCCTCTCTCCGAGATTTACAGGCCAGTCATTGAAACAAGATAACCAATTTTTAAAAAGTTGTGGTGTGAGCACTTTTAATAATATTTAAATATCATTTTCTTTTAATTTCATATCATTTTTCCATTAGTTTAAGGGCATTTTAATGATCATTTTAAGTAGATTTTTAGATCATCAATATCCGCCCCCTACTCATGAGTTATGCCTTATTGGTTCACTTACGACGTTCCAACCTGTCTCCGGATACAGTTCATTAAGCATTATACTGCTAAGATCCAAAATGTCCTAACTAGCAACTTCAAATTCTGTGGTGTTTGGTCAAAACAGATAACTTCAAAAAATATGTTTCGAGATACAAGCATTTTTATTTTCACTTTTCCTATACAAATCATAATACTAGTATACATACAAATGTGAATGAAAATAACATAAAATTAGATGGAGATGTCACGGCTATACCAAACGAAAGACAACTGTTTTTATATAGAGAGGAGTGCGCTTTCAGTTAAAGGCCATTTTTTGGAGTTATTATGTTCTGACCTAACACCACAGAATTATAATTTCCTCTGTCAAACATATCTTAACCGTGGTCAAAGTGATGAATTGCAATGTGAATTTTATGTTTTCAAGTGCAGAAGTTTTATTTTAAGATACTTTTCAAACTAAAAAATATATTCCACGGCGGAAGGATGATGACAGTAGCGATAGTGATGATGACATGACGATGACGATGATAGCAACATTGATGGTAATAATTATTGTGGTAAGAGAGCTGATGGTGATCAGATGTTCATGATGATAGTACTAGTGATATGGTGATATTGGTGATTGAAAAAAAAAACGGTAGCGGTTATGACAATGATAATGTTACTGAAGGAAAAGGTAATGATAATGCAGCGATAGCTGAGCAATTCATCTTAAAATTTGTAAAAAGGAAATTAATTAACACAAAATTCTAAACTGTGTGTTGAGGATCAGTCATTTTGTCTATTTGTTTCTTTCGTCTGTCCGTCCATCCAATTCAACAACCGACTGATCGCCCAATCGACGACGTCTGTACACAAATCTAAAAAAATAAAGTTACTGTCAATAATCGATTTTCGTTCAATCTCGTTATTTTCAGGTCTTGAAAAATAAATCTTATTATGCCACTCACGTAATAAATCTGAAGAAATGAAAGCTTAGTAAAGATACTTTGAATTGTAAAAAAAGAAAAAAAAAAGACTTCTTCCATAACTTTCTCTGTTCCCCTTCACTAACAATACAGTAAATGAAGTTCAGTCGTAGGTCCTCGGTTGAAGTTCTCACTAGAGGGACATGACTGCCATTTTTATCAGGTTCATGGAAAATTAGTTGTGGCTAGCGCTACGGTGAGACAGGCTTTCTCTTGCCACTTTCATTTTATTATTGCGCCAATGTCGACAAATCATCATTTCACTAAATCATACATATTTATGTGTGTATGTATGTATGTATGTATGTATGTATGTATGTATGTATGTATGTATGTGCGTGCATGTGTGTGTCCAATGCCTACCCATTTCACTTGCGTGATTCGCATATTGCGGATAGATGGCAGGACTGTGACCCATTTTCAAATTCCACACTACTTCGGCGGACCACGCTATGCATGATGTGTATCTGTAGAGAGTCATGTCGTGTTCTAGGGTGAGTGTATGTGCAAATGTTCGTGTGTAAGTGTAGAGTAGGAAATGGGTGGTGATGATGAAGATGAGGAAGGGAGAAGGGGAAACACAGTGCCGGTACCCCAGATCACATATACAACAGATTGCTCATCACTACGTTAAAAGAGGTAGCACTTTGAAGAGAACAACCGCCAGGATCGCCACCCGTCTGCCGTAAACGAACACGAGGTGACAGTACAGTCGCTAATGCAATTCAAATGGGAATTATGACGTGATTCCTTATGTAACACCTAAATGGCAGCATAGTAAACCTGACAACAGTTGTTACCATCAAAACCTATAAGGACGAGCAATCTGGGTATATATGACCTCGGCCGGCACGCAGCCTACTCCTGTCGAATAGCACCAAGGGTGCCGCCAGGCTTAACTTTCCCATCCGACGTAGGCTTTATAATTTTATACAGCCAGTAAATGAATGGAATAACTGTAATAACCCGCTATTGTGCACTTGACGTACAAATATCGCCACCTGCATACCTTTATTAATTAAACTAGGCGCGTTGTTATACGATTAACGGTAGCTTACTTGATGTGTGGTATTTTTTAGTTGGTTAATTAACGACGCTGTATCAACTACTAGGTTATTTAGCGTCGATGGGATTGGTAATAGCGAGATGAGGCTGAGCATTCGCCATAGATTACCTAACATTTGCCTTATGGTTCGGGAAAACCTCGGAAAAACCCCATCCAGGTAATCAGCCCAAGCGAGAATCGAACTCGCGCAACCCCGGATCGGCAGACAAGTGCCTTAACCCACTGAGCTAGGTCGGTTGCCTTGATACGTGTTAAGTGGTAGCAGTCAAGTTCATCATACTAGCCTTTCAATAAATTGCAAATAAAATTGCATCAAAAGATAAACAAAACTATATTATTACAACCACAACATCCAAACACGAAACTAGTTTGATTGTTTTCTTGTATCACCGTGTGGGCTTAGTGCTGTGTAAGTTTTTCGGTTTATTTCGAAAACCCTATTTCATCGCTGTGTCTGGTAATAAAGAAATGCATCGAAACTGCGGGAGATTACTTTTAACGTACAGCACACACGCATAAGCTACCATAACCATGTCATCAAATATATAAAATTGTCGTTTGAAGAACTTCGTAATATGAAATAAAACAAACAACAAATCACTTCTGATATTCCTTCGATACCTTTCTTAAATCCATGATGTAACTCATAAAAAATATAAAATAATGTTACATTGAATTATATATTAAAACTTGAATATGCATGGATTTTGTTTTCAAAGTGTGTTCTTTTAGTGAAAAATCTGATCTAATTTCGTAACATAATTATATTCGAAAACTTAAGACATGAATTAAATGCAAATCAAATATAAACGAAATATCGCGTGACTCGAAAACGTCACTGGAGTGACGTAACAGCTTACAGTATTCTCAAACCACTTATCGGGTTATTCTGCGACTTGTATTTTTATTCATACACGCTACTTGTTCGTCATCTGTTGCAGAAATTTACTATGACAAATTCCTACTGAAAATATGTACACAAAGAATAGGTTATCATGCTTGGTGCATTGTGTCAATGCATGAAGCACATAGATTTCGTCTCATCTGCTCATAAAAGGTGGGTGAAAAGTTGCTTTCCCCAATATTCGTTCTCAGGTTTCATACTTGTACACATATAGGCTACAGACGTCATAACTTGAATAAACGAATAGCTGGTGTAGTAAGTGGTGGGTTGACAACTATTTTCGTGCGTCAATTGCTTTTCTGATGACTTGAAAACAGTCCTCGTTTTGCCGATATGCAGTTGTTATGGCAACAGGATGGAGGACCACCAGTTAAGTTCTGTCATCTGTAAATCAGTGTCCAAATATTGTGATCTGTGTATTGAGAATCAGGGTCTCCATTTTGAAGAAAATATGTAAAGGAATGTGTAGGCAAATGTAAATTGAATGTAATTAAATGTAAGAAAGTGTTTGGAGGAAGCGATTTTTAACCCATCACTATGGAATTTCATTCGGCTTAATTCCTATAATTTCTTACAAAATTAGAGAAAAGTAAAATTTATAATATTCTTGTGTTATAATAACAGCATTACGTGTTCAAGAAGAGTCCGTGCTGGTGACAACCTCATTGCGTTGGTGTTGGGAATTTCAGTTTATATAGGGACATCACTTTATTTTTACCAACATTTTTAACATTAACCTGGCTATACTCGGAAACACTGTTACCCCCCCTTCCATTACAGGAGTTTGATGTTACTAGTGCAATATGTAAACAAATCATTTTACTAGGTATAGGAGGAGAGAAAAGTAGTGTATCCATTTATGTTGTAGGGAAATACGATATTACGATTTTCAGTTTGATCATCACTTTTACGGAATTTATCAAAATACAGTAGAGTAGTAACATTTTTTTTTCAAAAACTCAACTTTTCAGGCGGCTATGTTCGTTATGTAATGTCTACTTTATTTAGCATATTAATTATTGATGTTAACATGCAATATAGAGAGTGCATTTAAATTGAGGGGGTCATAAGTAAAGGGCTGTAAGTGCACTTAAGTTACTTTTGAGAAAATGGGGTTTAAATATTTAAGCTTTCGTAAAATCGGTGAAATTTTTATTTAAATTTTAATGTGTGATGCGATTAAAATATCTCTTTGCCACTAAAATTTTAGATACTTTTTCTTGCATTGGATGCACTTAACTCATGTTATTACAAATGTCACTAGCATTCCTTTGCTTCTAGCCACCTCAATTCAAAAAAAGCTAATCTGAATTTTTAAACAAGTTGCTGAAAATGGTTGCCGTTCATTACAATGCAGGCTTCAATTCAGTACGCGTATTATTAAAAACATTTTTTTGCATATTCTATGAAATTGAATTTATCGTTTCTTGAATATAATTTTTTAGTACGATATTATTAATATAGGTTCTTTCTTCTATAGAAAACGCAATCATATTTATGAAACACACTATACACTGCAGTGTTTACTTCACTGCTTGAAGACTTCGAATGCAACAGCGGCCATAAGTTTGTGTGTCTGACGGGAGCAAGGACATTAGTGAAGGGGTGGGAGTGAAGTACATTCAGAAATGCAGGTACAATAAAAATGCAAGTAAAAATAAAATGATGTCCCTGTACAAGCCTTAACGTCCGTATTTATCAGATGTTCGTATTTTGAAAGTCTGTCCTGACGTCCGTATTTTTTTAAACCTGTCAAATGTCCATACTTCTTATCTTCAATAAGTATGTACAGTTTCCCTGGAAAAGGATGAGACGATTGAATATTCCTAAGTCTCAGATGTAAGACACTGCGCATGATCGGAGACCAGAGCACCGATACACAAGATAACGAATATTGAGTTACTTAAATGCAGGCTATTTGGTTTGTTACTAGCATCGTTCCGAAATTCAATTAAAAAACTGCAAAAAGTATGATAATATTACGTAAATAAAAGATAAATATATACATAAATCGTGTAGTTAAATCGACAATGGACCTTCATGACTAGATCGACACTCCGCACAGAAAGGAAAGCTTTCATGTCGTTTCCATAGCTCAGAGGGTAAGACTTCTGCGTGTTGTGTAGAAGAGTGCGAGTTCGATTCTTAGTCTACACAACAATTTTTTTTTTTGTCTAAATAACGTTGAAATAGCTAAGTCACGTTGAAATAGAGTTTTACAAAGTCCTGAGATTAAGTGTTAATGATCGCAAACAATACAAAATTACAAGTTATAATATTATAAACGTTAATGTAATGAATGCATTTATACACACACATATATACAATGTAAATGCATATATATTAAAAACAAACAATTAAAATGAAATTAAAAACATATATAATAATAGACAAACTTTTACAAAGGTTTAGAGTCCTTAGGCTATGTCATTTGTTGAGTAATTATTACAATAATTTATTAATAGCTTTCCCAAATGTGTAAGAAATGCACTCGCACAAAACAATTTTTGTTAAAAGTATGGCTTTGGATTATTTCATTCTCACCCCTGCAGTTAATTATAACTATTTTATCTACGTGTTTGCATTCAATTTTATTCATGTTGTGATTGAATGAAAAAGCACTGTTGCAGTTATTGACTAATTACATATATTAATAATAATTATTAAATACATCTGTTAAGTAACCAATTGCAGTATCTTTTGCAAAATCTTGAATGTTTAAGTTGTCAATAATATTTCTGTACTATATACTATAATACGTTAAAAGAATTTGCAATAGATTTGGGATCCTCTACTTTATAATCATTGGTTTTAATGAAAAAATATTTTCTTTCTTAGGATATCTACAAGTTTAAATTTAATAATATTCCGAATAGGTTTAATTGCATTATCTGAATTTTGTACTTTTCTACTCAAATATATTCTATTTCCCTCTCTCATAATTTTTGTTAAATTACACTGTACTTCTTGCAGTATTTAAGAACATGAGGATCATTACATTGCAACTCATTACATATAGATTCTTCTTTTTAATACATGAGATTTTGAAGTCCCTGCGTTATCTACATGTTTTAACTTTTGCATTTTTTCACAACATTGAGTGGAGAACATCCACTGAAATGATTATGAAATTAAGTGAAAAATTCAATATATTTACTCTTAATATCAGTAGTACCAGTATCATATATGTTTTTCCAAGATTCATTTTGTAGACATAAATGTAAATAATCACTAGATACAGCAATTACGATCCTTTCTTCGTTTTTAAATTAATATTTTGAAATTGTTCAGTGACATTGGAAACACTTAGGATTTGTTTATCATGGTCAGACAAGCCATTGATTATAAGGTTCTGTCGAATAGGAATTCAGTCTAATTCTGTGTAAAAAACATTTATCAATGGCTGTGTTACTTCAGCTTGTATGCTATGAGAAAATGACCCTACGACTAAGGTTTCCAGTTTCAAGGAGTGAATTTAATTTACTTTTACGGAAATGTTCCGAGAGATAATCTATGTTTATGTCACTACAGATCACAAATTCCATATGAGATTTCTAAAGTCTTTTCTTTACAAATTCAATGTTGGCTATAAATATTAATAAATAATGTAAGAAATATGAATGATTGTAGTTATAAGTCTGATTTACATTATAAAAAGCAAGAAGTTACATTCCTCGGCAAGATTCGAACTTTCGATGTTTGGTTTTGTCGTCCAACGCACAACCACGGACCTATTCAATGCTTATGTTAATAACATACAATTTAGCTGTAGCAATGTGGTGTCATAACTTGGGGTTTGTTTATTTAATGTAATTAGATTTAATTTGATTAGTTTCGCAACAATTGGACTTCCTGTTATATCCTGTTATTTAGATATTTAATTTAGGGTTGATTTATTAACTCTTACTATGCAAGATGCCTCTTATTTCAATAATTCTATATCATGTTAAATAGTCATTGTCTACACTAAAGTATTATCGTCATCTCTCATTTCTCATCGTAATGGCGAACCGACGTGACATGAGACAGCGAGTTATAGCTCTAGTTGAGGCTGGATATGGGGCTAGATCTGCTGGTCGTTTGGTCGGTGTTCCTGGAAGTACAGCCGCGAGGTGGGTTCATCGTTACCAAAATTTTGGGGAGGTCGAAAATCGCCCTATTCCTGGGCGTCCGCGGATTTCTTCATTGGAAGAGGATGCTCTTTTATTCGAGACAGTTCGACAGGACCCCTTTCTGACTGCTAACGAAATAAGAGCAGCATCTAACTTTCCCGGCTCTTCACAGACTGTGATCAGCAGGTTGAGGAACCGCGGTATTAGGAGCCGGAGGGCTGCGCAAATGGAAATATTGGGGGAAGCACAAGCTGTCGACCGTCTTGCCTTCGCTACCAATCGAGTGGATTTCGATTGGAGAAATGTAATTTTCTCCGACGAAACAACCATCTCGAGTGATTACGAAGGTCCTGTCCGTGTCTATCGTGAGGATGGTCTCCGACATGATCAGCGCTATGTACACCGACGTGAAAGATCGGGGCGCTTTAGCATATCGTGTTAGGGGTGGATGTCTTACGATGGACCTGGCGTTATAGAACGCATCGGTTTAATGCGGGAACTTACGAGCACATTCTGGAAAATATATTCCTTCCCTCCGCCCGAGGACGTTTTCCCGAAGGAACATTGCTGTTCCAGCAGGATAACCATCCCGTGCACTATGCTGCAAGCATTCAAAGATGGTTTCAAAGGAGACCCGAGATCGAAATCATTAATTGGCCTCCGAAGTCACCTGATTTGAATGTCATCGAAAATTTATGGGCGGAATTGAAAAAGAGGATAGCCACCTATGCCCACCGACGCCCTCGAAATCGAGACGAATTGCGGGATCAAGTTGTTGACACCTGGGAAGATCTCGCCGGGGATCAGAACTTATTCCACAATCTCGTGACATCCATGCCGGATCGACTTAGAGCTGTAATAGAAGCTGATGGCATGTGGACAAGATTTTAAGTTAACAGGTCTCTTTTTGTTTCTTATGATTTTTGTTTGAGGAAGAATACTTTTAACTTCCAAGTAAGATTTATTTTTTTGACGAGGTTCAGCCCACTTGTAAGACCCAGAAATTGGGCATAAATTATTCCATATTTTTCGACAAATTAGACAGTCGAGGAACTCTGAACAAATTAATTACACCTCAATAAAAAAAGTTTTACCTGGGATCGAACACGAGACGTTTCGGTTATACAGTGGAACCGGCACGCTACTATATGAGCTACCGAGACAAGACAGTGATAGCAGCAGTCCCTTAGCAGGCATTTGCCATTCGGTACAGTGAAGCAATGATATTTTGGGACTTGAGCTATGTTGTGAAATCCTGGCCTTAATTGGCAGTGTTATTCGTGATCCTTATTCTGGTCCTTGTCCTTGTTGTGGTCCTTGTAACAATTCTTGTACTATTTGTCATGTTATGTATCGTTACGTCGATATCGAGTGAACCGCGCTGTAGAACTTTAACTTCCGACGACCAAGAATCGTCTCATTCTTTTTAAGGGTAACTGTACATCTCAAAACACTGTTCCCAATTTATTGTTTTAAATTTTCAGAGGTTAAATAACATTAATTTTTAAACTGAGGGTCAAACATTTCCGACTCCATACCACTCGGTTAACCTTTCTGGTGCCAGAATTGATATTAGCCTCAAACTGATTTTTGTTTTCATGTGCAAATTAGAATGAGTGAAACTGTGAATATATACTACAAAATTATTCTCCCGAGTGAAGGCCTCAGTTTTTTAAGTCATCTATCAGTAAACAAATGGCGATTGAAATAGTTTTTCTAATTACATGTAAAATTTGATAAAAAAAAATAGCTTGGCAGTTTCTAAGCATACTTCTCTATACAGTGCTGGCAACAAAAGATACCCCTACCGTATTTGTATTAATTTTTGTGATAATTTTATTTTAATCATTATCTTTTACTGTACTGATAATTATTTACTATATGCTCCCTGCGGTGGTTGAGTGATCAGACCTCCAGTCTGTCACGCAGGCGGCCCGGGTTCGAGTCCCGGTCAGATCTAGGATTTTTCATTTACACTTGTGGCGGACAAGGCCGCAGTTGGGGTTTTTCTCGGGGTTCTCTCGTTTTTCCTCATATTAGGCATCTACATCATTCCGTCACCATTTCTCCATTTCGTCATCATTCCATAGCATTTCTCGATCGCCGGCTGGCGACGCACGGAGGGGGCTGGCCTAGGGACGAGGGGGATTGCCTGCTCGATACCTGGGTATGCAACGAACCTTAGTGTAGTCAGCCGGGGCCATTTGCTCACTTAAGTTGGGTCCTACAACTAGTGCTGAATAGACGACTGCGATCACCTGACAGCAAATAGATACTAGGAAGAGTTTATGTATCTTCTGGAATTAATGGCGATTTGTTTAATAGTTTTCAATTATTTATAATTGTGTTATTTTTTATCTTTTTCCTTCTCCATTGTTTTCTCTTTTTTCATTATAATTTGTTTACCTATCATTTACTTTAAAAAATCAATTTTATGGTAAGCTTCGTCTTGTAGGCAGCCTCCACTTGGAGGAAGCTGAATAAATAAAGTTTATTCAAAATAATAAATACTGCAAAATTTACTGCTGTTCGTGTTGAAAATTAAGGAAAGAATGCCTGTCCACGATGATAAATCTTTTTACCACATTTGATAAGAACAGCACAAGTTTGCAATAATCTATTGAATTGGATATTGGCATCACCTTACGGGCACTGTGACATTCATCTTTTTCCCTCTGTACTTTTCAAATGTTTTTGTGCTTGCTTTTTTCCTGTTTTTCTAACCATTTGCCTCACTCGTGAGTATCTTGTAACCCTACAAAGCCGTCTTCCTACGAAGAAATTGTCATAAATGGAACTACCCATGGTAGATTATCTGACTACGCTGTTTTGAATTTTTTTATGAACTATTGCTTTCGTTTTGAATATAGGAATGATGAAAAATTTAATACAGCCAGCAATACAATGAGACAGCGAGCAAATTATTTTAATTTTTACTGTTAATGTAGGTCGGATATAGACGTTATAAGTCAAAATTAATTTATTTGAAAGAAAATATGTTTGCCCTCTAATTCGCGTAAGAGAAAATTAAAAAAAAAAAAAAAAAAAAAAAAAAAAAACATTGTTAGAGCCGAAGTTGGATAAATCAGCATATAGCCCTAGTGTATGTCGTCGGCTTACTTCTAAAACCCCACTTAAGCTCAATTTTCACTGAATATCCAAATCTGTGTATATTTTCAAAATGCGTCAGCTGACAACACCTCGTAAGTCTGCAAATATTTATATAAACTATAACAGAAAATCCATAACAGTTTTTAGTTGGCTATAAAAAGGAATACGGAGATATTTTGCTCTCTTGTACAACTTCCTCAAATGCACTTACAAGGCTTTGAAAATAAGTCAACGATACATTGAATATTATTACACAGGCTCGAAGATACTGCATAAGAACAAAAAACCGTGAGTTACTTTAGGAAAAAATACATATATGTAAACTGAAAAACAGACATACATACACATCGTGCTAAAAATAATTTTGTAACTATTTTTTCCCTTACAAAACTCGAAATCGATCTCTTGCATTATCACAATATTTTCTCTTTATATTTCACATAATGAGAAAGTAAAATAAGTTTAAAAATATACAATATTAATTATTACTCAAAGAGGGAAATAGAACGAGTAGCGTACAGCAGAGCCTGATTTACAAGAAAAAATCTTTTATCTCCGTAAAAAAAAAATCCAGCTTGCAACTGGCTGCGTGGAAAAAAAACCCGTCGGGCATTTGAAATATTTAATATCACGAATGCAACAAACCTAGAGGCGGGGGGGGAAAAAGACGGTCGACAGCGGCAAATGGATGGAACATTGTGTTGCCTAGCAGCGGCGTCTGACGTTCTGTGCATCGGATTAGCAGACAATGGCTGCGCAAGATTACCAACCGCACCGCCTCATTGTCTGACCGCAGGAGTCGCAAATATTATACAACTTAATAAAGCATTCATTTCATGACCGCAGGCACAAAATATTTCCAACGGGTACAAAAAAAAAGACAATAGAATAAATACACGCGTTCAATATTTCATTGTTATAATCTATCACGGACTTATAAAAAAATGTATTCGGATAAATGGCCACAGAACAAGACTAATTCATGCGGAATGCAAACCATTGCGAATTCGATCCTCCCAGCTTTGAGCGTGTTCACTGGAGTATGAACTGAGCCGTTTCAGTAAGGAGATAAGACATTCGAGCATCGGGCTTAATATAAATTATAATCCAGATTCGTCCCCAGTCCCATAGCCTTCCAAAACATGGGTTTTCGCCAACTGCACGAATATCAGGAAGATACTCTACAATGTGAGGAACGCTAAATAAAGTTATACAAAATTCTACATAGCAGCATGCTGACAAAACGTTATACTTTTATAGAAGAAAACTAACAATTCAACTAAATATTATTAGACTAATAAAAATATATTCTGAAATGGGAAACCACAAAACTGGTTAAAGTTCAGTTGCAGGCAGTTGTGGTTATAATAACAAGTTAGAAGTTCTGGTTTATTTTAAAAGCAAAATTTGGTTACAGCGTCGAAAAAAATTAAATGTATATGAAATACAAAGATACGCGACATAAATTCAACTATGAGACCTATCTTGCGATTACGGCTAATAGACTAAATGTACTATATTCATTCATTCATAGTGTTCTGCCCAAGAACAGGTCTTTCACTGCAAACCCAGCATTCTCCAGTCTTTCCTATTATCTGCCTTCCTCTTTGTCTCCACATATGATCCATATATCTTAAAGTCGTCTATCAACTGATATCTTCTTCTGCCCCGAACTCTTCTCCCGTTCATATTGTTGTCACGCAAGAGTTCTTTTACATGGCAGTAAATCTACTGACATAAGCCTGTCGCATTTAAGCACACTTAAATGTCATCGACTTGGACTGGGGTCGATCCCGCAACCTCGAGCACAGAAGACCAGCGCTATACCGACTGCGCTACCCAGGCCGAAGTGTGTAATTTTTTTTTAATTATGGCTTATTTAACGACGCTCGCAACTGCCGAGTTTATATCAGCGTCGCCGGTGTGCCGGAATTTTGTCCCTCAGTTCTTTTACATGACACTAAATCTAGTGACATGAGCCTATCGCATTTAAGCACACTTAAATGCCATCGACCTCGGCCGGGATCGAACCCGCAACCTCGGGCACAGAAGACCAGCGGTATACCAACTGCACCACTCAGGGCGTGCATTAATTTTTGTATTTCTGTATTATAATGGAACACAAGCTTTGCTCATACTGAGTTTTTACGATTTTATAATTAATTTAATATAAATAAATATCAAATATCTGTAACAAAGTCAACCTAAAAAAAATAGACGTTTCAGAAGAAAAGAAAATAAAGTCAGGGGCATATTTCTTTAGACCTATACTTACTAGCATAATCATTTGATTAATCAAGGATACAAGTTTATTCAGCCATTGAATGCATTCATTTATTGTTATAAATGAATGCTTCAAAATTACTTTTTCCACCGAAGTCACATATTTCATTAATTTGAGGGAAGCATTCAATTATAATTATTCGTTTGTTATTTATATACATGATGTTAAATAGTGTCATAAATAATATATTTTTCATACATTTACCCTTGTTCAATAAATAATTAGGCTATTTACAACACAAGTGTTAAAAGTGACATTCCATTTTATGCTCAGGGATGTTTGATGTTTCCGAAAGATCGAGAGGTCCTCAGTTTAATAAGATAAGTTTAATGTTTTATTGTTTCATAAACTTATAAACAAAATAGTTGTTGAAACAATTTATTTAATTTGAGTATATCTCTCAAGCAGAAACAGTAAATTTTAAACGAAGACTGCAATTTACTGTTTGACCCACTTAACCGACAAGTTGCAATTGCTGTCGTGTGACATCTGGTGAGATACAACTGACAATGGGCGCAACCAGTTGAAAGTCAGTGTTAAAAGTACTTTTCGTATGCTACCATATATAAGTCAATTTTTAACACTCTAGTGTTTTTATTTTAGTAGGTTATTTTACGACGCTTTATCAACATATTAGGTTATTTAGCGTCTGAATGAGATGAAAGTGATAATGCCGGTGAAATGAGTCCGGGGTCCAACACCAAAAGTTACCCAGCATTTGCTCATATTGGGTTGAGGGAAAACCCCGGAAAAAACTCAACCAGATAACTTGCCCCGACCGGGAATCGAACCCCGGCCACCTGGTTTCGCGGCTAGACGTGCTAACCGTTACTCCACAGGTGTGGCAAACATTCTAGTGTTAAAGTCTGCTTTTAGGAATGGCTGTCTAGAAATATTTATGTAATTCATTTTGTTCTCTAGTAGTTTTGAGCACTATACATACAATATGTTTTGACATTACAGCAACGAATGGAAGTTTTCGAGTCTCGTGATATTTTAACATTTTATCGGATTTTTTTTATCACGTGCGAGTAAGTTAAACCTTCTTAGAATTTTCAGTTAGACAGCATCACGTCATTAATTAGACGCAGTACATTACTGTTTTGAAAATACACGGTTTTTATTTTCGCGAATTCGGAGTTCAACAATCCAACGAATTAAGCTTAAGGCCTTAATTCTGTACCCTCCACTGCTCTATTTTTTTCTTTTTAATTTTCAATATTGTAAGACAATAGTGGATAAAAAATAATTCGAAAAGAAATCTGTACGCTAGCCAAAATATATTCTATCCAACATATTACCGCTAAAAATGTTATGCACAATTAATGTAGGTGCAGTGACAGATTTTAACAGATTTTCTGCTTTAATCTACTAAAACAATATTTCCAAATATATTTGCATATATTTACGCTAATTAAATGCATTGACATGAAATTCAGAAGCATAAAGAACCACATTGTGTGTAATACACCGATGCATAACGTCCATTTCCACTATTAAGCCTATGATTAGGCTACACATGTAACTAATTTGACGAGAGCGTCTCTTCGCAACCGCGTGGTCAATGTATAATGTGTTAACGCCACATAATGAGACTAATTCATTTTTAAGGCAAATTTATAATTATTAACAATGCAAACGAAATAAACTTAACAGAGATTTTCTTAAGTCAGTTCGTATCCTAGCAACGATGGACGTGCGTATTCAGTGCTCACAAGTGTGTGGGAGGTCTGTCGCCTAAATATTTATTTTGTTTTGAAGTAACAAGTCATTAACTTTAATGGCGACTGCATTCTTCCTCGTTGCGTTTCCTCTCTACTTTAAAAGCGCTGCAAGCCTGCCTCGTCTCTTCTCGGGGTTTACACACATGTAACAATCCCTGCACACAACGTCCAATTCAGGCTTGCTGATCCTGCAGAATTTTTCTTTCTGGATAGATGTAGTACAGAGAAAGTGCTGTTATAGAAATAGAAAAAAATATTTTTAGACATTTCGAAGAAAAATAGATTACTTTCATCAGAAGAATATTTCGCAATCCCAAAGGCAAAACTGTATGTTATAGGCCTACATAACATACATTCATTCATTCATAGTTTTCTGCCCAAGGGCAGGTCTTTCACTGCAAACTCAGCACTCTCCAATCTTTCCTATTTTCTGCCTTCCTCTTAGTCTCCGCATATGATCCATATATCTTAATGTGTATCATCTGATATCTTCTTCTGCCACGAACTTTTCTCCCGTTCACCATTCCTTCCAGTGCATCCTTCAGCTGACAGTTACTTCTCAGCCAGTGACCCAACCTATTTCTTTTTCTCTCCCTGATCAGATTCAACATCATTCTTTCTTCACCCAATCTTTTCAACATAGCCTCATTTCTTATTCTGTCCATTTCACATGCTCTATTCTCCTCCATATCCACATTTCAAATGCTTCTAGTCGCTTCTCTTCACCTCGTCGAAATGTCCATATTTCTGCCATATACGATGCCACGCTCCACACAAAGCACTTCATAGTCTTTTTCCTTAGTTCTTTTTCAAAAGGTCCGCAGAAGATTATTTTACTATTAAAAGCTTCCTTTGCCATTGCCATCCTCCTTTTGACTTCCTGAAGCAGCTACATCCCATTAACCCTAATTTTTTCTAAAGGCCCATCCACTATCTAGCTCCAGATATGTTAAAGCCTATGCCAGGACCAAGTACACTACAGACTATGAGTTTATTATACTCTTGCTCATTTTCACTTTTATTCCTTACATTGTCCACCAAAGACTCTTCTGCACTCTCACAAGACAGAGTCCGTGGATATTCAACACGGACTGTCACAAGGCGTCCTGCAGAGATATCTCCCGTTACAATTGAAATGTTGGCCGGGAGAGACTTCTCTACCCACAAGCCTAGATCATAACATATACCCAGATAGCTCACCTTACAACTTTTGTTAGGTTTACTACGCTGTCATCTAGTTGTTACATAAGGAGTGACGTCATAATCTCCATTTGAATTGCATTAGCGACTCTACTGCCATCTCGTGTTCGTTTACGGCGGACGGGTGGCGATCCTGGCGGTTGTTGTCTTCAAAGTGCTACCGATTTTAACATAGGGATGAGTTATCTGTTACATATATGATCTAGGCCGCAAGGGAAAGAACTTTATAGAACAAGAAACAACTAGTGATGTAAATTTTCAGGAAAATTTTAAAAAGGAAATTTTTTCCTTTATTAAGAGGTTGTTTTTTAGCTTATTGACTTCGAAAATGTTTATAATTATATAGTTTAATTATTATCGCTCATCTCTTATCGTGATTAGCAGATGATTCAGTTCAAATCCAAATTTGATAGATACAAAAATGAACCTAAAAAATTCTGGCAAGTTATAAATGAAGCTACAGATGTAAATGTACAAAATAAACAGCCAATCAAGGAGTTAAAAAACGATAAGGGTGAAATATTAAATTGCAGAAAAGAGATTGCAAACGAATTTAATAATTATTTTTCAGAGATAGGACACAAAGTTACTTCTAACATTAATAAGTCAAATTTTAACTCTTCTCTACAAAATGAGACACAAGATGAACATTTAGCTTCCTCCATGTTTCTTTTCCCTGTAACTGAAGATGAAATTATTATTTTGGTTAAGAAGTTAAAAAATAATGTTGCTCCTGGTATAGATGGAATTAAGAATAATACTTTCAAAATTATTATCAAATATATATTAAAACCCATGGTTCATACTTTTAACTTATGTTTTGTGCAAGGTATATTCCCAGATGTTTTGAAATGTGCCATAGTAATTCCAATATACAAATCTGGAGATAAAAATAATTTAAATAACTATAGACCTATATCTTTACTTCCAACATTTTCCAAATTGCTTGAAAAATGTTTAAAGAATAGATTAATAAATTATTTAGAAAAACATAAAATCCTCTCTAAAAATCAGTTTGGTTTCCGCAATAATATTTCTACTGATGATGCTCTTATTAATGTTACTGGAAAAATTATCAATGAACTAGATATCGGAAACAAATGTTTGGGTATTTTTTTGGATCTACGGAAAGCTTTTGACACTATCAATCATAATTTACTTTTGGACAAACTACATACTATTGGAGTTAGAGGTATAGTTTTAAAATTATTCCAATCTTATTTTAGCAACAGAAGGCAAATGACCAAAATTGAAGATCAATTTAGTGAATACAAATATATTGATATAGGTGTACCGCAAGGAACAATTTTGGGACCTATTTTATTTCTAATATATGTTAATGATCTGCTAAATATAAATTTAGAAAAATTGAATGGATCTATATATTCATATGCGGATGATACAGTAGTTATTTTCAGTGGTTTTTCTTGGCAGGAAGCATATAGAAATGCTAATATAGGTGCTAACATTGTTAAAAAATGGCTTAATTCCAACTTCCTTTCTTTAAATATATCTAAATCAACTTTAGTTCCTTTTTCGTTAACAGGTGCCAGTGTTCAAAATTTAAAATTTAGCGATAAATATAGACTAATAATACACAGTGAAAATTGTTTAGATCCCAAAAGTTGTAAATGTCCACCTTTGAAAGAAGCCACGTATGTCAAATATCTGGGTATCATTATTGATCAGAATTTAAAATGGCCTCATCACATTACTTATCTTTGTAAGAGGCTTCGTAAAACAATTTATAAATTCGTTAATCTTCGATGCTACTTACCTATTAGAGTTCTACGAAATGTTTATTTGGCCATTATTCAGTCTATCATTCAATATGGTATAATTGTTTGGGGTGGAAGTACAAAAATTAATCTTAGTCCGTTAAATTTACTACAAAAACGAATCATTAAAATTTGTTTGAAGAAACGTTTCGATTATTCAACTAAATTAATTTATTCTGAATTTAATGTATTTAATATTGAACAAATTTATAAGTATACGCTGTTAAAATTTTATCATAAAAATCGTAATAAGCTTGTATTACAGACACACAATTATGACACAAGACGAAATATTAATTCAACATTAGTAGAACCTAAATGTCTCACATCTGCTGGTCTAAAGCATAGCATAAATTTTGGCCCTCGGTTGTACAATGCTTTAACTAAATTACACCCAGAACTTCTAACATGTAACCCACTAACATATAACAAGAAAATTAGAAACGTGTTAATATCTTAAATTTGATTAAATAAATTTATAGCCTATGTGTATGAATTAATCAACCTATATTATATTTGTATTCTATAATTTTGAAATATATATTAGTCCTACTTTTCACGTGCGATATTATTCTTCTCTAGTGTTAATATTATATTATATAATTCCATTGCCGCTGTAATTATATTTTAGTTCCTATTTTATTTTACTTATTTATTTATATTATTATTATTTTTTATTTTAATATTATATCTGAACTGCGACCGAGCACGAGCGCTGCTCATTCGGTCTCAAATTTTGTTAATACTACTGTATCTTCTTTTTATATTGCTTGTATTATTTTATTTGTATTTCTCTTTGTTTGTTTTTGTAATTATATTTCTTTATTCTGTATATTTGAATTTAAATAAATAAATAAATTAATAAATAAATAGTCACCATTTACACATTCCATATTTCTGTATTACACAATTTCAAGGAAACTGTACACGTGCAACTGAAAGCAATCAGGATTTAAAAATTAATTTGATCTACAAATTAGCTACACAAAATAATTTTCTCAAATATAATACATTGCAGAAGACGACTGGTGTGGCTTAGGCGATAGCGCGTTTGTTTGCTGAACCGGGGCTGCAATGAAGAGTGGGTTGGATTATACTGTAGCTTGGGCTGATTACCTGTGTTTCTTTTTCGAGGTTTTAGCCAAAGTAAGGCGAATTGTAAGGTAAATGGCGAATCCTCAGCCTCATCTCGCCAAACATCATCTATCACCAATTCCATCGACGCTAGTAATTGATACAGTGTCGTTAAATAACCAAATAATCAATAACTTCGTACTTTTGGATAACTGGAAGTGAAGTTAGTTGTAATTACGTAGTAAAAAAATGAAAGGTGAAATCCACAGATATAAAACGGGAATAACAAATCACACACCATATTACAAATTTACCGAGTCAATAATTAAAATACTGGGCACAGATCAGTTCCACTTGGAGAAAATAATGTATTGTTGTGATAGATTGTTAGATCAGGAAAGTTCTCAGAAATTTTTAAATTTTACGTATAGAAGAAACCAAAACTGAAGATTTATTGGACCAAAAAAAAATGGACCCTATTGATCATGTATTTAACTGACGCAAGCAATGAAACATTTTTTTCCGGACAGATGATTCTGAAAGAATTATTTCCGTCCAAAATATTGCGATACATAGGAACAGATCGTCGTTGTTCCTGCAATAACTCCTATGTGCAAAATATAAAATGTTTCAGTAGGAAGAAAAAACACATTTATTCATCCTATGGCAGCCGTACATAGGAGACTGTGAATTCTTACATTTTCCAAACAAAGAAATATACCAGTAATTACATATAGGAGATGTTATTATTTGCTTTATCACTATTTAAGTTATTTAATAGAGCAAAAATCTGAAAAATCGATAAATGTCACATAAATGTCAACGACGAGATATTAATATTATTCTAAACCTCTTTCATGATAAATATGGCAATATTTATTTAGTTTTTGGGTGTTAGTGATAAAACTAATACAACTGAATGGTATCTATCGTGTGGAGAAATTTGTTATGAAACAACTCGAGGAAATCCCCCCGATTGGTATAGTTTAGGGAAGGAGGAGAGACCACAAACATCCAGTGTAAAAATACTGGCTCTTTCAGCTGACGCCAGGCGTGCGGCTTCTGTTTTCTGTACCTTTGCACCCAACTAAATATTTAACATGTTTCCACTCCATTCACAATTCATGTGAACGCAGGAGGCCATGCTAGCCTGTTTCATGGCCTCCTTGATAATGAAGATCGAACGACGTTATCTAAATCGCACCAATCTGTCACAATGAACGAGTCCAATTTATTTCCATGACAGATTGATATCGACGCCATCTTTAAGCGAACTGCACGAAATGAATTGCTGTCATTAATGGAAATTAATTTGCAGTCACATCAGTACGTGCAACGTAACAATGAGGCAGCGTTTATCGATACACAAAAATGTAACTAGATTATAGAGGATCTACGACTATTCTTCTGCAGCAATCCGTTACTGAGCACAACATTCCTACCAAAAATTCGTACAGGTTGCTATGTACCTATACCTAGTGACGGGAACGTATATAAGAGAGATCTCTGTTAGGACGTTTGTCTCGAAGGGCACGACGCAAATTTATCAGCGTTTGAGCTGCTCTTCACATGTAGACGATGCTAGTAAACGAGCCATTTTTACTCAGTAGTTGTGAGTTACTTTCCGATCCTCCCTCGTAGATATAAATAGAATTAGGCCTACATGTGAGACGTCACATCTCCGTCAGGTGGAGAAAAGAACCTGGGGCCTTAAGTGAACTTTATACAGAACTATTAGTCGTCTAGAACCCATTACCATCGGTATCTACCAATCTTTAAACAAACTGGGAGGAACATCTATTGTGGCGGACGACGACTTCGACGCCACACAAATACAAGAGATTATCTATTTTTCGAGATGGAAATAATAATGAAAGGGGAATTGTGGAGAATGTTGGAGGAATGACGATGGAAGAAGGAAAGAACCTCAAGAAAATGTCTCACAACCTTGGCTACCTCCACCACAAATATAACTCCATATCCGACATGGAATTCGAATCCTCAGCCGCAGTAATCCAACGCTCTGCTAAATGAGCTGCCAACTTGGCAACGGCAGTGTATAGGAATTAAATTATAACTACGGAGATTATTTCAGTGTATTTCATCAAATAAATGTATGTATGACTATAATGCAACAATTTTTTCACATATACAGGGTGATTCAAAAGTCGCGCGACATACGACATCTCCGTTATTAGTGTAAGTACAGAAAATTGTTTCAAATAAATGTTTTAGATATTGGTACGTGTAGTTCATGTGCAAAATTTAAAGAAAATCGTAAGAGCCATTTTTGAGAAAATTGCAACAAACATGTTCGCGTTTCAAGTAAAGTACCAGTTTGGTTAGGGAAAACGCATCCAAAACTGAGGTGTCACATCTCTGGAGCGTACGAGACTTAAATCATAAATTAGAAATATATTCTATATTAATCTTTTCATATTATTTCTATATTAATCTTATGAGGTCTTCTCTTCCACTCAGCCAGATGATAAAAAGGAAATACATTATAATATAATGTTAATGTTTTCTGTACAGCTATTTCCACGAAAACTCCAGATGACTCGAAACTCGCAACACAACACTTGCTAATTATATCTTCAAAGTGTTCTCCGCGATATTTTTATAATCGTCATTTCAATAATTCTCAACGTATATTTTTTTCTGCTTGTGTCTGCTTTTATCTCAGAGGCATATGTCATGTTTTACATAAACGTTCCTTACTTTCTGTTATGTCTTTGTTTTCTTACACCAAATCTCTGAAACAACCAGATATAAGTATGGCTTTATGATTAGGGCTACTTGTTTGGGAAATAACTCTTTTGTGTAGAAATCAGTGACTTATTATTTCTACTCTCAGGTAGTTATAGTGCATTTGCCTATTCTATTACACTGCTGTTCACTGCAAATTTACATCATGGGGTTTATACACGAGTATTACTAAGCATTTTATGATGATGATGATGATGATGATGATGATAATAATAATAATAATAATAATATTATTATTATTATTATTATTATTATTATTATTATTATTACTACTTACTTACTTACAAATGGCTTTTAAGGAACCCGAAGGTTCATTGCCGCCCTCACATAAGCCCGCCATCGGTCCCTATCCTGTGCAAGATTAAGCCAGTCTCTATCATCATACCCCACCTCCCTCAAATCCATTTTAATATTATCCTCCCATCTACGTCTCGGCCTCCCTAAAGGTCTTTTTCCCTCCGGTCTCCCAACTAACACTCTATATGCATTTCTGAATTCGACCATACGTGCTACATGCCCTGCCCATCTCAAACATCTGGATTTAAAGTTCCTAATTATGTCAGGTGAAGAATACAATGCGTGCAGTTCTGTGTTGTGTAACTTTCTCCATTCTCCTGTAACTTCATCCCGCTTAGCCCCAAATATTTTCCTAAGCACCTTATTCTCAAACACCCTTAACCTATGTTCCTCTCTCAGAGTGAGAGTCCAAGTTTCACAGCCATATAGAAGAACCGGTAATATAACTGTTTTATAAATTCTAACTTTCAGATTTTTGGACAGCAGACTGGATGATAAGAGCTTCTCAACCGAATAATAACAAGCATTTCCCATATTTATTCTGCGTTTAATTTCCTCCCGAGTGTCATTTATATTTGTTACTGTTGCTCCAAGATATTTGAATTTTTCCACCTCTTCGAAGGATAAATCTCCAATATTTATATTTCCATTTCGTACAATATTCCCGTCACGAGACATAATCATATACTTTGTCTTTTCGGGATTTACTTCCAAACCGATCGCTTTACTTGCTTCAAGTAAAATTTCCGTGTTTTCCCTAACCGTTTGTGTATTTTCTCCTAACATATTCACGTCATCTGCATAGACAAGAAGCTGATGTAGCCCGTTCAATTCCAAACCCTGCCTGTTATCCTGAACTTTCCTAATGGCATATTCTAAAGCGAAGTTAAAAAGTAAAGGTGATAATGCATCTCCCTGCTTTAGCCCGCAGTGAATTGGAAAAGGATCAGATAGAAACTGACCTATACGGACTCTGCTGTATGTTTCACTGAGACACATTTTAATTAATCGAACTAGTTTCTTGGGAATACCAAATTCAATAAGAATATCATATAATATTTCCCTCTTAACCGAGTCATATGCCTTTTTGAAATCTATGAATAACTGATGTACTGTACCCTTATACTCCCATTTTTTCTCCATTATCTGCCGAATACAAAAAATCTGATCAATAGTCGATCTATTACGCCGAAAACCGCACTGATGATCCCCAATAATTTCATCTACGTACGGAGTTAATCTCCTCAAAAGAATATTGGACAAAATTTTGTACGACGTCAACAAAAGTGATATTCCTCGAAAGTTACCACAGTTGGTTTTGTCCCCCTTTTTAAAAATAGGTACAATTATGGACTCCTTCCATTGTTCTGGTACAATTTCCTTTTCCCAAATAGCAAGTACAAGTTTATAAATTTCGCTATATAATGCACTTCCACCCTCTTGTATTAATTCTGCTGGAATTTGATCGATACCTGGAGACTTGTACTTATTATTATTATTATTATTATTATTATTATTATTATTATTATTATTATTATTACTACTACTTTATTTTTTTCTGGCAGCGTTAAGGCCATGAGGTCTTCTCTTCCACTCAACCAGATGATAAAAAGGAAATAGCCTACATGATAATATAATGTTAATGTTTTCTGTACAGCTATTTCCACGAAAACTCCAGATGACTCGAAACTCACAACACTTCATAACTTCAAGCAAGATAACTTTAACAACGCTTCAAATCCACTTAACATCATAAATGATTTATCGCATGCAAATTGTGTTTTACATTTTAATGTACGTAGAACAGAGTGATGGCGCGGTATCTATCGGCGAATCCTTGAAACACTCTTACAATACACTGACATCATCTTTAACATAACTGTGCAGTCAGGGATCCTAAAGTTCGATAATGTATTAAAAAAACATCATCTCTTAATCTTCGGCAAGAGCAACAAAGGTTGAACATACAGTTCACCTATGGAAAACGTCCTTTATAAACTTTAAGCGCTGCACTCTCAATATACCTCGCATCTCCATAAATAATTAAATGAATTTCACATAATTTCACGAAGTTGACGAACAGCAAAACTGTCATGTTCTGCCATTTAATAGCAAATCGACTCACTTTCATTCCCAACAGATGTTAAAATATACAGAGTGGAAGTAAAATAAGCCTAACCCTGTAGATTTTCAGAGCGAATAGCTCATGTTGTACGTAACAAAATACAGTAGAACTTGGTTATAGCGACCTCGTTTTGTGCGACACCTCGCCTGTAACGTCAAATGTTCTGTGGTCCCAACTAATTCCTCATAAGACATATGCTTTCCTACCTTGCTTAATACGACAAACGCATATGCGTCTACCTCGCATATAACGTCATTTTCAACCTCAGTTTGGAATAAGATTTTCTGAGAACCAAAGTATCTTAAGAAATATTTTGTTGAAATCCGACCCTGACAAATTCTTTACAGTCTCCTTCTGTCATATACCTCTGGAATCCAGGCGGATTCCCCATCCCATTCTAACCTGCCCGAATTCATGCGGTATAAGATCAGTTTCGACAGGAAGTTTTCACTAAGAGCATGCATTTTAACACAGAATGTCAACTAAAAGAAGTGAGTGACGCTTTAGAAGTCATTATAATTATGAACATGTTCTATGAAGCTGGGGAAGGGAGCAGTGAAATAGCAACTGAAATTATGAACATAGAACGTAATTTAGCCCTAGAAAGTGTGTATTGGGAAAGTAGAAGACAACAGAGTAAAATGACTGATTACTTCACTTCTAAGTAAAGCAGTTTGGTGAGTACTGAACGAACTGTTTTAATACAGAATACTGTATTTATAATTGTAGGCCTACGTGTATTTTATTATGTTCATTGCAGGCTTAAAAGTCAATACATAAATCTAAAATAAGTCTAGGCCTAATTAAGTTTGTTATTTTTCATTTTCCACCTCACTAGATTGATAATGTGAATCTCGGTTACTACGACACTCGTTTATAACAACATATTTTTTAAGGTCCCTTTGATGTCGTTATAAGCAAGTTCTACTGTAGTGTAATACCATATGGTGGAAAGTACATAGTTTCTCCTATTTTTTCCCCCAACTGTTTACCCGATAACTACTGCGAGTAGGATCATGATTTTTGTCCATAACGATAGAGAATCTAATAAAAAGTAATTTGTCCTCTGGTGTATTTCAATAGCATGGACGGTTTTCGTGTAATTTTAATTTTAAAACTGCTAATTTCAAGCCACTTAACTATGCTACCAGATTGCAACGTTGTAGCCAGAGAGGGAAGTGGGAGGCAGTTCACGCAGTAAGACAGACCTGAGTTCGTTGACCTCTTACATCTGTATTACGAGAAGAAAAGGGACTGTGTTAGCGGCGATGTTGTCAGACTGCTCAAACTTCCAACTTAATTGTCTAATTAACCGTGCATTTAATCACAAAACGTAATATAGGTTTCCTATTTGTTTAAGTGTACCCTATCGTCCCTTTCAATCTAAAGAATTATTTCACTTCCACTCTGTATAGTCGATTATAGTCGATTCAGTTTGTTCACGCCTCATGCTCATATGTACAGTGAAGGAGATAATTGTTGAGCGGGCGAAAAGATGTGTGGCGCGGTTCAAAAAAAGGCTATGGTTTTAATTCCACCTCAGTATAAACAAGTTGAGAGGATGCGAAGGTATTTCTTTCCCCTTCTACTTGCCTTGAGTCCGTCAGTAACACAACGATAGCTGTTATCTCTTATACCTGCACCCCCCAAGTTGTACACACAAGAAAATAAAATCTATACTAATAATAAATCTGTAGCCTAAATTTTTCTGGTAATTTTCGATTTTCCAATAATAATTGGTGTTAACATGTATATTTAACCACCCTAAAACCGAAAATCGCTTTTTTGAAATTTTTGTTTGTATGTGTCTGTCTGTGTGTCTGTCTGGATGTTTGTTACCTTTTCACGCGATAATGGCTGAACGGATTTCGATGAAAATTGGAATATAAATTAAGTTCGTTGTGACTTAGATTTTAGGCTATATGACATTCAAAATATGTTATTTAAAAGGGGGTTATAAGGGGACTTGAATTAAATAAATCGAAATATCTCGCTTACTATTGATTTTTGTGAAAAATGTTACATAACAAAAGTTTCTTTAAAAATTATTTCCGATAAGTTTTATTCTCCGAAAAGTTTGATAGGACTGATATTTAATAAGATAAATGAGTTTTAAAATTAAAATAACTGCCATCTAAGGCGGTGTAATGAAATAAAAAACAAATGACTTCGTCTATAAGGGGCCTTGGACAACAACAATCGAAAGCTATGAAACATAGCCTACAGGGAATGTTTCTGTGTTTGTATGAAGTAATATCGGAAGCTAAATTTACCGATTTGTACAATTAATTATTATTTCACCATTGGAAAGTGTAGTTTCTCTAGGTGAATTCTTACATTTTCAAAAGAAAGAAATATAATTACATATCACTATATATATGCTGTTTCACTATTTAAGTTATTTGAAGGGTTCATAACCTTAGTGGGCCAAGCGCCATTTACTGAAGACGTAGAAAACAAGGGTCAAAATTAAGTTATTACCATAATTCAATGGAAATATATAGCAAGTAATATAAAGTACACACATTAAAACTAAAAGATATATGATGAAAGAGTAATGGAACGGAGAAAAATTCTCTCCGGCGCCGGGATTTGAACCCGAGTTTTCAGCTCTACGTGCTGATGCTTTATCCACTAAGCCACACCGGATACCACCCCGGCGTCGGACAGAATCGTCTCAGATTAAGCTCCAACTCTTGGGTTCCCTCTAGTGGCCGGCCTCTGCACTACGTCATAGATGTCTATGAACGTACGACCGAAGTCCACACATGTGCTGAGGTGCACTCGATATGAGTGACTAGTTGGCCGGGATCCGACGGAATAAGCGCCGTCTTAAATCACGAAGTGATTTTACGCATATCATAGACATCATAGACATCTATGACGTAGTGCAGAGGGCGGCCACTAGAGGGAACCCAAGAGTTGGAGCTTAATCTGAGACGATTCTGTCCGACGCCGGGGTGGTATCCGGTGTGGCTTAGTGGATAAAGCATCAGCACGTAGAGCTGAAAAGCCGGGTTCAAATCCCGGCGCCGGAGAGAATTTTTCTCCATTCCATTACTCTTTCATCGTATGATGACGCAGAATATCTGCATGGAAATATCATATGTACTTCGGTACATTAAAATAATATATATAAAAGATATGTGTCAATCTTCATTAAACTATGGTTGCATGTAATAACAATTAAGAAACATGTTAAAGGAATTGTCATTGCACCAAATGAATGCTCTCTGGACCAAAATTATCGCATTTTAATTTTTTAAATACAATTTAAATTAAGTAACATATTAAACGATTTATTCTTCTATCAAACACGAATGTTCCCTGGACCAGATGTCCTATTTTAATTATGTAATTACTTTATATTTATTTCTAACGGGTGCAGCGGAGCGCACGGGTACGGCTAGTATTAAATAAAATAATAAGTGGATATAAGATACAATGACACAGATGTTTGACAATTACATGTTTGAGTATATTTTAGTGTCGTTCTTACAATATTTTCAAATAGTAATTAAATTAAGGAATGTTAGTTTGTATTATGAAGTCAGGGGTTGACAGTGCAGATTGTCCCATTGTGTATGCTATAGAGTAGCAACTAGCGGTGAAAAAAATATTTATCTTCTGCTGTCAGTAGCTTTTTAATGTGCCAGTTAATATAAACACCAATAAAATGAAATATAAACCCTTAGTATAGACTTTCGAAATATAGAGTACAGGTAAGAATTTTCACTATGTTCAAAGTCAATTAGACGAACATTAGTGAGATGGACAGTAGCATCTTCTCCTTCACGAATGGTAAAGAGTGTGAATAGAGGGGATGACCTATCAACCAAACTGAAATGGGGATTAGACATGTAGGCCTAATATTTAAACAGAAAAGCGAAGCAAATATCTCGTCAACATATGACCGAAAATGTTCGACTCGGAGCATGCGCAGTGTGGCATTATGTGACTTAGAAAAAACTCGATCGCTCAAATATTACGAGTATATCCCTCATTGTACTCTACACACTGTTCTTCAAATTTATAAAATCATATAACTTGCAAAAAATTTTTATGGGAAAATCTTGTAATAAAAATCATTATTGGACCTCTTTCTTCAGTGTGTTGTGTAGCATCATCTTACAACTTTACCGTGACTATTCTTTCTTCAGTCGATTGTGCAGTATCACCTGTAGGCCTAAGTTTATCGTTTACACCCTGTATGACCAGTCCCTTCAACTGAACACAAATAAAGAGGAATATAAATGTAACTGTAACAATCCATCAAAGTTCGGAAACCAGCCTGTGAATCCAACACTGACTGATGATGCGACTTTGCCTAGATCCCGACGACTGAATTGATAGTCCCTCACCAAACACCAAATATTTACTAGCAGCGCCAAGCGGAAGCAGCCATGTTGACTGACACAACTCATTGCCAGCTGACGGAAGTGGTGCAGAAGAACGAATATCGCACAAACAGCTGCAGTAATTAGAAGCTCGGTTACCTGGTTACGCTTCGGAAACAAAGGAATGTTCACTTCGTACAAACTTTTACGTTGATCTTGTGTGCTTAGCAATCACGAAATAATAGCACCATACTGGGACAGTCTTTAATGGAATTGGGATTGTGATTCAGTTACTTAACCAACTAATGTCATCGTTCCAAATCTCTGACTTCGTATTATCATCATCATCATCGAGCATCTGTGACTAAAGTGTTAGAGCGCTGGTCTTACATCCAAGCGACCCGGGTTCGATCCCCGATCAGGAATTTGTATGTGCAGAGGGTTTTGTTGGGGTACTGTCGTTTCCCGATATTATTCCACCAACATACTTCCCCCCTTTCATAACCTTACTTGCGTCCGAACTTGGACCCGGTGGTAAGTGGTCATTAGTTTCTGGTGGTAGTGCTATGTACCGTGGGCTCATGGTACCTCATAGGACAGGGGGTTAAGAGGTCAGCGGTGATGACTACGTGGAAAGATAAAGGGATGCTTCAGGCTATAGGAGAATTCGGCGGCGGCCCATAGGGGGATCTGTAGAGCAGGAGGGCCTTAAGATATGCACATCATTCTATCATGAGACATTTGTCATACTGTGGGATCAACAGAAAGGTGCAGACGGCTATCACACACTTGTTCCGATCCAGGTGGCAGACTTCTACGACACAGGGATACAAAAGTTGATAGTATTTTATGCTTATTATGATGTTGGTATTCCCGAATTGTGGGGATGGATAGTTGCTTATATATTTCGATATTAAAAGGAAGTAAATCATAAAGCTGTATGCAAAGTGGAACATTCATCTCACCATATCTCAAAATGGAGATTTTGGACTTCCTTCCTTCTGGTTTCTGAAGGTAAGCAATGACAATATTAAGAACATCAATAATGTCAAAACATTAGGGCCTATGTTAACAATACTCATAATATTAACAATAACAATAACAACGCAAGAATATCAAAAACATTAAAAACAAAACACTGACCACAATAATACTGAGTGGCGAAGATAAAAGTAGCCCGCCTCCCGTTTGAATGCAAATGCGATATTTTGACTGCTTGAAATTCCATCATCGTATTCAATCGTATTGTATTATAACGAAATGAGTAAACCGCTATAGTAATGGATAATTTTATGCAATAATCGATTGTTGGCATTCTTCCTGTCAGTATTTCATCAGTCATCAGTCGAATTACACATGTCTGTTAGCATTCTGCAAAATGACTTACTCGATACAAGAAAGAGTAGAAATTGTGGAAGCGTATGTGAGAACGGGTTTGATTATGGAAACCCGCGAAATTTTCAGGGACAAGTTTCCGGATAGAGGAAACCGGCAAAGAGAGCTTGGTTAAAAAGTGTCGCGCTACGAGATCTGTGCAAAATGTGAAAAGAGAAAGAGTTTCTTCAGTTCGCACACCAGAAGTTATTGAGGCCGGGTGTATCTGAACATGATTAGACGTGCACAGCTGTATATTGATGCAGCAGGGAGCCACTTTCAACATATTCTATAAAAGGTGAGTCCTTTTCAGCACTTCGCTTCTGTATTTACTCTATACTTACACGGGCTACTTTTATCTCCGTCATCCTGTATTACTGATAATAAAATATCAACATGGCAAGCATTGGACCTAGTAATACTTTGCGGTTAATATTGAAAAGATGGTAGCCGGACTGATTTTCATTACAAATATTAATAGGTCAAAAAATAGCTACTTTAAAAATAAAAGCAAAATACTGATAATGCAAACAGAATTATCCATGCAATATCAGCAAACCCATCGAATAGTTAAAAAAAAAAAAAAAAAAAAAAAAAAAAAAACCTTTAAGGAAACTTTACACGAACGAAACTCCACATCTCCTGAAGATGAAATATGCAACGTAGGATACATTTTCTTCGAGAAAGCAGCCATTCCACCCACACCTGGTCAGACAGACAGACACAGACGAGCACATCACAAGTTAACGTGGCGCCAAGAAACGCAATTTCCGACAGGCAACTGTCACATCGCTTACAAACTCCATTATTACGACATAATGTGACTCGGGAAGAGAAGCGCTAGTTGGATGATCGCAGCCGCGGGGTATAGCAAATTAGATAACCAAGCCAGAGCCATCTTATGTTTAACAGATCAGACGAGATCGTGTTTCGCATTTTTAGTCTATTGTTCAACTTAACTTGCAAATTTTCGTTAAGTTGCTAATTTCCATCAGGGAAGTCAACAAGCGTAATGAAATTGGGGCAAATATCAATAATGCTTAAGATAACAATATTCTAACTATTTAGGGAACTTATATTTTTTGTTAAGCAGAGGTAATACACCAGTTTATTTTGTTTACTTAGAAAGACAGAAATACACAAAGGAAGAAAACACAAGAAATAAAAACGAATAAAAGACGAAAAAGGAAATGGAAAATAAAAAGTAGAAAGAAAAACAATATAAGGAAAAAACGAGAGAGAAAGCAAGAAAAACAGATTATACGAAATTTCTTCATCACTGAAAGATATATAACAATAAAAAGAAATGGCAGGAACATCTGTTATGAATGGCCCATCAAAGGCTGGCCCAACGAATCATGAACTATGCTCCTAGAGATCAAAGAGATGTGGAACGCCTAAGAAGACGATAAAAAGATTAATTTTATTGTAAATGTTTCTTGTATGGACGGAACAGGGCATATCGGATGATGATGATGAAATTCCTTTATATCCCATCCACACTTTTTTAAAACTAATAGTGGGTACTTGACTGTTCGCCATTCACCCATATAAAGTCAGTTATATAGGATCAATTTACCGACATACTAAGTTTCCAGGGTGCGTCATAGGAGGCTGGTCTACGCTACACTCGTGATAAGATGGGATGATTATGGAGATTTATTGGGATGCCACAGAGGAACCGGAGCTCCTGGAGATACCCCCGCGTTACCTGAACCTTGGGCTTGCTCAACGTAAGTTATAAATCGAGGATACGCCGGGGATCGAACACGGGTCCACAGGATTATAAGTCCAACACTATAACCATAAGACCACCGCGGTGGCAAAAACTAATAAGTAAGTGGGATTTATAGGTGTTATACGAATTATCAAACATTAAGATGCTTGAAAATTAGTTAAAAAGCTTCAAAATATAAGAAAAAACATTTAAAAAATTACATGTAGAAATCAAAAATATATTTGAATTCATGAACAATTAAACCAACAGGTCTAGAAGAATACAAATCGATTGGAAAATAAAATATGTTTCGCTTAAAAAATGAATTATTGGTATATAAATCGTGAAATGCAGAAACCCCATAATATGTCCTTTTGAGTAAGATTTTAGGAGACAAAAAATTTAATATCTTCAAAAGCGTTTAATATTTTGAAGTTATTATTGTTATTGAAGCATAATGAGTTCTAATATATGACATCCATGAACTTTAATTCTTTTCTTTAGTAATTTTGTCATTGCTATTGTTTCAATGTATATTTCACTTCTAGTATTGTGGAAGAGAAGGTCTCATGTCCTTAACTCTACCAAAATAAATAAATAAGTAAATAAGGAAATAAATAATTAATTGATTAATTAAATAAGTAAATAAAGACTTGATTAATTAAATAATAAAATAATTAATTAAATTCAAATTCAAATTTATTCACAATTTACATTTGAAAATGGTACATATGAATAGAAACCCGAAATGAGCATATGCTCGTGCTCGGGTACAGTCCAGTAGAGTCTACATGAAATAAGTAAATAAATAGATAAGTATTTTCTAAAAAACTAAATAGATAAATTGCCTGGACATGCGGAGTATCTGAAATTCAAGACGAGTAGCAATCACTTTATTTTTTAAAACAATTTTTAGCTCAAGAAGACGGAGAAGGAATTTTTTATCTTATTGGTCCACCGCTGTGGAGTAACAGTTATCATGTCTGACCGTGAAACGAGCGGATCCGGATTCAAATCCTGATTGGGAAAATTTTACCTGGTTAAGGTATTTTTCGGAGGTTTTCCGTCAACCAACTGAAGCAGAACTGCTTGATAACTTTCGGCGTTGGACTTCAGACTCGTTTCGCAATCATAATTACACTACCCCTCTTTCATCATCATCTCAGTTTCTTTCCAATATTTCGGGCTTCCTCCGATGTAGATTCGGCTGCAGACCGCCACCGAACAAAAAGTACAAAATTCTGTTACACTCCTTTGTTCAACATAACTCTAGGAATCATATCTGAGGAGGAATGTAATATGTTCCCATAAACTTTGTATCTATATGTATGACACGGTGCAAATAAAAAAATCTCCACCACGTTGAATACCATGGAAATCTCAAATTATACAACACAAAAAAATTGGTAATATTGTTAATATTTAAAAGTCCGTTTCCAAACGAAAAAATCAATGTCCTTATCGTTAAAAGTTCTTAAGGGGAATGATGGTTGAAATTTCTATTTCCTACATTTTTCAAGCTCCGTCCTTGATTTTTTGTACACATAATCATGGTGTGATAGATAATGATGTAGTGGAGTTTCATTTCTGTGAGTCAATTAGTTCCTGAGTTAAAAACAAACATATTTTGAAAAATTTGCATACTAAAAATGAAATGAATCGCTCAATTTTTCAGTAAACTGTTTGAACTTTTTTGCAAGACCAGTGGCATATTAAAAAAATCACGCATTAGTTTTCCTATATCTTTACTACAAAAGGGGGGAAAAATTTATAATTACTACATATCTAAAAATAGACATTTTCCATTGCCACTATAAATATTTAATTTCTTATTTCATTTAATCATAAAACTCATACACTATTTTGTTAACCATCGTATATATAACATGCAGTAAAAATTTCATGTTCCTATCATCAAAATTGTAAGAGCCTTTACACTTCGAACCTGACGAAATGTACTGAAAAAAAGTGTGAGAAAACAGCTTGGAAAATCTGCATGGAATTGAAGTTCAAGAGTGTAGCCATTTATGTTGCGTAATTTTTATGCTTTCGAGCGCCGCAGAGCATTGAAATTTGTTCAATATACAGAGTGTTAAAAAAGTATCCAATATTCTAGGAGGTGATAGTACGCATCAAAACAAGAAAAAAAAGTCGAATAAACATGGGTCCTACAACATATACTTTCTGAGAACTGAACATTTGTTCACTGGAGGTGCTCAAAGTGACGTCCATTTATGGCAATGCATTTTCCGCCCTACGATACAGCAGGCTACCAGATAATCATACCGTAGTTGACACCCTGGCATGGAATACTGATATGTCGCAAGGAATACTGAAAAGAAATGTTTGGTTGCGGATGTGAGCAGGGTTCAGCAGAGATGGTGTTGTGAATTTTTGTAATCAGCATGTGTAGCTGATGAAAATACCCATGTACTTGAAGAAACAAGGCATCAGCACCGATCCTCAATCAACGTATGGGCAGGCGTTCTTAGCGATAGATTAAGGGCCATACGTGCTACCACAGAGATTAACTGGGGCTCGTTATCAGGATTTTCTTATTAACGTATTGCCTACCTTGCTGGAGTATGTGCCATGTCAGCAAAGACTACAGATGTGGTTCATACATGATGGCACACCAGCACATTTTTTCCGAAATGAGCGTGAACACGTGACGCCTACATTTCGGGATTGCTGGATTGAGCGGGGAGGCCCCACACCTTGGCCTGCTCGTTCCCTAAACCTAAATTCCTAGACTTTTGGTTATCAAAAACAACCAGGTCAAAGAGTGCGTGATTCCTTACGCCGAAGGCAGAGGAACGCATTGCCATGAATGGACGTCACATTGAGCACCTGCTATGAACAATTAGTGTTCAGATCTCAGAAAGTATGTGTTGTAGGACCCATGTTTATTAGACATTTTGTTCTTGTTTTGATGCGTACTATCACCTCCTAAAATATTGTATACTTTTTTTTAACACTCTGTATAAATAAGAAATTGCTGATTAATTTTTACAAGTAAACGAAAATGCGATTTTTGCCTGAAAATGAGCAAAATTTTACCCGTCACCCCCTTAAGTAAACAAATTACATTACTGCTATATTATAAAATTATAATATACAGGCCAATTTTGAATTAGACTACATTACTTATTGGTTTGACCCGTTAAAATTTTAAGCACTCTTACGAGTACAAGGTGTCTAATAATATTTGACGAATAATTTCAAGGGAAAAATTGTTCCGGGGCCGGGTATCGATCCCGGGACCTCTGGTTGAACGTACCAGCGCTCTACCAACTGAGCTAACCGGGAACTCCACCCCCGACACCGTCTCAACTTCTCCCTTTATATCCACACAACTCGCGTGGGCTGACGAAACGCCAGAGACCCACATCGAGTGCACACAAACTCCGTGTGACTTGGAATTGTGGTTTTCTGTTAACGTACACAGTGACGTATATATTATGCAAATCTAGTCTTTCAGGTAAAGCTTCCCGTAAAGCAGATTTGAATAATTTCAAGGGAAAAATTGTGACTTGGAATTGGAACTACAATTTCGAGTCACACGGAGTTTGTGTGCACTCGATGTGGGTCTCTGGCGTTTCGTCAGCCCACGCGAGTTGTGTGGATATAAAGGGAAAAGTTGAGACGGTGTCAGGTGGAGTTCCCGGGTAGCTCAGTTGGCAGAGCGCTGGTACGTTCAACCAGAGGTCCCGGGATCGATACCCGGCCCCGGAACAATTTTTCCCTTGAAATTATTCAAATCTGCTTTACGGGAAGCTTTACCTGAAAGAGTAGAGTTGCATAATATTTGACGAGTCACTCCTGGCGGGGGTGTAACAGGTGTAGTATTAATAAGTTCATCAATTGATTGCCACAATTTCTCCGTTTCTAGTTTGTTTCGCGTAGGAAGTTATAATACAGATATAAAAATTCAAATATAGAGGGTCCATGGCTTAGTTACTTTTAAAAAAGGAGTTCAGAAGCCTCCTCTAATTGGGAAACATTGTTCTAAAGAATTCGATGTCTACATAAGAATCTCGTTTAGTTCTTCGAAACCAAAAGAAAAAAAATGTTGAGGCAGGGCAAGTTGACACAAGTTGTTTGAACAACCGTAAAATGTGGGACCATAAATTCCCAAAGTTATAATAACAACCCCGCCGAGTTGAAGATTAATTGAGGTAGTAATTAGCCGAGCCACCTCGTTCATTGTAATGTGCAATTTGTCGCCCCCAGCGTCCCCGCTGCGCCTGACGTCCGTCAGCTGTTTTCTTCTCCTGTATCCATGGAAACTGTCTGACAGGGAAGGTGGAAGAAGGCAGTCGCTAATTGAAGCATTTAAACAGCTGATCCTGGTTTGACTCTCAATGATACAATTGGGATTGAATTTTAGTTTTTTCATATGTCTGAAGTTCTGGCTATGTCCCATGCTGACCGTATTAAGCCTGATCCAGACGCAACAGTTTACTTGACGTTTTACTTGCACATGTAAAAATTACAAGTAAGAGGGAGAACTGAATGCATCCAACTCAGTGTTCAGTCTTCGTTCAGGTCTACATGCTCCTTCTTACTTGCAACTTTTTGCATGTGCAAATAAGACGTTAAGTAAGCTGTTGCATCTGGATCGGGCTTTACGATGAAGTACAGTTGCGTGTATTTATTTCGACCATTACACTTTTACTACGTCATACTACTTTTGACTAATAAAACGGTACGGAACGACGTATTTTAACCAATCATGGCTGCTTATCCTACAATTTTTATCACATCCGTAGCAGACACGCTTTAGGACTGACGTATTGGTGTTTCTTGAAGTGACTTAAGTTTTTAGGTAATATTTTTTTACGATTTGGCCAGTTAACACCCTAGTGAACTATTTTACTCTGCTCTGCAATTGAAGCAGCTTACCATCTTACTATCTTCGAGCTTAATTTTTCCTAGTACTCGATAACATTCTCAACGCAATTCATCTTTATTTTCAAGTTAGGCTAGATTGTTATCCATACAATAAATTATTTCTGGCAAAGCATTCTGTATAAAAATAGGTTTAAAATCCATCATAGCTAGCAATATGATCAACAATTTTTTGCAAGATCGTGTTTTTTATTGTATTTACAGCTATGTATTGTTGCTAGGCCTTGAAAGTTAGAATTCCCACAGAGAAACTTGTTACTAGGGAAAACATTGTCCATAACATGAAACTATACTGAAATAGACCAATTACAGTGCACTTATTGTTACTAAGTTACCATTACAGTATAGCTTTGTGAAGGCTTTGGAATAATAATACTCTAAATTTTCAATGCAAAATATATTGTATTTGCAATTTTAAACATATGATCATGGCAAGAAATGTTGCACAATACATATTTGTGAAGTGCATTACAAAAATACCCGAAATTAAAAAAAACTCACTCTGCTTGTTTTTCAAACTATTCTTAGATTTTGTAAAACGCACTTTCCAATCTTGTATCATAATACACATACATAATCACAGGCATTTCGAACTTCGATATTTGTGTGCTGAGAAATTAGATTGGCCTTATTTACCTAAAAAAAAAGAATGGGTTTTCATAGATTAAATATATATGCTGTCACGCTAAAGGACTTCCTTCGGTTGCATAGACTATTATATTCGTTTTTTCAGTCAAAACGAAAGATAAAAAATATTTGAAGTTGTAGAACTTAAAAAGAAACAGTCATATAATCGTCAACTTATTTTTACTAGCCAAATTTAAAAGCAGTCACCAAATAACTTTCTTTGGCAGCTTCCGAAAAAAAATAAAATAAATAAAAGGTAGCCAAATGCGAAAAATCGCCAGATCTGGCAACATACACCATTGCAACAATTTTGAACAGAACCGTAGAAGACATGGGAAAACATTTATCGTGAATTGAAAGTTATCCATAATCGATTAGTATGGCAATCTAACTAAATCGTCCATCTTAGAGTGTAAACCCACTAACTAAACAAAGGTAATTTTACAGGGGAAACAAAAAACTGATTATAAATTAACTCTGAAACTTTAGGACTAAATCCAAATTACAGATTGGTATATATTTTGATTCGTTCATTAATCGATAAAAAATAAATGTCACAATATAATGTATTTTTATTTATATTCGTTTTTTGTAATTTAGCACGTTTTCGCAGCTAGAAATTTTTGTTTAATTATGGAGTTAGCAGGATTTTCAAGAAAGTTGAGCAAATTAATTAAAACTGTTGTTTTATTTATCACATTATTTTTATTATTTAAAAAGGATGAGTTAACATATAATCAACTGTAAAAATAAATAATTTACATACATCTAACTTATCTTTGACATTCTTTTAGTCTTTCTTTAAAAACGTTTCTGTTTCAGACATAGTTAACAAAATTGAAAACAAAACAAAACGGTAAGTAAATATTCTCTTTTATTCTTATGAAACACTCTTTCTCAAAATTTAACTGAAAATTTTCTTCTTTCCTATTCTAATTCTTAAAATATTCATAATGAAATAATTATATTAATTACATAAAAATAAGAAAGTCAAACTAAAAAACATTTTCTATTGAATAATAGACAAGTTATCTAATTCGTTAACTCTAAATTCTTTTCAGTTTCCATTTAGTTCAATCACGAGGTAATTGGTCACAATACTGGCGATAATCTTCTGGTAAAGTATCCTTTAGATATTGCAAGTCTTCAAACTTTCTTGCAGTGACCTTCTTTCTGTTTTGGTGCAGATTTTGTAAGTCTGTAAAGAGCGGTATTATTTTCCAATCATCTGGGAAACTCAATTTGAATAACATGTCACCATTTGGAGTGTAGCAAAGTCAGTAAACTTAGGATTGTCTCTATCACGACCAGGGCGAATGCTCTTATAAAATTAAACCTCACTGAATTTTTTAAAGAATTCATTTTTTAAATATGTGACGTCGTACGGACGGGGTTTCTTTCTGGCTGATCTGCAGATTTCTATGTATCTGCTAGTATAATAATCCGTGGCGCTACAGCCCGTGAAGGGCTTAGACCGACCAGCCAGCTGCTGGTCTCACGCCCACAATGCCGAGGCAGAGGTGAACGATCATACAACCAGAATGGAGGTATCGTGTGGTTGGCACGATGATCCCCCCAGCCGTTATAGCTGGTATTCGGAACAGGATTTCGCTACCTATCGTAGCTCCCCAAGTGCATCACGATGCTGGGTAGGCACCGGTCCCATACATTGGGCGAAATTTCTTCCCCCATAAGGACTCGAACCAGCGCGCATTCCTTAACGCGAGTCCTAGGCAGGATGCCTTAGTCCGCGACGCCACGGCGCGGGATCTGCTAGTATACTGATGTTTTTATTTTTAAGAGTTCGTTCAACTGTGGAATGGATGCATTCTGCTTCCATTTGGGTGTGTCCAACCTCCAAGAACTTCTGTTCTATAACGATGTTGCCTTGCCAATGATGGTTGCAACTGTTTGAAGATATCTAGAACAATAGAAGCCCCATTTTCGAATCGCAGAAAGCGTAAATCAAATAAACTAATAGAATTAATAACGAAATATGTAGCGGCAAACATCATGCAAAATACTTGCTAAGTACCGAAATGCATCTACTTAAAAAAAAACTACTAATCCCAGTACCTAGAAGGTTAAAAAATTGAAATCGAGAAGTAACTGAATTTCTAAATTAATTTGAAACTAAAGAGTAATTGAACAATAATAATTATACATACTACCTTTGCAATATTCCAGTCATTAAAAGCTTGAATAACAGCCACAAACACAAACTCGAACAAACTATCCTCACTGATAGTTGCTATGGAGTTAGCAGCGAGTTTTGAACGAAGTGGATTTGGCTATTTTACTCATCACGCGTTTACGGTTTATGTACGCTCACGAGTTGAATTGTGCATAGCTATTTTTTCCTAAGCGATTCGTCGGTTCGTTCCCCTTCAAATGGTATACAAAGTAATTTTAGACAAAAAGTGGATTTAGCGGGTTTACAATTCTAAGCTCCTGCAATTAATCACGTAAAACATTATCGGAACAACTGGATAAATCATCTTCATCGCATGCGTAGAGATAGAACCACAGTCTAGAATATACTGTGATAGAATTCCAAAGTCATGCTCCGCTATCGTCCAAATAGGAACCGGGAAGAGATCTCTTTGTCGTCCAAAGAAGCGCTGGATTGAAAATTAAACTGTGAGAACGTAACAGGCCATATGGCCTACTACTGGAAAGGAAGAAGAAGAAGAAGAAGAAGACACTCTAAGCCGATGCTATTTAACCCCTTACCGCATTCTGGGACAGATATATGGCACATACTTGTTTCATATTCATATAATTTATAATATAAGCATATAATATTTCAAACTGCATACTGGGACAGATTTGGCACACGGTCAAGAATTGGATTTGATCATATGTGACATCAGTCGATTGAGAAAGAAAGAACTAGCGTACTTAAGTTATTTGAATATTAAACCGGTGTGTGCAAGACTGTCCCATGGGTTAAGGAGTCAAAGGTAAGTCAAAAATCTAATTTTAAAAGCTGCATTTATAGAGTTCAAACTGGTTAACACAAAATATATGTTAGTTAGCAACAAGATCCACCTGGGGATTGTGTGAAGAAATTATTAAGGGCGAATTTCATGTTAATATACCGCCATAAATTCTATCACCATCGGAGAGAAAGTAATAAACATTACATTTCTGAATACATCTCATATCATACAATAACTCAAGACGTATTATTTAATCTCATTTTGCTTTTACAACGCACTCCTTTATCCTAATAAATCAGAGCAACAAAACACAAATTTTCAAGAGATGTCACCACCTTATGTGTCGCGTGAAGATATGTATCTAACCCCTCCTTTTCTCCAACTCACCCTTCACACAACCCCATCCATAGCAGCATTTACCCTGCTGAAATAAATCTACAATCTCATTTTCTGTGTCTTCCTTTTCAGTCAACCCCCAGACACGCGGGATGGAAGAACCTCATTATAACGTTCTTATCTATAACGAAATCCTAAATGCTCCGAAGCGTTAACTTGAATGCTGCTACCAACATCTTAATTTCTGATTGCTTATTCTTCAGCGCAACAAAGGAACTTGGAATTGAAAAGATGCACAATACACCGTGCCCTAGTTGTCAACACAACAACTTAATTTTGCCCATCGTCTCCACAATGTACACTCCTTGCAAAATAAACTGACATTCAATACTCTTAGGAGACTTCACATCAAAGGAACTAGTGTTTGATCCTTTGCTCGGAGGGGTAAATGTTACTTATGTCCCGATCACTGGGAGAGCTGTGGGCCCACCCAACTCGCCCTACATACTTACCTTACTTATATACGAAAATAGTCGTGCGTGAACGAAGAATACCGCCATATTTCTTTAATGTAACAGTGGGTTTCAGTGTTGCCAACATAGTAATAATATACACACCCAATCAAACCTTACCTAACCTTTCTCATAATACTACACACGTAATGAAACCTAACCTAACCTGTCACATAATACACACCTAATCAAACCTAACCTAACCTAACCTGTCACATAATACTACACACCTGTAGTAATATTACTCACACTCATTATCATTTCGTTTTCATGTATTGACGACTCTGCCAATCGTGTCGGTTTCTATCTAGTGGAAGTGGATCGTACTAGTAACTACTAATTTGAAGAGGAAGCAATGGCGACTTTCATAATAATTACATTTTACATGTTTCGTGATTAGTGTGCAATATTCGTTCAGTGGCCGGTGGATGCTCTACATTGACCCTCGGAGGTAACTCTCAACATTGTGAGGCCTTAAGGCACGTCAAGAGTGGTGCAATAAATCGAGCAGAATATTTGTGAATCTTACAGAACAAAATGAATTCTCGAGCGCACTCTCTTCATATGCAACGCTGTATGAGTTCCTAAATGCCACTACTTATGGTTCTGATGGTTGTTAATCCCTAATCTGAAACTCAATACTCCTCCATTCATTATTGTGTTGCATTATATATGTGGGCCGCCTAAAAGAGTCTGGACTTCCCGCGGTGTTAGTATGAATTAAAAATGCAATTTTAAATATAATCGTACACGTATTTACGCCACCTGTGTAGTTCAGATGGTAAACACATTTTCCTGCTGATCCGGCAGTGTACTCGGATGTGGGTTTAATTCCCGCTTGGGCTATTATCTGGATGGAATTTTTCCTAGGTTTTCCCAATTTTAAGACGAACATAAGGTAGTCTTAATTCATGGTAAATCCTGGCCTCATCTCGCCAAATACCATCTCCCTATCACTAATTCTACCGACGCTAAATATCCTATTAGTTGATTCAGTGTCGTTAAATAACCAACCGACCACATATATTTAAATCCTTACCGCTATATTCGTTTGTTTTTGGATTAATAAAGCTGTAATACACACATTTCTTTCATGCCATTTAAGATGTGTGTTTCTCTATTTTGGGTTACATTGTTTGTTGTTATTTAGTCGACAGTCCGAAGACCATATGTTAGCCAATGTCAATTATGTTCATTTTTTTCGGATTAAAATCGGTTTCAAATTTTGTTTCCTGATCTACATTATTTTGTTGCATATTGTAGCCTAATAGGAACAACTCATGTAACAATATTATATTTAAACTTAGTCTAATGTGTAAATATCAGTATAGTTTAATCTCTTGATTGCTGATTCTTTAACGCAATACCATCCTTCCGATCAGTGTCTTCGAACTCAAGTGTTAACGAGATCCGAAAAAAATAGCTGTTAATTTTATTAGACTATTAGTAATGCATTCATATTTCTAACCAATTTTTCAATCAGTCTTCAAATCTTTAGAAATCCAGGTAGCCTATACTGTAAATACTCCACATTCACACTTTTGGGCCAACGAAATGCAAACAATGCCCATAAAAAATTAAATGCAAATATAAAATGTAAGTTACATTGTGAAATTTCTTTCAGTCGCGGATAGTTACGTAAGGGAGCCAGGAATCCAAAAAGTTTGAAAATCGCCAATTAGAAGAATTTCACCTTTTACACAGGCGGACCTATGAATTCTACTATTTACACTCCACGCATTCCCACACCTGACACCAACAATTAGATGTTCCTACCTTGAATCTGCTGACGGCACAGGGGTTGGCACTCTGGGCGGCAGGACAGGGATAGGGGTTCCCCTCCTGCGAACTGCACCCCCGGGCCCGCGACTCACACCTGCGTGGTGGCCGCGGGAACGATCCTGCCCTCTGCTGGAGGGCACCTCCATGTCGCTGTCGCAGCCTGAAGTCGCCTGAAACAATACGTTACTGTAATGTGATCATCCAAACAAGCACTATATCGAATCCTGTAATAAATAATAATAATGGCGTTCCTAACGTTAGAGACTGTAAAATAATATATGGCTCCATCGCTGTGGCGTAACGGTTAGTATCTCTGACCGTGAAACGAGCGGACCCGGCTTCAAATCCTGATTGGGAGGACAAGTCATCTCGTTGACGTTTTTTCCCCGAGGTTTTCCCCTCAACCTATTAAGAACAAATGCTGGATAATTTTCGGTGCTGACCCTGGATTCACTTCCCTCTTGTTATTATATAGATGTGACATAAGAAATGCTGTATTCTGAGACACAGTTATGAATCAGAACAGGCAGTAGCTGTAATTATTTTACGATCAGTCATTGTTAATATTTTAAATTATAATAAATTATAAAGATGCCAATTCAACTAAAACAAGAGGTAGTTACGTATAGCCTAATCACCGAACTCAGAACCAAATTTTTAAAAAATTAAAAGGCATGATGGGACCGATAAGCTAGTTTATTATTAATAACAATCAAAGCTTTATTTCATATGCCGTCTGTGCTTATCCTTATTAACAAATTTATTGGTTTAACAATATTTTGTTACATATATTTTAAATTGAACGTTTTCGGCTCTATTGAGCCATCATCAGAACCACTTTTGCCCCTATGCATGATAAAGGTACACATACAGTATATTACAATACAAATAAACCCAAATAATATCAAATAACATGAATCTGTATAAGACATTAGTTTTACGGCAATAATTACATTACTATACAAAACTGGCTGTATAAGCCAAAAATCAAATGCTAAAATTGTTAATGTTAAAATTATTACATAAGAAGTTTAAAAAAAAAATTAAAAATTATAAAACAGTTGTAGTTGTCGAGCTGATGTCTGTGTGGAATTCCATATTAGATAGTAGCTAGAAGCGACAACTGTGGGGGAAGAAAATATCGAATGTAATGTCTATACTCAGAACCGTTAAGCCCACCTTATGGCACTCAAATTCACATTAAAACGTCTCTGTACCGTAGTTTATTTCAAAGTTCAAAGAACGAAACTTTTCGAAATCTGTTTATCTGTTGTATTGTTTATATGTTGCATTCATAATAATCAAATAATTTAGTTTTCCAGAATCTGTTTCATTATTTTCTTACTTCATTCGTAAACTTTTCCAGGTAACTATCTTATCTTAGTAACAGAAGCAGATGTATTCCCTTAAAATAACAGCATATATAAAAATTCCTGTCCCAAAAGTTTTTATTTTTCACGGATGAAGAAGTTTATATTACTTTCTCCCCATTTACTTGGAATTTCTCCCCCTACCCTCTTTCAACCCTCGTCCGCTAGATATTCCTGTTCTGTCAAGACAAACATTGATAATTGCTTGTCAAACAAAAATGACGGGAGCTTCTTTTTTATTTTAGAAATAGGAGAAGGAAAAAGAAAAATCCCTGAAACCCAAGGACGGTCCTACGAGACCCAATTAGCATTGTAGAAGTGCATAATGTCAACCACAAAGGGAGAACCACGCCGTGAAATTGGTCGCTAAGAAGAGTCGTGCAAACATTGTCACCTCCCACAGCTAGGTCCTATTACCATGGAAACCAATAAAATTACAGATGGCATTTTGATGCAATCCACTCAACAAATCAGTTTTCCTTATTTCTAACAGTTATATGCAAACAAAATATATTAATAAGAATATACGCTATACAATTTTAATGGTGAAAAATTTATACCTGTACAATAAGTAAATTCATATTAAATCAAACTTTTGAATACACTAGTTTTCAAAATTCCATTGTAATATAAACTTCTACGAAAGTACGAAACAAAGGTAAGCAGAATGGAATATGACAGTATATTAATATTTAAGGCTAAATACATATTAAATTATAATATAAATTGTAATGGAAATATAAAACAAGAGAAGACAGATTTGTTGCCATAATCTCGATTAAAGTACATCAATATAGATGAGGTTTTTAAACAAGTTACTCTGGAAACATAAAACAAGTTAATGTAAATTTATAGCAGAAATCAGATTAGGATCTACATTGTAGGTAATGCTTTACAGCGGGGTGTTGAGTAAAATCATTATCAACATCGTCATCATCGCCATCACAATAAATTACTCTCACCATCACCTGTTTTAAAGGACTACGCTGTTCCAGTCCCACTTTAATCTACAAGTGCATTCGAGGACTATAGATTAGATTTTCGACTATTTTGTAACCCATTCTACATAGCTTTGGTTTACAGTAAACAAATTAAACCAAATGTAGCACAGACCACTCAGTCATCAGTGTTCAGCGGAATAAAACCAAATCTACGTGGAACTGGTTACGCGGCCCTGAGTACCTGCAATGTACTAAGTATTGTTTACACCAACTTAGTCAAACCACTTCCTCTGTATGTACTATGCACAGGAGCCATGTCGTTAAGGCGTCAAACTACTTTCTGTTTATTTACATTCTCTTTGTTAGAATAACCCATTGTGATACATTTTTAACAGATTTTGACGAACTCAGTAATAATAATAATAATAATAATAATAATAATAATAATAATAATAATAATAATAATAATAATAACAATAATAATAATACTTTATTGCCAGAACAAAGATAAATATTGATTTCTTTATATAAAAACACTCTAGCACCCCCAGAAAGAGTAAGTTACATACTCGTGCTCAGAGGGCATTTCACTTAGGAAAATATTTGGGGCTAAGAGGGATGAAGTTACAGGACAATGGAGAAAGTTACACAACGCAGAGCTGCACGCATTGTATACTTCACCTGACATAATTAGGAACATAAAATCCAGACGTTTGAAATGGGCAGGACATGTAGCACGTATGGGCGAATCCAGAAATGCATATAGAGTGTTAGTTGGAAGGCCGGAGGGAAAAAGACCTTTGGGAAGGCCGAGACGTAGATGGGAAGATAATATTGAAATTGATTTGAGGGAGGTAGGATATGTTGGTAGAGACTGGATTAATCTTGCTCAGGATAGGGACCAATGGCGGGCTTATGTGAGGGCGGCAATGAACCTACGGGTTCCTTAAACGCCAGTAAGTAAGTAAGTAGCAGAGTAAAAAGTAAAAAAAGGGGGGGGGAAGAAGAAAAACACAGATATCGCAATAATTGAACTTTAAATTCTCTCGACTAACAGCAATTTTTAATAGTTTTTTTTTTTAAATAAGGAGCATTAGCAAATTGTATGTTTGGGAATTTAGCTATTATCATGTTATAAAGCCTTAGGCCGAAGTTGCTACTGTGATTATATCCTACAGTTGTTGTACATTTAGGTACTGTCAAGCATAAGTTGTCTGATCTTTTGGTTTTATACGGTATTTATTCTGTCAAAAAATCTGAAAGTTAGAATTTATAAAACAGTTATATTACCGGTTGTTCTGTATGGTTGTGAAACTTGGACTCTCACTTTTATAGAGGAACAGAAATTAATGTGTTTGATAATAAGGTTCTTTGGAAAATATTTGGGTCTAAGAGCGATGAAGTTACAGGAGAATGGAGAAAGTTACACAACACAGAACTACATGCATTGTATTCTCCATCTGACATAATTAGAAATATTAAATCCAGACGTTTGAGATGGGCAGGGCATGTAGCACGTATGGGCGAATCCAGAAATGCATATAGAGTGTTAGTTGGGAGACCAGAGGGGAAAAAAACCTTTGGGGAGGCCGAGACGTAGATGAGAGGATAATATTAAAATTGATTTGAGGGAGGTGGGATATGATGATAGAGACTGGATTGATCTTGCACAGGACGGGGACCGATGGTGGGCTTATGTGATAGCGGCAATGAACCTCCGGGTTCCTTAAAAGCCATTTGTAAGTAAGTATTTATGTGAATATATTTCGGCTTTTTTATGTACGAAATTCCATAATACACTGTTATAAATTTTATGGAAGTCAAATACTTCAAATTCTGAATTCTGCTAATACTTATTAGCAAAATAAATAAATAAATACATAGACAGACACAGAGAGATAAACAAATAAATAAACAGTTTGAAGGATAATCAAGGAGTTTATTAAGGTATATTTTTATTATTCTTTTCTGCAGCAGAGTTATTGGCATGAGGTAGGTACTATAAGCACTACCCCATCCTATAATGCCGTATTGTAAACACTAAATAATACTAAATACTACTAATACTAAATAATAAATACATAGTGTCATTAAAAAAAAACAAATGTTAGTACCGGTACTCGTATCTCATTAATAAATGAAGCTACAAGGTTGCCCCCTCATCAGTATTATTTTCCCCTTTCAGTTGTACATCTTTCGTATGAAACAATTTTTCATTTCGTGCTTGTGTACGAAGTTATTTTGGGTGGTCAAGATAAATAGGACAGACATACTGTACAGTAGCTTCCAGTGATCTAATACAAAAATATTGCTATAATTATCTTCAGTTTAACGACATTATTGAATTAAGAAAAATATTAATGTAGATTAAACGAAAATGGTTCAACGGAACTCATAATTACTAACAGGAAATGTAAGATTGTAATTGCTTCTCCCACCACAAATCTCACAGAACTTTCTGACAATCGTATTCTAAAATCTATTGTGGGAAATTACCGAACGAATTCATTTTCGGATGAAAATTATGATAGTAACCTCGAGTCGTTCCTTCAATTCGTAATTTCATCAAACGGATTCTCGCAACAAGGTATGCGTACAATGACAAACATAAGAAAAATTGAGATTTTCATCCATTTGTATCAAAAGGACGGCACTAAATTTGTCATTAAGGGCCTACCAGCATTCATTAAATATATCTCACAGTATATTTCGACAAACGAATCTCGATCCCTCGTGTGAGGGACCCCTTACGGAAGAAAATTGTGATGAAAAAGCTCTTAGGTCATTCTCTAAGATTATAATTTCAGCAAACAATTAAATGTCGCCTAGCAAAAAAGCATGGACACAGCGTCTCTTAGCAACGGGAAATTCATTTAGATATTCAACTGTTTGGCACAGAGGCTCGCGTTAAATTAAGATGCTGTCTCTAATTTTACCGCCTGCCATAAAATATAATATCCCAGCAGTTCATGAAACGCGCTTCCGAGTATATATTTTTGAACAAATACACCAGGGCTGTGTTTATTTTCCCTACAGAAAGGCTTTCTGTCTTTAGATGTACGACTGCAGAGAACTTTCATGTCAAAAGATGTCTCCCTCCCCCTGAGCCGCCCACCCTTTCACTAAACGTTGGTTTATTTTGCTAGCTACCACTCCGACGGGGATAGTGCTCAGGGACGTCTCCTCCCTTCTACCTGTCACAACCAACGCACAACCTCTCTATAACGCCACAGAAATCCGTTCAGAAATAGACGAATACGTCTTTGTGCAGGCAGCCAGGAAAAGATGTCTCTAGGAGACTTTCGAAGAGACAAATTAATATTAGTAAACAACAGATTTTGTTTTCTTTGCTCTTAATAACTTGTCACTGTTACGTGTCTTGTGATGTAGTAAATTTTCTCCCATAAATGCAAGAACCTATTCTACAATAAGCTAGGTATGTAAAAATTTAGATTGCTGGTTTTGCAATTTGCGTTCCTCATCCAAATATTTTTCATATCCAGAAATTGAAAACATCCCTCTTTCTCTGTTTTTATATCCTTTCTCAAACATATTTTATTCGTAGTTTAATTCGGTTTTCGATACGAAAAACCGAAAGTATATAATAATTTAATTTTGTTGAAAATATGTCACGTTTGTTGCTATGCAACGTCATGTTTATCTATTGGATAGTATCACATTGTCCGATATGCTTGTCAGTAAAAAATAATATTGTCAAATTTCAATGCTGTTTCAATAGTTATCTGTTTGCTATCCTAATTGCAACAAGTAGGCCTATGTACAAAGCTGTGTATTTTTATAATCTGAGTTTGAGTGAATGGAATTGGTGATAGAGAGATGGATTTTGGCGAGGCAAGTCCAGGATTCACCATTGGATTTTCTAACAATAACTCTACAGTTCAAGAAATTCTTGGAGAAAACCAAACCATGTTAAGGGCCCAAATTTATACCCGTAAAATATTTTTGTTAAATATTAACTTTGTGTATCACTTCATCTACATATTCTTATGGGTAATATTCCTGTCAGATCTTCGGCCTGCTACGCAGCCGTTCAGAGTTCGAGTCCCGGTCTGGCCTTGGATTTTTCATTTGTAATATCCAGTTGGGGTTTCCTCGGGGCTTTTCCGTTCTCCATATTAGCAATCAACATCATTCGGTCCGATCTTCTTCCCTTATCATTTTCCTGAACGCCAGCTGGCAAAGCTGGTCTAGGAATAAGTGGGGTTACCTGCTCAAAACCTGGATACGCAGCGAACCTTAGTGTAGTCAGTCGGTGTAGGTTTGGAAAACGCCTAGCTCGATAAAGTAATTACATTTGCACTGTCACTAATTGTTTCTGGAGGGGGAGGGAAATTATTCCAGGTTTCGCTTTAATATTTCAACGCAGGCTTTGCTATAATATTAAGAACTCGCTGCTTTATCTCACTCCTCACATTTTTTAAAAATGTATTCTAATACAGCTATTTAATTTCATATAATTTACAACATTTGGTACGTGATCAGGAAGAAGCCAAATTAAGGATTTTATGGCTTCTTAAAATCCCTCGGCCGTGTTTGAGTTCACGAACCTGGGTTTCAACGGTCAGCATGATAACTGCGAGACCACTGTGGTGGTGGTGGTGGTGGTGGTGGTAGCGGAAGAGGAGGAGGAGGAGGAAAGGTGGTAGTGATGGTGGAGGAAGAGAAGGAGATGGTGATGGAGGAGGAGGAGGAGGAGGAGGAGGAGGACGTGGAGGTGGTGATGTGATGTTGGTATTAACAGTAGACCTAGTTCTTTTTTTATTATATTGGCGGAGTTAATTATATTAACAATAAATTCGGTCTTGGTATTTATAGTGTTTGTTTCAGAGGTAATGTTATTCTTCGAATTGATACAAGTAGAGGTAGCCTCGCTCATCATTGACATTTATGATAATGGTAATGATAACGATGATATTAATAGTGATATTCACATGAATACTGGTGCTGGTAACAATAGTGTTGATGATAGTGGTGATATTGGTGATGATATTGTTGACCTGATAATAGTTACTTACAAAAGCCCGCCATCGGTCCCTTATCTTGAGCAAGATTAATCCAGTCCCTACCATCATGTCCCACCTTCTTTAAATCCATTTTAATATCTTCCCATCTACGTCTCGGCCTCCCCAAAGATCTTTTTCCCTCCTGCTTCCCAACTAACACTCTATATCCATTTCTGGATTCGTCCGTATGTGCTTAAACGTTTGGATTTATCTTAAACGTTTGGATTTAATGTTCCTAATTATGTCAGGTGAAAAATACAATACGTGCAGTTCTGCATTGTGTAACTTTCTCCAGTCTCCTGTAACTTCATCCCTCTTTGCCATATATATTTTCCTAAGCACTATATTCTCAAACACCCTTAATCTCTGTTCCTCTCTCAAAGTGAGAGTCCAAGTTTTAATACCATACAGAACAACCGATAACATAACTGTTCTATAAATTTTAACTTTCAGCTTTTTGAGAGCAGAGTGGATGACAAAAGCTTCTCAACCGTATAATAACAGGCATTTCCCATATTTTTTTCCTCTCGAGTGTAATTTACATTTGTTACTGTTGCTTCTAGGTACTCGAACTTTTCCACCTTTTGAAAGGATAAATTTACAATTTTTATATGTATTTCCATTTCATATCATGTTCTGGTCACGATACATAAGGTAACAGTAGCGGTGAGAATGAAGGTGATCATTTTTTATCATAGTAGTGGTGTTGGCGATAGCGGTAGCATTAATTGTAATGTTATTGGACTTAAGGCGATGGATCGTTGAAAGTAGTGAAACAAACCTTCAGAAAGCGTAGATTTCGGTGACTATTCCAAAAAAAAAAAAACGTTTAATGATTCACTTTTCATAATCTATAGTTCCTTCACTTAAGTCCCAACATATGAAACTGGGTAGTTTCAAGATGAATACATGCGTGTTTTTATTTTTAGATCGTTTTCTCAACTCACTGATTTTCGGCACATTTTAGACTCCAAAATACCCTAGTGAATAAAGTTTTTCTTCAAATGGCCTGAAATTTTGCACACAAGCTTATAAACATGTTGTAAAGAAACTGACATACTCTTTTTTGTACTAATTACAATGTTGTGGCCATCAATTTGTTGAAGTTGTAATAGTTTCAGAAACGGCTAAAAATTATAAACTAGAATGTTAAATGTATATTTCTCAGCAACTTGCTTCCTAAATGTAAAAAGTATACGTCAGTTTCCTTATTAATGTACTAAGAAGAGACAAAAAATATAAAAGAATAATTTGAATTATGAAAATTAGAGTGATGTTAATTAATACAATAAAAATAATAACTTAAAAATTGAGATAACAGAATGGAAATTTGTATGATGCATGCCCATATGGCCTATAATGAGTGATAAATATTTCAGTTTCGTAGGATTCAAATATGGAAGTTACAAATTTCAGAGCTCGCCTTAATGGTATTGACATTGACAGTTTATTTATTTACACCATGAGCATTTACTCGTACATGCTATAGGATTTGTCAGTATAAAATTATTACATTAAGTTATTTTCCTTGTAGTCACGAACATCGTAAAAGTTGTTTTTCAATAGGCTTAATAATTGCTTAGCTCTATATCTAAAGTTTCTTATATAATTGATATTTCTAATTTCTACAGGTAATTTGTTATAAAACTTGACATAATGACTATTCAAACATTTTTCTAATCTGCATCTTGGAACAACCAAATTATATTTACCTCTAGTGTTGTGTAAATACTCATCAGTAAAAGATGCCTGATTAAAATTATTTTCATATATATATATATATATATATATATATATAAATAAATAAAATGGTTGATAAAACATAAAGTGATGCCTCTGTTAATACGTTAAATTCTATAAAAATTGGTTTGCAATGTTCACATTGGCCACATCCTTTTACAATTCAGATAGCTTTTAGCACCTGCACTATTACCCCAAAGTAAAATACCATAATTCAGTGGCGCTGGTGTTAATGGTACGAAAGTGGTGTTGATGACAATAATATTGATTATGATGGTAATGACGGCAGAGGAATTCATTATGATATTCGCGGTGTTCTTGATCATAATTATGGTAGTAGTGTTTATTACATTCATCATAGTGGTAGTGTTTCAATAATGATGGCAGAAATTATGTTCCTGATGATGATAATGATGACACTTATGGTTATATTATCATCATCATCATAGCGGTGGTACTGGCGGAGAGCTGGGAGTAGAACGAGATTTTAAAGTAGGTAAACAGGACCTATAATGAAAGATTATCGTATCCGGGAGACGACAGAATATAAACAAAAAATAGAAATGCTGAGCCTCCCTAATATGAATAGGCCTACAATAATAAATTCCAAGCACCGAGAATTCTATTGTGCAACCCTGCACGGACGCGTGTTCAAGCCCTGGCAACTCTAGTCAGTATATTCCCTCGGGTAGGCACTCAAGTATTCTGCATGGTAGCTACCACACAAAGGGATGTCAGGCCATGTGACTAATCCTGCGTCCTCCACATTCGCACCCTCAGACATATTCCTAACGCATTGACATTCCCTGTCGGAGGCCCAAGATCGTATCGCAATGCGATGAAATCAGAATTTATAATAAGGTCGATGCTCGGACAAGTGTTTTCGAAATACCTCAAGTTTATTGTCATCATTCCACCAATCAGTCATCATATCTTGGCATTGCTCCACGGAGAAATATCCGGCTGTAGGTCAACATAATACATTCACCGACAACTGGAGCTTCGTATCCGACCAGCTTCTTGAAAAGAATAGGCTACATATCAATAAGAGCATTGTCGTGTCGAGGTCTCATGTAATTCAAACCTTAACTCTTTCAGACCTGAATTTATATTTAAAAAATTAAAAAAAAAAACTGGTCACATAATCATTCTGGGGATCCAAAATTCCTAAACCAAGTCTTCACAGAAAATCAAAATTTGGGGACAATTTTGATTCCTTGGGCTCCAAAATTTTAAATTTTATTTTTAATTCAGGTATAGAAATGTTTCCAAAATAATATTCTCCATTTCTATCACATTGAATTTTTCAGAATATTTAAAAGTAGCCTATCGAAGACATTCCAAAAAAGAAAAAAAAGAAACAATTTACACTATAATGTACATCAGGCCTGAAGGGGTTAAATCAGACTTTTATAACTACTACTATAACAGAGTTGATTTAACTGTAAACAGTTGAGTTTAATGAGAAAAGTAGGCCTACTGTGTTCAAAGTTTTTTAAAACTTTCAAATACGGTCCTCAAAGAGCAATTTGTATTTATAAGAAAATAATAATTTTCAATTGCCGTTGCAAGATTCCATAACATACACAATTGTGAAAATAGTCTAAACATATTCAAAGAAAAACAAACTTAAAGTTGCCAAGAATTAATCAAGCATTAACTTCCATTAATATCTACTTTCAGGTCTGAACTTCCAGTTCTGAACCATCTTCATTCAGGACTGTTCTGGATCCCTTTCTGGAAATAGAAATCAGACTCTTTGGATTTTCAGTCAACAACGCTAGCAATAAACCGTAAAGAAAGTCCTAATTCCGAGTTTAAATTATTTGGGTTAATTACTGTTTTGTTCACCATCAAATAGACATGACTGTAACGCAATCAAAATATGTTCACGCGATTTCAAAATGTATATGTCCGTCGATTATTAAAAATCAGTCATTTTGTTGTTATCATTAAATGAACGGTTTAGAACCATAGCGGGCTAAGCGCCATTTACTAAAACCGTAGAAAACAAGGGTTAAAGTAAAGTTATTACCATAATTCAATGAAAACATATATCAAGTAATATAAAGTATACACATTAAAACTAAATGATATGTCAATCTTCATTAAACTATGGTATTCACTTAACCTTAACTCTTGATTTCTCCGTTTTTAAAAATGGCGCTTGGCCCACTATGGCTCTGAACCCTTCAAATATCCTCCTTGTCTAATACGAAAAGTGAAAAATTTTAAAAGCTTACCAGCTTAGCCATTTACTCATCTGCTCACAACTCCTCACACAACGTATAAGCCTCGCTTTCCAAAAAATGTGTTACATCTCTGATAGACATGTAGCTACAAGCAGATCTCTTTTCCTCCAATTCTCATCACATCCCTTAATTATTGCCGTAATATAATTTCATTGTACAGACGGTCACGTCCCACAGTTTGAGAAGTCCTAGGCTACAAAAAATTACAGCACTAAACCTTATTTCCTGCTTCCATCTACAAAGAAGCCCTTAATCCGCCACTGGAAGTGTTCCTGGATTTGTATTGACTGGAAGCTCAGTTCCCTCGGGGGCTGAAGAGAAGGTAAAGACGTACCTGGCATCTCGTTGTGACAGTTTACATGGAGCACTCGCCCCCAGCAGTTCTCGGTCCACACGGATAACATTAGCGGGATACAGAGCCCGTGTCAAACTATAGTCAGTGCTCAGTAACTTCATGCTCTACACCTTTTTGGAAATGTATGTACATTTACTGCACTATAAATTTGTGTTTATAAGAGTGACTCAATACATCTATAGTTACAGACCATAATGCTGACTGATTCAATTATAATTATGTCTTACTTACTTACTTACAAATGTGTTATAAGGAACCCGAAGTTCGTTGCCGCCCTCACATAAGCCCGCCATCGGTCCCTAACCTGCATAAGATTAATCCACTCTCTATCATAATATCCCACCTCCCTCAAATCCATTTTAATATTATCCTCCCATCTACGTCTCGGCCTCCTAAAAGGTCTTTTTTCCCTCCGGTCTCCCAACTAATACTCTATATGCATTTCTGGATTCGCCCATACGTGCTACATGCCCTGCCCATCTCAAACGTCTGGATTTAATCTTCCTAATAATGTCAGGTGAAGAATACACTGCGTGCAGTTCTGTTTGTGTAAATTTCTCCATTGTCCTGTAACTTCATCCCTCTTAGCCCCAAATATTTTCCTAAGCACCTTATTCTCAAACATCCTCAATCTCTGTTCCTCTCTCAAAGTGAAAGTTCAAGTTTCACAACCATACAGAACAACCGGTAACATAACAGTTTTAAAAATTCTAACTTTCAGATTTTTTGACAGCAGACTAGATAACAAAAGCTTCTCAACCGAATAATAACAGGCATTTTTCCATATTTATTCTGCGTTTAATTTCCTTCCGAGTGTCATTTATATTTGTTACTTTGGCTTCAAAATATTTGAATTTTTCCACTCTTCGAAGAATAAATCTCCAATTTTTATGTTTCTATTTCGTACAATATTCTGGTCACGAGACATATTCATATACATTGTCTTTTCGGGACTTACTTTCAAACCTATCGCTTTACTTGCTTCCAGTCAGATTTTCGTGTTTTCCCTAATCGTTTGTGAATTTTCTATATAGGTATAATTTCTGCGTCATACCTTTGTGCTTATAAGAGCGATCCAATATTTACATTTTCTTATTAAAACTAAGAAGCATGTAAGGTTGATCACGCATTTCAAGTAGCTCAGTGCTAAAGCGCAAGCTTATCGCTCGGGCTCTATCCTTGGCGTTGACTCGAACTGTAATTCTAGCGGATAAAATTAGACAAATTTTACAATAACATAATTCTTGTGTTCTCTTAGACTTCTAAAATCTATCACCTTAATTTAGATAACAAAATTCTTCGATTGGGACAAAGTCAAAGTTTTGTAGGAGATAGGCTCATGGAATTCGCAAGGAAGGTTTAGTGCATAGCGTTAATAGGCTGAACCAAGTTTGGGATAAAATCAGTGGCGGTTTCTGGCCTGGTTGCAGGTTTGCGCAACCACCACTTTTACAACCATCTTCACTACATTCTTTTAATTGAACCGATATTGAATTATTTCTTTCAGCAGCATTTCAATTAATTCCTTCTCATCAGCGATTCGTATATAAAAGCTGGCGACTTATTATGCTTTTATTTGTTACTTTCCAAATTATGTTCCCTTTTGTATTTCAGAAACACCAATTTGAGGTTCGTAATGTTGAATTTAACGGGTTCTCATAATTTCACTTAAAACTTCACTTTGATATGTTTACAGTGACCTTTTAAGTTATTATCTACACAATTACCATTTTTTAAATAAAGTCACAGAACAATCGGGCCGAGTTCGATTCCTAGCAAGCAAATAATTTTTTATCTTTTTTTTTATACAAATTGTGTGTATTGGTGTATGTCTCTTGTGTTATGTTGATCTTGTGTTGTCTTAAACGGTATACTTGCAATCTGACAACCACATGACCAGGGAATTTCGCTAATAATAATAATAATAATAATAATAATAATAATAATAATAATAATAATAATAATAATAATAATAATAATAATAATAATAATAATAATGGCTTTATTTAACCTGGCAGAGTTAAGGCCTTAAGGCCTTCTCTTACACTCAACCAGGATTAAAACTTGCTTACACAGTTGATCATAAAACTTGATCAGAATTAAGTAATTACATACTGATAACATAATGAGATCAAAAGAGGTAGTTACATAAAATTTACCTCATAAAATAAAAATAAACATAGTGAAATACATATTAATTTGTTAGAATCAAATGCGAATCACATAAAAACAGAAGCCGATAATTCAATAAAAAAAGAAAAATGTACACAGTAAAAATAAAAATAAACACATTAGTATACATATTAATATTAGATTACAATTGAGTAGGACTTACATAATTAAATCAGAAACCGACAATCGAATAAAATGTACACAAAAAATAGATTAATAATAAAGAACAACAACACAGTGGGATAAATATTGGCGTTAAGTGATAAATAAACACGTTTTAGATAATAAAAATAAGAAAAAAAATAATAATAATAAATACAGTGGAACACATTTGCAACACGTTAGGTCTGGCAACTCATCATAAGATACTTTTCTAATTTACATTTAAAGGAAATTAAAGTTCGGCAGCCCTTGACTTCAGGCGGCAGAAAATTCCAGTGACGAGAAGTAGCAACAGTGAAAGACGAAGAATAAAGAGATGATGTGTGCAGTGGTATTTCTAGCAATTAGTTAATGTCTAATAATGTAAGTTTATAATTCTCACAAAACTGAGTAATGGCCGGCGTACAGAACCCAATCCTAGAAAATTATTGATGATGATGATGATGATGATGATGATGATGATGATGATGATGATGATGATGATGACTACGACGATCACAATCGAGAGTCGAACATATCCACCCATAGAGTCCTTGTGTTACCAGTAACTGTTGTTTGTTGTTTAGTCAACTGTACGAAGACAGATCTGAACCTCACAAGTGATACCAACAAGGCACCAATTATGAGGCAACTAAACCATGAGATAATGGGATAGGGTGGCTAATTCCTTCCCCCCTCCAGTGCATACATCGCTGGTTAGCTACATATCACACCAATCAAACTTATCGGTAACTGTAAAATTTTATTTCAAGAAATAGACGGCAAATTTTACCTGGTGGTCTCTCATTTGTAAATCTACGACAGAGTACTCTCGGCTTTATTTTCGTTTCGAAAAAAAAGCTATTCTATGGGTTTTTTTTATCGTTCGTAAATTATCATATACGTCGGGCCTGCTTTGAACCCACGAATCTCAGATTCAGTGGAAAGAATTGTAACCACCAAAGCGCAATAATACAAATCACAATTCTGGTTTCATAAGTTTGACAACAAATGCATGCAAATGCTCCAAAAATTCCTCTCCCTCTCGTTCAATTCCACAATCTAACAAAGTGAAAATGCAGAGGGAGGGAGAGTGAGTATCGCCGCCAGTGTTCGAATCCAGGCCATGCGACTGCCAGACCATGAAATTGACTTTCTGATACCTTCTGAAATAAAGTGAAACAGCGGGGATGATTAAATCAACCCGCGGCTTCAAAATGTCGTTGAACAAACATAGAACTCAATTGAATTCTGCATACCGCTGATTTCCCTGGTGCAAACAGCGTGATTACTGCACTGACGTGGTGCAACACACTGCGTTTTATTTAAAACAAAAGTGGCCGCAAAATTCCCATTGTTGTGCTGCCTGCGGTGTTAATATCAAATTTTTACATTTCACATCTCCCCTGCCGTTTATGCATCCAGCAGAATCACTTTACTCGCCTGCCTGCCTAGTCCCGGAAAACTGAATTTAATTATACAGGGTGATTCACGAGGATTTACCGCCACTTACGGAGCTTATTTCCGAAGACATTTTGAGCAAAAAATGTCATATAAACATGTGTCCTAATCTCGATATTTTCGGAGTTACACTGATTTGAAATTGTTTGTAAAATACCATTATTCTTTATTTTTAAGGGTAAAAAAATATTTCAGGAAAAGAATGAACTATTCAGAAGTATCATTTCTTTAATTAGCTAGTGAGTTGCGCTAGGGCGCGGTTTCGATTTCCGCTTGGGCTGATTACCTGGTTGGGTTTTTCCGAGGTTTTCCCCAACCGTAAGACAAATGTCAGGTAATCTATGGCGAATCCTCGGCCTCATCTCGCCAAATATCATATCGCTATCACCAATTCCATCGACGCTAAATAATTTGTAGTTGATACAGCATCATTAAATAACCAGATAAAAAAATTAGCTAGAATTCTGAAGCTAAAAATGTGTTCTGAATGGAAAAATGGTATGGGTACTTGGCCCGATACAATCTGTGAGCTTGTCTACTGTTCCCATTGGCTCATCCATATTCGAAAATCAGGTCTGCTTATTCCGCTCTCGTGTACTCACTCCTCCATTTCACTAGGACTGATCGACTGTACAAGTTGCAGTTCCAGTTGAGGCAAAACCCTAAAAAAATCTCAACCAGGTAACTTGTCCCAACCAGGCTTTGAACGCCGGCCCACTAGTTTCTTTGCCAGACATGCTAACCATTTCACCGTTACTGCACAGCGGTGGACTCGATAATGATGATTTTATTAATTATATGGATAATTTTCATTAATCTTGTAGTAAATGTAATTATTTCTCGTACAGAATTAACAGTATTAGAGAACCAATAAATTGTATTTTCGTGATTAGCGTCAAAAGAATTAAATTACTAACTTAAGAATGCAGATAAATAAAAAGGTCGTCAATACTGTTACTGTCTTTAGAGCCATGCAACAAGGATACAAATCTGGAAACAAGGCTTGTAGTGAGGTAAACCTCTCTCCCTCCCCTCTCTTTTAACCCTCCTCCCTCTCTCCCTCCCTCCCCCCTCTCTCTCTCTTCAGATTGTCATATAACACAGAAATATTTCTACTCATTTTTTTGTATAAAAATTTTTATGATCAGTTTTGAAGTATTTATAATGAATTACGGAATTAAGTTTACGTTCTTCATTAATTAAGATATTGAATATATTTCTGTTCGCAAACTGATTCGGAGAGGGTTACAGAGGAAATTAAAATAGGCCTATTTCATTATGTTAGCAGCGTTACCTAAACGTGTCACAACGAAAGCCTCTACATTGAATTGAATGCGGAAATGTCCTTATAAAGTGTTAACTGCTTTAAAATTGCATTTTATATGGTTTTCTAACCTTTATTGATAATTTATAGTTAAATTGTCATTCAATAATCAATAAATTAATGAAACGTTGTTTTAATCACAACATAATTTCAGACATTTAAGGAGTGCTGGAATTAATGACGTCACTGGAACGAATTTTACCCTATTATATCAGAGAAATTACTTCGCTATTTTTCGTCATTCAAATCACCACACAATAAAAAACTTTCTAATTCACAACTGTCTGCGTATCATATAGGCCTACCAATAAGAAATCCAGCATTGTTAATCGAACTGCGAATACCGATCTGGGTTCGAACACTAGACAATGAACGCAAAGTTCAATGCGAACATTTCCCCAACGTTACAAGCAATTGTCCTGCCTGGCAGCAAAAAAAAAAGCGAGTCGTAAATATCTTCCACTACATCGACCTTAATGGCATCAGCAATACATGAATATTAAAACCTTGCTGACTTCATGCTGCAGCGCGCTGACAGGCGTTCCGATGGCTGCATAATCAATTAATATGGCCGCCGATAGAGGAAATAAAAATCACACCCTTAAAAGGGTTTAAACGTGTCACTTTTCGAATTCCCGCACCAATATCATGTGGAATATTTCCCCTTAAATGTCTCATCCCCTCATACATACAGACGCCTGTCAGTCATTCATTGAAATGTTAACTGTGATACGCCTGATTTTTACGTCGATATAGCGATCGCCAATCATTTTAAAATGGTCACTAGAATCATAAAAGAATAAACCAAACAATTTTTAAAATACATGAAACAATGATTTGTTACCCGTACATAGCAAATACAAAACAGCTCTAACCTCTGAATACATATCGTCGGTTTAGAGTGTAAACCTGCTAACAGCCAAAAAGAAAATTTTACAAGGGAAGCAAAAAACTAAGTTTAAATTAACCAAATCTAAAGTACAGGTGGCATTTGTACCTGTACTTTGGATTTGGTCCTAAAGTTTCAGAGTTAATTTAAACTCAGTTTTTTGCTTCCCTTCTAAAATTTTCTTTTTGGCGGTTAGCAGGTTTACACTGTAAGCCGACGATATTATGAATGTTAAATGTCATAAATGACGTCAAACGGCTATTTAGGGACAGCCACAATGCTTCCTAGATCTTGAAAAGCTAACCAAAAATAGTATATGAAATTTTAATACACTTTTTTATCTACTTTGGGTATCATATGAAATAAAAAAAAACGTAACAATTATAAATTAGCGATACTTGCTCACTTTTCAATGTTGTTTGATGTTTGTATGTCAGGTCACTGGAGTTGTCCTCTCTGCCAGAGGTTGGGATGAGAGTTCTTGTAAGTTGGCCCCTCTTTTATTTGGAGCTCACTAAGTTAATAACATCCTCAGGCAGAGTTTCTTTCTTGTCTTTTTCCACTTTGACAGTAAATCATGAAAAGTTCGTCACTTTTAATACTAATAACTACTGGCTCTTGTGACTTCAAAATGCGGTAAGAGGTATGTTTCAATAGATCTTGAAATTTCACTTTTGCATGGGATTCCGTGACTGAAACAGATTCAGGATAACACATTTTCTTAGCATTTAAGATTCTCTTGTATGATGGCTTCCTCTCGCATTACATTATACTGATGCACTGTAAAATCGGCATCCAGGAAAAGAGCCAAACTTCTTCCTCATTGTAGTTGTCAAAACAGAGCTACTGGTTAAATGTCAACCTCCAAGATTTTCTTATTTTAGAATCTTTAGTTGGTGTTTCTTGCATCTCTTCTAAGAGTTTCGACGATGTTTCATTTGTGCTGTGAAAGTTAAACTCTCCACACTTCCCGCTGAAATGCGTGTAAATTATTCCAATACAGAATGTTTATTTTTAACATTTAATAATTTATTATACCGGTAATGACATAATTCTCAGTCTCTAAGTTTCATTAGTTTGTTTACAGGGTGTGTATATATAATGTCCATAAATGTGGGGGCGTATTCCTGTCACCAAACCATAACAAAAAGTTCATATGAACATGGGTCCGCAAACCCTTCGTTAGGGAGTTATGGGTTTATTGATAATGGTACATGTGATAGTACATTTCACAACACACATTTACAAAAATTGCTCAAAGTGACCTCCTCCTGCTTCGATCCATGCCCTGAGCCTGCGTTCCATGCTTTGCCGTACTCTGTGCAAATATCCTGGGGTGTTACGGATTAGATCAAATTTGCTACCGTATTCCCATCTGCTAGGCCATAAATGTAGTGCATATCCGTCATTTCTCTCACTGAATACATCTTGTGATGTGATGAATGTTATTGTGAATAACACGAGACAGAACAAAAGGCAATCAGACAAAACAAATCAAATGCCATGACTAGACTTCGTGGAATTGCCACGAGAATCGTAAGGTTTACTACGCACGCGGTATAGACTGTATGAGAAGAGGGCGTGCAACGGATGAGTATGCCTCTGATGTAAACACTGAGCAGTATACTGAGGTTACAATAAAACCTGTATCCTGCATTCAAGAAATATATTGAATGATCATTGAAGTAAGAAATGTCTAAACATGTAAACACACAATTATATTGTAGTGAGATACAGTATATTAACTCTTAAAATTTAATGTAATATACTCAAATCATCCTTGAATATGTTCACTGCAGTAAAGAGTTACGTACATTTTGAGCGACTGCAAAGTGAACCTCCTCTGATGGTTACTTAAACAGTTTTTGTATTGGGAAAATGTACATTCGACATCACACGATGTAATAGGTGCATATTTTAAGAACGGAAAGTCACTACTTTTTAGTACACCAACTTCAGACGAATTGTCGTGACCTGATAGTACATCGTTTATAATACGAAGTTATGAATAGGCAGAATTTTTAATAATAATGTTTCTTAACTTACATTTCACTTTTTCTGAAATTAGTGAATTGTTATTTTGGATAACGGTTTGTGAAACTTTATACACTATATTAAGGGCTTCTGAGAGTTGTAGTTCAGAGATTCTAACAGGGTGATGCTTTTGAACACGATTTTAAAATCAGAATCAATGAACAGAATATCTTCCAATAGCTGTTCAGAAAGTAATGATTTTACAGCAGCAACAGCGGAACTGTCTGTGCTATCCAATGCATCAATTATCTCCATTATTTTGCCGTAATGTTCTGCATAATAATTAACAGCATCCAACCACGTTTTCCAACCAGTTAAGACTGGCTGCGGGGGTAAGGGTATTCCAGGGATAATTGTTTTGGAACAGCAACACTCATTGTAGTATGTTTGATTGAATTCTTATCTGCACTGAACAAATGTTAAGCTTTGATTATTCCAACCACAGTAATGCAAAAACAAGTGCTTACATAGGTATACATTAGCTGTAGCTGCTCTATCTATTTGGACCGGTCACATCTCTTAACATGAACTGCTTATACTACGAGACCGAGTGGTCGCCCACCTCCTCTATACTACCGTACATCGGCAACCTGATAGCATGCTGCGTGTTGCAATTCAACGAAGTCTAGTCATGACCAACTGTAATGAAGAAAGTGGGAAAAATGTAAGTTTTAGGTGAATTACAAATAATCAGGGGTCACTACAGGAAATGCCTTTCATAACTCCCTAACGAAGGGTTGCGGATCCAAGTTCATATGAACTTTTTGTTATGTTTTTGTATCAGGAATACGCCCCCACATTTATGGACACATATACAGATACATTCTGTATAATCCTGAATTCATCAATATGGAGTATACTACGACAATTAGAAGGCACCCGTTTTATACGCTACACACCCGCCTCCCGCATAGTATTAATATATGGAAAAAAAATTACCAATTTCTGACAAGTATCCGGTGATCAACTCATTAACACGTATTCATTCACTGTCATCTAGTGTCCATACCTCAGTAGTCTGCAGACATGTCCGCTGTGCACAACCATGTACACAGGTAATGTGAGTCAGAGTCGGCATCTTTGTCTAATGAAAGTGGGAACCAATCCAGATTTCTAGTTATTTAACATCGATGATTTGAATTCGGAACCTTCCTAAGGTGAGTGTGATTGTTTTACCACTTTATATTAAATTCATAATGATGTCAATGACAAGAGTTGTTATGGATAACTCGTTTAATGAAGTGGTTTTAAGTTTGGCTTTAGTTTAAATGTTGATAAAACACAAGAAATTGTATTTAAGTCATGGTAATATGCGCTACTGTACAAGTTTTCAATAAGAATTAAGACCACCTTAAATTAACATTAGGTCTATTCTAGATATTACATTTATGTTTATGCAGTGAAGTATAACAAAATTATTGTTTAACATCTCTAGTCTCAGACTAACTAAAACGAAGCAAAGTTTTAATATTAGGACTACTATGCTGTTTAATAAATTACACCCAGAGGCTTTTATTGTAAATTTTTTAAGGTTTGAAACTGAACTGCTATGATGATTAATTAATAAATCCATATTATAATGTGACATAACTTCTAGATCATAATATTAATATTTGTTTTCAATTTTTGTATTTTGCATTGACACTGTTGCATTATAAGCCTAGTTAATGCTCATGACAATAAATAATCAATTAATCCACCTTACTCCATAGTTAGCCAACAGTTTTAAATATCAATTATAACACAATTTACTATAGAAATACAAAAAAAGAAAACGCAGACTTACATCTAAAAATTCAAAATTAAATTATATCACTACAATTAAGCCTAAAAGTCAATTGTATTAAAGTTGGTATGCGAATAAAAAACGAGAGTAATCAGATACGACAGACAGCCTATGCTGCTTGAAGTTACGAAAGCACTGTTGCAGTAGGTTTTAAGGCTGTAAATATGAGTTACATGTTTAGGGATAAAATTGAACTCAACAGCACAACTACATTTTTTAAAGCTCAGATTGGACTACATTAAAAACTTGAATTTTTATAAAAATCTCCCTTCTTATTATCGTGCAAAGAAAACGGGGATGATAAAGCTGACATGCAGCGCACACCCCAACACTAAATACTTGTGTAGACTTATTAAGCAGATTACGAGGGATGTTCGGACGCTAGGGGTTGGGGTGACACAAGGGAGTTGAATGAACACGCGCGTATTACATACATGTGTCCCAGACTGGGGTGAGAGCACAGGGGTGCTGAGGAGAAGGCCTCTGCATACATCGCTCTTACTACAACCCTAAGTCAACAAAAAAAGGGTTGAAAACATTAACAATTCCGCCTTCCCACAGTATGATTCCAAAACCTGTTATATATTATTTTACAGAAGCTTCTTTTATAAGTGCTACTTGTTCGAACCTTGCTGGCGCTAGAGAAAATTTAAACTCACTGTTATGATCCATATTTCCACTTCGAAAAAGAAACATAAGATACATCCGTTATTGATGGTATAAATATATGTTTGTAATGAGTAGAGATATCTAGTTTTCGCAAACAAAGGATTCGCGTAATAAGTTATTGTTTTTCAACTGATCAAATAAACATTTTATGTTCCAGACCCTTCCAGGTCAAAATACCGCAAGTTTAAACTCGCGAAATAAAGTTAAATTTTCTGTATACGTGATAATACGAAGTTATCCTCAGGTAATTTAATTTCGCTTTTAAACTTATGTTTGTTCTCATTAGATAATTACGTATTTCTCGAACTCCGGTCTCGAAAGAATGATTATGACAACAAATACTCGTTAAGTTCAATTAATTTATTGGAAAACTACGAGTATCAGCACTCGTATAGTAGAAGATAATCGTGTTTAATGTTACATTTTCGTCTTCCTGCTACTGCTATTGCTGCTACCATCACCACTACTACTACCACCACCATCACCACCAATGCTGTTGCTGCTACTACTACAACTATTATTATTACTAATGTTGTGGAATTTAATCGATTAATCGATCAATTTCTGTTGTAAGATTAATCGACCAAAAATATTTAATCGAATAATCGAGTCTATTAAAATTAATTAATTGATAGTACTTTTTATTAATTATTATTTTGTTAAAGCAAACTCAGATTAAAAATTCTGACAATATTCGTCCCTCAGAAATTACTTACTTCAAAGCACAATAGTACCTTTATTTTGTAACTGCAAAGCAGGTAGTATAGGGCAAATCTTTGCACAAACACTTCAGAAAGAGATGGAGATATGACAGTGACATGGTCTACCTCTATTGAAAGTTGAAACACAATGCGAAATCCTTATTAAGTTTGTAGCTTTCCAAGTAAACTTCCACCTTGTTGTCAGCTCGTCTTCCTAGCGTATGAAATACAAACTTTTCTGGAATTTGCCCCTATCACCCCTTAGCCATGGCTACACTGTGTGCAAGTGAGATAGTATCTATCTTCACCTGTTTCTAAAATTTTGTAATCCGATTACAATAGGGGCCAGTCTGCTGTTTTGGTTACTGCAGTTTCTTTACTGAATTTGTAGATGAAGCATATGTGTTTGTTTACTAAAAAAAAAATCTGATTTCTGTGGTCTGTGAAAAGTGAAAACACCATTATGTCACATGAGAATTTGAGAAGTAAACTCGGTCAAACATTTGGATTTAAATTGAATAATCGTGGAGAAGTGCTTGACACAAAAAAGTTCGTTCGTGTTTAGTGCTGGAGGAAACATTGTTACTAAACGTAGAACGGCACTTAATTCGGAGCATGTGAATGCAGCCACATGTTTAAAATCATGGATGAAGCAGTAGTGAGTCTTCATACTTTTTTTTTTATTTCTGTTTGTCTCAAAAATCCCAGGATAATTCGACACAATAAATTATAAGCCTACATAATAAATGTTAGTAATTAATAACTGAAACAGTATTGTTTTGTAGTAATTATAACGATGCAATATAAACATATATACAACTTTTTATACTTATGCATATCACCGAACACAAATTAAATTTAACAATAATTGTGTGTTACAGTATATTAGAACTTTTTAAAAATCGATCAAAGCTCGATAAATCAATTAAATTCACATCGTTAATCGATTAAATATTTTGATCGATCGACAGCACTAATTATTACTACCACTATGGCCTATAACTATTATTGCTATTACTACTGATTACTCTATATACTACTAATATTATTATTACTACTACTATTATTACTAATATTATTACTATTACTACTACTACTTCTACTACTACTATTATTACTACCATTATTATTACTATTATTAGGAGAATGGATAAAGTTACACAACGGAGAACTGCACGCATTGTATTCTTCACCTAACATGATTAGGAACATTAAATCCAGACATTTGAGATGGGTAGGGCATGTAAAACGTAGGGGTGAATCCAGAAATACATATAGGCTATGTGTTAGTTGAAAGACCTTAGAGGAAAAGACCTTTGGGGAGGCCGAGACGTAAATGGGAGGATAATATTAAAATGGATTTGAGGGAGTTGGAATATGCTGCTAAGTACTGGATTAATCTTACTCAGGATAGGGACCGATGGCGAGCTTATGTGAGGGCGGCAATGAACCTCCGGGTTCCTTAAAAGCCATTTGTATTATTCTTATTACCTTTATCATTGTTCTCCTTATTATTCTTCTTATTCTCATTATTCTTCATATTATTATTATTATTATTATTATTATTATTATTATTACTACTATTCTTTTCTTATTGTTATTATTCTTATTCTTAATAATATTATTACTATTACTATTATTATTAAAAGTACAGGGACATCATTTTATTTTTACTAACATTTTTAATATTAACCTGGCTATATCTTTGGATTAAAGGTCTAGAACCTGAAACACCGCTTGGTCCCCCTTCCAAGACTGGAGCTCGATGATGCTGGAGTAAAATACAAATCACTTTACTAGGTATAGGAGGGAAGAAAAGTAGTTCATCCATTTATGTAAACTAGGAAATATCGCAATTTTGAATTTGATAATTTTCATTAGGTTTTTGTTTAATCAAAATACAGTACAGTATTAATAATACGTGTTTTTACTCACGAATTGAGCTATCCATTCGGACTTATTAATTATGCAGTGTATTTTGTACTGTTACAGCACATTAGCGTACAATATAGAGAATGAAATTAAATTGAAAAATAATCATAATATGGATATTTAAACTCATTTTTGAAAATGGTGGCCGTTCATTTCGATACAGGCTTCAGTTCTTTTGTGCATATTATCGCACTATAGACTATTGTACCTCATTCCAATTACCAGTTTCGTTCTTCGTACGAGTAACTCATGTTGAAATAATTCTATACCTACTCTATAAAAGAGTACATTACGTACTGTAAATTTAATCTTCACTTCTGCCCGATTCGAAAAGATAAAATTACTCAGAAATGCTATCTATTGTCCGTTCAAGTGGTTTTGTCGCAGGTTAGCAGAAATCACGTAATAGTTAATTACTTAACGAGGCACTTTTATTTAAGTTATTTTAAACAGTTGTATAATATTACGTAGATGTCCAATTCCTAACAGAAATTAATGTTTTCAGAAAAGAGCTAAGACAGCCCAGCTACTAGACTTTACAGAGGTGCGAACAGAAGCAGGTGGGGGAAACCGGGATGCGACGTAGGCAAAGGGACGACAGTACCTGTGCGAAAATATGATTCAATATTGAAAGCTCTTTCGTCACTGGAAAACGCGAACATATTTCTGGAACGTACTATACTCACTAACTCAGTACCGCATACGCTGCCTTGGTTCTGTGTGGAGAACGATTGGAAGTTTACTAGTAGAGGGGGTGGGAGTGAAGTATATTCAAAAACTCAGGTACATTAAAAATTGAAGTAAGAATAAAATGATGTCCCTGTATATTCACTATTAAATTTCCATCTCCCGCAAATTATCTCTCGTAGGTTGACAGGTCTGATGTTACATGCGCTCTGCGATTATCAGGAATCTTATATGACGTTTAGTCCAGTATTTCGCCTTAACAGCTGAACACTTAGTTGCACTGTAGAGAGAATATGATAAAACGTAAGAACTCCGAGAAAATTTCTCAGAAATATGGCTCTGTCCACTATAAATACAACTCAGTCATCGCCAGGATTTGAAGTGAGATCTGCGGTCGTGAATAAGCGCTCTGTCAACTGAGCTACCAAGGCGGATGACAAAGACAAAAACGAAGATGGCAATAACGAAACAGACGACAAGCCTCTTAGTAGTACCACAGTCTACTATATACAGTCACGAAACTTGAGTTTTGAGGGTGCTATAAACAATAGACTGTGACGGTACTATTTTGCATTGCCTGTAATGAGGCGATATTAGTGATCCTAGTGGTGAGCAACTATCTAATGTTTGCATATTACTACGTATTGAGCTTCGCGACTGTATATACTAGACTGTGGTAGTACTACTTACTGAATTAAAATAGCGTTGATTTTTAAAAGAAAGCATATTTCAGAAAGCTATAGCTGTAACACGCTCCACATTAATTATCATGTTTTAATTCAATATGAACAAGGCAAAGGGAAAATAACAGAGAGAGAAATAATACAAAGCGACGACATTGGGACATGTATTTGTTTTTGCTGGCTGTTAGGAAACCACTTCCCATCTGAAAAACATTGTAGCATTTCGCAATTGTTAATGTATAGTAGGGTATAGTAGCTAGTATACAATCCCGACAGGAAGGATCACAAATTTAATTCTTTACAGAGTTTTTATTATGTTTACTTCTTTGTTTCCATGGCAATGATACATATCAATTGTTTTGTAACCGCTGTACATTGTACAGGTAATGAATTATAACACTCGATTTTACATCGTCTCTTCATTGCTGTTACTAGCGTTGCTAGGATGCGGATTCCCTCTAACATTCAAGCTCACATAAGAGCAAACTCAACTGTTCCTCATCCCATCTCGTAGGTCTACTTCTTACCTCTCGGATTGCTGAGGGTGCAATGAGCTATGGCTACAGTATGAGACTGGTCATCATTCCCTTGAAGGAACTGGGATTTCTCTTAACTATAAACTATCAAAATGAGACAACGCAGAATCATATCAAGCGAAGATTTTCACATTTCTCTGTGATAATTATGGTTATTATTACTACTTACTTACTGGCTTTTAAGGAACCCGGAGGTTCATTGCCGCCCTCACATAAGCCCGTCATTGGTCCTTATCCTGAGCAAGATTAATCCAGTCTCTATCATCATATCCCACCACCCTCAAATCCATTTTAATATTATCTTCCCATCTACGTCTCGGCCTCCCTAAAGGTCTTTTTCCCTCCGGCCTCCCAACTAACACTCCACATGCATTTCTGGATTCGCCCATACGTGCTACATGCCCTGCCCATCTCAAACTTCTGGATTTAATGTTCCTAATTATGTCAGGTGAAGAATACAATGCGTGCAGTTCTGTGTTGTGTAACTTTCTCCATTCTCCTGCAACTTCATCCCTCTTAGTCACAAATATTTTCCTAAGCACCTTATTCTCAAACACCCTTAACCTATGTTCCACTCTCAAAGTGTGAGTCCAAGTTTCACAACCATACAGAACAACCGGTAATATAACTGTTTTATAAATTCTAACTTTCAGATTTTTTGACAGCAGACTGGATGACAAAAGCTTTTCAACCGAATAATAACACGCATTTCCCATATTTATTCTGTGTTTAATTTCCTCCCGATTATAATTTACATTTGTTACTGTTGCTCTCAGCTATTTGAATTTTTCCACCTCTTCAAAGATAAATTTCCAATTTTTATATTTCCATTTCGTACAATATTCTCGTCACGAGACATAATCATATACTTTGTCTTTTCGGGATTTACTTCCAAATCTATCTCTTTACTTGCTTCAAGTAAAATTCCCGTGTTTTCTCTAATCGTTTGTAGATTTTCTCCTAACATATTCCCGTCATCCGCTTAGACAAGCAGTTGATGTAACCCGCTCAATTCCACACCCTCTCTGTTATCCTGAACTTTACTAATGGCATACTCTAGAGCAAAGTTAAGAAGTGAAGGTCATAGCTCCTTGCTTTAGCCCACAGTGAATTGGAAACGCATCTGACAGAAACTGACCTATACGGACTCTGATGTACGTTTCACTGAGACACATTTTAATTAATCGGACTAGTTTCTTGGGAATATTAAAGTGTATAAGAATATCATATAAAACTTCTCTCTTAACCGAGTCATATGCCTTTTTGAAATCTATGAGTAACTGATGCACTCTACCCTTATACTCCCATTTTTTCTCCATTATCTGTCGAATACAAAATATCTGATCAATAGTCGATCTATTACGCCTAAAACCACACTGATAATCCAACAATTTCATCTACATATGGAGTTAATATTCTCAAAAGAATATTGGACAAAATTTTGTACGACGTCGACAAAAGTGATATTCCTCGAAAGATACATTATTATTATTATTATTATTATTATTATTATTATTATTATTATTATTATTATTATTATTATTATCATCATCATCATCATCATCATGACCATCATTAGAATTCCATAAATTTAGTTCCTGTCCAAAATCTGATATGACAATCAATCTATGAGAAGGTAGAATTTTTTTAATTGCATATCTACTCAGGATCAATAATAATATGACATATTAAGGAGCAATAGTGTAATTCATCTGCCTTTGTAGATCAGTTAGAAAACAACTTGCTTGCGTTGACAGTGGACCCGAGTTCATATTATGGCGATGAAGTTGTACTTGTGGTGGATAAAGAGAAGGTTGTGAGAGTTTCTCTCGGGATTCTCTCGTTTTCCCTCTCGTCATTCCGCCAGCACTCTTCACAGTCCCCCTTTCACTACCATCTCCGTCTCGAAAAACAGGGTACCACTTGCCGGATCGTCATCCAACGTGGTGGACATTCCTCGCGGTTTGTTCAAAGTTTGGTAGAGGGCAGTGGTCGGTGAATTTTAAACGATTCATAAGTCTGCAGATAGGAACTGGAAGTTCTTCCAGGATCTTACACTCTAGGACATGATAACTCAAGTGGATCTCTCTGAGGTACGGCAGACAACCACTAGCGATATGATATTCTGTATTATTAACCCTTAAATTAACAAAGTATCCAATAGGATACAATAGGTTAATAGGATAGGCCTACATACTATAATTCTAATAGACCAATGGAAATAAAAAGGGTAGAAAAATTAAAATTTCACAATACTGCAATATTGTACAAGATATAAAATATGGACATTGCGATAGTTGTTTTCTTTACAGTCCGACAAGGTTTAATAAACTAGTGTGAGAAACTACGACTGGCAGTAGGCTAAGTGACATAATTCCTCATAGTGCAGAAAGAACTCTGTCACTCCAAAGAGATAACTTTTTTCTCTGCAAATAGAACCAATGTGAGAAATGAAGTTTTGCCAATTTAAGGGTTAACTGGAAGGCTAACTCATGGGTAAGCAATCGAAAGGGCCTATCTTCCTCAGAATGGACCAATGCTTTAAAAATGTCAAGCAATATTTCGGCGGTTCGCGCAATACCGGGCAGAACTCTATGCACAACCCGCTGCCGTCATCCAGACTGTAGTGAGCTTGAAACACTTGGACACGTGCTTGGACAATGCCCTAAAGGCGAGCTGCTGATCAATGCTAGACATCATCGTGTACGACATGCTTTGGCGACATCGTTAAAAACTTTAAATTGGGAGAGTCATGAGGAAGTACATTGTGTATCATCACATGGTTCTTTTAGACGGGCAGACATTGTTGCTATTAACGGACGCTTAAAACGGGCTCTTGTTCTTGACCCTACTATCCGTTTCGAAAAAAACATAAATCAGGCCACCGAAGTTGATATTGAGAAGAAGTCTATATATGAACCTTGTCTGTCTTCTCTTTCTCAAAAGTACAACGTCCCTCTTAAACAATGGTCCGTCATTGGTTTGCTGTTTGGCAGTAGAGGTTCAATTACAAAATTGACATGGAATTATCTTAAGGAACTTCACATTCCTTTTGATTATGTAATGTTTATTCTTATAAGTATTATCAAGGATTCTCTTCAAATATTACATCATCATCTCTACTTCAATTAATCCACTTATATTTGCCTTCAACAATTAACTTTCTTTTTTCTTTAATGTATCATATCACATTATATTGTACATGTTTATTGTATTCAGGACCCTTGTAGTCACTCAAATTCTTTGAGCTGATGTCTATAATTTAGAAATATATATACGCGGTGCGACGGATGGTGGAGCCGGTTTAATCCAGTAGCGCAATCTGCATGTAACTATTTCTATAACGGTTACACAAAAAGCCTATTTGGGCTGCAGTGTCTGGGGATGCTCCTTACCCCGCTCGAAAATTAACAATATCGGTGCTGGAATTGGGATAAAAAGAAATCAATCTTAGTTTTCATTTAAAGAGTCATTTTTTTACATAGTATAAATTTCTGTCTGTTGTGACTGATTGTGATTAACCGATTTTTTACTAGCGTAAGTACTCAGAAAAAGGAAAAAATAATGCGAAAAATTAAGTATTCCTGGATATGGTAGATAAACTAAACTATTCCTTTCATCTTACCGTTTCAGAAACTCGATTGCAAAATGTCATGAAAAATAGCATGGATATCACAATTTTCTTTATACGCACTCGTATCAAGCCAAATATCTTGGGAGGACTGGGACATCATGGTGGTATCCTCTATTCTCAGAAAACCTAACAAATAGCCTAGGCCGCTTGCTGCAAGTACAGTAGTTGAATTTATAAGCACAGTGACGAGATTTAGAAGCAGGTGCGATTTCGGAAACTTTATCCTATATTCATCCTCTCCGTCACCGCCGTTTTCATTCCCTTTCCTCTTCTTTTCCTCTTTTCCTTTCTTCCTCTCCTTCGCCGTCATTTCTATTTTTCTTTTCTCCTTCACCATATTTTCTCTTTCCCTTTTATTTTCCGTCTCCCTTTTTAGTTCTTTTTCTCCTGCCTTTTACCGTCCTTCCTATTTTTTCTTCTTCTTGAGCTTTTTATTTTCTACTCTTATTCACCTTCGTTTTACCTCGAAACTGTCTTTTGCTTTCCTTAGTATTCTATTTTCACCATCACCGTTTTTTTATTTTTTTCCCCTTTTTCTTCTTATTTCTTATCTTTTCATTTTCTTTTCTTCTTCTTCTTCTTCCTCTTCTTTCAAATATAGACAAATCGCTTGTTTCATTTTCATAATAAACAAAATTCATAATTTAGTTTAATAAACTGAATGAAAACGCCTAACAGAATGGTGTTGGATAATTCATGCTTGCCTGCCTGTCACGCCTCTAAAAGTGTACAAATAACGTTCTATTTCCACTGAAGTTTAGAAAGAAAGCCGCGACATCGATCATAAACTCATAATATGAGTGTCACTATGTGACACAGGCTGAGGAAATGTAATGTACGGGTCGAAGTAACCATGGAAATGAAAAGCGATTTTAATTTAAAATAATGTTTGCTACAATTCAAACAAATGACGATTACCTATACAAATATGCGATTTCAATTACACCAACTATTGTTGCTAGGCAACCGGATTTGATTTAATAGACTACATTATAAATGCATGAACAATATTCTAAAATTCTGAATAGGTGTCTATATGGAAATGTTTCAATCTGTGCCCTGAAGGGACGTAAACAAAGACACGCGGAGCCCTGCAGGATATGAGAGAAGGCTATGCACACATATGTGAAGATGAAAGATTCGTATAGAAGTGGAAATTAAAGAGCATAAAGCTGTGATGCTGCCAATTATTTTGAACAAAGTCTAAAGTCCAATCGCCCACCCACTTCATTCTCTATATTTCACCTACAAATGTTGAACGGGGTCCTCCGTAGTGGCTCCGCTTCGCGAAGTAGCGCACCCATTTTCAACAATTTTCGTAACATTTATGTATCTCTATTCGATAAACCCTTTATTCAGGCACTTTATTTTTGTTACTTTAAGAGAATGTTTTCTTTGTTGGTCCTGTATTCATTATTTATAATGGATATCTTGTTAATTGCTGGTAATTCGATTTTTTATTAATATAAGATATTATATATAAATTAATTATTTAAATAAAATAACCTATTTTACTATAGGGAGTAGTAGTGTGTCATTTGTGTTGTATTATTTTAAGTTGAGGTATTGCGTCATGCTGACAAAATAGCTAGGGAATTGTGCTGCATCTAGCAACGTTTAAGGGGAGACTCCACTGAAAATCATGTATATTTTCATACCCCAAATGGATTTAGTTCAATTCTGATTACAAATATGTTTAATTTTTTTTTAATTAAGGCTGTCAGGGGGCGTGGCATTTAAAGAGTTGTCAAAATTATTTTTTATCGAAAAATTATTTTTTACAAATTTCTGACTATAAATCTAGTAACATTTTGTTCTAAAGTTAGCTCTCTGAAGTTACTAGATGACTGTAGCGGAGGAAAATTTTAATTTATATAAATATTCATTTTACTTTCAACCCCGTTTTCCGTAAGGTTATTTTTCTTATTTCAACACCAACTTTTTTATGCCAAATATTAATAAATCTGGATGAAATTATTACTGCAAGTATTTATGAGGTAAATGCATGTTTCTATGCATTTTGTGAGAAATGCTGCTAGTTTATTTTAGTAATATTTTTTTTCATTAATTATAGGAAAAATAACATTTTTTTTTTAATTTCAAGAAATTTTTTCAAAGTGAATAAATGAGATATTTCATAAAATGAATGTATAGAAATGTTTCTCTATATCTTGTGAATATAACCAAAAAAAAAAACGAAGTTTTAAAATTGAAATCGCCTATTAAAAACTTGGGTTTGAAAACATTTATAAAAATAATAGAAAAAAAAATAAAAATCAAAAGCCAAAAACATTTGGGAGTTCAAAATTTGGATTTTGTTAGTCCTTTACATAGTAAACATGCTCTCAAAATTTTTTGAAACGAAAATGATCAGGAAGAAAGTTGTCATTTTAGTGGAGTGTCTCCTTAAACAGGCACAATAGAATTTAAACAAGCCAAAGGACCGAAACTTCCAAAAAAGTGGAAGAAGAAATAAAAAAGAAAAAGATATAAATGAAGTGTTTCTTAATAGACGTTTGGTTCAAGTGAAGGCTAAGGTATAACAAGATCGCTGAAGTATCCTCCTATACCTGGTTGATGATTGAACATCTCGTTCACCAGCGCAGCGAAGCGAAGGCGTTGCAGCAGTTCTGATTTGCCCTCTTAATGCAATAAGAGCGCCATTAATCAAGTGACTCAAACAATGAGTCACTCGGGGGACATCCTCGCCTTCAAGACCCACATTAATAATACTTAACGGTAGCATGTAGTGTGGGGGGAGGACCAAGCTGTGCAAACATATTTCAAGTGTTAATTGACATCAACTGAAGAATTCCTTCCGTGCCACTTGCTATATATAGCAACAGTAAGACAACGAAGATCAAGAAGTAGATAAATGAAAGATTGAATTCCGAGGAAAAGAAGAACAAGGCTTAGAACAAATGAACGATAGTGAGAGAAAATGACATAAAAACAGAGAAAAATAAAAGGAGAAAAAATGGGATGAATAGTAAGAGAGAAAGAGACGAAGTGAAGGAGAGAGCATGGCCAAAGAAGTCAGAATGAAAAAAGAAATTAGATAAAGAGAGGAAATACAGGAAAGAAGGGTGAATCATAAAAGGGATGAAACGAAAGGAGAGGAAGGAAGAGGAAGGAATGGGAAACATAAGTATAGGAGAGAGAACATTTAGGAGATGATACAGGATATTAGGGAGGAGAGCAAAGTGGAGAAGAGAAGAAGAGCAGAGAGGAGAGGAGAGGAGGAAGAAGAAGAGAAGAAGATAAGAGGGGAGAGGAAGAGGAAGAAGAAAAGAGCAGAGAGGAGAGATAGAATAAGAGGGGAAGGAGAAAAAAGAACAGGGAGAAGAGCAGAGAAGAAAAAAGCAAAGAGAAGAGAAGAGAAGAGAAGAGAAGAGAAGAGAAGAGAAGAGAAGAGAAGAGAAGAGAAGAGAAGAGAAGAGAAGAGAAGAGAAGAGAAGAGAAGTATATTAAGAAACAAGTTCATAATGTTATACTTTATGACACGAGTCAATTTTTAGGGAAGCGAGTGTGGATGGAGTGAGGTGGAGCGGTGAGTTATGTTTACCTGTGCGTCAGTGTACAATCCGGTTCGTGATCAGAGGCACAGTATTCTTCTGTCTCTTCCTACGAAACGAACTCAGGCCATCACAGTGCATTTTCAATTCACAGTTTTTTCGAACTAGTTGCAAGTATGTACTACATGGTTGTTCACTGTAACGATAACGCCCTCAACGTCGCCGAGAGACATGAAAACTTGTGAGCTATGTATCATACTTCATTTTCCACCGTCACTATATGGATTGTACTATTAACGGTAGAATATAACGCAGCACATTGACGTCGTTGTTTACATTCACAGTATGTCTGTCTACTATGTTCAAGGAACTCTATAGTCAAATTGTGCGTACATTGGTTGCTAAAGTGTCCCGGATCCTAAGCCTGGTAATAACTGTTAACAGATTGCCAGAGAGGACACCAGTGATAACACGTTGATTGCCATCGTGTTTTATGTACTTTAATCCTGAATGCTTGTGGAGACACTGGTGTGCTCTCTGGCAGTCAACGTGACGTATTTCATACATTATTTTTGTACAACAGCATTATAAAACAATTAAGAAAGAAATAACATCAGATTTGTAATGATGGATCATTTGATATGTTCCATGAAGAAAGAGGGTGCTATGACAATAATGATGTACGTATTAAATATTATAGAATGGCAATTCGTTTCTTAATGTTAACTTTATGGCACAAGTTATGCCACGTTTTAGTTGGCATGGTAATATTTTACTGCCCTGGTACAATGATGTGGCATATTAGGCACGATTTTCACTAACGAAAAAGACTGTTTATAATGCTGGAATATAAAAAAAATACTGTATTATGGTTTTATCAACATTATTATTTATGTAGTTTCCATTAATCCTTAGACATTATTTATTATTATCATTATTGTTATTATTACTATTAATACTATTATTGTTATTATTAATATTATTATTATTATTATTATTATTATTATTATTATTATTATTATTATTATTATTATTGGTAAAGGTCTACCATAACTACGAATTGTAAAGTTGGCAGACAAATATCAATGTCAATATTATTATTATTATTATTATTATTATTATTATTATTATTATTATTATTATTACTTACTTACAAATGACTTTTAAGGAACCCGGAGGTTCATTGCAGCCCTCACATAAGCCCGCCATCGGTCCCTATCCTGTGCAAGATTAATCCAGTCTCTATCCTCATATCCTACCTCCCTCAAATCATTTTAATATTATCCTCCCATGTACGTCTCGGCCTCCTCAAAGGTATTTTTCCCTCCGGTCTCCCAACTAACACTCTATATGCATTTCTGGATTCGCCCATATGTGCTACATGTCCTGCCCATCTCAAACGTCTGGATTTAGTGTTCATAATTATGCCAGGTGAAGAAAACAATGCGTGCAGTTCTGCGTTGTGTGACTTTCTCCATTCTCCTGTAACTTCATTCCTCTTAGACCCAAATATTTTCCTAAGAACCGAGAGTCCAAGTTTCACAACCATAAAGAACAACCGGTAATATAACTGTTTTATAAATTCTAACTTTCACGTTTTTGACAGCAGACTAGATGGCAAAAGCTTGTCAACCGAATAATAACATGCATTTACCATATTTATTCTGCGTTTAATTTCCTCCCGAGTGTAATTTATATTTGTTACTCTTGCTCCAAGATATTTGAATTTTTCAACCACTTCGTAGGATAAATCTCCAATTTTTATGTTACCATTTGGTACAATATTCTGGTCACGAGACATAATCATACACTTTGTCTTTTCGGGATTTACTTCCAAACCTATCTCTTTACTTGCTTCAAGTAAAATTCCAGTGTTTTCCCTAATCGTTTGTGAATTTTCTCCTAACATATTCACGTCATCCACATAGACAAGAAGCTAATGTAATCCGTTCAGTCCCAAACCCTCTCTGTTATCCTGAACTTTCCTAATGGCATATTCTAGAGTGAAGTTAAAAAGTAAAGATGATAGCGCATCTCCTTGCTTTAGCCCACAGTGAATTAGAAAAGCATCAGATAGTAATTGGCCTATACGGACTCTGCTGTAAGTATCACTGAGACATATTTTAATTAATCGAACTAGTTTCTTGGGAATTATTATTATTATTATCATTATTATTATTATTATTATTATTATTATTATTATTATTATTATTATTATTATTATATCTACAACATCTCTGCCGAGAGGATGAGGAGGGACCAGAGTGTAACGCTGTCTTACGGTCTTTATTGTCTCTGTTGATTGTTAGATTGCTCATTGTTAGTACAGTGCCGCCGCCACGCGCCGGCTAATGGAATCACACTTGAAATCCTGTTAGCCAGTTACTTCCGCACCGGTCCACAAGGCCGAGACTTCATCCATAACGAACACTCAGTAACCATGGCGACAAGCCGCAATTGTTGATTCCGTGTTCGAAATACAGCAATCAGGTGAGCATAAAGCGTGGTGGGAGGATTTGCAGACGTCAGTTATCGTCTCCATTCCACCATTGCTCCAGTGCTGTCAAAATCATTATCCTAGCGACACTGCGTCAAGTCGTCGTTAAATTAGGTCACGGGCTTTTATCAAGAGATCCTTGAGATTTGTAGTGCAGCCAAAGCGGCTCTTGATTTGATTTTATTTCTGAGTAAAGCTTATGCCATTATATCTTTATTAGCGCTATATCACTTGACCGTGAGCGCGATCAATAAAGATGGCTGTCTCAAGAGTTAGTTCATTTTTATCGCATCTATCTTATTTTGGAATCTTACTCACGAATTCTCCAACTACGTAACTTTTTGCAAACTAAATTTGCACCTCTACCTTTATTCTTCAAGTAACTCGTGGGTCTTCCTCTCTTAGATCCCCTACGTAAATATTTAATATTTAAACAAAGTTTACCTATGTAAGTGACAGTGAATGACTAGGAAATCACGCATTCTAACCTCCATGGACAGAAGAGTTTTTTTAGTCAAGACTCCTAAATTATCTGAACATATTTAACTTCCTCGAGTGGTGTGACAAGTGATATGCTGACAATTCAGTGCCGAGATTATAAAAGAATCTCTACCTCCCTGCTCTACCACCACCACCACCACCATTACCACTAGTGTCACAAATTAAGATAAAACGATAATGAGTTACTTTCAAAAGCAGCTACAACACACCAAAAATTTGCCAGAAAACACACACACAAAAGAAGGAAACATTACTGTATAAAATAGAAAGACATGAGTGGGAACGGTACTTTGTCCCAGGAAACAACAAGATTAAGTATTACTGAGTTTTTAAGTGAACGACGTGCCTGGCGGCTCACGTGGTTTCGTCAAGTGGGGCAGAACAAAACATGCACCACTTTAACAATTACACTAATATTTACCATTACATTATTTAAACTATGTATACCAGAAAACGCTATTTTTACTATTTACACTACAGGGTGCAAGGGATATAAGTGCCGTCCTTTTACACAGTCGTCGGGGACGGTCTACAGGATCAAAATATGTCCATATAACATAGGACCAAAACTTTACAGTTTTCCCAGAAAAAAATATGTTTTTCTTTGTTTGAGTTATACTGCTTACATCGTGAGTAACATTACGAAAACAATTACATCAATAGGTACATCTAGCAAAGTGTTAATATTAGTTTAAATATGTATTTGTGTGTTCTATTACGTTTTCGTGAAATTAAATAATAATGCATGCTTAAATTTGTTAATATTCTGGCGTGAGAGACGTGGCAACATGTTTAGCAGGATTCATGCTGCTGATAGTACAGTCGCGCTCAAACCTCCTGACGTTTGCAGGTGTGTCCGCTTATCGGCGATAGCCAATAGCGGTGGTGCTGCGTTGCAATATATGGGCACGCTGACTCTCCGCATACTCGCCGCTTAGAAAGTCTCTAGATCAAATAACAAGTGCGCTCGGAAAATTGGTATGTTGTAGAGACCCTGCATCTATATATGATGAATGTTTAATGTTTTCTGAACACACAGAAACAAAAATGACATTCCTACCCCCAGTGGTTCGAATTTTATGGGTTAATACAGTAAAACCCCGATACAACGCTGTTCAAGGGACCGCATATAAATCGCGTATTAATCGGTACCGCGTATTAGGCGGGTATACTAATTTTGTCTTATTTGTCTATTAGCATTTTTCTTTATTTAAATACATGATTCATGAAAAGTAATACAGTATTACTCCATTAGGCCTATGTAATTATTGTACTATACGTCAAAGACATTTACAATATGTAGCCTAATGTACTTAATTCTTTCGAAAAGAAAGTCATTTATAGTTGGTTGCTGTATGCGTGTTCTCCAAGTCCTTATGTTTACCTCACTTCTCTTTCCTGCGCTTACATCCTCCCGACATCGCAGCTGCAGTGATTGAGTCGCGATTTTTTTATCGTCCTTAATTTCGATTGCGGAATTCCTAATGAATCAGACAGTTGTTTCTGATTAAAAGTAGGCCCATTGTTTTCATCCTACTTTCGTAAGATTTCCAATTTTTCCGACAAAGAAAGCACTTTTCGTATAACACTCATTGTAATTATTACACTCACAGACACTACTACATGTTACAGTACATCTAAAATATCCCACAAAATTAGCGAACTATGCGGGATTTGAGCGCAACAAACGGAATATTTTATAAAGGCGTTATATATGAAATGTGCATACATATAATAACCGCTATTTTTGCAAGAATATGCTTTGACAGCATGGACATAATTGCTATTTAGGGCTATGTCAATTCATTTGTACAGAAAATTACTATTTCAGAGTAAGCCTATCATTCAATGTATTTTAACACATTGCGCCTTTGTGTTATTCGATAGCTTTATTAACCGTGATAAAAGTAAAACTATTACAAAAACTGATATAAACACAGCGAGTACGATTATTTACGTCTGACTCAACTAATTGTTCTATATTTTGTGCCTTTTAATTTCATTCGATGCAATCTGATGATATATATTATTATTATTATTATTATTATTATTATTATTATTATTATTATTATTATTATTATTAGACGGAGAGTGTACTTGTTACAAAGTCGCGTTCGCATGTTACTGGCGCTCTCCAAACGTCAGGAGGTTTGAGCGCGACTGTAGTCTGCACAGACGTACTGTACTACAGATCAGCTGAGTTCAAGCTCCCTGTCCATAGGTCTCCTGCCGAGCGGATAGCAGTTTAGTACAGATATTAGATAAACAACTTACAATGACATTCACAATTCAGGAATATCATGATGTTATTAATTTATGGAGAAAGTCTTCGTAATATAAGTGCGGCAGGAAGGTATAGTCGTTTTCCGAAGAGAAGGTTACCTAATCAGCGAACTTTTGTAGCAGTTTCTCAACGATGATTAGAAACTCTTACCCCGTTTCGAAAATCACACAACCAGAAATTTCTTTAAAAATGATACTGCTTTACGGAAGCGGGAGAGATTAAAATTTTGCATTAGAAAGATGTTTTATATAAACAACAATTGCCCTGTCCGCCCCTGCATTAGAACAGAGCATCTGTTTTGTACCGGTATGTCTGTACCACGTGAGCTGTACTGTATACTTGTAGACCTCCTTCTCCCCATCCAGCAACGTTGCCAAACATATAATATTGTGAACTTTAAAGTTAGTTAAATATTGAAATTAGAAAAAAATTGTGAGGACATTTTTCTTTCTTAATACGAATAATCATCAGTTAAAATAATGGCACTTATACCCCTTACACCCTGTATAAGAGAATGTAGGTCTATATTGATCGAACATTATTTACAATATTAAGCGTATGTACAGTATTGTGTATTATATACAAGATATTTTATGCTCGACCATACACCTGGTTGTAGCCCTTTAATGCACCTCATTAAAGTTCACCTATTCATTATAATTCACTTGTTCAGCCAATGACAAATCACCTTTGTACCGTTATAAACCCGCCAGTAACGATTATTCTCGGATATGCAATCGAAAGACAATTAGCGAAAAGTCACGGAGGCTGGAAATCCAATACTGTCGCAGAAGGTTATGTTCTGTTACTATAATAAATAGCGTTAATTGTAAATATTATTCAAATAAATTCAATTTGTCATCTCGTTTTTCAATTCTAAATCAATTTCCAGGTTATATCAAGACTAGTGTTCTCTAGGTTATATCAAGGTCAATGATATTCGTGCCTCAGAAAAAATCAATACTTTCGCGTCTGCGCACATCTCACAATTCAGGTCAGTTCCGTTCGTCACTTACATAACCATAACATGAAAACTTATGAATAATTTTAAGTTAGAAATATGGTCGAGTATAAAAAGTCGTACGAAACTTGCCTATAATGGTAATTAAGACGCTCGTATGAAAATTATGAAACTCGCTTGCGCTAGTTTCATAAACATACTCGCGTCTTAATTACTGCCATTATAGGCTCGTTGCATAATGTACTATTATTTCATAATACTATAGCCTACTTATTTTGTAAAGTGTGTACATTAATGTAAATAATGTTTGATCATATAAGCCTTCATTCTTTACGATAGTGTAACAGTGAATATAGCGTATTTTGGCGTGCATAGTGTAAAGGGCTGTCAGACATTAACTACTTTCAAAAGCCAATTGTCAGAAAGACTGTTTTTCGTCTCTAGAATATGATCTTTCTTCAAACATTACTTTTGTAAAATATTACATTTATTTTAATATATCAATTTTCCTTCATTATGTTAATCATTCTTTCGATCCAAATGATCTTATTTAACACTAAATTGTACTTGTTTAATTCTTTAGAATTGCATGTAACTAAACACATCTACATTTTGCTCATTATTATTATTATTATTATTATTATTATTATTATTATTATTATTACACTGTTTTCTCTATTGATATTACTATATTTACATTTGACATGCAATTTTATAGGTACTGGTTGAGTGGCAGAGAAGATTTCTGGCCTTAACTCTGCCAGTACCAGTAAAAATAAATGAAATAAATATATAAACAAATAATTTAAATTGGTATTAATTTTTATTACTAGAATGCATTTTCAACATTCTCCAAGGTGAAGTTGTAACAACCCACATACCTCCTGTAATTTTGATTATGCAAATCAACAACTAAAGATTTGAGATCACCGAACAAAACACTCAATTTACAACACCTTGCAGTATCCCAGCAACAAGCCACATGTTTTCGCTAAAACATGGATAAAAAGAAAAAAAACGACTTTGACATAGTTACAATCAGTTGGTAATGCAAGTGTGGTTCGAGACACGAAGCATCCAAACGCGGCTCTAACGAAGACTATAAAACAGGACAAGGGAGGGTCTCCACTGGGGGGTGAAATTGAATCACATGTTCGGAGCTAATTCACCCCTGGCATGTCGTGTGCCACGCTGTTTGCACAGTGCGAGCCACTAGTTAACACAACTCGGTTATAGCGAACCGGCCTCGCTTGTACAGAGGGGCACCAGTACTTAAAAAACAAAGCAGGCAGCATGCCTGGTAGGGCATAAACTCCAATTGTTATGTACAGCGCTGCCTCTCATCAGACATCGTCATGCCCACGTTCTTTTCACGCATAGTTCAGTGAGCATTTTAAACTGTGTTAAGCTTAAGTAGGTGACCAGACGGACGGCATCGTTCGAGACCTGGAAGGGTCACCCACTCCGAAAGGTGTATTAAGTTTGGCTACCCCGCATAGAGAATACGGTGTCATAAGCTTTTATATACAGGACGTTTCTGAAATATAGTCTCAAAAGAAGAGAATGTTGTACAGACAAATTATGAAATGTACAGGGAGTTTATGGGCACTATGTATTTTCTCAAGAATAATCGGTTAATTTTATTAATTTATTTCGTTAATGTACGAGGAAAGAATTTCGAACATCAGAACGCATAAAGGTCAAAACAATTTTGTACTGTCAAGTGGTTTTTGTGCCACCCGGTATATTGATATATTTACCAGCTACTTGGCTATAAGTTCTTTGAGAAGTCCAAAACACAAGGGATATAAGTGCATTTTCAAAATATTTGAGTTAAACACAGGAGAGTGAAACTAAAGTAATTCCCCTTTGTTCAATGCAGAAAGGCTATATATATTACTCAAATACGTGCTGCATTATAGAGGCGTAAAGAGAAACTACTTCACCAGTCAGCTCTTTGGTTTGGAGCACAAGGGACATGTTGCTTCAATGTGATTCATTGTTTCCATTAGATGTTACATGACTGTAGATTTCATTATCAAATTCTGATCTATGTTAACACCAATAATCAGATTGTAAATAACAAATTCATAATTTCTGTAATTGATTCAGGGAATGAGACCAGAATTTTAGAATAACAGATAATGCTAAGTAGAATAGTCACTGGAAGGTGTTTGTTTCAGAACACATGTTGTACGTACTTACTCTAAGTCCGAAGTGAGATGGCACTTTGTGGCACTTTGGTACTCCTACTAAAACAGAACATTTACATGTCCTGCCCAAAGTGGTGACCATTAGATAAATAAATGGACATTCTGTATGTTTAAAAGACTTCAACTTTTTCATACACGTAAATTTGTTTGAATTTATAATGTATTTTGTAATTTAAGGATTACATTTTTTTTACATTTAGTTTGTACTCTTATTTAATCTGTAAAACAATTTTGGAACACAAGAGATATAAGTGCAACGTCTTATTATAATGTGGTTATTTTAATACCTTAATTTTAAAATGTCTTCAAAATCTGCAATGAACTACTTCATAGAATCAATACTCAATATGTAAGCACAAAACAGATATCGTAGAATTTTCCGTTGTCACTTGACTTTAAACTCATTTTTCTTATCATTAGTTTATGTCACATATACTGTACCGTGCGCTCTAGACCCTTCATTTGTTCTGGCTTTCCTCTATTGAGTTTATTACCTGAATTCATAGAGTGTAATAATAGTCTAATTTAATCTATTCTTATCTAACGTGCACTTTACTTTCAGTATGATAACACGCAACTGATAGTCAGCAACTCACCATACGTTGTTTCTCGCACCGACGTGACGTAGGCCTATTAAAATATTGCTCATTTGAATTCGCACCGCTCGTGACTGAACAATACGCTAATTTTCTTTAGAAGTAAGATTCATAATTTTCTTTATTAGCAAAAGGTGTGCTGTAAATGTATCCGGTGGAAATAGTATTTCCGCTGTTGCAAGCAATTACGTAGGATAAAGGTTGGTAATATTGTGATACTAATAATATTATGGTAATACTTTTTTAGAATTTTTTACAATTTTACTGAGAGAGAGAAGGACCGGTTTTGTGCAGAAACTTGTCCATGAACATTCCCTTAATACGTTGACGCAAAAAACCGATCTTCCTCTCGCTCAGTAAAATTGTAAAAAAAATTCTCAAAAAGAACTATCATAATATTATTAGTAGACAATGGATGCGGGATGACTTATCGTTGAATGTAGATGCACATTTACAATATGTTACATTTTTTTCATTCAGACCATTGGCTCAGCAGGTTTTAAACGTAAACAGACGACGTCAACATGCTACTGTATCTCCGTACAGTCAGAAGGAAAAGAAAAATAACGTACTGTAGTACATACCTTGCAAGTTCAGCCCTCGTCATCATTGGTGCAATTACCAGCGTTGCAGTAAATGACGATATATTCTCGTAAATTGTCTAAGCTGAATCAACTTCGCCTATCGCTTAAACAGTTTTTTTTATCAAGAGAATTTCTGAAGAAAAACTCGAAAATGGGGATTACTCGATTTCTTTAGAGGAATATTTGCACTGAGCATCATGTTGCACGTGTCGTTTAGACCCACACAACTAAATTATGATGATGATGATGATGATGATGATGATGATGATGATGATGATGATGATGATGATGTTGAGTATGATTCCTCAGATTTCATTTCAACGCATTTCCTATGCGATGTACTGTTGCAATTCTTCTCTATAGCCTGAGTTGTTCTGGTTTTTATTTCAATTTTACGTACATTACACACGATATTGTCTTCGTTTAATACATAAAATGTCACTCTCATACTTCTTAATTGCATTTCGTATCTCTGAGCGAATTTAACGTTTTGACTTCGACATTATGAATGGATCAGCATTACACTATTCAACTCGTACTAAATACTTGAGCAGGATAACACAACAGCACACATTGCGTTGCAATGTTACTATGAACGGACCGGGGTTCCTTCGTTCTTTACGCTGGTGTACTCGCCAGGTACACAAAAGACGGACGACGCGGCACGTGCCATATACTTCGATACGAAACAACTTCACGTTTCCTTAAGTCATCCCGCATACACTGTCTGATTATTAGTATCACAATATTACCAACCTTTACCCCATATTAAAAAATTACACTAAAGGTGGATTAGTCAAGAAAAGCTCATGCAAAAATGTAGATGACTTTTCCACATTTCGAAGTATAGGCATACTACTTTGATAATGTAATCTTCAAGTGATTTAGAAACTTTGAAGAAATAAAATCTCAATGTTTCACAATCCAATTCTGAAAAAGTGACATCTAATATCTTGAAAAATTCAATAAAAATTACATGGCTCCAAATTCCTAGTTATTGTCACTGGACTTAATTCAGTCCAGAAGTCATATTACGACACTGACATTAGGAAATAAAGGCAGACCATAATAGTTTGACGAACTACACTGTTCTCTTCTCTAGAGTGTGTTTCCTGGGCCTACTGATACGTTGTAAGCAGTGTCCATTCACACATGAGTCACCAAACTGCGGAAATGGACAAGGGAAAGAAGACAAGAGACTATCGGGAGATGAGAAGAGTTCCGATGACAATACAAAACGACAAACAGGAAATTGACTACGAGCTATGCCACCCCATGTTGCTAATTCAATAACCAAACTATTCTCAACAACTTAACAACAGTGCTAAGTAAAACTTCAATGCATAATTGTAATAGTGGCGAATTCACTATTGAAAAGATGTTGCCTGTCATAAGAGTTTCATCACACATATCATTTCATGATCACGTTTTAACAATTACAAGTATGTGATGTAGGAGTCAACATAAAATTAAGAATATTTAAATTTAGAGTTATGGTGCAAAGGAATGTCAAGGAATAATATCGAATGGACAGTAATTTCAACAATAAATATTGCAGTGACTTTACTAATAGACGGTAGTATATTATACACACTACTTAAAGGATGTAATTGATGTTTTGTTATTGAAGTGTTGTATCAGTGAAGAAGTGTGTTGTGTCACTGAAGTGTGAAGTGTGTTGCGCAAGTGAAGTGTGTTTGTGTCAGTGAAGTTTTATAGTTTATAATGGCAGTGCAAAGTATTTGAACAGCGAAATGTTTTTCAAGTGTTAGTGAAATCAGGATAGAATCAGTGAAATGAGTCGTAGTTCCAGTGCAGTGAATGAGTTGACAGCAAAATGAGTGTAGTGCTGAAGGATACTTGTGCATGTATGAATATATCATACTCGTGGGTTTTAGTTCGAATTTAGGGTCAAGATACAAATTAGTTTTACTTTAAATGTTATTTTAAGTGGTCGTGCTTCATTTTATTTGGGATGCTCATTATTATTAATTATTATTATTATTAATTATTATTATTATCATTATTATTATTATTATTATTATTATTATTATTATTATTATTATTATTATACGACTAGAGGAACCAAAGTGTTCCACAAGCACAGTTCTGAGCCATGGTACCTACTTTGGTCCAAGGTTATACAATAAAATAATTGATAAATACCCAAATTTGGAAAATTTTAGTATCAGAAATTTCAAAAATAGCGTTAGGAATTTAATTTTTAAAGAATATATATTGATTTAATATGTATATGTATTTGTATGACTTAAATTGTTAAAACTGAAATTGTATTTTTAAATTTAATTTATTCCTGTAATTTTTTTTTTCTTGACCCAGTTTGTGTAAAAAAATTATCTTTGTGTTTATCTTTGTGTTTAGATATCTCCCTGAGCACGACTTTTTACTCCTTCAGGGAAGAACTAAGATTGTGTTTTTGTCCATGTTATTTTATTAACAATAAACAATTATTATTACTATTAATTATTATTAGTATTTATTATTATTAATTTGTATTTTTTATTAATTGTGTTTATTATTAATTGTCATTATTGAGTGTAATTGGTTACCACTGCCACCGGGTATTTACCCATTTGCAGTGTGAATACATACATACATACATACATACATACATACATACGTACGTACGTACGTACGTACGTACGTACATACATACATACATACATACATACATACATACATACATACATACATACATACATACATACATACATACATACATACATACATACATACATACATACATACATACATACATACATACATAAATGTTCAAAGAGACGTGATGTCTGAACTCGTAGAGCTTACTCAGACATACGTTCATCGCCTCGGAGTTTCTCTAAACAGTTATTCTATGAGTGGGACATTTCGGTTGTGGGGTTGTAAATAAGCTATTAATGTCATTACTTAAGTCATTTGTCTTTCCTCCTTGCCGCCTGTATCGCTTGTTATGCGTAATATTCATACAGCTATATTTCCACACTCATTTAAAATTGGACACAAGTTTATAAGCACATTTTTTGCTCAGAGTAGTCCATACTACTAGCCTTGCAGTACAATATGTACTGTCCCTTCTGAATTTTTTTAATTTTTTTTATTAGTTGGTTACTTAACGACGCTGTATCAACTACGAGATTGGTGATAGTGAGATGGTATTTGGCGAGATGAGGCCGAGGATTCGCCATAGATTACCTGACATTCACCTTACAGTTGGAGAAAACCTCGGAGAAACCCAACCAGATAACCAGCCCAAGCGGGGATCGAAGCTGCGCCCGAGCGCAACTTCAGACCGGCAGGCAAGCGCCTTAAGCGACTGAGCCACGCCGGTGGCTCCTTAGGAATCAATCCGGTATATATTAACATCACATATTCACAATATGAAATCATAATAATAGGTAGATGGTGAAACAGACTCGAAAATAACCTCTTAGAAACAACACACGAGTCACCAAATCTCCATACTGGTACCTTTCTGTCACGTTACTGAAGGAAATCTTCCAACATATGTTCACTTCTAGCTCTGAATATAGGAAAACTACTATTATTCTAGTCTATAGTTTCGAATAACTGAAAATCTGTATAGGTATTGTCCTTGTATCGATGTATCAGCTGCCCTCGCTTTCAATGTGTCAGGACCTGAAAGTAATGACATTGTGGTATCGTCATTTTAATGACAAAACAAACCCCAATTCGCGTTACACGTGTTGTCTACACAGTACATTAAAATCAGACTTGTTTGCATTCCCGCACAGCGTTTATTAAACCCGTGTCCGTCCGACAGTATTCATTCAAACTCCAGTACCAGTCAACAGCTATCGATACATACAGTAGTTCCTCTGCGGTGTCTGAATAGCAACTTGATTTGACACCAAATACATCGAGTTCGACTTCTTCTAATGAGTAGACAGTAGAGACCTGTGTCTTGTACAAATTGGATGTGCATTTCCTTTTTGTTCGTCCAGTGTTGTCTGAGAACAGTTCTCTTACGGCACACCGACAACGTAAAGATTTTTCCCCATTGCTTGGAAACATCTAAGGCTGATACATAACACTGGACAACAGTGAAAATCTTTCCAACTTGAAAATAGCTCATTGTTACTCATTCCATCATGGAAAAAACGAAAATGTTATTTAAAACTTTAACTTAGCTCTTGGTTCTCAAATATAGTCCAGTAAGTTATAGATACATTTTTACGAAATTTGACGTCTGGAGATTGTATTGGCACATCTGAGTACAGCAGTGATAAGTCAGGTGTAATTTTTACGAATACTAGGGAAATTTGGAGTCTAGAGATTATGTTGGCACAACTGAGTACAGAGTCAATGTTGCTAATGTTTTTTTTTTTTTTTTAATTGTCTTCGTATAGTTTGTTTGACGTTCTGGTGATCATCAATTAAGTTTTTTTTTTTTTTTTCAGTTTGTGTGCATAATTTAAGTTATAATCCAAGAATCCAATTCAGTTTTCTTGAATTTATTTTTGTAATTAGTTACAATCCAGAAATTCTATTCAGTTTTCTTCAGTTTTTCTTTTTAAAATAGGTTAGAATACAAGATGACACGCAAATGTAAAAACTGTTCTGACAATTTTTGTTGTGTATGTGGTGAGGTGACATTTTACAGCGAGGGACCTAAATCACATATTAACAGATTGCTCAGCCTTATAGGATTTGACGGCAACAACTTTTATCAATTTCACTATGCTGCCATCTAGCTACTGCATAAGAAGTCACGTTATAAGTCCCATTTGAATTGCAAGGAGCAACTCTACTTCCATCTAGCGGTTGTTCCCAATCGACGGTGGCGATCCTGGTGGCTGTTCTCTTCCATATGTTACCGTTTTTAACACTGGGATGGTCAATCTGTTATACATACTGTATGTGATCTGGGCTTCAGATCAAATAGCGTTAGAAACTTGAATAATCACTGTTTGGTCTCAGAGCGATAACATGCGAACCAAATGACGTACGAATTTTGTTATTGTACAGTCAGATTCAAATTTGCCAGCTCTATCGAATGACACAGCTTAACATTCAACCCCGAGTATAATATTGTGCGCGCAAGAAAGAAAGTAGACTAATACGCAAAGCAGCGGAACTTCGCGACGATTTATATAGGCAACACAGTCTCACCATCATTGGCTAGTCGACACAGACCGGCTTGAACTAGGTCGGCCCTATAAGTTGTTGTTTGTTGCTTAGTCAACTGTCCGAAGACAGATCTGAACCTTACAAGTGACACCAACATGACACCACTTATGAAACAACTAGGCCAGGAGATAATGGGGTAGGGTGGCAAGTTCCTTTCTCTTTCCACTGTATACATTGCCGATTAACTACATAATTATTACACTAATCAGACTTCAGACAATAATTGTTCTCCCTCTGACACATATCGTCAAGTGAAATGTACTGCCTGATAATAGTCCAGATGTATCTACATATCAGTCAGAACCTCAATCAGAGGTACTCTGTAAGTGCCTTTTAATTCTGAAAGCGCTTAAGCAGCTATGTGTTCTGTGGCGGCCATTCCATTGCTACGTAGGTATGTTTACATGTCATTCTAATATCAGAGTGACAATAAATTGTAGAATATAATAATTTATTGTGGTAATTATTGAATTCGTCAGTATGAAAGATGGGTCGTCTGTACGACGACGGGCTAAGGTATTAAGAGACAGACAGTAGCACTGAATTGTGACTCATCTTGGGTTGGTTATTTTACGACGCTACGGTTATCTAGCGTCTGAATGAGATGAAAACGATAATGTCAGCGAAATGAGTCCAGGGTCTAGCGCCGAAAGTTACCAGCATTTGCTCTTAGTGGGTCAGGGAAAACCCTGAAAAAAAACCTCAACCAGTTAACTTGTTCCATCCAGGATTTCGAACTCGGGCCGGCTCATTTCACGGTCAGACATGCTAACCACAGCTTATCTTGAGGACAAAGATTCAGCGGCAATATTCTTTAGCAAATGGCCCTACGGTGAACAGCTTCAGTTTCCGAGTGGTTACTTGTGCAACTCTAACTTAGGCCTATAGCTTATTCTTAATGCACCAACATCCGTCACTCTTCCACATCCTATAGCAGAAAACCTTCCTCACTAATATGAAGTAGGCCTAAAAATAATTAATAATAATAATAATAATAATAATAATAATAATAATACCCCACCACAATAAGAATAATAAACAAACATAATATAACAGGAAAAAGCTTACCTCACTGGCAATGGAATTCTTTAAATCGCACTCCCAGTAAAACAGTGTCTTAACTCGAAAATTGTTATTAGTAAAGATATGCTATTTCCCAGTAAAATGCTGCTGTAAAATATTTTAATAAATACAAAGCAAAATCTTTGCTAATCTACTATTTTATTATTAGAATTTAATAATAAATTATTGATCTATCTATCTATATCTATATCTCTATCTCTATCTATATCTCTATATATCTATCTATCTACCTACCTACCTACCCATCTATTTATTTATTTATTTATTTATTTATTTATTTATTTATTTAATCTGGCAGAGCTAAGGCCAGTAGGCCTTCTCTTCCACCCAGCCAGAATCTAATTCTAATTGAATACAATTGGTTACATAGTTATTACGTTAATATCTAGACCATAAATCAACATGAAAGTAAATAATGAAAGTTGGATAAGTAATGTTAGTGTGACAATAATAAACATTGGTAAGAAATAGTGATGATAATAATTATTATTATAATAACTTAATAATAATAACAATAATAAAATAATGATAATAATAATAATAATAATAATAATAATAATAATAATAATAATTTAGTACCTTCAACTGGTAAAACAGTGTAGGAAATAATTTACGAAAGTGATATGTGGTTTTCAACTTACGACAGTATTTTACTGAAGTGCGAAATGTATTTTCTATTAATTGGAGACAGTCACCTACATTATAGTTTTATATTTCTGGGCATGTAAGGCATTGTATTGCCGCTAAATGATGTTATTATTACGTAAGAAGTACACGAACTAAACATCTAGCACTCTCGCCAGTTCGGACAAAAAGCCATTGTTCGTCCCATTGAGATTCTTGCGATATATTGGAGGAACTGCGACTCTTCTCTTCCATTTCGATATCCACGGTTTATCACTTCATTACAACTGCAATATTATCATGACTTCCTTTCCGTATTTCAACCTTTCTAGCCTTTCACTTTATTTTCTTCCTCTCTTTTTTGTCTTCATGTTATCTCTCCCTTTCTTTCTTCTTTCTTCCCCTCCGCCACCAAAGTAGTTTTGCTCTCTTTCAACCGACCCCACACCAAAGCGTGTATATTACAACTCTTGTACGGCTGCATGTCGAAGTGCGGTTAATGTGCTGCTAAAGACACGAACCCCTAGCAATGCAGACGGAGATTACGTGTCACCCAATTTGTCGAGCTGGCCGCATGAAACTGGACCCGCTGCACTACTAATTATCGTCTACCGTTTCCATGGCAACTCATACACATGCACTGCATTTTTCGATGATCTTCAAATTTCACAATTTAACTGTTATATACAGGGCGATTCACGAGAATTTACCGTCACTTACGGAGCTTATTTCCGAAGACATCCTGAGCGAAAAATGTCATGTAAACATGTGTCCTAATCTCAATATTTTCAGAGTTCCACTAATTTGAAGTTGTTAATAAAATACGTTTGTGCGAGATCGTGCGTATTTGCTTGGTTTCCGCACAAAACCAATCCGCGGAAAGTCTAAAATTCCACATTCATTATTCCCAACCTAACAAACATAACAATTTCCCTCTTCTTACCGCTTAAGTGACATATTCATTTTACTGCTTTAGGCTTTTAACATATTATTTTTAGAGACATTCAATATAGTAATAATTATAAATTGGAAACTTACCACTGCAATTTCACCTAAATTGCACTGTTAATTATTGTTTTTAAATATTTGCAAAAATTAAGTAAACTCTACAACTCCACTAAAGTTACTGCATTCGTGATGCAAGTAACATTAAGGAAGCCGTGAAAAAATCAACAAGATTCCAGACTCATCATAGACTGGGTGAAAAAAAAGACAGACGTATATCACGGCCTGCTGGAGTATAGTAAACACAGAAAACATTTTAAAGCAACAATGTTGAAGATAGATATTTTTGTTTTGCAAATTTCCTGTCATTGAACAGAAACCAAGATGGAGATTTCATTGCAACTAATTAGAAATTCCTCTTTCAGGTATGTAATAAACGATCTTCGCACAAAATAATGTACGATACACGAGCGGTATGTTTTCTTTCAATTCTCGGAAATTAAAAAAGCTCAACTACGTTTCGCTTTTTAAAACTTTTCCTTGAACATGAAAACTTCAACATACCGCTCTTGTAACGCATATTACTCTTTTCTTTAGTTTTAAGGGTAAAAGAATATTACAAATAGAGATTGAAGTATTCGTATCATTTTTTAATTGGCTAGTGTTCTGAAGCTAAAAATGAAATTCATCCGGAGTTCCATTGTTGTTGTTGAGTCAACTGTCCGAAGACAGGTCAGAACCTTATAAGTGACACCAATAAGGAATCACTCATGAGGCAAATAAGCCAGACATAATGGAGTAGGTGGCCAGTTCTTTTCCCCCTCCATTGCATACATCGCTACTAGACATTAAATTCTTACGATCACCAATCTCTCTGCCTACTCTTCTTCGATTGCCGATATATTCCCAGAAACAGCAGCAAAAGGATAGCTACTCACAAATTCATGTCCTCATCATTATCGATTTCAATGTGAATATGCCGAAACAAGGTAATAAAGAATTACTCGACTTCACGAAACAGCAACACAACTGTAGTTTCATTCTCGAAACTAGGCGATGTTCGCAACATGATTCGCCAGCGCTCTAGCATGGGGGCTAGATGATATCGAATAGTATCATAATACATACCTATTCAGAAGAGGTGTAGAGTGGACTTTTAACATTGCTGGTAAAGTAGACTATACGAAAACTAGCAAAAGCTTTCGAAAGTTGTATAGCCTATACCTTCATCTTCACATAAATAAAATGGCGAGAAGAGCATCCTAATCGTTGGGGTTGTTACAAATCCACGTGACTGATTCCATTTGTAATGATGAACAAGTGAATATATGTCAATTGATAATATTGTTCACCTGAAAGAGAACTTCTAGAAGTTAGTTTTTGTATAGGTTTGTTTCACTAGCAATGGAAAAATTCTAAGCTCCACCCCTCCTGAATAAACTAGCATTATTTTCTTCTTCAATTGGAACGATATGCATGCCTAGTTTTGTTAAAATCGGTTTCTGAATGTGTAACTTTATTAGAGGGTTACCACACAACATATAAACTTATAAGAATGATCCTTCCGAGAGACCTGTTTCCTTCCTGAAGCCACCTTAGATAAAATGGAAATTTCCACAGAAATATATGGATTTAAGCCCTTGCTTTCCACTTCTTCAACCTCCTCTTCAACAAGGGAAAAGCACCCAATATTGACAGGCTATCCACTGAGGCCTACGAAACGTTCATCCCCTTCACAAGGGAGGTCCCAAACATGTGGATCTTCTCTCTCAGAAATAGGGGAGAAAAAAAAAAGCCATCGACTATGATGGAATTGGCCTTCTGACTAAAATCAAACACATAGGACATCCCCCGTCCACACCCTGGCCTAACACATTCTCACCCTCCCAAATCATTCAATTACCGGGCAAACACTACACAGCATGCAAAAAATGAACAAGCATTGTCGTGTAGATCAATACCGACTGTACAACATTAATGCTTTAAAAGCATGTTCAGGCCTTTTTTATACGCCTAGTAAATTGTTGCTTGCTGCTCATGAATTTTGCATGTAATTTACAATACCCGCTGTACAATATGCAACACAAAAAAATGCTAAACCATCGTTATATCTCTCATCGGCTTTAATATTTAAATCTGAAATCACCTGCAGCGATAATTATGTTCCAGTGAAAATGGAACAGAGATCCAAACACGTAATATCATGTTGCCAGAAATAAAACAAGCAGACATATCATTCTGCAAGATATTCGCTTCCCAGTGTTTTATATCGCCTGATAATAGATATCTGTGGTTGCCAAGATACGAATCCAAACTAATACAGGCATAAGAATATCGCTTTTAAGTTTTGTGTACTACTAATTTCAAGTGAAATCCACAGTAGTAGCATTCATTTGATATTTACGCGAGCTTTTTACTTTCTCGTTATGCAAAGTGTGAAGTGAAGTAGGCCTATTTTACCCTCCTAAGCCAAAAGAACGTATTTCAAAAACTGTAATGTTTCGGATAACGAGTAATTTGTTTAAATTATATACCGCATTCATTTTTGAATCACAATTTGATATTTTTATATTAGCCTACATGTTACTAACAATTACAACTCTGCAACTAATTACAGTCATTTTTTCGTAGGAATATTAAAACTATATTTGAAAAATGAGAGCGGCCAATTCGCTTATAAAATTTGGTGATGAAGTAGTGAGATACTACTTAAGCGTCAATACAGTAATATGTAATGTATGGATCAATACCAGCTAACGTTTGGCAAATGCACTTAACATTTAACAAACATATTTAAATAAAGCTTTCACTGTTACATCTCTTAATAAAACACGGATATGTGATGACAAAAACTAATTTACTCTTCAGTAAATAGTTTTATGATTGTACCAATGTTACATTTGTGAATCTTTTTTTAGTTGAGTATGAGAAACACTTCAAATATAATGTTCCCTGTTTCATCAATTAATAATCATTAAAACATAAAATTTCGTTTTAATGTCAACAATAATTGGGGTACGTATTAATAAACTTGTGGAACATTTCAGATTTTTAGTTTACCATAGTTTAAATTTAAATAAAGTGTTCACTGTTACATCAAGTAAAAAAGCACTAATGTACAGTAGTGGCAAAAAAAACCCGGACCGACCCTTATAGCTGATACAAAAGAATCCTGTGCTGTGTATTGTGTCAAACTGTGGTAATTTCAATATGGATAGTGAAGCTAGAGGTATGTATTGCTATTTAATTTAAAAATTCGCAGTTATCTTTGCCGAATAGAGGTAGAAATGTAATACTGATGCCAGATGAAAATAAAACACTCAAAGTTTTTTCGTTTGTAAGTTTGAGGCACTGAAGGAAACAAAAGACGGTAAGAATAGAACAAATGCAATAAATTTCATTGTTACAATTAATTATACAAGATGGATGTGTTTTGTGACTAGCAAAATTTGAATCTATGACTCTGAAATCAGCTACAAGGATCGGTCCTGTTTTTTTTTTTTTGCCACTCCTGTACACAAAAACACAAAACAACTTTCTAATATTAACAATTTATTGGGATGGGAACTAGTACACTTGTAGTGGTACATAAGTTTTTTTGTTTAGTTCAGTTTAGTTTTAAGAACATTTCAAATAAAATGTTCGCTAGCAGCCTCAAGTAATAAACCATTTACATTTTAATATTAACAATTATTATTGGTGCGATAAAAAAACGAAAATAAAATAAAATTGAGATACGCCTTTCAGGTTTAGGACGGTAGTATTGTGATCCTGCAAAATAATTTCGCTGAAATAGATGTTTCCAGCATCTCTCATGCACAGGTCGTTTTGGGCATACCATCTATCTTTATAAGCAATCGAACTTATTCTAAACTAATGCATCGATTTCCTTCACATAGGCGTATAGTAATTACGAGTCAATTTATTTTTATTTAATCGGTTATTTAACGACGCTGTATCAAATACAAGATTATCTAACGTCGGTGAAATTGGTGACAGATGATATTTGGCGAGATGAGTCCGAGGATTCGCCATGACATTATCTAACATTCGTCCAACAGTTGAGAGAAAATCTCGGAAAAAATAACCCCAAGTAGGATTCGAACTCAAACCCGAGCGCTGATTCCGGAGCAATAGACAAACGCGCTATCACTTAAGCTACGCCGGGAAAAAAAGTCAATTTATTCGAGGATGATGCACATGAAATATCATTCGTTTCAGTTAAAAATTACGAAATTACAAATACAAAATTATCATTTACTATAAATATGCGCTAACGGTATTTTTTTCTTACATAGTATGAAGAGATGATGAAACTGTGTGTACATTATATCTCCAGGCGCATGTTTTTCTTCTTCTTCTTCTTCTTCTTCTTCTTCTTCTTCTTCTTCTCCTTCCAATCCCTGATGCTGTTAGGCGTCGGGTTCACCTTCGTCCATCTCTTCCAAATCTCTCTATCTTTACACATTTTCTTTATTTCAACCATTGTCTTTCCACGTTGTTGTACTATTTTCTGTACAATATTTTCCCACTTAAATCTTGGTCTACCTCTTCCTATCCTTCCTTCCACTCGCATCTCCAGTACCTGTTTAACTTTCTTTTCCTTTGTCTTTCTATACACATGTCCAAACCACTTTAGCTGCTTTTCTTCTATATTCTCTATTATGGATTTCTTTAGTTTTACCTCTTCTCTTACTTTTTCGTTTCTTATTCGATCCTTCAGAGAAATTAATTGTGTGTAAAATTATTTCTACTTTTCGTTGTGAATTTTGTTGGGTTCGATTTAAAGTATAGCAGACCATAGAGTTCTAATAATCAGAGGATTAGCAGTTGACTGTATAAAACATGTGTTACGCTTGGGTGAAAAACTGAAGGCAAGACCTTAAAATGTAGGCCTATAAAATGAAATGTTCGGTCGTATTATGTGGCATTATTACAATCTGTTAACTGAATGTAGTTACTGGGATACCAGATTATTCTAGTACTCTTTCCAGAGCTCATTTTGTGCATGATTTATTATTATTACAACTGAACTTGTATTCAGTCGTATCTTGAAGTTGTTTGTAGTGTTCTCTGCCCTAATTAGTGTATCTGCAGCCTCCGTGATCGAGTCCTTGTGACGCATCGATCTCCCCTGGAGTACAGCAGCGACACGGAATTATGCAGCGGCCACATCGTCAATTAATCACACCTAAACAATGCTGTAGCGATCGCCGCAATTAGTATGGCTCCCACCGTAGATCGATAAAGGTGCCGAGTTCGTGTCTCTGATAGGCTGTTCGAAACCCTTGTGAGTCCGGAATGCCGCATGAAGGAAGTGTTATAGTGGTAGCATATTGGGTTGGAATGCGTTCCAGTTATCAGCTCCGTAATTTTTTTTGTCGTCTTTACGAAAATTTTAAGACAGCATCATTACCAACCACGAATTATACCTTTGTATGTCTGATTATGTTTGTCTATTGTCAAAACATGTAGAATAGAATACTTTGTCTCTTCAATTTTATCACTAGTTAAAGTTTTCGATGAAATTTCTTTTCTCGTCAAAAACTGTGTAACGCATTGTTCTCAGCTGTTTTTCAAATGAATCTCATGTAAACTGATTTCAATGTGCTCGTCTTCTTGATTTATAATTCGAACGGTCATATATCAGATTGGGAAAAGCGAATGTATAGCATATTCCACCCTTATTATGAATTTTTTATACTAAACTAAATTTTAGTGCTATTCTGTATTCATAGGGTTAATGTACTTTTTTTATTTTTATAAAAATCTTTTTTCCGTATATCACATAACCCAGTTAATTAAAATTCTACACTTTTTCCAAAAAATTCTGTTTACTGTACTGTTTTGTAGTCGGTAATTCATTTCACAGTTACGAGTAAAATTATGCTCTTTGTTACTGTAATAAACAATTTATTGCAAAACAACTTCCTCAATTTACAGGTTGCCAAAATGACAGCATATAACAATACAATATTAATGGTAATAAATGACTAATAGTTTAAAAATTAATGCATATAAAATTATATTTTAAAAACTGAGTTACAACAAAAGTAATAATAAGCTTAATAGCAATCAAACTAAAATTCAGTCTTCTCCTATAAACTGTTGTATAAATGATTTTTTAATATTTGCAAGGACTCTCTAATTACGATGATAATCACTTTCTTAATTTTAGTACCAGTAACAGGTAGTCCAAGACATTTTCATACTTCCACAGAATGGCGTAGTACATTGCCGCATACGCCCACCATCAATCCAGACACCTCTATCTCAGTTTATATTTATTCTTAAAATATGGTAATGTTAGTCCATAAAATATGTTTTTTTTCGGTGTTTACTTTCTCAGGCTGACATTAATGGTGTTCGAATAGAACAGTAGGACCGAGATATTACGTTTAGAACCACCTTTAAATGTTGTTATATCAATTCTACAGTAGCTACATTTAAAAGCGAGGCCATGAGCTTCTTCATAAACAGCAAAATCAGTTTTCTTAAGTTCTTCAACAGTAATACTGTACTTCTAAATTTACAATAACTGATACCTACTGAACTGCAAATTAATTTTTTTTCGGCAGGTATTAAACAGCTATAAGCGATGAACCATAAAAATGACACTTTCAATATTTGTAATGATAAAAGTGGCTGTTTTTACTTCTAACTTTATCCAACCACCAAGCCGCAGATTCCAGTCACGGTCAATGATTTTGGACCGTACCGAATGCTGCCTCAAAAAAGTCTTTATTTCTATAACTTCTGTAGTATGTCCAATCTAATGTCTTCTGTGGATTGTTCTCTAAAATGGCGAATAAAATCTGATTATATGCAGCAAAAAAAAAAGGAATGTTAATTTTTGTTGTACAAAAACAGTACAGAAAATTTTTATTCAACTGAAAATGTATACAATTTATATAAACATGTATAATAAACATGTCCAATGTGCTTTCCATTATGATCCAAGCAATACTCATAACGTTAGAGTAGATTTCGAAACATGTTTGCACGTTTGTTGCAAGTGGTGACAAAAAAAACTACGACTTTTTCCTCGCAATTTCACAATTGTTAACGGCGGGTTCTGTCTAAAAATTGATTCCTTCAACATATTCCATTCATAAGCATCGGGTGCTATAAGGTCAGGCGAATGCGATGAATACAGAAAATCTGTTACACGGGAAATTATGCGTTCATCTGGGTCAGGAGCCGCCCATTATTTCATTATTTGCCAGTAACAACCGACCTGTGCAGCCTTTTCTATAAGTGAGGACGCTTCCTGTACGGCGAAACTTATCAACAACTTGTAACAAAACCGCGTCACTCGGCGAAGCTTTGTGAAACTTATCACGAAACTCATCTGAAACTTGTTTCAAACTAGGATTATTTGCGCCTCCTAGCCCGTATGAACAGAAATAATACTCCACCATGAACAACTTTTCCTCAGTTGTGAGAACCATTTTAGAAAATATTCACTATATTATGTACCAACAATACAACAGTGAGTTCAGATAAACAAACTTCACCATGGATACGATATGTGCATGCACAGTATCAGTGCGAGAATTTCAGTAGCCTACTGTTTGTTTTGGCGCATACCGTATTTGTTACTGTAGGCCTATGACATGACTGCTATTTCCTGTAGCCTTACCACTCAAATTAACTTCTTGCGAACAAAGCAATTAACATACGAGAATCGTTCCGAAAATAATACATTCTATTCTTTTACCGAATACTAATGGAGCTACGGAAATGAAATTTACATAAGTCATAGTTCAGACCTTTATTTTATTTCTGTTTCTCTACAGACTCTCCTCCACGTTCTTCAGTGTTCTCTGTCTATTTACAAGTCCTTTGTATTCCTATCCTAACACAGTTTCCATATGTTTGGATGAATCACTTCCTAAAGACTTTGATGACACCATTATTATCTGAGAAGTACGTATCCTCCAAGTTAAATTCATTGCACAAAATAGACGAAAATTTGATAGAACGAAATAGGAAGTTTCCGGATGATATGAAATGGAGTCGGAATTGGTAAGAAGTTCCTACTGTAGTGTCTTTCAAGAGTATAAACACTCTTGCTATAATATCGATCAAGCGTGCATCATGAAGTTAGACATATTATGTCAATAATCATGAACGCATCAGGGAAATGGTTACACGATATCAAGACTACAAGAACGACAGCCGGCTGGAAACATATCTGAGAGGAATTTCATATAGATTAAAAATTAAAAATTAATTAACCTTGATGAAGATGTTCAGGAAGAAGAGAATGATAACTAACCATGTTTATAATAAAAACAGCATGTACATCAACAACACATATAAATTTAAATAAATTACATTTTCACCAAATGAAAAATGTTTAATGTCATATATCTTTTTTTGCCATAGCGGACGAATTGGTTCGAGTCCTCACGGGGAGAAAAACTTTTCTCGTAAAATTTCAGTCATTGTATGGGATCGGTGTCCATTCAGCATCGTGGTGAATTTATAGAACTAAGATAGGTATCGAAACCTAATCTCGATAACTGTAACTGCTGGGAGGAATCCTCGTGCAGACCACACGTTACCCCCGTACTGGTTGGATGATCGTCCACTTCTGCTGAGGCATATGGACGTGAGGCCAGCAGCCGACTGGTAGGCCTTGTTCCTTCATAGGCAGTCGCGTCACGAATTACATTACCTTCAAGGACTACAAATTTTCACACGTTTCTTGCCCGTTATTTAAGTATTTTTATTCAACAATAGACATTTCTATTCAACAGGGATTCCTAACTCCCTAAGCATAGGCTATGGGTGCTATTCATAGACATTTCGCTAGCCCGCGCTACGAGCGTGCTAAACTAGCCCCGGCTATCGACTGATTACTTGTACAGGATTCATATCATATCATATCATATCATATCATATGTATGTATGTATGTATTTATTTACACTGCAAGTGGGCAAGCACCCGGTGGCAGTGGTATATACAATATTAACAATACACAATAAAATGATAACCAATACACAATAAAATTTTACAACACATATACAATTTTACACACAATACAATAATAATACACAATACAATTTAACACAATAATAATAAAACATAAAATAAAATACCTAATTTTACAATACAACCTACATAATTATCTATAGGTCCTACATAAGTTTCAATAGTCTTTCACTTTACTCTCATCTCATTCCCTGTAGTGGCACTATGACGCATTTCACTGACACTTTAGCACACATTTCACTGACACTCTGTAACACATTTCACTGACACTATAGAATACATTTCATTGACGCTATAAATTATCACTGATCGGAACTGTTCACTGCACTGTAAAACCATAACTTCACTGACTCACCTCGCTTCACTGATACAACAGTTCAAATAAGTCAAATAATTACATCCTTATGCATACTTATAAACAGAACTACATTTAAACTAAACATTTCTAGTCTATTTCTAGTCTAAGGCCCTCTTACACGCTAGTTTTAAATAATTTACAATTCAAAACAAGGAAGTAAACTCGTCAGCCTAGATAAATACATGTCACCTTAAAAAAATTAAATGTTGAATGTCACCTTAATTTTAATTTTCACTTTATATACAACTTTTTAAATTATTCTTGAATCTCCTTAAGGAAGGACAGCCCTCAAAGACCGCTGCAGGTAGGTCATTCCAATCATTTATAGTTCTATTTAAAAATGAGAATTTACCTACATCCGTTTTCTGTTTCCTACATTTGATTTTAAAATCATGATCGTTCCTACCATAGTACGTTGGCTTTTCTAACCGAGCCGTTATGTCTACCCATGCTTTCTGACCTAGATGTGCTCTATACAATGATGTTATTCTAGTTTTCCTACGTCTGTTTTCCAAAGTTTCCCATTTAAGTTCTTTTATCGTATCGTTTCCATCTTCTCTTTTACCTTTAACAAATTTCGCTGCCCTATACTGGATTCTTTCTAAGGAATTTACCTGGTATATTCTATAGGGATCCCAACATGTAGTTCCGTATTCCATTAACGGTCGCACTAACGTTAGATATGCTATTTCCCTCGATTTGGGGCTAGCCTTTCTCAAGATTCTCATAATAAAGTGAAGTGCCCTCCATGCTTTAACATATCATATCATATCATATCATATCATATCATATCGCTAACACTGGTTTATGAATATGAAAAAGTTAGTTCGCTGATCATCCACCGGAAGCCCGCGCTAAGAATGTCTATGAATACGGCCCATAGTTACTAAACCCCAAGAACACTGTTGAAGACAACACCGATTAAACACAGTCACTAGCATAGCTCAGTCGGTAGTGCGTTTGCTTTTCCGACTTATCGCTCGGGAATGAGGCTGATGTACCTGGTTGGGTTTATTTCTGATGTTTTCTCCAACTGTAAGATGAATGTCAGCTAATCTCATGGGGAATCCTTGGACTCATTTCGCTAAATAGTCTACCCTCTCTCTATCATTAATGAAACTGATCATAAATAATAACATAACGCAGGCGCCAATCAACCGCTTAAAAAAAATTGTAGTTCCTTTCGTCAATACTTGGAATACATTCTTCTGTAAAGTTCCTGACAGGAATGATTGTTGGCGATGTAATAGCTATCATATTCTGTCTGATGTAACGATCGTAATGGCGACCCGGCAGCTACCAGACTGGACTAAATGGACGACAGACACGGTAGTCTCTCGTTGCTTTCCGTATGATGATGGTAATATCGGCGAAATGAACCCGAAGACTAAACGCCGAAAGTTACTCAGCATTTTTTCTCCTTTCTGAGGAGGATACGAAGGTTTTCCCGCAGTCTGAGCCTTCCTTATTATAGGATGATTGTTTAACTCCTTAGGACCGCATTCTTGTGAGTACGTTATTCAGTACTGGTGTCATCTTATCGATTCAGCTACAGCATCCAGATCTGACGCACACCCCCTGTTGATATTCTCCTCAGATCGACGGCATCTGTTCGAAAATCACGTACTACGTTCTATTGCATCCTATATTGAAGTGAAGATCGGAGCACCGTAGATATGGTGATTTACCATGATCCTATCTGTCCGAGGGAGTCACACAGCTCTGGAAGCTTCCTGGGATCTGTGCAGCTCCCCCAAACAGATAAAAATTGTACGTGAATCACCAAAATTTACCAGCAATTTTGCTTCATGTGAGAAAACCCTCAGAAATGCCCCAACCAGGTAACTTGGCCCAACCAGGATTTGAACCTGAACCCACTCATTTCATGGTTGAACATGCTAACCGTTACTCCACAGCGGTAGACTGTCTAACATTTACTCCGAGGTTTGAGGAAAACCTTGGCATAAAACCTCAACCAGATACTAACTTCTTCTAATCAGAATTCGAACCCGGGCCCGCGAATTTCGCAGTCAGACACGCTGACCACTACTGCAAGCGGTGTATTGGAATACACTACAAGACGTAAGTATCGAATTATCTAAATAAATTCTAAAACTGCGTTCCCGGTATAGATGTGTTGGGATATAGATACTGGTGCTTAAAAACTAGCGATTTTTGTTCAACATTTCAGGATTCTGGATCACAAATCGAACTGAAAAAGCTGACACACGCATTGGAAAGTGTTTGAAATGAGTGCGATTTTAATGGCTTTTAATTTCACAGTCGAGGGATCCCTCTCTGCATGGAAATCAAGTTAATTGTAACTGGATTATACGGCTGTTGACAAAAGAGTGGCGGGACAGCTGCATCAAAGGGGCAGTTGCTAATCAACAAACACACGCAGCGCCAATGTTGACCAGCAAACAGAAGACGACCGAGCAAGCGGGTCAAAACAAAAAAGCATCGCCCCGCAGGATCACGGGTTTCTCTGGCAACTATTCAACTGAAAATGAGAGAAAGAATTTCGAGATAAAGAAGGCGGAAGTCGGAAATGACAGCTGGAAACAAGAGAAATCAGTAGACATAAGAAATCCGAAAAAAAAAAAAATAGAAACGAAATGAAAATTAAAGTAAGCAGGCAATCCAGTAGTATATGCATACAGACTTCATAAATTTAATTTACTTTAATGCAGGCCTATAGTTTGCTATATTTTGAAAAAATAAATATGATTTTTTTAGTTTTCAAAACTTTTACTTTTACACTTTCCTTTTAATACTTTCGACACATCATTTTTTCTTACTGTAAATTCTTTATCACGTTTGTTATATCGTAAATACTTCCACATCTAGACCCAAGCATTGCGGATGCAGACCTAACAGTAAGGATTTTTTTACAAAAATTCAAAGTTGTGATGTCCACCTATAGGTGAATTTTGATGCAGGTGGCTCTGTAAGTTAACAAAAAGAAAATATTGTGTGGTAACTAAAAGTAAGAACAATGTAAAAGCTATCAAGCTAACCATCACCTTCGGAAGTAATGAATTTCATTTCAGATGCATCCACTATAAAAAATGGGCTTCAACTCAGCCAGATTTACAAAATTAAAGGCAGTTTTATTTTCTCATATATAGATATATAACTTCTGCCATGTTGACCACAAGATTATGAAGGCCCAATCCATGCGGAAATGTAATGATGGTCATCGTTCATCTTCATATTCATAGCAACTTGTATTTCTTCTTTTGTTGCTGCATACTTCTAGTACTTGTAATTTACCGTACTTGCTTTATTCCTTCATGTCCATAGCAACATTCATTACTATTACCATTCGAAAAAGCATTGGAAGCAAATAGCAACACAAATTGATTAAGCCTACACAAGTGGGGTTCACCATGAAAGCTAATTACAGTTCAAATGACAATATTCTGTCGTTTTTTACCGACAAATCTGGTTAATGACATCGGAGAAATTAAAACTCCATCATGACAATTTTTGCAAACCACATTCGAAACAATTTCATCTCACGTCTGAATCCAGCCTACCGATGATATTGATTCAAAACCAACAACATGGCATCAGGTACAGCGGGTTACCGCTTTATGGACTCTGATTCAGCCACAGCGTTCCGTTGTTGTAGACTGTACAAAAAAAACGGCTGAGGTTATAAGGTAATGCAAATCAAACTAATTTAATGAGGTGGTCGGGTTTGAAGAGAACATCTAAAAAACATTCCAAGTTCTCAACATTCTACACTTCAAGCAGCAACTATACAGCAAGGTTTGAAGAAAGGAGACATTGTAATACGTGTTCACTTTGGACTTACTTACAAATGGCTTTTAAGGAACCCGCAGGTTCACTGCCGCCCTCACATAAGCCCACCATTGGTCCCTATCCTGTGCGAGATTAACCCAGTCTCTATCATCATATCTCACCTCCCTCAAATCCATTTTCATATTATCTTCCCATCTACGTCTTGGCCTCCTCAAATGTATTTTTCCCTCCGGCCTCCCAACTAACACTGTAAGTATTTTTGGATTCGCCCATACGTGCCATATGCCCTGTTGATATCAAACGTCTGAATTTAATGTTCCTAATTATGTCAGATGAAGAATACAAAGTGTGCAGTTCTGCGTTGTATAACTTTCCCCATTCTCCTGTCACTTCATTCCTCTTAGTCCCAAATATTTTCCTAAGAACCTTATTATCAAACACCCTTATTCTCTGTTCCTCTCTCAAAGTTTCAAAAGCATACAGAACAACAACTTTGGACACATGAACTAAAAATTTGAGCGTAAACACTTATCTTTGATTTTATTCACGATTATTCACCTCTTACTCTTTCAATATAATGCGACACCACAATACTTAGCCATGTTCCTAGAATACAACACCACTGACGTCTATCAATCTTTGGACAAACCACGAGAAACCCTACCACGGCGTGCGATCGATCCTATACAGGACAAACACAAGGCAGTGCCCTGTTTTTCGAAACGGAAGTGATAAATCCATGTGGAATTATGGAGAGTGCTGGTGAAATGAAGAGGGAAAACGGGAGAACAACAAATACAACACCATCGCTGGGATTTCAACTAGAGTCTGCGATCGTCTAAGCCAGAGGTCTACTAACCGAATTACCAAGACGACAATCATATGTGATAGACATCGATATGTTATATGAACTCATTCTCATTCACATTTTTACGGTATACATACAACAAAATTTTACGTATTTTTTCTCTAAATCAGAACAATTAATTTAAACCATTAATCGTACAGAATACGAGTACTTTAAGTGATGCCTAAGTGAATTTGGTCATGTCTCTCCATTTCAGTATATACGAGTAGATTATAGGAATTTAATTTGAGGTTTTAAAATATCCTTCACTAGTATTACATGTATACAAAGTTTGGTAACAATCGATTTTCTTTTACAAAAAAAAACACAACTATCATATCGATAGGTCCTTTCCTTTTATGATACCAGTATATTAGTAACGGAGGCTTAAAATTATGAATTCAAAGTTGCATGCAAACATACACACGTTGTACCGCACACGTGAAGGAGATGCGCTCAAATTGAAATGAAAGAGACGATGATGACGTGGTCGGAGCGCACGGCCCAGTAGAACAATGGGTATGACGGCAGCGCCGCGTAGTGGAGATAGAATACATTCCTTAATCAGAAGCTAAACAAAAGAGAGAACACGCCCTCAGAGTCATTCATCAGCCTGGAAGATGAGCGACAGGTAAGACGCCACAGGTGAGGGAATTAAAAACGATCGGGTCGAGTGGTCTCAATGGCCATGAGACGAAGTAGCAGCCAGGCCGAGCGCACTATTCATTGCAGGAGATTTGTGTGTTTGGTTATTTATTTTCGTTCATCCATTCAACTATTTAATTTATCGAATTACCTGCACATTTATCCATTTTAATTAATTGTAATAATTATAAAATAAGTTAAATTATTTATTAGGCCTATTGTTATTTTTCTCCTCCTTTTTCGCTCGCTTATTCTTCTATTCAATTGTATCCACACTCAGTTATTAATTTTAAATTTAATCATTTACTTACGTTCATCAGATTTATTTGCTCTCTCCATCTCTATCGCTTTCTGTTTCTCCTTTCTGTCGCTTGTTCATGCATAAATTCATTCATGTAACTATTCATTTACAACTCAAAGAACATCTATTGTTTCATTTATTTTAAATGTATGTATTTACACATTTTTTACGGTACTATGTGCTTACTAGAGCTTCAAATGGGAATATGTCACGTTTTGTTTGTAACAGAAAGCAATGACGTCATGCGCATTCGCAGTAGTATTTCTGTCAGACTATGTAACAAGAGACAATGGCGTCATTTACTTAACAAAAAAATTATATGACGGGTCCAAATCATATTATAGTCGAGAACAAATGCAAGTACAGGACACGACCATATTATCCGAGGGACAAGGCTCAAGTGTTCAATAACTAAAGCAGCGGTTCTCAAACTTCCGTAATTCGCGTCTACTTTTTTTTTTTCACTTGGATAATTCTGCTACGCCCCCGCCCCCTAAATAATATAAGATAGAAAGATAGATGAGAATAACCCGATACGCGGGAATTTAAACTCGATTGGCGACACTGGCTATCGCTGCCGATGTAGTAGAGATGGGTAAAAAATAACACAACAGTTATTTTGGAACTGTTCCGGTCTCGGAACTGTTGCAAAAATGAACAGTAGGTCGGAACCTCCTGTTCCGAAATAACAGTGTTCCGACTCCGAGCTGCTCACTTGCCCAGCTGTTGCGGGCTCGCAGTACCGCGTTGCACAAGGTATGTTCCGACTCCGAGATAACAGTCGGAACGTCGGAGCTTGTTCCGATGAACCAACGACAGCTGCAGTTACACTGTACTTGAAACTCTCACGTGGTTGGAGGGGGGCGCATGGACATTGAAATCCTTGCGGTGGCGGGAACTTTAATATCAACATTTGTAAGACTGGCCAATCATCTGTAATGTTATAGTAAGTATTCAATAATCTGTAATATTGATTCCCGCTTTATGGTTCATTTCACCATTAGTTGACTAATTCTGTTTTATAAACATTCTACAAAGTCATAAAGTACGCATACTATTATTAATTCATTGATCAGCTGATTCTATACAAAGGTTAAAGTCGTAAATGGTAATGAGTGGTTTAGTTACAATGTCTGTATGTCGTTTGTTGAGTTTAAGTCTGACAAGCACAAGTTTTTATGCTATCTTCTCTGTTATCAAAGAACGACAAAAATGTTGTAGCATTATTTGTTGGAAACTACCCATATAAGTACTGATTTGGAGAGCGAGGTTTAATGCGAAGTTTAAATTACACTTTGGTAAAGATGCGATTCCAACATTTTACTAACCCACTGCGGGGTTTCCAGGTTTCAGTATTGCCAATATATATCTTTTTTATTTATGAAATTGTAATATTTATTATTATTATTATTATTATTATTATTATTATTATTATTATTATTATTATTATTATTATTATAACTATGCATTAAGAAAAGTAAAAATAAAAATTAATGATTTGTTCTTTTTATTATGTAATAGAGAGAACAGAAATTACATACCATATGTTTTAAATGTTATGTTATTTTTTTTTAGTTGGCTACCATGTCTTTATAACTTTATGTACGAAAACAAAGTGTTGTATTCTGTCCTTGTAGTCAACAGCTGTGTAATTACTAACATTAAGCTTTTGAGTTCTGTCCGCATGCACAGCAATTTTCCAAAATCGATTCGAATGTGCATTGCAGTGCCATCTATAGATAAGAATGTGTACTATGTCATGCCTATGAGTGCTCCAGTGTGAGCTGCATGGTGTTATTTGTCTATGGTGAAGAGGGAGGGTACTGTACCGTTCGTTTGAACGACTCAACGACTCCGACTCATCGCCACTGGTGACTGTTATTTCGGAACTGTTATTTGGAACATAGTATTTTTTCGGAACCGGAACCGTCGGAACTGTTCCGGGAAAAGAACAACTTCGCCCATCACTACGATGTAGTGCAGTAGCGCCGTATTACTACGTCATTTCCTGTTACCCGAATTCTCGCGGCAGATACCGATGAGTCTCGAACTTTCTGGATTGAAAATATGCGACTATAACAGAAGATTCTGTTGTGAGTTTTTCACTCGGAGTTCCAATGCTAGTTAGTGTACGTGTGTAGTAAATATGGATAGATTTTTAAATGGAGGCAAACGTAAGCGTGAGGACGAAGAAGCTTCTACTTCATCAAGAACGCCTAGTACCAGTGCTAATCCCATTATAAAATATAAAAAAACACGAAAATATGACCAAGCGTACTTAAACTTCGGTTTTGCAAGCACTGTAACAAGTGGTGAAGAAAAATCTCATTGTGTTATTTATTTCAAGATTTTGGCTACAGACAGCATGAAATCCAATAAATTGAAGAGGCATTTAGAAACCCTGCACAAATTTTTACAGAGAAACTTAGATCTGTACAGAAACAGAAGTCAAATATCCAGAATGCTCTCAGAGTAAAATTTTTTTTCATTTTCTATTTATTTTCATTTCGATGCCTCGCCTCCACACATTATTTTTTCTGTGCAGTACTCCTTTCTTTTCCTTTCCTCGTCATTCTGAATAATTCTTTCTCTGTTCCTTATTTTCATGCGCTCCTTTTCTTTCTTTACTTCATTTTTCATATTTTTATTTTAGAGTTTATTTATAACCACTTTAACTGGGATGTTATATCGCGATTTCTTTTATTACAAATGGCACAATAGATTTCCAGTTTGCTGTCATCCACCGGCTAGTTCGTACACATAAGTTGCCTCTCTCTGCTGGGTATAACTGAGCCCTGGTTATTTGTCGTGTCATACAAAACATTGTTTCGCTGTAACTTTTGTCGTAGACGCGGGAACCAATTCGTCATTTGCCTTTTAAATCACTAATTTCAAATTTATTTTATCCTCGAGACTACGAGATTTGAACCTGAAACCTCTCGAATGTCTTACGAGTAAGCCGCCTTGCTCAATTTCCTCATATTCTCCTTTCTTTTTCTATTTTTAATCTCATTCTTTCTGTCTCATTTTCGTCCTTATCTCCTCATTCATTTTTTTTTCTTTTTACCTTCTTTCTTCCTCTCTTTTTCTTTTTTTTTTCTGCCCAGTCCTATTTTTCTTTTTTATTCTTCCTCCTCCATATAATTTCATTTCGGTAACTGTTTCCTTTCTGTATATCCTTAATTCTTTGTGTTTTGCCTTATTTCTCTTTTATTACCTTGTACATTTGTATATTTTTCTTTCTATTTCCTGCCTTCCTCTCTTGTCATTTTTTTCTAACTACTTGGGCCTAATTCTCTTTCTTTCTTTTTCATTTTTCTCCTTCTTCCTCATTTCTATCTTCCTTTCTGTTTTTATATTCCTTTTAGTATTTTGTTCTCTTTGCTTATTCCTATTTCATTTGATTTTATTTCTTCATTGCTCACATCTTTCTCTTTTTCGTTCTTCTTTTCATTTCTTCAATTTATTTATTTTCCTTCTTTTTTTGCTTCCCTTTATTTTCCATTCCATATCTTTTTACTTTTTCTTTCTACATTATCTCCATCACTCTTTTTACTTATTTCTTTTCATCCTACTTCTTTTCCTTATATTCTTCTTCTCCGTCTGTATGATATTGGTCTATTTACAAATCCATTTTGTATATGCCGGTATTCCTTTCTGTTCCTCTACCTGTATTTTCTTCCTCTTTTCCCTTCCATTCTGCACTTTCAACAACATATGCCATATTCATGTAAATATACTCAATTAAACACTGCATTAACTGTTTTAAACTGGGCGCCACCCTCCGGATGATTTAATTAGAGTAGGGGTGTTATGTCAGGACACCAAACCAAACACTGTACTGTTTATTATTATAATCACATGTTAATTTCGTTTATAAATGTCAAAATTATAGGGGTTGCTGAAGTGTGAAGTCCAGTCCCTTGGGCACTTAATTTAAATAATGCAGGTGCATGCCTTCATCCGATGGCCGACGTTGTGGGGCTGGAACTGGCTCTGCACCATACAAGGAATGGACACTTCTCATCATTATCCACAATTTTAACGCCAGAACTTTATTCAGATCACAGAATGGTGATAATAATGCTACGGTACAATAAGAACGGAAGTGAAAATCCCAATTTGTGGAGGAAATCCGACTTGTTACCACCTTGTTCACTTCAGTATCATTATTGATCTATCAGAGACGAGAACTTGGTTACTTTGCGAGGTGTAGTCAGCAGACTGAGATTCAAATGTTGCCGGTGATGCTGATGATACGAAGCAGATGCCTTTCTGACTTTATAGGCGCCGGCGAGGAGTGAAGCGAGACCCTCCAGTCAGAAATAGACACACGATTGTGTGAACAGTAAATTTAGACGCGGGGGATCTTGAGTTTTAAATGCTTCCGGTTGTGTACGTGACGATGCAAGGAGAACCGAAGTCGGTACGCTGGAGTTCATAACTCAAGACACATGTCAGCAAACTGGGGTTCGCGGGCTCTGGATGAGAGGAAAGTTTCTTGAGAATCAACTCAAAAACACTTAATGCGTATCTTCATAATTTGATTGAGATCCTAATTTTCCTGTTATGCAACTCTACAAACAATCACTAATACTACCAATAATTTGTTGTTTGAGTAGAGTTATCGAAGATCAACTTCAAGTTTCAGCCCCTTCTCCAGAAACAACTCCAGAGAAGGTGATTTTCTTATACGGTCAGTTCCCAATAACACAATGTCCTGTACTTCCCAAATGTGTGCACAGGTTCTGTGCGAATATTTGTGGAATATGCAACTAAGAACTTCTCTTGCAAATCGTACAACGTGCATTTTTTTACGAATATTTTTTTCGGCTAGCTTCAATTGACAATTTTTAAGTATGTATGTATGTATGTATGTATGTATGTATGTATGTATGTATGTATGTATGTATGTATGTATGTATGTATGTATGTATGTATGTATGTATGTATGCATGCATGCATGCATGCAAGTCCTAACCACTTCACTTGCGTGATTCGAGTCCCGCATATTGCGGACAGATGGCAGAACTGCGACCCATTTTAAAGTTGCACACCACTTCGGCGGGCTACGCTATGCATGATATTATGTATTTTTATTTTAGTAGGTTATTTTATGACTCTTTATCAACATCTTAGGTTATTTAGCGTCTGAATGTGATAGAGGTGATAATGCCGGTGAAATGAGTCCAGGGTTCAGCACCGAAAGTTACCCAGCATTTGCTCATATTGGGTTGAGGGAAACCCTGGAAAAAATCTCAACCAGGCAACTTGCCCCTACTGGGAATCGAACCCGGGCCACCTGGTTTCGCGGCCAGCCGCGCTAACCGTTACTCCACAGGTGTGGACAATATTATGTATCTGTGGAGAGTTTTGTCGTGTACTAGGATGAAGTCCCGCTATTTCGGCTCATCCAACTCACACAAGAGTGAAAACCGAACGGGCCAAAGTGCCTAATCTTTGAAGACAGACAGATGGCTTTACTACAAAAAATAAGAAAATCTAATTACCGTCGCGCTCGCGCACATGAGTTTATAAAGAGCGTTCGCTTACATAATGTAGGTCGACCGGGCGGCGCGCGACCAGTACGAATGCCATGCAACACGCGGCAAACCGTCTCATGCACGCTCGGCAGTTCAATTCAGTCTCTCTGTAAGAGGGTTGTGTTTACGTGCTATGTGGAACGGTAACATAAGGGACATTTTCTTGCAAATTATCTTTTTACCTTTCCGCAATCACTCTTTTTCAGATAAGTTTCTACCATGAAAATCCTTTGCTCTAATGTGAATGTCTGTGGTGCCATGTGAGCAAGCTAATCTAAACACTCCACTAACAAAATCAGAAGAATAACAAGCAATCCAAATCAACACAACCACTCCTAAATCTGAACACTTCAGTAACACAATCAGAAGAATAACATGCAATCTAACGACAACGCAACCACTCCTACAGTGAGACTGAACTGAACTGCCGAGCTTGTGGGAGACGGTTTGGCGCGTGTTGCATGACTTCGTGACGATCGCGCACCGCAAACATCAGCCCCCGTGAAATCGATCAATCAAATCCTCCTTTCCTGCAGATATACAATACAATGAGGTGCAGGAGAGATCCAATAACTGCGTTATTTTAAGTATAAAAGTTCTGTAAAAAATAATTTCGGCATGACACACTACTACTCGTTCCAGAAACAATGCAGAAGGTGACTTGTATATAGAAATTTGCATATTGGAAGTGGTTAGTTCAAATATGTATATTCGATAAAATGATATGTCAAGTTAAATTTTCGATCATCTATAACACAGGGACATGTAGCGCTTTATGAATGAGGATAATGTCCATCGAAAAAATTATCTGTATGTATAAAAGTTGCCAGTGTCTCCATGCAACAGAACTCACCCGATTCCAAGTATATTGTCCTGAATACAACAGTCATCTGCTTACCTGTAACAAAAGACATAGTTTATATTAGAAATATTACTCCAGATTCGAAGTCCAGTTTAAGCTACTACGGTAATGAAGAGTCATCTGAACTGCTAGACTGTTTAAGAGCCCAACTCCTTGAAAAAAAACTTAGGCCTATCCAAATTCTGAAAGAGATAAATATGGCTTACGAGAAAATTAATGAAGCACTTAGTTGACGTTTATATCAATCAAAATACAGATTGATTCACGAGGAGTCCACATCTGTGGAGTAACGGTTAGCGCGTCTGGCCGCGAAACCAGGTGACCCGGGACCAATTCCCGGTCGAGGCAAGTTACCTGGTTGAGGTTTTATCCGGGGTTTTACCTCAACCCAATATAAGCAAATGCTAGGTAACTTTCGGTGCTGGAGCCCGGACTCATTTCACCGGCATTATCACTTTCATCTCATTCAGACGCTAAATAACTTAAGATGTTGATAAAGCGTGGTAAAATAACCTACTAAATAAAATTCACGAGGATTTACCGCCACTGAGCTTATCTCTGAAGACATTTTGAACAAAAAACGTCATATTAACATAGGTCCTATGTAACTCCTTTTATAAATCCAGCAGTTGAACTAAGGTGTTAAGTATTTTGCAGATGCACGTTGATGAACTGATGGATTAGACCAGAGGTAGGCATTTTTATACATTTAGCCATTCTACAGTGATCGTAGCAAACCCACCTAGCTCTTCACCTCGTATCTAGATTGTCTCAAACCCTCCTAGCTATTGCTCAGTGGTGGCTCGTATGTATATATATATATATATATATATATATATATATATATATATATATATAGGCTATAATATTTAATTCATTTATACCCTTAATGAAAACGGAACTTATTTATTTATTACAAACGGTAGGAATTAGGCTATTAAATACTCAAATGTATGCAAACAAAAAGTAATAATTTTTTTATCATGAGCTATTCACGCGATGCATATTTTCATAATGCCGCTGCACCTTTCTTATTTTAGCAAGGCACTAACACTTTTAGGCACAGCAAACATCCAATGTTCAACCTTTAATCATAAAAAAAGTATTGTTCTTCCCATTCCTAATGGAAATAATATTTCCTAGCCTTCTTTGATTCACTTACTTTCTTCGAAAGAGACATTCTTTCTCATTAAGCCGCCAGTGATAAGTACGTGACTAAGCACATTGAAGCACGTAAACAAACCCTGCCGGTACTGGTGAACTAGAGGGTAGGCTTGAGAAGTCGCGTTCTACAAGTTCTAAATGTAATACATTTGCCAACCGCTAGATTAGGCCATTAGACGGATACAAATGTCATAATTTACAGAATGTATACTTGTATAATCATTAATTTATCACGTTTTATCAATACCTGACTACAGATTACCACATTATAATTATCAGTCATCATCTCAACCTAACCATGCAGTCTCGGGAGCGGGTTAGAATTTTACTTGGGCTGATTACATGGCTGGGGTTTTTCTGACAATTTTATCAACTGTAAGGCGAATGTGAGATAATTTCACTATCACCAATTAACTCCACTGATGCTACATAGCTACGGAGTTGATACAGCAACGTTAAATAACAAATTAATTATCAATCAATATACAAATTTGTGTGCGATATAATACATCAATCAATAAATCTAACTATGAATAAATCGATAAATGAACCAATCAACCTACGTCATAGAACCTATGAACCAATTAAATATTAAATAGGCGTAAATCAACCTATAAACCTATATTTGAATCTACAAATTAAAGCAACTTACTAATCTATCTACAACTTTATCTACCAATCAACTAGCCTATGACTTCATACATGTATGTCCCTATGTAAGCTCCATATATCTTACCGTATCTATCTTTAAACCAAACTATGAATTTATCATTCTATGAAGCATTTACCAAACATACGAAACTACTAACCAACCAACAAAGTAAACAACATACGAATCGGACAATGAATGAAGCAACAAACGTAAGAACCAATCAACCGGTTAATTAACCATGGACTGATATACCTTTCAATCAATATGCAAATTAATTAATCCAACAATCGATCTCCCTCTATAAATCTGCCTGCTTGTCTACTCAGCTATCCGCCTGCCTCTACAGTATCTGTCTGTCTGTCTCCCTATCTATTTATCTACCTACTTACCTAACTATCTATCTATCTATCTATCTATCTATCTATCTATCTATCTATCTATCTACTTACCTACTTATCTATCTATCTATCTACTTACCTACTTATCTATCTATCTATCTATCTATCTACTTACCTACTTATCTATCTATCTATCTATCTATCTATCTATCTATCTATCTATCTATCTATCTATCTATCTATCTATCTATCTATCTATCTATCTATCTATCTATCTATCTATCTATCTATCTATCTATCTATCTATCTATCTATCTATCTATCTATCTATCTATCTATCTATCTATCTATCTATCTATCTATCTATCTATCTATCTATCTATCTATCTATCTATCTATCTATCTATCTATCTATCTATCTATCTATCTATCTATCTATCTATCTATCTATCTATCTATCTATCTATCTATCTATCTATCTATCTATCTATCTATCTATCTATCTATCTATCTATCTATCTATCTATCTATCTATCTATCTATCTATCTATCTATCTATCTATCTATCTATCTATCTATCTATCTATCTATCTATCTATCTATCTATCTATCTATCTATCTATCTATCTATCTATCTATCTATCTATCTATCTATCTATCTATCTATCTATCTATCTATCTATCTATCTATCTATCTATCTATCTATCTATCTATCCATCTATCCATCTACCTATTTACTTACCTAACTATTTATCTACTTATCTACCTATTTTTCTACCTACTTACCTACCTATGAATCTACCTACCTACCTATTTATTTATTTATTTATTTATTTATTTATTTATTTATTTATTTATTTATTTAAATGCTTACCTACCTATCTATTTGTCTATCTACGTACTTACTTGCCTACCCATTTATGTACAGTTACCCTGAAAAAGAATGAGACGATTCTTGGTCGTCGGAAGTTAAAGTTCTACAGCGCGGTTCACTCGATATCGACGTCACGATATATAACATGACAAATAGTACAAGAATTGTTACAAGGACCACAACAAGGACAAGGACCAGAATAAGGATCACGAATAGACAGCCATTTAAGGCCAGGATTTCACAACATAGCTCGAGTCACAAAATATCATTGCTTCACTGTACCGAATGGCAAATGCCTGCTAAGGGATCTACATTCTGGATTGCTTCTGTCACTGTCTTGTCTCGTTAGCTCATATAGTAGCGTGTCGGTTCCACTGTATGACCGAAACATCTCGTGTTCGATCCCGGGTAAAACTTTTTTTTATTGCGGTGTAATTAATTTGTTCAGAGTTCCTCGACTGTCTAATTTGTCGAAAAATATGGAATAATTTATACCCAATTTCTGGGTCTTACAAGTGGGCTGAACCTCGTCAAAAAATAAATAAATCTTACTTGGAAGTTAAAAGTATTCTTCCTCAAACAAAAATCATAAGAAACAAAAAGAGACATGTTAACTTAAAATCTTGTCCACATGCTATCAGCTTCTATTACAGCTCTAAGTCGATCCGGCATGGATGTCACGAGATTGTGGAATAAGTTCTGATCCCCGGCGAGATCTTCCCAGGTGTCAACAACTTGATCCCACAATTCGTCTCGATTTCGAGGGCGTCGGTGGGCATAGGTGGCTATCCCTCTCTTTTTCAATTCCGCCCATAAATTTTCGATGACATTCAAATCAGGTGACTTCGGAGGCCAATTAATGATTTCGATCTCGGGTCTCCTTTGAAACCATCTTTGAATGCTTGCAGCATAGTGCACGGGATGGTTATCTTGCTGGAACAGCAATGTTCCTTCGGGAAAACGTTCTCGGGCGGAGGGAAGGAATATATTTTCCAGAATGTGCTCGTAAGTTCCCACATTAAACCGGCCATCGATGCGTTCTATAACGCCAGGTCCATCGTAAGACATCCACCCCTAACACGATATGCTAAAGCGCCCCGATCTTTCACGTCGGTGCACATAGCGCTGATCATGTCGAAGACCATCCTCGCGATAGACACGGACAGGACCTTCATAATCACTCGAGATGGTTGTTTCGTCGGAGAAAATTACATTTCTCCAATCGAAATCTACTCGATTGGTAGCGAAGGCAAGATGGTCGACAGCTTGTGCTTCCCCCAATATTTCCATTTGCGCAGCCCTCCGGCTCCTAATACCGCGGTTCCTCAACCTGCTGATCACAGTCTGTGAAGAGCCGGGAAAGTTAGATGCTGCTCTTATTTCGTTAGCAGTCAGAAAGGGGTCCTGTCGAACTGTCTCGAATAAAAGAGCATCCTCTTCCAATGAAGATATCCGCGAACGCCCAGGAATAGGGCGATTTTCGACCTCCCCTAAATTTTGGTAACGATGAACCCACCTCGCGGCTGTACTTCCAGGAACACCGACCAAACGGCCAGCACATCTAGCCCCATATCCAGCCTCAACTAGAGCTATAACTCGCTGTCTCATGTCACGTCGGTTCGCCGTTACGATGAGAAATGAGGGATGACGATAATACTTTAGTGTAGATAATGACTATTTAACGTGATATAGAATTATTGAAATAAGAGGCATCTTGCATAGTAAGAGTTAATAAATCAACCCTAAATTAAATATCTAAATAACAGGATATAACAGGAAGTCCAATTGTTGCGAAACTAATCAAATTAAATCTAATTACATTAAGTAAACAAACCCCAAGTTATGACACCACATTGCTACAGCTGTTAATAAAATATTGTAATAATTACTTAACAAATGACTTAACCTAAGGACTCTAAACCTTTGTAAAAGTTTGTCCATTATTACATATATTTTTTAATTTCATTTTAATTGTTAGTTTTTAATATATATGCATTTACATTGTATATGTGTATAAATGCATTCATTAGATTAACGTTTATAATATTATAACTTGTAATTTTGTATTGTTTGCGATCATTAACACTTAATCTCAGGAGTTTGTAAAACTCTATTTCAACGTTACTTAGCTATTTCAACGTTATTTAGACCAAAAAAAATCGTTGTGTAGACTAAGGATCGAACTCGCACTCTTCTACACAACACGCAGAAGTCTTACCGTCTGAGCTATTGAAACGACATGAAAGCGTTCCTTTCTGTGCGGAGTGTCGGTCTAGTCATGAAGGTCCATTGTCGATTTAACTACACGATTTATGTATATATTTATCTTTTATTTACGTAATATTATCATATTTTTTGCAGTTTTTGAAGTGAATTTCGGAACGATGCTAGTAACAAACCAAATAGCCTGAATTTAAGTAACTCAATATTCGTTATCTTGTGTATCAGTGCTCTGGTCTCCGATCATGCGCAGTATCTTACATCTGAGACTTAGGAATATTCAATCGCCTCATCCTTTTCCAGGGAAACTGTACCTACATACCCATCTATTTATCTATCTACCTTCATATCTATTTATCTACCTACCTACTTAAGTATATATAATTATCTATACCTACGCACGTACCTAATATTTATTTACCTATCTGTCTACATAGCTACCTGAATGTCTATTTACCTGACTGGTTACCTACCTACATAATATCCATCCATCACCTATTACATCCTATCCATCTACTGTACCCGTCAGTTCGTCCGTCCATTCGTACTAAAAAATATAACCTAGGTACTCGGAGAAAACCTGCCTCGCCACCAAAAGAAGTTGGAGAATTTGTTAGGAATGGCAACACAATAATCTGGCATCAGATCTTTCCTGACCGGTCCAACTCAACAGATAAGCTATCGATAGACTATTGGTGACGTTATGGACACACGTATCGTCCATTTACCTCCAAGCACCAAGCGGGGAGGGGGGACTGAAATGAAACCGCTGAAAAATTAACCGCGTATTGTGTGCGTGGCAGAAAGCATTGTTCGACCATTCCCCACCCCAATAGCTTGTTGACTATGTGATATTTCATACAGAGGATTACTGCCGCTGAAAACTGGTTCTGAACCCTTGATATATGGCACAGAGAGCATGTCTACAATATCTAGCATCTGCAAACCGCAGGATTCCTTTTACCACATCGAGCGCAATCCATAGGGATTAAAAGACAAAATCACTGATTAAAACCATGAGGGAAGCCTTGTTACTGGTTAAAGTCCGTCGACAAAGACATTTTACACAACGATAAAAAAAAAAAGAAAGCGGCGAGCTATTTCATATAGGAATATAATAAAGGAGATAATATAACGTATTTATTCCAGAAAAAAAAAAAACATCTAATTGTATCAGCTCTATAAAGTTAAGTTTAAAAGGCAAAATAGAGTTTCTATGAAAATATTGACCTATAATAAGAGATAACAGATTGTGCCAAAGCTTTCAAATGAATAGATGAAGCTTTAAACGTAAATTATAAGTTTTAACGCAAAAAGAATAGCTTACACGCACCATTGGTAACATACTATTTGGGAGATTTATGAGTACAGATGAAGTTTTAAATATTAATTAACAATCAGTCGAAGTTGCTAAGAAAATGTAGAATAAGAGAAGGCAAATCTCTAGCTAAAAATTTCAACAGAAATATATTATATAGAATATTCATTATAATAGACAGTGTCCGGATAAAGGCATTGAAAATAAAAAATAAACAGGGGAAATATGATTTGAAGATACGGTTTAAGGACATCATTGCATGCATTTGTATACTTATGGTTTGAATTTTATTAAATACTATAGTATTTCCTCGCATGTACTAGGCAAAGTTTCTTCGTACCGATGGTATCTTACGTGTAGATCATGTCACAGCGGACTACGCAACAGTCTTCTTCAATATAACAAAGCTCTATTAAGAAATTGTACCAAAACTCTTAAAACACAAAAGCTAGCTTAGGTCTGAATATAGGTTTGAAAATCTCGTGTTTATTTACGTATTTGACTTGCAATATATACAGAATGTTTCAGTTTTCAACCGAAGAACTTTATCAGATTATAGAGGGGTTATAAACTAGTAATTTGGTTTAAGAAATCCATAATCTCCGACGAAAAATATCTGAGTTATCAGTCGTTAAAGTTGTTTATATTTGATACTTATAATCCCGTATTAGAATGAAAGAGGTGTGGAATGGTATGCGATGGTTTTGGATCTTATTAGGGATTGCATAAAGCCCAACTGATAAGATCTAATCAACTACGTTTTCAAAATTCAACCTTCACTGAATCTGTAAAATTTCCGGCAAATAATAAGACAGCACGCCACTGCAATGCTTGTTTCACCCTCATTCGTTTCCGTCATTATACCTATTTTAGAAGGAATTTATCGATAGAGGCTCTGGTGTAACGGACAACGCGTCAGATATCAGGTCAAAAGGCACTATGTTCGAGTCTGTGGTAGTTTTTTTTTATCCCATTACCTCTTATTTTATTAATGAGATATCTGAATTCTTTCTTTCCTGAACCACCGAAATACGTAATGTAGAAGCTTTTAATAGAAAAAGGAACATCTTCTGCGGACCTCTGGAGAAAGAAATAAGGAAGAGACTAGTGAAGTGCTTTATATAGAGTGTAGCATTGTATGGGGCAGAAACATGAACATTACGACGAGGCGAATAGAAGCATTTGAAATGTGGATAAGAAGAAGGATGGAACGTGTGAAGTGGACAGACAGAATAAGAAATGAAGCTGTGTCGGAAAGAGTGGATGAAGAAAGAATGATGTTGAAGCTGATCAGAAAGAGGAAATGGAATTGGTTGGATCATTGATTGAGAAGAAACTGACTACTGAAGGATGCACTGGAAGGAATGATGAACGGGAGAAGAGTTCGGGACATAAGAAGATATCAGATGATATATGGATCATATGCGGAGGCAAAGAGGAAGGCAGAAAACAGGAAAGACTGGAGAATGCTGAGTTTGCAATGGAAGACCTGCCCTTGCCCAGAACACCATGAATGAATGGAAAGTCTTTTATTTATTTATTTATTTATTTATTTATTTAGACTACTTAATAATTTACTTAGCCTACTTATTTGCTTGCTTACTTACTTATTTACTTATTAATTTACTTATAAAATAATGAGAAGACAGGTTACAACGTCGTATGGCTAATCGGATGTGTACTTTTGCTCCGTACACATCCTGGATTGAGTATAGGTACTGTATGTAGATATTAGACTAGTTCATTTTTTAAGGAACCCGAAAAAGTTTTGGCATATTTCCGTAATGGAGAGAGTTCTGTTAATTTTATATTTCAATTCGGACACAAATTTAAGACCCAAACTATTTATCTGGATAATTTTTACGTTGAAGATATTGCTATGTAAGTATTGTAATTGTGAATTTCTCTCACATATCTGTACAACCATGTCTTGTTGTGTCAAAATTCTTTACTTAGCTCTGCCAAGGTGATTAGTTGGCATATAATACTTGAGCACTGTATAGATAAAAATGTTAGAAATTCCCTTTTCGGCAACTCAAGTCAGAAATATGTATAATAAATAGGCCTACTTTTCGAGATAGAACTGTATTAGTTTTTATATCTTTCATCCAGATATAAATATACCATATAGGCATAAACATGGGTAAGACTTTAAATATCGATATTAACAGAATTTATTATTGGAAATGTAAGATAAAAATAAATATTTTGTATTTGTATGGCTTTGTTTACAGCATGTTTAATTTTATATTCCCATTTGTTTCCAGTCTTCAGACCCTGCAGCTAATAGGCGGACATTTATTGCTTGCACAAATTGGAAATGTAATCAATGATATTCAATTACAAGATAAAATCCCAGCATTGTAACGAACTCAAAATAATATATCTCTACAATTTGTATAATCTGATATTGACGATGCGGTACACGGTTTAAAAAGTCAATAAATTCCGCTTGGCCAAATTTTCATTATACAGTACAACTATTTATTCAGAACTTAACATTCAATTTCGCATCTTCCTTAATACAGTTTTCGAATTTCTTTTGTACTCTGAAGGTATCCTAGTAACAAGATTCTAGCTCATTTGTTTGGCACTGTATATTCTTGTGGGGTATAGGATTTCTTCGTGGAGAAGCGTAAATAATCAAATTTCTAAACAAGCCTAACGCAAAAGAAACTGCGGGAGATTGAATTACGCAAAAAGCGAGGAATAACGTCGATTTAGTAAAACGTAATTTTGTCTCATCTATGGCCGCACAACGACGGCAAGTGCCTGAATGATATGACGGAGAACGTGTTTATTCCCTCGCACAAGATCTTGTTTCGCGCCACTGGACCCCACAAAGGGATGCATCCAGGTGACAAACTCACAGGTATCACGTTATGATCAAGATCGAACATACATGGAAGAGAATGAGTCATGTCCTCTGCTTCTCATTTCCTTGCTGTTTATATTTCTTAATTCTTTCTTCATTAATATACATGTGTGTAACATACAAAAGAAACAAAAATTAGAGGAAAGAAATAAATAAATAATAAAGATAAACATAATGTTCTTTTTTATTTCTTTCTTCTTACGTTCTTATCTCTTATGTTTTGTCTATCTTTCTGTCCTTTCTTCAATTACACTATTCCTTCTTTTTTCGCCTCCTATTTTCTAATCATCCTCATTTTATTACTTTTCTTTCCTTTCATTCGTAATTTTTTCTCCTTTCCTGTATCCTCCTCTATCAATTTTATTTATATTATCCAGTTTTCTTCATTTTGCTCCTTGTTTCTGTTTTTTTTTTATTGCTTTACCAGTTCTTGAGTTGTTCATGTTTCTTCCTCCCTCTTCTGCTCACTATGTCTTTCTCTTCAGTGCCTCCCTGAGTCTTTAGTTTTTTTCCTTGTTAGAAGGGAGAGAGGGAACATCCCACGCGGAAGTCCTCCCCCGAAAAGGTCTGCCCCGGGTTCCGTTGCAGAAGCTATCCATCATCACAAGAATACAATCAACGGAGGCCGGTCGAAAGAACCAGTAGCTTCGGAGGTCCGCCTGTAGAGCTATCTGAAAACCAGAAGAAGTAACGGGATGATGAATGAAAGGATGATAGGGGAGGAAAGGAAGTGGCGAAGATGAGTGGGGTTCAAATCTCCTGATAAAGTTTCCTGATATTCATCCATAGGAGTGAGGGAAAAACCCCCCAAAAAAACCTCACCCAGGCAACTCGTCCCGACCGGAGATGGAACCCGGGCCCGCTGGGTTCGGAGTTAGACTCGCTAACCCCTCAGCCACAACGGTGGACTGATTCTTTCGTTAGCCTATTTATCTTTATTTTCCTTCTTTTTTCAATTTACCCTATCCCTTTCTTTTAATTTTTTCCTGGTTCTTCAGTTGTTTATATTTCTTATTTTTCTTATTTCTGATTTACTTTCTTTCTCTTTCTTTTCTTGGTTTACTGGTTTTCTTATTTACTTATTTGTGACTTTATTTTTTTATCTATTTAGTTCTTTACCTTTTTATGTTTCTTTCTTCTCCTTTCTTCTACAATTTTCTCTCTACCAACTTCTTTCTATTGCTCTGCAGGTTCCTTTGTTATTTATATTTCTTCCTTTATCTTTTCCTCTCCAATTTGCTCTCTTCCTTTTCCTTTTTATTGATTTCCTGATTCTTTAGTTACTTATATTCCTTCCTTTCTCTTTTTCTCTCCAATTTGCTCCATTTCCCTTTATTTCCAATGATTTTCTGATTCTTTAGTTGCTTATGTCCTTTCCTTTCTCTTCTTCTCTCCAATTTGTTCTCTTCCCCTTTCTTTCCATTGATTTCTTAATTTTTAGTTACTTACGTTCCTTCCTTTCTCTTCCTCTCTCCAATTTCCTCTCTTCCACTTTCTTTCTATTGCTCTGCAGGTTCCTTTGTTGTTAATGTTTCTTCCCTTCTCCTTTCCTCTTCAATTTGCTCTTGTCTACTTTCTTTTAATTGCTTTACTGATTCTTTAGTTGTTTATGTTTCTTCCTTTGTCTTCGTTTCGGCAATTTTCACTCTTCTCTTTCTTTTAATTGTTCTCCTACTTCTTTAGTTGTTTGTTCCTTCCTTTCTCTTCCTCTATCCAATATGTTCTCTTCCCTTTCTTTTCAGTGCTTTCATGGTTCTTTAGTTTATGTTCCATTTGTATTTTTCCCTTTCTTTATATCTATATGCCTATAACCTTTACTCTTTTGTTTTCCGTTCTCTTCCTTTGTTTTATTCTTTCTTGTCTTTCTCTTTCTCTTCATTCCTCTTGCATAGTTTTTCTTAATCTTACGCATCTTATATCTACCACCCTTTTTCCTTACTAAGCTTCTCCATTTCGTTCATGAAGATAAGCATTCTGACATCGTTATCTCCATGCCCCCCACACCCTGCTAATCTTCATCAATCTCTCAAGTCATCGCACTGCAGCTGTGTCACTGGTTGCAGCACGTCCCCTTTAAGCCTCTCGTCGTGCAGTAAGTGTCACTTGTGTGGTGTAAAGTGAAAATATGCACACATACGTAATAGTCAGCCATATTCAAGAAATTTCCAACTTGAGTGCAAGAGTGCCACATGGATCTCAGTTGGTAATTTACCTCCTTTTTTCTGAGTCGCGAATGACTGGTAGAAATGTCGTTGCGTAAAAATCTTTCAATTATTGTCATTGTATAAAATTAAAGATTTTTTGAATCCGTACCTCGCCTTATATTTCTGTCATTTCTTTAGAGACGTTTTAAAATAAAAAGATATAAGCTATTAAAAAATAAATATTCTTATCTGCATCCAGCTCAAATGCCTAAACTGAACCATTTATTCTGCTTTGGGAGATAAGGATAATTTCAAATCTAAAAAAACGATCAATTATGAGAGTTCATATAGGAGTACATTCCTGGACGTAGCCGCATCTGTGACATAAAGCTAATGCGCTGGTCTTTAATCCATACGGCCCGAGTTGAGTCCCAGTCCAAGTCGTAATGGAATTTGTGACGAATAAAGCAGACTTTGTAGTGTGTTTTCTCGGGGTACTTCCGTTTCTCTTTCATTCCATCAATACTCAAACTTCCCCTCATTTCATCTATCACGTACAATAGTTTGAAAAAACTAGTGCGAAGTCTTAGAAGTATTGAGTTGATGCGTAAGTTCGTAGCGTTTTTCGTTGCTATGGTAGCTGTGTCACTATAGTAATATTGAAAAAATGAAAGTACAGAAAAACGCTACGAGCTTATGCATCAATCCAATAGTATGAATCTCCGATGTTGGCATATGATTAAGGGTTTGAGTTCCAGGCCTTGGGGTTCATCAGATATATATTCGCCTGGGGATGGGACTTGGCTTATTTGGTCTTGGGCAGGATAGCCCACCAGTCAGCATCGGATTCTCGAATGTTATCCAGGCCAACTGTCCCGCGCTGTAGCGTTGTGGTTTAATGCATTATGCCTGGACTAAATGAGCGCTGGTTCGAGTACTCATGGGGAAAATTTTTCTCATGAAATGTTGGCCAGTGTATGGGACAGGTGTCCACCCAGCATTGTGATGAAAACTCATTTCGAAAACCAGCTATAACTATTGGGAGAAGATCATAGTGCTGACTACATATTATCCCAGCACTGATTGGATGATCGTTCACCTCTGCTGAGGCATGTTGACGTGAGGCCACTTGGTCTTTCATAACCTGTCGCGACACGAATTACCAAGGCCAACTGGCTGACTGCACAGGCCTATAGGAAGCGAGAGCACAATTCACTAATGTAGGCCTAAGTACTGGGATCATCCCGGATCCAGCTTTCGAAAAGCCAGCCAGACAGACATACCTACAATCATGAATTCAGAGGGTGGTCCGGGGGGGGGGAATTTACCCCAACCCTCGGATTCCAGGAGCCCTCTCCCCCGGAGATTTTAGATTTCCTAACTAAAAATATAATTTATACAATATTATATTTCAATGTGACAAGAATTTTCAATAACGAAAATAAATTCTGTTACGTAGAATTTCAAGTAGTTGTTTCCTTGAAGGTTGGTGGTCTTCCGGTCTATCTTAATTGGTTGAAATATAAACCGCCTGAATTTTGTCTTGATTGTTACAGTTAAGAAGTCAGTTGCTATTTTTATTGGCTTAGTTTTCAGTAGGCCTATTAGTTTTGTTTAGAAAATGTAATAATTTCGTTTACTAAAGTAGTTATAGCTTATATAGCAAATATAATTAATATTTCAATGTACGATAGTTAAACAAGAGACATCGCTTACTTTTCTTAAAAAGAAAAGACATTTGAGGAGTCAATGGAAATTGTATCCGTTGCATTAACGAAGAAAATTCCCAATTGCCTTTAAGAGGAGATTCCACTGAAAAGCTTGAAAATTTTTCAAAAAAAAATTGACTATTTCACTACTTTAGAATATATGTTTTCATACTCCAAATGGAATTAGTTAAATTCTGATTACAAATATGTTTAAATCTTTCTTTAATTAAGGCTGTAAGGGAGCGTGGTATTTAAAGAGCTTTCAAAATTGTTTTTTTTTTTTCATCAAAGAATTCTTTTTTACCAATTTTTGATTAAAAATATAGTAACTTTTTGTTGTAAAGTTTGCTCCCTGAAGTTACTAGATGAATGTATCGGAGGAGAATTTTAATAGTTATGTGTTAACATAAATATTCATTTTACTTTCAAATCCACTTTCCCGTAAGTTTGTTTTTCTTGATTCAACACCAATCAGTCTGGATGAAATTATATACTTGTATTTTCCACATAATTCCGGACTCTACATATATTAGGAAAGAATTAAAGTTTCTAATCAAAAAGCGGAAAGAATACTGCATTATTATAAATACTAGTCCAGTTCATTCTAGTGCCGAGGTCATGGAAAGCATGGGGCTCTACCTCCATGCCCCCCAAATGCCTTCATGGCATGTTACGGGGATACCTTTCCCTTTTACTAGTCCAGTTTATTGGTCATTCACTTTTCATGTTATCCTCTCATGTCTGTTTTGACCTTATAAAAGTTATTTTATCCTGAGGTCTTCCAGTTAAGGACAAGTAATAATTTAAAATTTCCCCTTCTGTGCTAAATAACCTTTCCATCAAACCAATTACACAACTTCCTGTATATCACGATGCAATATTATAAATGTACTCTCACACCCAATTTCCCGGCCTCGTTTATCTCGCGCGCTAATATCATGTGCTTGGCAACCGCCCATGAGCGTCTCTCAAGAAGCCGAGAAGGGTTGTATCACCCTCATCCCCTTCACACCACTCTCTGAAATATATGTACACATATCTTACAAGTAGCTAATGGGATAAAAATTACAGCCTAGGAGAAAGAACTGGAATCGTCGACAGGAAAATGGCTGTAAAGTGTAATGATAAGTGTCACTAATAGAAGACACTAGTCAGAGGACGCAGTAAAGGAAAAAACCTGCGGTGCACACACACATAAGCACGCGCATACATATATTCACATTCATAGTTATTATTAGTTTCCGAGAAAAAAACTTCTAAGGCGTCAACCATGTGTAATTCTGGGTCTTCTGGTAACTTCTACATATACACATATATAAAATGATTTTGACTAAAATTGATATTATATATACCGGGTGTTTCAGAAATGCTTTGACAAACCTTGGGGGTATGTTCCTCACAACAAAAGAAGAAAAAAAAGTTCATATAAAAACATGTCCGAAAATCCTTAAGTTTTACTGTTATTAATGAAAGAACATAATGAAACATGTTAGATATTGTCAGTTTGGTAGCGTTGCAACTTTAATCAATTCAGAAACTCATAACAATGAAAGTTTACGTTCAACGCGTTTCGAGATACAATCCAACAACTTAAGTTTGTAACCGATAATAATATTCATTTTGTTAGATAGTCGAATGATGTTATCGATACAAGTTTGCTGATGCACCCATTGTATCCTAGATGGCTATATGTTGCCAAGGAGGCTTATTTACTACAGGAGAACATTTTGAACATCTGTTATGAGTTTCTGAATTGATTAAAGTTGCAACACTTGCTACCAAGCTGACAATATCTAACAGAGGTTTCACTATGTTCTTTCATTAATAACTAAAAAAACGAAGGATTTTCAGACATATGTTTATATGAACTTTTTTTTCTTGTTTTGGTGTGAGGAACATGCCCCCAATGTTTGTCAAAGTATTTCTGAAACACCCTGTATATTACTTAAGCAGACGTCAACGTTCTAAGTTCCATTGCATACATCTTAAAAGTCGGAACCAGGAAAATTAAAAGTAATATACAAAAGTCAGAACGTTACAAAATTCGGCCGATAAACATAAAATTTCTAGAACACTGACAAAAAATAATGCAGTGGAAAATGTTGAAATAGACAGTGCTTTTGTCCACAATTTCCTCATTCAATTTTAATTGCATTGTTTTTCAAAACCTTGTATGTTTTAATTGTAATATACTATTATTATTGCTATGGTTACTACAATTTATATTATATAACTACTAAATTTGAGACATGGACAAGATAGTAATATATATGTTTTAATTGTACTATAGTTACACTAACAGATTTCGATGGTAACTTGAAATTGTATAAACACTACAATCCGATATATGGAAATGGAAAAAAAAATATTATTTTAATTGTGTTATACTGTTACAGTTTCTGTGGAATTTCTATTGTAATTATAATTTTAACTGTATTCTTAATATTGTAGTTCTAATCCCTGGTAGAGGAGAATAATGCTAAATGGTAACTACAAATTATATGACAAGTTTCAAAAGTGACTAGGCAGCCATTCCAGTCAAACTGGGAATTCCAATGAAAAAGTCTTTTTTCAGAAATATTTGTTTATTGTTAGAGTAAGACATAGGTAAGGCTCTAAATTTAAATATTCTAATATTTTAATTTCAAAAGGAAAATATTTTACAAGTTTTATAGACATGAATCCAAGTTCTTGGCTAGGTAATAGGTATGTTTGTTTCACTAAAGTTTTAATGTATGTTTTTCAAAGAGTTATTGTTGAAGAAATATTTTGAAAGCCTGCACTATTAATTCCAGAGCTCCAGGATCAAAGAACTTTTCACTCTGTACTAAGTTATATTCTTTCTTCCATTTATTTTAAGTAGTTTTGGTTAATAACAATTAGCAATCTTATAGTTCAAGTGAATATTTTGACTTAGAAATGTCACAGTTGTTTTGAAACAGGAAAAATGAAGGACATAACTCATCTGTAAAATGCGTGACAAAATGTGTGTAACATCCGTAACATGGAAGAAACCGCTATAAAATATTTATCAATTATGTTTCTGTAAACTAATTGGATGCCATGAGATTTACATAGCTTTCACATGGACACTATGCGAATAAATCTCTTTTTGCTTGAGGCAGAGACATGTGTTTTACACTTTTTGTTATTAAGTTGTGGAGTTCACAAATCTTGTAACTTCCGTGACGGAAATTTTCTTCATTTTCTGATATAATAATACATTTTATTCAAACAACTTTTTTCTGTAAAATGATACTGATCTTCTAAATTGATTCTAATAATAAAAGTTGACAAAAGTCATTTCATTTTCAAAATATAGAGTTTGAAAATAATAAAAATGTAACATCCGTGACAACTGGAATGGCTGTAGAGTAATAATACACGTTTTGATTGTATTATACTATTATAATTTCTATGAACTACCTACTGTGGATATGGCAAAATAATGTTTTAATCATCTTCTATTATTTTGGTTTCCATGGTAACTAAAAATTATATGATTATTAAGTTTCAGCCGCAAATTTTATTATACCATAATAGTTTCTAATGTGTCTATTATCGCTTCAATAAATTTGAGACATGGTTAGGATATTTTACTTCATGATATTAAGAGTGTATATGGTAACTGCATATTATACAGTTATTACAGTTTGAGAGTTCGATACATTACCACAGTTACCATAATAAATGCATATACAGTAGAACCTCTATTATCCGTGGTAATGAAGGGGGTGGGCTGAACGGTTAATCGAAAAAATCGTATAATCCGCACCATGAAACATTTTCGTAAATTTAGTGAATAATACACTTTGGTAAATTCCTCTATGCCCTTGTATTTAACACGCTAGGTAGTGGATCACAAATTCACTAATTTAAGTCTCATTGTCAACGACTTTCGAAGGGCAAGAAAACTCTTTGTAATGGCTGCCTGTGGAAAGTGAAGGTCTCGTATTGTGGATTTACACATTTCAAACACTCCAAACTCGTATTCGTTGCGAGATGAGCCACAGTTTCTCTGTCCCCAAACCACTCAATTATTTATACTTTTTCCCCCGAAACTTAGTACAACAAGATTTCTTTCGACACCCGTAGAAGACATTTTATATAGAAGTTATATAGTACCACAATTCGAACAGTATACTATACTGTGTAAGGGAAAAGGCTTGTAATAACACAGTACTTAATAAATTTCTGCAGAAAAAAAAGCGAGAGAAACACAGACGGATAATCCACCAATCGGTTAATAGGGTGACGGATAATCGGGGTTCTACTGTACGACTATGACATTTTCATAGGACGACTGATATAGGCCTGTTTATTAAATGGCACTATTAGATTTCCATTTATACGGTAACTGAATTCAAAGAAAACGTCTTGTAACTCAACAAGAAAATGCTGCAACAGAAGATACCATTTCTCATTTCAACTGTGGTATAGTCCACTCACAGTCTCCTTCTCCCTCGCAATTGATTTTACATTTCTTTAAATGGTGTTACGATGCGAGTTTCAGAAGTTAACGCAAATTTACTCATCGCCTCCAATACAGCGGACGTGACCTAGTCGACTGAAATATTAAGGAGGTCACGCTCCTGGTCCCAACTGCAGCCTGTAAGTAGACGCATTTCTTCCTTTGTCCCGATGTCCGACCCGACTTTATGCCAGACGCCTGTCATTTGTTTTCATGCTGCGCAAGTGTCTCCAGATTAAAGGAAGATTCAAACCGGTGCACGCTACTTGTCCAGACCAACAACGGGAGAATTGGGGTGAGGCTTTTTATCCTCCCCTTAGTAATACATCCCTCTTTGTGTAGTGAACTTCGTGAACGCCTTGTTTCCAAACACCCTCACAACATCTGTATCTTCCAAAGATGAGAAGGTCGTGTGTTACACAACCGCACAAAACAACGAATATGCCGGATGTATAAAAAATTCGATGACATAATATTTCTACATGATTTTAACATACTATTGATATTTTTAGTTGGTTATTTAACGGCGCTGTATCAACTACTGTATTAGTGTCCATGGGATTGATGATAGCGAGATGGCTTTTGGCGAGATGAGGCCGATTACATTCGCCTTACGGTTGGAGAAAACCTCGGGAAAAAAACTCAACCAGGTAATCAGCCCAAGCGAGAGTCGAACCCGCGCTCGAGCGCAACCCGGATCGGAAGACAAGCGTCTTAGCCGACTGAGCTATGCCGAAGGCTTATATTACCCATATTTCTTGAAAGCCTGAACTAGGTAAACCAAATCTATGTTAATAAAGGAATATATTTTATAGAGTCAAGTCTCTCTATAGCGATATTTATGGGAACAATGAAAAATATTGTTGTAAAGAGCTGTATTGTTCCAAAAATAAGAGTTTAAATTGGTAAGAGGATTTCTATTCAGCTTACTTGGTGTGTATATTATGGTACAAAGTGTTAAAATTACACTGAAGAACAAGAATTTTGATCCGACTTAAAACAATGTGTCCCTTATGGTCGGATGTGCGCTATATCCGAAAATGCATCTATTTTCTTCGTATCACGTAAGGATTTTAAGATACACAGTAGAACCTCTATTATCCGTGCTAATGAAGGGGATGGAGTGAACGGTTAATCGAAAAAAATCGGATAATCCGTACCATAAAATCTTGTCAAACTAAATGCATAATACAGTTTAGTAATTTCCTCTGTGATCTTTTCTTTTAACATGCTAGGTAGTGGATGAAAAATTCACTAATTTAAGTTCTCTACGTCGGGTTTTTAATGACCAAGGAAACTCCTTATGACGGCTGTTTGCAGGAAGATACGAATAGTAGAGATCTCATGTTGTAGATTTACATACTTTGTATTTTCTTTTTCATTAAATCGCATACAGTTGTAATTTCTATCTCGTATTCTGATGCGAGATGAACCGCAGTTTTTCTTTTCTCGAACCGATCAATTATTTGCACTCTTCTTCGTAGCATAACACGTTTTCTTTTGACACCTGTGGAAGACATTTTGCATTGACGTTAGGCAGTACGGCCACTTGAAGAGTAGATCATACTGTGTAAGGGTAAAGGTTTGTAAAAACACTCTGTAGAAAAAATTCACACTAACATAATGTACAGTACTTCATATTTTTTCTGCAGCAAAAAACTCCTTATGAGAGACCAGTTTGATGGATAAAATTCTGGAGGCGGAACAGGCCATCGGCCTAAACCTTGAAGTTATTGATGTTGATGATGATGATGATGATGATGATGATGATGATGATGATGATGATGATGATGATGATGATGATGATGATGATGATGATGATGAAAAAAAAGGAGCGAGACAGAAAGACAGTCGGATAATCCACCAATCGGTTAATAGGGTGACGGATAATCGGGGTTTTACTGTACTATTTCACTTTTCGATAACCGCTCCCCCAGGAAACATCTGGCGTGGTTGGGGGGTACAAACCAAAACAAAAGCTAATGTATTTTATGAGTTTATAACTTATTTGCGGTTTATTATGGTTGTTGGCATGTTATTTACCATTAGGAAAGTCCAAGAACACAAGAAGGGTTTGAAATTGAACGGGTTACATCAGCTGCTTGTTTTTGCGGATGACGTGAATATGTTAGGAGAAAATCCACAGACAAATGAGAAAAGCATGGGAATTTTACTTGAAGCAAGTAAGGAGATAGTAAATCCCGAAAAAACGAAGTATATGATTATGTTTCGTGACGAGAACACAGTATGAAATTGAAATATAAAAATTGGAAATTTCCTTAGAAGGGGTAGAAAAATTAAAATATCTTGGAGTAACATTACCATATTTTTCTGGCACATCCTATATATTTTACACTTGACTGAAAAAAATACTACACAACAGACAATTATTAAATGAAATGCAGCATGCATACCTTATTTTATCCTATGCCTAATTTCCTTCTCCATCATCACATGAATTCGTTACATTTCTTCAGAACGTTTCAGCTTTTTCCTGAACCTCAAACAGTGGTCCAAGGTCTCATTGTGAGCCGCTCTCCATTTAGGACAAACAAAATTTAGTCCCTTTGTGTTCGGCTTTGGCATCAGGTTGCCTAAGAAACAAACAGCAGGTAATCCCCTGGATAGATGCGAAAAAAAAACCGTAAGGGTGGATGACAATATATTGAAAGCAGCGAACAAGGTGGTGATTTAGAGATTAGTGATGATTCAGCTGTGATCACTGCAACTGTGCTAATCCCGGGTGAAATCTGACTTCTCTGCTTTCTTCTGAATCACGCCATAGTAGCACAACACCCCGGGGTGCACTACGGATGTTCAGGGGTTCATAAAATGTACGTTGTAGTCAGGGATGCATTATGGCAAGAAAGATCTATTTTACAGCAATAAACACAGAAAACACATTGTTGGAATAATAAGTACTATACAATAGTATATTACGATACAAGCTTGGGAAGTTCTTTTTACAAAATCGAGGAAAAGTTAAAAAACGAGCAATTTCCGAGATTTTGTAATGCACTTCACAAACGTGTATTGTACAGTATTTTTTGCACGATAGTATATTTTGAAAAAATATTTTTAAAAGTCTTATTAATATACAGTAACCTACGTACATTATACTATGAATAGCTGATTAATGTTAGCAGTCTGACCAACGTGCAAACTTCACTATCAACTTCAATGTGAAGGAGTAAAAATAATTCAGGTACTTGTAATATTTTGTGTTCAATAGAAATAATTTTAATTTCTTTTTGTTAAGTGAAGTTTGAATTATTTAAATAAAGTTCAGCACATTTTAAATGCAATTATTTGTTTAGTATAATGTATATTAATTAACACTGCCTTTTGCGTATGAATTTTACATGCATTGTAGCACATATAGAAGGCAGTGGTTTTCACTACATCACTAGAACAGTTATTTGTAATATTTCAATATACTTCTCTAGGGTGGCAACTCTAAATTCAGTAAAACCAACTTTCAATCGTGGCGGCCGTTTGCTGTAACGACGAGAAAACGCACTATCGTGCAAAAACTGTTTTTTTTTTTTTAACTCTTCGATAGCATACAAATACGAATTTCACCCTAAAGGACACTTCCTTACTTCCTTTTTTCACGGGCATCTCATCCTGATCATAGATTGGCTTTCTTTTTTACAGTTTCAGGCAATTTTAATCCACTAGACAGTTATGCGAGATCAGATCAACACGATAAAATGAAATCGTTTACTTATGATTCAGTCCAGAATTCTTATGTTCGAACATACCTCGTTCATGTACTTTAATCTCAAAATTTCAAACTTATCTCACGTTTAAAATTGCAGTGGGAAAAACATGACAATTTTATACAAAAAAAAATCTGAATTGGATATTAGAATATAAAATTCTTATTTATCTTAATCTTCCAATTACAATATTTCTTTTGAAGGGAGATTCGTGATTTTTTTTTTTTTTTTTGCATTGTCACTGTAATTCAAGAACTATTCAGTACTAGTATTTTACAGGTAGCCTATATTGTGCCACACCTGAAGTGTCTCCAGTGGATTTTATGCTGTTATAAACATCAAAATGTTCGACATAAAATACGTCTTTCCCTGCACCGATATGGGCATCCTCTCCGGCATCCCGTGGTGAAACAAAAAAGAAAAATGTCAAATGCTTACTGTAACAAGACTACGAACCACAGCTGAATGCTAATATTGTTAGTAGCTAGGCCACAAAACCAATGTGGGTGTAATAATGTGACCATGACCAATGACGCTACCTCATCTATTATAGCTACGGGTATGAGGGCGCCGAATTTACGTATAAAATTGGAAGTGTCGCGTGGCCTCTCTCGATAATATCTCGGCATCGACAGCAGCTACATATATGTGCGGTCACTCGTTATATTTGTAATACACGAATTCTGCAATATTAAAGTGATAATAAATACGTACGATACACTTTGAGTGAACCACAGTGAAAAATTTGTTTTGAGCTAGGACTAATTTCGGAATGCCGCTTCATATAAAGAAAAAATATATTGCATGCCCTTCATTATTTATTTTCATACATAAACCCATACCCTCCATTTACAAACAAACATAAAACATGCCGGTGTATCCCTGATAGAGCGCAGAACTTTTATTTCGCTACGAAAGCAAGGAATTATTTTGTAGAAGATATGGTAAGCGAGTGCTCTAGATAAAAGTAACTGTATGTTGCAAAATTCCTCGTTTTATGTATGAAACCCATAAAATCGTTTTATCAACTACGAGTTTATCTGTCGTCGGTGGACTTAAGAGCAATGGGATGGTATTAGACGGGATGAGTCTGAGGATTCGAAATGAAATTAACCGATATTTGCTTTACAATTGGGGATATCTAAGGAAGAAAACACAAGGTTATGAACCAAGGTGGAATCCTGAATCCAGTTCGTTATCACATGATCTACGATATCATTTGATTTACATTAACACCTGATCTAAGCTATCGCCTAATCTACACTACAACCTGATCTATGCTATCGCCTAATCTACACTACCGCCTGACCTACACTGTTATTCAATAATTTACGCCAATCTCCATAATTTGAAACCCATAGAATCCCGAAAGTGTTACCTTGAAGAAATCTAATTAAAAAATATCCTTTATTAACGAGTGACTTATTTAGAACACCAATCATAAAATCACGTCTGATACTTCAAAAATAAATTCGAATATGCTGAGATTTTCATCCGCTCTTAACTGTGACTGCGTTTGGTTACTTTGAGTACAAGTTAGGTGCACATGGAACATACTAGCTTCGCTCTGCGAGTCAGATCTGTTCAATGCTGTAATAAGTCCGTCTTCCCGCTCCGTTTCCTGTGTTTACATCTGCTTAATCGTGTGTATGTTTGTGTTTGTGTGCGTGCGTGAGAGAGAGAGAGCGAGAGAGAGAGAGAAGTAGTCACGTGCAAAATATACTGTCCGGTGTATTAAATATTAAATAACAAACTAAATACCGGTATTTATTTAAAGCCACCTTATGGGCAACACAAGATTATTCTCAGAATAAGTAGGCTAAAACGCATCTAGATTCTAGATATTTTGTGCGAGATCGTGCGTATTTGCTTGGTTTCTGCACAAAACCAATCCGCGGAAAGTCTAAAATTCCACATTCAGTATTCCCAACCTAACACACATAACAATTTCCCTCTTCTTACCGCTTAAGTGACATATTGATTTTACTGCTTTAGACTTTTAACATATTATTTTTAGAGACGTTCAATATAGTAATAATTATAAATTGGAAACTTACCACTGCAATTTCACCTAAATTGCACTGTTAATTATTGTTTTTAAATATTTGCAAAAATTAAGTAAACTCTACAACTCCACTAAAGTTACTGCATTCGTGATGCAAGTAACATTAAGGAAGCCGTGAAAAAAATCAACAAGATTCCAGACTCATCATAGACTGGGGAAAAAAAGACAGACGTATATCACGGCCTGCTGGAGTATAGTAAACACAGAAAACATTTTAAAGCAACAATGTTGAAGATAGATATTTTTGTTTTGCAAATTTGCCGTCATTGAACAGAAACCAAGATGGAGATTTCATTGCAGCTAATTAGAAATTCCTCTTTCAGGTATGTAATAAACGATATTCGCACAAAATAATGTACGATACACGAGCGGTATGTTTTCTTTCAATTCTCGGAAATTAAAAAAGCTCAACTATGTTTCACTTTTTCAAACTTTTCCTCGAACATGAAAACTTCAACATACCCTCTTATAACGCATATTACTATTCTGTTTCATAATATATTTTTCATCAAAAAATTAAAAACCAGTGATTTTTTCCTCCTATTTACAGACTATTGAATATTTAAATTCCATTTTTAAAAGAAATAGATATATTTTTATCAAATCGAAAATGAGTTTAGAATTAAATAATATGACAAGTTATTGAAAAGGTTGACATTTGAATATTCACAATTGAAATGGAGAGGGGAAGGAACTGATCACGCTACCCCATTACCTCCTGGCCTAGTTGTCTCACAAATGATGCCTGTTGGTATGACTTGTGAGGATCAGACCTGTCTTCGGACAGTTGAATGAGCAACAAACAACCAATTTCTGTACAAAATTTATGTGAACTGGCATACAGAGCTGGTAAAGAAGTAAATAATATGACAAGTTATTGAAAAGGTAACATTCGAATATTCACAATTGAAATGGAGAGGGGAAGGAACTGATCACGCTACCCCATTATCTCCTGGCCTGGTTGCCTCACAAATGATGCCTTGTTGGTATGACTTGTGAGGTTCAGACCTGTCTTCGGACAGTTGAATGAGCAACAAACAACTAATTACAGTATAAAATTTATGTGAACTGGCATACAGAGGTGGTAAAGAATCCGGCATTCGAGAAAATAAGAAGTAAAGGTAAGATTATAGGCTACATCATATTAAGTTACGTGTACAAAATCAAAGAACTATAGTTCCTATATCTCACAGTATATGAAAGTTTCTAACGTTTCCATAAGAAGAATATCACCTAAGCTGTAATTCATCCAGTGTACACTGTGTAGTAACAATGGTTATATAATAATAATAATAATAATAATAATAATAATAATAATAATAATAATAATAATAATAATAATAATAATATTATTATTATTATTATTATTATTATTATTATTATTAATGCTAATTAATCTTATACCCGCGTATGTAACAGAAGGATGCTAGAGTTTTAAAACACTCTGTAGCTTCAAAGTGCTATGAACTACACCTAAACATATTGTAACAAACAAAAAGGATGCAGGGGTCGGAAAGTGAGGTTTGATTATAGGGGCAATTCAAAGAAATAAAACGAGCGAATCGAGAATTAATGTCCCAAAGTTTCACGTCTTGAAAATTGATAAAAACTGAAGGAGGGAAGTTGGTAAAGTTTGCAGCACATCTAAGGAAGGTTTTATATGTAAACTTGGTCCCGATAAATCTGAGATACTGGTTCCCCAACTTTCCAATTACGAAGGAAATTCAGCCATGTTGCCTGTGATCCCATCGCAAGATGGCGAAGAATCCAGAACACTACTCGCATTCATGAAAACATTCGTTCACTTACACCAGGCCTTGTGTTCGTTCCCATTTTCAAGAGGCGATATTGACAGCATTATAATTGATTTTACCACACAGCGAATTTTATTTTCGGTCACTACACAGCAATAAGATGTCGCGTCTCTTAGCGTCGCGTCGTATGGAAGAAGCGTAACAATGAGTTCAAATGACCTCCCTGCAATTGACGCCTACACCTAACGTTCAGTAGCGGGACCGAAAATCCGCTGTCTGCTCACGACATCTTGCCTTACTACACTTTCAAAGTATGTCAGTCTACATTTTGAATTCCAGTGGCCGAGCATACAGTATCCACATCATTTGGCAGACAACTTGAACTAAATGAATAGAGAATACAATTTTATATATGTGAAATACCATAATTTGGAAACAAGCCTAGTTATTAGAGATGAACAGAACTAACTGCCGCTCTCGCTCGCTGTGTTCGTTGCATTTGTCTTTCGAGTTATAAGAAGACTTGTAATGTTGGGGACCGATAGGGTGTGCTACGGTGGTTTTAAATTTACTATCCGTTCACCAACCACTACTGCAGCATGCGTAAACAGTGTGACTGCTGAATAATAATAATGCCACTGGCTACTTGATTGTTTATGCATATAATAACAGTTGCCAAAGTGGATAAAAATTCAGTCAGGTATAAACAACTGTGGCGATTCAAGGCTGCTTGACTTCGGGACTCATCAATATCGAGTCTCGGAACACCCACAACCAGTCTTTACGTCAACAACGCGACGTATACAACATTGTCGTGAGGGTTTTCGGCTTTGCGCCTTTGCGGGCGTTGTTAGTCTCGCTTTCTCGATCGTTGTTCATCTCTACTAGTTATGTTACAACGCCATGGACAGCCCTGTCGGCTGCACAAGCGGTGCACATTCATCTGACGCATTGTCAATGGAGCGCTGTGCGAAGGGACCCGCTCCCTCAAGGGACCGCTGAAGGGCAATCACACAAAAAACAGGCCCGCTCCATACTGAATTGACTTATTTATCCACCTTCAGTTCCTGTTCCTATTCCTAGTTTTTCCTCGGTTACCATTTCCTCGAATTTCCTTTCTTTTTAATTTTTTTTTATTATGTGAAGCACAGCCAAAGTATTGTGACGCTGCAAAAAATATACTTGGAGAACTTCACGTAAGAACATAGCTCATACCAAAACTGATCTTTAACATGTCTGTTCGTCTTACCTCCTACAGTATAGGCTACTCCTCTAGACCAGACGTTTCCAATCTATATTGTGTCATACTACATTACCCAGTAACGTGTAATCCGCGACCCACGACGAAAATGACAATGGCTAGCGATATTTACTATAATGTTCTCTACTAGGATACAAGCAATAGCGTTCGTAGCTGTAAATCTAACTCAAGTTAAATTCTGGGCAAAGAAATAAAGATTTATCTTTCATTACAACTGGATGTTGTTTCTCGTTTCTTTTCTTTTCTATGTTTTTAGTATAATAATAATAATAATAATAATAATAATAATAATAATAATAATAATAATAATAATAATAATAATAATATTTAGTGGGTTATTTAACGACGCTATATAAAAAGACTAGATTATTTAGCGTCGATGAGTTTTGTGATAGCGAGAGGTATTTGGCGACATGAGGCCGAGGGTTCGCCATAGATTGCCAGTCATTTGCCTTACGGTTTGGTAAACCACGAAAAAACCCAACCAGGTAATCAGCCCAAGCGGGGGTCGAACCCACGCCCGAGCACAACTCCGGATCGGCAGGCAAACGCCTCAGCCGAGTGAGCTACGCCAGTGGATAATAATAATAATGATAATAACGATAATAATATTTTAATATTTATTATTATTATTATTATTATTATTATTATTATTATTATTATTTACCGACGTAGCGTAGATAATTATTGTTACTATTATTATTATTATTATTATTATTATTATTATTATTATTATTATTATTATTAAGGCCTTCTCTTCCGCTCAGTCAGACTCTAATTGAATACAATAGGCTTACATATTGCAGTAATAATCAAAATAATAAATAATCTGTTACCGGTATCTAAAAACGCTCGTATAAACTGCGCAGCTATTATCTAGCGTTATAAGTGAACTAATTTCAATGCCCCACTTCACATACGTCAATCAATAAATATTCACAAGTGAAAAACACTGAACCACATCTTAAACCTACAACTTTCTAAAACTTAGCCTTCAACATTACTAGGAATAAGCCCTCCGATTTCTGGCTGTTTACATAATATTTCAGAAAGAAAGAGCTTCTCGTCGTTGATCTTCTAATACTGAGCGATAATTTTTGCAACTCTATTTATCACAATCAATTCATCCCCTAGCCATTCTTTTGTTAAGTCAGTGTCGCCAACCGTTTCACCGTAAATCGATTAGCACTAATCCATTAATGTAACGATGAAGTACTAAATAAAGTGCGAAATCCTACTTCAACATCTACATCTACATCATCTAATTCAATATTCATTGTATCTAAAGAAAGTGACACTTCTTCATCCAGATTTGATAACTGTGTTTTTAACAATTGTTTATTTAATAAAATTAATGTATTAAACAAGTTATTTGTAATTATATTATAAAATGTTTAAATTAAATTATTATTTCAGCATATAATGGAAATATATTCTTGTTATAATAACAAGAGAAAAGCGCAGTAGGCCTCTATGTAGGTTAATTAACATTATTAAAAATTTATTTCGCTTTCCTCAATTGGCATTACTGAATGACATTCAATTTCTTTATGGCAGTAATCGACATTCATCTATTTCAACTTCACAATGTCTGAATAGGTAAGTATTCATAAGTATATAATTATTAACATTTTGTGAGCAAATTTTAGGGATATATTACTTACATGTTTATTTTATTCACGAAACAGTCGTAAATGTCACTCGAGATCTGACCTTTCCCAGATAAATCTCAGACCTCTTGTGACATTGCTATAGATAACCTACTCGAAATATTGAGAACATGTCTTACGGATTTTTCTCAATGTTGTGTAGAGTTTGGAAGACAAGCGATTTATGATTGAAAAATGGTATGGCTATCATACACTACCACTTTCCATTTACTATATCAGTGAATGGACAGTAGTACTATGCCATTTACAGTTTTATCACAGGGAGAAGTTTCTACCTATTAACCGCATTGATACAGTGGCTACTAGACATAAGGAATTCGAGTTGAGTCCTGGCTGAGAGTGGTGAATTCTTGTGAAAAACAAAATTTTGATTTTCAACAGATGAGAAAAAAATCAATAGGTTTCAAGCAGTAGACTTTTGTCATGTGAAATATTCCTTTTATTCATTCATTCATTCATTCATTCATTCATTCATTCATTCATTCATTCATTCATTCATTTATTTATTTACTTATTTTGCTAATAATTGTAACATAAAATATAACATAAACAAAAAAACTTTAGCTCGCCCCTGAAAGAGTAGACCTCGTGCTCAGGGGCGGATTCCTGATTTGAAATTAAGAAGTATATAATAGAATTTGTCTTATGTCTACTACAATAGGAATATGTAAATTTAAATTTACAAATTTTCAATTTCTATAAAATCCATACATAACTTTTTAAATTTAATGTTAGAACTATTAGAATTGATAAGCTTCGGATATTTAAATATAAATTTGTTATATATTCTTGGGCTTAAATTGCTACTATGATTAAATACTGTAACAGTGTTGCATTTTGGTTCAAACAATCATACGTTTTGTTTCATAACTATGAGAATACAATTCAAAATTATTTCGATTTTTATGTATGCATTTTATTAATACAAAATAAAAAATGTGTCTTATTTTAAGAACATTAAAGTCTAAAAACAATTTTTGAGATAGAAAATCAATAGGTTTATGAAGATACATTTTTAATTATTTTCTTCGGTAATAAATAAAGTGGATTAAAATTGGATTTAAATAAGCTACCCGATCCTATAATTCCATACATAATTGTGAACAAAGATAAATGAAAGCAAAGCTCGAATTGCTATTTTCTCAATACTTGGCAACATGTAGGAACAATAACGATCGTGAAAGTCTCAAATAGAGAAGAGTGCAAACATGTTGATTCACAACTCCAACTTTTCAAACTTCCGTTGAAGTACCGTACTTGTTACCTACTAAGTGCAAGAACTCAAAATCTACATTTGATCTAAGACTAGTGAAGAAACGCTAATAACGCCGTTTTAAAAATCACAATATTGCATACGAAACATCTATTTTTTCCATGACGTGAAGAAGAACAAATTAGTTTTCATCCGCTCGCTTTCGAATCAGGTACTCCAAAACTGCGAGATATATAAATTGTTTCTGCTTTTTTCTAGTAAGTGGAAACCATACAAACAACCTTGCAATATTCCATTATTTTCATCTCTTTAAATTAGCATAACGCTCCAGTGTATTTTTTTCTACAGACTCTTAACCAGATGTTATGGAATCACTTGAAGACTACGTAAAATCTCTCACAAGTGGAAGAAGAATCCAGGAAAAAAACCACCGAACAAGAAAACCAAAGTGGAATTACTTGTAAAAGAATACAGCACCACGTTTTATTTTAAATTTATTCTTTCACGTGTAAAAGAATCTCCACAACCCAAAATAAGAATCCATGGTAACATGAATCGTAAACAGTTTCCACAGATACAAGAAGGAAATAGAAAAAGACGCGTGACAAGCGCTATAGGTTACCCATGATTACGGAAATGCGTCACATTTACGATGGGAAGCAAACATAGTTGGAGAACAAGCGACCTAAGTCACATAATCTCCTGGAAATCCTTCTCCCAACGCCGTGTAAACAATAGTTAAACGGGGGGTCCCTTTCACTCAACGAACAACCCCGCCACCAGCCTCTGCTCCACTGAGAAGTATGTAGCGCTATACGGAGTGTCGCACGAATGCACACGCTATGATTCATTGAGAGTTACTGTCGGTGACTCAGGAGAAGACGAGAGCGGACTGAGGAGGAAGGGATGTGAACAGATAACGTAAGACAACACGTGCAATATCTGTACTGCAGTAAGCGGAAACATTAGATCTCCTTCTGTTCAACTTAGCTTTAATTTCCATACGCATTGTTACTCATGTTTCCTGCACGAGTAATAACCTGGCTACTGGGATGCTCATCTGAGCGATGTTTATAATAATCAGCAGCGACGGTCAAGAAGGTCACATTCTTTCCGCTCGTCTTCTCCTGAGTAACGGACAGAGAAAAGTCTGAGTTGATCTCGTAGTTGAAATTAGTTTTTACAACAATTGAAAGTTCGGTTGCAATCAGGCTCCAGATCTTGTTTATAATTTGCGAGATTATTTGAAAGAACGGAAATACAGTATGATGATCTCATTATTTGTGACAAAAGCAGCAGATAATGTTGCAGCCGTTCTTTACATTGCATTGCACTTGTGAAATATTCTTCTACATAATCTTTATCCGTGAGAGCTTCCAGAGTAGGCAGGTTGTTTTCGTACACTTTTCGTTTGAGGTATTGACAAATCTGGAGACCGGGTAGGCCATAGTCGAACTTCTTATTCCTCTTTCCTTAAAAACTGTATGAGAGCTTCGATTGAATGCGCCAATGTGTGCTGTTGCACCATCTTTCTGAGGGAAAAAGTGCAATTATTTTCTTGCTTCGTGAGAAATTGTAAAACCGGTCGCAAAATGTTCACTTACGGCTCCGAATCAATTCTTTCGTAAGAACATATCTGCCCAACTATTTTTTGTGCAAAATGGCAAACTATGTTATTTTATATAATGGGACTTCATAAGAAAATGTGACTATCTTGTAAACTAAAATTATTTTCAATCGATTATAATTGTTTTATATACTTATATAATGTGGCATATCTTTTGAATGGTTCAAAATAAATCAATAATTTTAGTATGTAACATTCTCTATATGTAGGGGATCATTTTGACGAAATAAGTTTTACCCTACGTTAATTTCTAATGGAGTTAGAAATGAAATGATTAGTCTAAAAATGTCCCGTTGAGGGCAAAATCCTCCTCCTATAGAGGGAGAGCTCGATTTGTCTCACACGGTGAGCTACTCCCTTGGAATTGTTCACTTGTTCACATTCTGTACTGTTTTGATATTGTTCGCTTAACTTGTTTTTGTCTCACTGGTTTTACTCACTATTTACTTGTCTTCTTAGGTTTTTCCAGTCGTTCCTATTTCTTGCTCTACTTGACCAATGGCTTCCTACACTTTCTCTGAAGAGGTCGGCCCATCATGTTTTTGGTCTTCCGCGTGATCTCTTGCCAATGCGGGGGTCCCATAGTGTGGCTTTCTGCGTCCATCTTCCGTCTCTAAGGCTGGTATTCATAGTCGACACTTTATATCACCACTTTGCAAAGTGACACATTTGACGAAAGTGGCTCTTTCATATTAGTGGTATTCATAGACGATTGAAGAAGTGCACTTCACAAAGTGTCACTTTACGCCAGCAAAGTGTAGAGTTACAATTTGGTTGGTAATAGAAGTCCCACAATGCCTTTCAAAACAAGTGAACAAACAATAACAAATTAATTACCTATAACCTACAAATTACAATGCTTGTGATTTGAATTGGGAGCCTATTGATTGCGCGAGGAAGAAAATATATATTTAAAGTTGTTTTATTTCAGTTTCTAGTTTTTGTTGCCGATAGTTTAGATTATTTCAGTCAGTTCAGATATATAACATTTTATTAAATAGTGATACTGCTGGTGAAATTAGGTTAGGTTTTGTACAGTACATAACTGATCCATTAATTTATATAGTTAGATTAGGTTCTGTACATATCTTTTTCATTGATTTATGTTGCTAAGTTAGATTTTGTATGTATTCATTCCACTGATTTATACAGTTCGGTTAGATTTTGTAGCCTACATATCTTCTATTAGTTTATATAGTTAGGTTAAGTTGGACTGAGTAGGTTAAGTTTTGTATGTATATATGTATGTATATATATATATATATATATATATATATATATATATATATATATATATATATATATAATCATTAAATTTATATCGTTAGGTTAGGTTTTATACGTATCTGCTTCATTGATATATCGTGTTATTTCCGTTATTTTCATTTTTGTCTTTTTCGTGAATAGTGAATAGAAGTAAAAAATAATGAGATAAACACATTACTACTGCTATTATTATTATTATTATTATTATTATTATTATTATTATTATTATTATTATTACTACTACTACTACTACTATTTTCTCTCTCTCGTTTCCATTATTGCCTGCTCTTCAGGAATATTTTGAATGCCAAATGTTTTTATAATGCAAAACAAAATAGGCCTAATAGTATAAGATCTCTTTTCATGGTGAGGTTATGACTGCACATGAACTAGAGACAGTAGATGTATTGCTTACCGGCGTGAAAATATATATTACCGGGGTATCAAAACAGTAATGATTATATCAACATCAAGATAAATCTTATCTCAAAATACAGGTACTTAGTCAACAAAAATCAAAATCATTTTAAACCCAATATAATTATGGAATCTGCTTAGAAGGCAGGCACGTGAGGTCTCTTATGCCTACATTAGATTGAAGTTAGTAGTTTAATATTATTTAAGTTAAAAAATTCGTTTCAGTAATAAAAAATAGGTTATATAGGTATATCTACCTACATATCACTTCATCGAATTGAGGTTATAGCCTAAATATACGAATGTTATTACAGAAATACCTGAACTATAATATTATAGGATATTAATGTATGGTACATATCTGTAGCATAGAATTTTAATGCAGTCAATAACTGTATTATTGGAGGCACTGGCAAACGTCTATTATTCGTTTTTGTCAACCAGTCATCTAAAATATAAGCAGTCTCAATAAGTTTCTTTATCAAATCGGAACCGTTTTTTTAATTCTATATCATTATAAAATTCCACGGGATTGTCTTTAGGCCTATCTCTAATTTGTACATTGTCCACTAATTGTGCCAGCTCTTCCGCACGTTCTAATAATTCGACAACTTCCAAGACGTCCGCCATTTTTATACAAAGTGCCACTTTCGGCTTAAAGTGTGGTCGGAACTACACTTTCATCCAAAGTGTTCCTTTGCACCAAAGTGTCGACTGTGCAACGGAAAAGTGACACTTTGCGTCTTCCAAAGGACACTTTAATCGAAAGTGTCGACTATGAATACCAGCCTAAGTCTTGCAACATGGCCTCCCCGCTTCCATTTGGTGTTGGTGGCTTGAAGTGCTGGATCTTCAATTGCCGACATCCTTTGGAGCACTTCGTTTGGAACTCTGTCCCTCAGTGATAAGCCTAGTATCCTTCTCAGCATTTTCCTATGGCATATTAATGGCGTTAGGTCGGTCCAAAATTTTATTATTTTCCAAAAAAATTTTCTTTGGGGCCCCAAATTCGATTTTTAAGTTTGAATTACATAAATTACTTAGTTTACTCCCAAGAATCATGTCACCAAAGTATAAAAGACATTAAGGGAAAAATTTGGATTTTTATCCTAAGAGTCGATGTATACGTTAGGAATATGGTTCGAAAATTTAAAATGTTAAAAAATTGATAGGTTATATCAAAACAAAATTAAGTGAGTCTGACAACTAGAACGCATGAGTTTCAGAATGATCTCAAAGTTTCATCATACTAGAGGAATTACAGAACCACGAAGTCTACCCAAAACGTGAAGAGGCTTTTGAGAACAGATCAGACCTCACATTTAATCTGTGGTGAGAAAGGAAAGGAAATGTTATTCATTTTAAGTCTCAGCGGAGTTAACGTAGAAACACCTAACCTACAAGAAATTCTGACAAGGATGAAAAGTCAGTTTCACTTGATTGACACACTGATATTATATGCATTTACAACTTCTCTGGAACACCCTGTATCTGAACACTACACCAGCTCTGTTACAAGGAAGCCATCCATCTCTGTGAGGTCGTGCCATCAGTACTTAAAACAAAATGTTTGGTCTTGGGTATTGTGCCTGCTACAAAAAACTAAACGAAGCCAAACACAGTGGCAGCATTCCTGTACTGAAATATACAGCGCGCTGTTACCTAGGCAACACACTGACAGAAGAAACACGTCAGGCGTAAACAAGAAACTCTGTTAAGAGAGGATATATCAAGTCCAAGTGTCACTGATATCCCAGCAACTACACGTATTTAGGTTGCGACGTAAGGAGACTTACTATCCGTTCAATTGTATTTAAAAATGTAGACTACATAAAATGAACTTATCAGCGTTTTTCTTCTAAAGATAGGCCTATTTCTATTTTATAACACTATTCCGCATCATGGGAATCACATACAGTTGACACATACTGTACCAACATCACGTAATGAGATTTAATTGTAATTAATGCGCTTAAAATATACTCAAATGGTTTAATGTCAGATTTAGTATTAACATTTTGTTTATCAATCACACATTTGTATCTACATCATCACGGTACATATACTCTGTTGAATTGGAATATAGACACACACGAGAAATAGACGAGTGTGTGTGTAGTCCGAGCGTTCATTTAATACCTAGGCGGTGTTAAAGAGGGCGCTTTTTTTAATTGGTTATTTTACGACGCTGTATCAACTGCTATGGTTATTTAGCGTCTGAGTGAGATGAAGGTGAAAATTCCGGCGAAATGATTGCAAGGTCCAGGCCCAAAGTTACCCAGCATTTGTTCTTAATGGGTTGAGCAAAAATCCTGGAAAAAACCTAAACCAGGTAACCTGTCCAACCGGGATTTCAACTTGAACTCGCTCGTTTCACGGTCAAACATGCTAGCCGTTACTCCACAGCGGTGGACCTTCTTTCTTTTGAAGAGATAAGAGGTTGTTTATTGATTAAGTCTTCTCAAATGCTTCTCCAAACACAAGGAGCAGTAACATAAATGTCTACCACTGATGTGTTAGCATTTGTAATTATTATCTACTCCACGTGGAGTAAAGACCAATGTTGTCATATCTGGAGTTGTTCGACGACGACAAAAATTTTACTAATTTTAATTAAAAGTCATCTTATAGTTTAAAATTTATTCATTGTGGATGGTGGTCATAGAAATCAATTTATTGATGTCGGTATAAAAATAATTTGTAACCAGGAATAATATTTGAAACGAAAAAATGTGACAACGCCGCTTGACATTACAAATATTCATGCGTGCAAAAAAAAAATTATATATCCAATACAAAGCATTCCGTCCGGGTAGTAATTGGACGCACGGACTATAAAATGATGGCTAGAATATTTTCACTAATAGAAATGCAATAATACTTAATTTTAAGAACGGTGAACTTCTTAAAGTTTCCCCTCACCAAGCCGAAGCGCAGAATCGAGAAATCACTATAATCTTGTGCGCTTCATCTGTTTTATGAAGCCATCAGACAAAGTCAATTAATGATTCAAGAATTAGAGATCTCTCCAGCCAGCGTCCAGTTTCTGTAATATTCTCGTCTTGTGAATTATTAGCCAATTTCAAATGGTCGTCATGGCAACGCTCTGCTTATCAATACGGTTGTTTCCAAGAGAAACAGTGAGGGCAGTTGCCGCTCTAAAGATGTTTAGAGTAATAATACTATTTCATTAATAACAAGAGAAACTAATAACTTAGTAGCGTTCTCTTTGCATGTATCACATAATCAATAATCGTTGCTGGCTTTAATTAATACAAGCCAGGCCCTGCAGTAGGTCTATCTGCCAGTTAGTTGACGACTTCGAACTGAGGGGATCGAAGATCGATCTCGTGTAGAATGTGAGATATTTATAATGCATAAATCAATTGTCGAACGGATAGAGGGTCGGGTTTGTATGCACCAGAACTGAGTTCAAATCCAAGCTAGTAGAAAGACGATGTTGGGGCAAACTTTCTTGAATTATTCTCGTTTCCTCTGCCATAATTGCACTAATTCTCCCAAGCTCACGAAACATATTTGTTCCATTTTTCAAACTTTTGGAATTTGTATAAGTTTTCAGAACCTTCGAAAGTATGTTACGAATGATACGATATATTATTTGTCACACAAACAATTTCGGTCCTGCTGGCCCTTCACATTAAGCACACTTAAATACCGTCGACCTGAGACTGGATGGAACCCGCAACCTTGAGCACAGAATGCCAGCGCTCTACTGACTACGCTACCCAAGCCGACATCACTTTCTTTATTTCATAATTTAACTAACGTACTAATCCTATCTTATTCTATTTCCCCCTATCCCTAACACTTTCATTTGCTATTTAATTCAGTCTCAAATATTCTCTATAATTACTATTCAATACTGTTTCTATCTCTTCCTTGTTCATGACATAAATAATTTTTCAATGTTGCGAATAGAATTTTCTGTTTTTCTTATTTCAGTCCGGAGACTGCCGTATTCTTTGCAGACAATCTCTTTGCGCAGTTTCATCTTCTTATTTGAATGCACATTAAATAATTTCATTTCCGCATGTCCTTAAAATTATAGATAAAAAATAAACTATAAATTTTAATAATGTTGGTAAGATCGTACTTTAAAGATGAATTGCGCTAAACGCGTGAAAGGTACGATTATATAAGTTTCATCTTCATGGTAGTGATTTACTTTCTTGCCTTTAGATTTCATTTCTTTAAATGTATTATATTGATCATACTTTTATGTTAATGAATAAAGGAACGAAACAGAAACTAACAAAGAAACTGATTTCTCAAGAGTTGAATGATGCTACACACCAAAGTTTAGACCCTTTATTAGACTAAGCAGTTTTGAGAATTAACAAAATAATTACATAAATTGTATAGCAGAAACGCATAAAAATATAAAAATAAATAAAAATATGACATATTCGGTTCATCAAAAAAGGAATTTACAGATTTGTCACAGTTTACAAAGAACTGATAGTGTTTAGACTGTTCAATAATCTAATAATAATAATAATAATAATAATAATAATAATAATAAAGTTAATTCCTGTTTGAATTATAGGCTATTGTGGTCCATTGATAAGACATTCCATTAAATTTATTGGTGTTCACAAAAAATCAATGATGTCTAAACTGTTCAATAAAATTGTTGTGGCCATAAGATTTATTCACACAGACTGAAAATATCAAAACGAGTTCATGATATCGAGAGCGTGTACTTATGAGAAACGAATCAGATCTAGAAATTTCAATAGAAATATTAATATCGGGTTGGGAGAACTTTTATTAATCTCTATTTGACTCACAGTGCTCATAAAATTCCTTCATACAGACACCATTATAAAATTAATGAAAACTTTTTAGGAAATTTCATTACGTGTAGATCAGGAAGAGAAAAAGGAATTGGCTGGATCACTGGTTAAGAAGAAACTGCCTACTGAAGCATGCACTGGAAGGAATGGTCAACAGGAGGAAAGTTGGGACAGAAGAAGATATCAAGTGATAGACAACATTAACATATGTAGATCGTATGCGAATACTAAGAAGAAGGAAGAACATAGGGAATATTGGAGAATGCTGGGTTTGCAGTGAAAGACCTGCCTTTGGACAGAACACTGAATTAATGAAATCTAGAAAATTTCTCGCGAAATTTCGGCCAGTGTATGGGACCGGTGCTCACACAGCATCATTGTGAATTTGGGGAGCTAGGATAGGAATCGAAATCCGGTTTCGCAAACCAGCTATAACACCTGGCGGGATGGTCGTGCTGACCACACATTAGTCTTGTTCAGGTTGGATGATCGTTCACCTCTGCCGAGACATGTGGGAATGAGGCTAGGAGTCGGTAGGTCGGTCTTGGCCATTCATGGACTGTTGCACTTTATTCAATCATGTCTAGACATTTCTATAACATCATTAAATACTGATTAAGTACCGTCAGCTTATTAATTTGTGTCACACATCTCACCATTCTGAAAATGGCCAAAAGTATTCATGGGGCCCCACGACGTGTAATTTACAGGCAAAACTCTGTTCTCCATGACTATTTTGTACGGATGAAGTATACACTGGAAGACTGTCGCAGATGTCTGCGGATGCGTTCTCGTAACTGTTCATGTGTGTGACTAATTTTCCTCAAGGCCGAAGGAATGCAAATCGGCGCGGAAAGTTATTTCTGTCGCTCACCAAGATGTCCGTCTTCAGTCCCAGTGTCATTTGTCACGCTGTGCACTGCAGTTGGAAAGTGGTCCCGAGGGACAGTGAAGAGGGACGCTAGGATACCCTAAACACTCTTGAGTTGCTAATTCTATATACAATATGTTCCAGACTATTTATACTATTTCCCGTATAAAGTGGATGCCTTCTCTATGTGTATGTTCTTCCAGAGATTTGTGGTTTTGGTAATTTCTACATCGATACTTTTGTAAACCCGGCTTTAGGATACAGATTCATAAGATAAATGTAATCTGTTGCTACAGATTTACAATGTAATTGCAACTCCTTCCTAGAGTATTAATAAGGATATTATACGTAATTGTTAAGACCCATTCACAACGAAAATATTAATATTAACGTGAGGACACAAACGTAACGGTAACAGTAGTAGTTTCGTCTTAATTCACAATGGAAACCTGACGTTACCGTAAGGCCCTGAAATACAGTATAGCCGTAAACAAATGACTGCAAACAACCAACAATTACTGACATTAACGCAGTTCTACGCACTGGGTGCTCTAACCACTGAGCTACGTCAAAGTTCAACCATCGCGCCGGAGCGAATTTTTCTCTATTAATAACAAATGGTAAACATCACAGATAATTCTGTAGGACTAAAAAATGAATATTTACATAAATCAATAGGATAGCCACTATGTCCTTTACTAACTACTTGCTCAATTTGTTAATTTATTAATTTTGCAACATTAGTCCGTTTGAAAATAACAATTTAACTCAACACAAAACCTGCCACGGTGGATTATAAGCGAACAATATAAAACTTTCGTAAAACGCTGTCAGTGGAGCTCAGTTATTCCATATGGGCAAACCGACATACCTGAAATTAGCACTTCACTCCTTTATGCAAAGAAACATTTAAAACTGAAATTGACTCATCAATAAATAAATACGTTTGAACTACGTTAGGATGACTCTTTTAGTAATTCAACCTTTAAATAGTCATTCCCACAAAAATGAGATCCAAAATTTGTCCTTCTCTTAAATTTATCACGTCAAGGTAATAGTCCACATCTGTGGAGTAACGGTCAGCGCGTCTGGCCGCGAAACCAGGTGGCCCGGGTTCGATTCCCGGTCGGGGCAAGTTACCTGGTTGAGGCTTTTTCCGGGGTTTTCCCTCAACCCAATATGAGCAAATGCTGGGTAACTTTCAGTGCTGGACCCCGGACGCATTTCACCGGCATTATCACCTTCATCTCATTCAGACGCTAAATAACCTAAGCTGTTGATAAAGCGTCGTAAAATAACCTACTAAAATCAAGATAATATTAGGCTTTCTCAAACAATAGAAGAACTTTTATGTAATAGTACCGAAATTGGCATCCTAAGAAGTGACCTACAGCACAAGTCTTCACTACTTGCAGGAGTTAAAATCTCGGTCCGCTTAGCTGCTAACCACAGCATATAATTAACTGATGATTCCGTGTGAAATCACATTTCCTCACAGAATTACACCCAGATGTCTCTCACTGTAAACTTAAGGAGGGAAAAAGTAGACCCCCTTTAATCATAATGGGTCCTGCATTTATGAAAAATTCATGCTGGCTCCAACAGTCAATAGGGCAATTTACACGTTTCAGCAAGGGGAAGGAAAAATGGAGGGCTTCGAAGAGGGGGTGAGATTACACGACAACAATGCCGAGATGGCGGACGCCAGTCACGTGACGTCTTGATGCAAGAGTTGGACCTTTTGTCTAGAACAGAAGGGTCAGGAGAACATTGCACAATGCACCCGGTAATAGTCACCACGGGTTTAACAAGCAGAAACAACCAGCAGTGTTAATAGAATCGTAACACATTTCAGCAAGAAATCTGCTTTCTCTTGTCTCATATTTTAGTAACTTGTTTCGTAAGGATGATTCAGTCTTGTCTATAATGAAACAGTCCAATCTGAATTTTAGCAATAAATCTGTCTGTATTTGTTTCATATTTCCATAGCAACTTGCATTATAATGAAGGTTAAATTTTTATCTATAGGCCTAATGAAATATTCAATCTGCACGGCCAACAAAAGATCCGCCTTTTATTGTTTCATATTTCCCTAACAACTCTTATTACTGACGTTTGAATCCTTACCTATACTGGTGTATCCCAAACTGAATTTAGCAACAAATAAGTGTATGTTTTATATTCACACAGTAACTTGTCCAGTAACAACATTATTGTAATGATGTTTATTTCGTTAAAAATGATGCAATAAACTACACATTACAATAAAACCCATATACATAAAATGTTAAATGCCTATGTACTACAATGTAAATGGCCAAGAATTCGATATAACTTGTTGAAATAAGAGATATTTAAAAATTCAATGATGTATCATCTTTGTAGTTTACATTTTTTAAGATAGTTTCAGTATAACTTCAGAAACTTCAGAACAAAAATTCGCTGTAGAAATGTAAAACAGAAGAAGGCATAATTGTTTATGAAACAAAATATGTCAATAATAAACAATTTTGCCTTCTGTTTTACATTTCCATAGCAATATGTAGGCCTACTATAGTGATGATGATACACTCCAATCGGAACTAAAAACAACAAATCTTATATCCTTTGTTTCACATTTCCATAGTAAATAGTTCAAATGTTAAGACTGGTATTAAATTTAAAGCTTTATCTATACTCGTATTTTACAATTATAATTTTGTCAATAATTTTTTCTCCTCTCTTTTTATATTCTCATATCACCGAACTCTTGACTATTGGGAAAGTTTATTTTCGGTTCTCATTTCCTTCCTCCGTCACTGCTGGGACTCCGCCACTGATTATCGCCACTTCACGAGGGATGATGCGAGGTCGTAAGTCATGCCGACTTTTACTGCTGTCTCAAATTGTTTGGAAGCGGCTACAATTTTCGGTATTATTTTCCCCTCCGATTTCCTGGGAGCAACTTCCGTTTAATTCACTTTTTTATCGTCGCAGTAACTCTCCAGGATTAAGAGCGCAGGTCAATCCGCTATAAATCTCTCTCGAATTACATTTTTCTTCCTTACAAGGAGGAAAGCGATGTAAACTACAGGAAAACGAATGCGCTACCATTAACAATAGACCTACATACAGGATATACGAAATTTAAAATATTTATTTCGATGTATACTAAGTTATTCGTCTCCAGATACACTGCATCCTATTGTTTTATTGTCCAGCCCTCGCATATTGTACTTTATTTCTGAAAAACAACGAGTCGCAAGCCCAACTTTGCAAGTGGTATTCAAGTATTGGCTCCATAATGAACTCGGGGATTCAAATATTCCCCTTCAGTTTTCCTTTCGTCTTGTATTGTATTATATTGTATTGTATTTATTAACATTCCATGGTATTCATACATTGCTTCATAGCTAGAATATGGAGAAAGTCAAAAAATTTAATACTATTATAAAGTCTTAATTTATAGTCACAGTCTAGATGAAATATATACAGACGAGATTTACAATATAGTTTACTAGTACAACACAAAGTTTTAGTATCAATTTCATGAAGTGTTATTGAATGTCATGAATTCATCTACAGAATAGAAGGCGTGAGAAATTAGGTACTTCTTTAATTTGGCCCTAAATAATCTTATTTTTTGAGTTTAATTTTTTATATCGATAGGGAGGCTATTAAAAATTTGTAGGTACTGCCATATAACGCACTTCTTTTTGATAGGACGATAGATTTGCCGATGGAGTATGAAAGTCATTTTTGACGTGTATTTATGCTATGAACTGTTGAATTAGTTACAAAGTTTTCACGATTACACACGAGGAAGATTATTAATGAAAAAATATACTGACAAACCATGGGCATTATTTGTAGTTTTTGAAAATATTCCTAGATTCCCTAGATTAGGCACCTACTATTATTCTAATTACTCTTTTTTGTAACAGGAATATACTGTTACTATCTGTGGAATTTCCCCAGAATATTATTCCAAAACTCATTACCGAGTGGAAGTATGCAAAGTATATTATTGTTTTTAAGATATTGATATTCACTATCTTTTGCATAGATTTAATAGCAAAACATGCTGAATTTAGTTTGGGGGTAATTTCTTTAATATGATTTTCCCAATTTAACACATTTTCGATTTTTAAGCCAAGAAATTTGGTTGTTGTTTCTAATTGTTAATTATTGTGCTAGAAATTTGCGAGGTTGAATTTGGACAGGATTTAAATTGAATTATGTTAGTTTTGTTACAATTTAATACTAATTTATTGACTGAGACCAGACTTAGTTCACGTGACTAAAAATTATTAAGATCGCTTAAGCAAGATAAAAACAAACAATTCTTAATATGAAGTATCGTCATTAATATATTGGAAACGTGTTCATAGGAAATGCGAAAAAAAAAAAAATATATGCAGTTAAAGTGTATGCAATCTGTTAGCGAGTGTAACGAAATTATAATTGCTTGCTCATGCAAATAATTACAGTCCACGAAAAATGCAAATCCATGAATTTATTGGCTCCAGTTACGTTTATACTGACAGAAAAAAAAGATACCGGCTAAAAGCCTGATTTATAGGCAAAATGCATACCACTTCAGAGGCATATGCAAAAATTTAATTCTTTGATTATTGTGAACTATCTTTCCACAATTTTGGTTCTTTTAATCACAGTTTTTGTGTCATTCACCCTGACAAAAACCAAACTCAAATATCTGCTGCGCTTATGCTTAACGATTCTTCAAGAAAATTTTTATAGTCGTTTCTAACCAAAATGTTCAGATATTATGTAGTTCGAACGACCCATTCAAAGACATTTGACAGGGGATCACATGAACAATTGGACTTCGAATTCGCAAGAACCTTCGCCAAAATATGCATTATGCATACGTATTAGAGCGATGATGGTTGAAAAATTATTCTGTGAACTATGATTTTTATCGTACTTGTGATAATCAAAGAGATTACAGGAAAACAACATTCATGTGTCAGTCATGAGGCCAGTCCAATTTTACAACTTGGTGAACGAGCTATCTATCGAAATTTATTAGTTTCAAGGAAAAATAAATTTGTATATAAATTACTTCATTGGAATTATTTTCTAAACTAATTCACACCAAATTTTTTGCGTTAGAAATATTTAACATAGGACTTAAAATATGATGTTGAAATTACCATTCATTTTAACACTATTTTGGTATTAATTACAAAATTTGAGTGTGTCCATACATTGTTAAAGTACTTGTACAAAGAGAATCTTAGAGACCTTAGTCACTATTTCTAGGGTTCACAGAGCCTTCAACTTTGACTAATTGTAAGATATGTATGAATAGCTTTAAACTTTGTTGGTATCTTCAGGATTTACGAAAAGCTTTAATAGTTTTGCAAGATGAAGGCGATGAAACTCCTTTACACGAATTTTATTACTGAAGTTTAAATCTTTTCCTTTCCTTAATTTTTTCAGAATCGTCTTTCCGACAAGAGCAGCGTTCGAGACAAACAGAGTTGATTTACATTTTACACCTTCTGTTCTGTTGCTTTAAATAGGAGTGACGTTTTAATTATTTTTACTGCCTAATTACAGCCATTCATTTTATAATCTTTGCCATAAACTCTTACGTCTGCACACTTGGAAAATATTCTGTGGGAATCACAAGAGGACAACTTTTCTTATCCTGTTGTATTTTCTATGCTCACAAATATTCCATCTGCGATTAACCCTTTCATGCCAAAACATTACCATTTTTCTTTCCTTGCAGGTCGAATATACACGTTTCACTACAAAAATTCAATATGGCACTAATTAACATCATTAGTCGACGCCTAAGCTCAAATGCCACACGAATGTGTCCATAGTTTGAAAAATGATATTTCTGGAGGTGATTCTCAAAAGTTTACAATAAAGATTTGAATATGATCGTACATAAATATGATTATGTACATAAATTCGTATTTCGTCGGGTAAATATTTTGTATGCTTCTTTTGAATCTATAAGGAAACACATACTTTTCATCACATTTTCTCTTTTAAATCTCAGACTCAATAAGAGTAATGATTAGAGTCTTGCGTTTGGTTACCTAGAGTCACCAAGCAACCCGCAAAAATATAGTTGCATATGGGGTATAACTCAGTGGCATCGAACTCCAGACACACAGTTCAGGTCTGCTGCTCAATGAATAAGGCTGTCAACATCCGAAACAAAACAAGACGTAGTCAGTGCAAATAATTTTGTTTTTACTGTGATTTATTGTTTTATTGTAATTTCAAACATTCATTTACTTATTTGTAGATGTGTATATAAATAGGCTGTGTCCAATTACAAAGTTCACGTGTAAAACAAGTATTTATTTATCAATTTCCACAATCTGGCAATAGAGACGGTAATACATGAAGACAGAAAAAACCTACAAACATTTCTAAGTCAACGAAAGTTGAAACATCAAGACCGACATATATTTTATACATTTCAATAATAACTCATGTTCAATTGTGAATATTCAATCCTTTTAATAATGTCATATTATTTACTTCCAAACTCATGTTCCCTTTGATAAAAATATGTATCTATTTATTTTTAAAAGTGCAATTTAAATTTTCAAGACTCTGTAAATAGGAGAAAAATAATAAGGGTTGGTTTTTTACTGTTTGGATGAAAAAATATATTATGAAACAGAAAATATCTATAATATCTAGAATCTAGATGCGTTTTACTTATTGTGAGAATTCACGTGATAGTATATTTTGTATGCGAGTACTAGAGATAAACAAAACTAACTGCCGCTCTCGCTCGCTACTACAGTAAACAGTATTTTTAACACAAAGATTGCAAGAATGCACGCTGCCCCCACAATTTGTTTTGTCATTTACACTCCCCCGATCTGGAAGATCTGGTAACAAAAGTGAAGAGTGGACGGAGGAGGAGACGGAGAATGAAGGCACTGACCCCTGATTGAAACACATTATAAAACCTCATTAAAATCTATGGTTTTCCCTCAAAAACCTTCATTTTGTAGCATGATATTTTCCTTTATCTTAGTCAAATTCCAGGAAGTTGCCTGCTCTCTACGAGATTTGCAGGACAGTCATTGAAACAAAGTAACTAATTTTTAAGAAGTTGTGGTGCGAGTACGGTGAATAATATTTAAATGTCATTTTCTTTTAATTTTGTCATTTTTTTCATTATTTTAAGGGCATTTTATTGATCATCTTAAGTAGATTTTTAGGTCATCAACATCCGCCCCCTAATTATTACCATCACCACCATTATTATTACCATTATTAAACTAGAATCTGGTACTGTTTACATTAGATGAATCACAGCTGAGAAAATATTCATCACTTTCAACTTACATCATATTAGCACAGAAATAAATAAAATAAGTGAAGATATTTAGAAAAAAAAAAGTTTCAAGGGATTTACAGAAACCCCAGTGACTGCATGAAACGTCTATACTCGAACTGAAGTACTAAAATACAATATGTTCTTCAACATTGTATTGGTTGTACTTTATTTGATAATATGCAAGACATACAGGCCTACACATAACTCACATACCCAATATGTCCATGACTACTGTGTGGAAAACTTCGAGGCACATTAAATAGAGCAAGACGGACCGAGTGGAAAACTACTTATATTTCTGCTTTTAAATGGTATTGCGAGTGCCGTCATCGCATTACAAGAAAATGGGACAATTTTATGCTATATGATTCCGCTTTTACTTTACACGTTAAAAAAAATACAAAAATTAAGCTTTCAAAATGACTCGATTTACTTTGTCATGAACATTTACATGTACACAAGAGAAGAAAAAACTAGTGTTAACTGTGCATCGTAGGCTGTATACTCGAAAATTAAAGTGGATTATGATGCAAACTACTAAGATAACAAAAAAGTACATTAAAATTGGTTAAACCAGACACAGAATGGCCGGTTCTTCATGAGAAAAATTTTCAGTACATAACACTGCAATTCATCATTTTTTTTAACGACGCTCGCAACTACGAGGTTATATCAGCGTCGCCGGTGTGCCAGAATTTTGTCCCGCAGGAGTTCTTTTACATGTCAGTAAATCTACTGACATGAGACTGTTGCATTTAAGCACACTTAAATACCATCGACCTGGGCTGGGAGCGAACCCGCAACCTCGAGCACAGAAGGCCAGCGTTATACCGACTGCGCTACTCAGGTCGACCAAATTTATCATTATCAATAACATGAAATCATGAATTTTTTTAAATTTATACAGTAGCGATACTACTAGACGGGGAAAAAAATATACATAAATTACAGCGTACAGTACATTACCGGAGAAACAGCAAAGTGCATAAATTAGTAAATGAAAACAAAATGGCTTATTGCCTTCAAGAAACTACAGTGTAAAGTTCTAAATTATACAAATCATATTAGAACAAGACAAGACATTTAACGGCAGAAATTCCCACATCATATCAAACGAATCGATGCTTTGTTCTGCATTTGTTTCACTTCAGTCTAGAGGAGTTCCTCACGATAATATGTCAGCGAACAGCATCTTCATAAGAATTCCGAAGTGGGTACTCGATCTCCGGATTGCGAGACAGCTGTCGTTTCCACGTTCGCTGTAACTCGGTCATAAGTCTGTCAGTTGCTAAAGTGCATCCCTCACTCTAGGGCGACACTCCCACGCTTTGTCAATGCCGCCGCTACGCCCTCTTCAACCCCTATGCCAGGCAGCTAATTTTCCACCCTGTGTCCCTTGGGAAGATTCCTGGTAGCAGGGGTGCAAACACTTGATGTAACTGTATTTAAATCTGAACCAGTTATAAGCTAGAGGACAGTCCGCTTCGGTCAATTCGTTCTCTGCACTTTTCAATTTCATTAGGGAATGTTATGTGGCAAGATAGCAGACATTCAATACCCATCTCGATTTAATTTCGGTGAATTACGTTTGCGCCAACCATTGTTTACAAGGGCTATCATAAGCACCAATGACGACGTAACTAAAGCGCCAAAGTAAACATAACATTAACGATGGATGAAAATGAGGGAGAGACGGAGTGTGTTGATGGAATGAGAGAAACGGGAATACCCCGAGAAAATTCTCTAACGTCTGCCTTACCTACATCAAATTCCATTGCAACCGGACCGGGGATCGAAACCAGGCCGTCTAGATGTGAGACCAGCGCGCCATAGATGCGGCCAAGGTCACAGCTAGATATGACGTAGGACATGCAGAAGGGAACAAACACATGTCAATGTAAAACTGAGACACTGCACTGTTTACAAATCCAAATTTACGAGTGTACGATATATGATATGATATGATATGATATGATATGATATGATATGATATGATATGATATGATATGATATGATATGATATAGGATATATGATATGATATGATATGATATGATATGATATGATATGATATGATATGATATGATATGATATGATATGATATGATATGATATGATATGATATGATATGATATGATATGATATAGGATATATGATATGATATGATATATGATATGATATGATATGATATGATATGATATGATATGATATGATATGATATGATATGATATGATATGATATATGATATGATATGATATGGTATGATACGATATGATGTGATATATGATATATGATATGATATGATATATTTTATGATATGATATAGGATATGATATGATATGATATGATATGATATGATATGATATGATATGATATGATATGATATGATATGATATGATATATGATGATATGATATATGATGATATGATATATGATATATGATATGATATGGTATGATATATTATATAGATATATATGATATATGATATGTGATATGATATGATATGATATGATATGATATGATATGATATGATATGATATGATATGATATGATATGATATATGATATGATATGATATGATATGATATATGATATGATATGATATGATATGATATGATATGATATGATATGATATGATATGATATGATATATGATATGATATATGATATATGATATGATACGATACGATACGATATGATATATGATATGATACGATACGATATGATATGATATGATGTATGATATGATGTATGATATAAATTTTAAATTGTTTTATTTAACGACACTCGCAACTGCCGAGGTTATATTATCAGCGTCGCCGGTGTGCCGGAATTTTGTCCCGCAGGATACTTAAATCCATCGATCTGGGCCGGGATCGAATCCGGAACCTCGGGCACAGAAGGCCTGCGGTATACCGCCTGTGCCACCCAAGGCAACTGATATGATATATGATTTGATATGGAGATATGATATGATATGAGATATGATATGATATGATATGATATGATATGATATGATATGATATGATATGATATGATATGATATGATATGATATGATATGATATGATATGATATATGATATGATATATTACATGACATGATTTATTGTCACTCAAGCGTTTGGTCCTGCTGACCCTTCACATTCCTCTATTCGGGCCAGCATTCCCATTCTTACACTACAATACATAGGCCTACATGAATTTTAAACTTAGTGGAGACTCATACACTTATCTTCCTCTATTCAATGGCTTGTCCTTCCGTGTCCGTTCTTTTACTTATCACTACATCTATTTCGCACTTTATTCATCTGACAGTCGACCTGGTTGGCGAGTTGGTATAACGCTGGCCTTCTATGCCCAAGGTTCCGGGTTTGATTCCGGGCCAGGTCGATGGCATTTAAGTGTGCTTAAATGCGACAGGCTCATGTGAGTAGATTTACTGGCATGAAAAAGAACTCCTGCGGGACAAAATTCCGGCACATCCGGCGACGCTGATATAACCTCTGCAGTTGCGAGCGTCGTTAAATAAAACATAACATTTAACATTTCATCTGACATATCGTTCTAAAACCTATCTAAAACTAATTTCTCTATTCCTACCATACGTTTACTATTTATTTCAGACTCTTTTTTGACTATACATACTTTTCTTTACCGTTTCTATCTCTTAATTGTTATATTCATATGACATAAAAATATTTTCCGTATTCTCTCTCCCGCCTTACATTATATGCCTTACTTTCCTAAATCTTAGTCCTTACTGACGTGTAAACATGGATAATTCAGACTCCTCGCTCACTTTGCTATTCACATCACTTCAGAATGCACTATATGTATTTACTTCACTAGGTAGGAATGGAATTGGGATCTGCTGCACTATTGGAAAATGAGAATGAGTAACTTCGGCATAGATTTAATAAACTGTTTATGTATGATGGTAATTAAGTAATAACAAAATGTGAATGTCAGGGGGAAAAGAAAAAGAGAAAAAAAAAACCGTTACACAAATCTTAATAAATCTAACAAAATGTGTCGATACCAGTAAGAACCCATGAATCGTTTCCTGAAAGGTTCAAATTGAATAGAACTTCGAATGCTGCAAAAATTCCATGGGACAATCCTACACCAAACATGGAGGCGGATAACGAAATCTGGACCAGTTGCTGGGAATTCAAGGCTGAATTCCAACTACACAGACCAGACAAAGTTGATAAAATGGTAACATGGCGATGAGGGAACAACGTTTAATGTGAATTACAAAGGATGTCAAACTACTTGTAGAAAGCCCGCTCACAATAACTTTGATCGTAATAACTATCACAAAATGTGCCCAATAACTAAGTTCAATACAGTTGCTTTTGAAGCATTACTGAACAAACCATGGCTAATAAAAGTCGCTGGGATTATGACAGAATAATTACGGACCATGATGCAATGAATACAAGTAACAAGTAAGCCTGCTTCAAATGCATTACACTTCGAGCATCAAACCCTGGGCCATTTGCTAAGAAGCCGTCCTTTCCTATACATACTCGCAGCATCTCCGACATCTGGCTCCCATGACCTCAAGGGTGGCCCACATAGGGGTTGAACACATGGCTTACTTCCAATTTGTAACGCTTTTAGTTTCCTTTTACACCGTGAGGAAGGGAGCTAAAATGTCTTCGGGTTTGTCTGTCAGCCACCACAGCATACTGGTGACATGGTGATAAAGTATTAATCAACCAGCACACTGAGGGGATGGACGTGCGTATGTGTTCGTATGACGTCTTCTCCCCATTAAGAAGAAATATATTTAAACATAAAATTTCGATGACGATTCATCCACGAAAAAAAAAGACGTAGCATCTACTCTCTTCACTGTAGAGTTTTATACGTATTACCATACAACTCAATGGAGAATTTAAGCAATTAACTCGCCTTCTCTTGTTCTACATTTGTATAACAGACTTCATTATACGGTACATGTATTTGCTATTTGAAGCCTTAATTATATATTTATATCCCCATTTTCAACTGGAAAATATTGAAATCAAATATCAAACAGTAATGCAAATTTATTCCTTATGGTATACCATTTTATCAGTTCAGTTCCGTGCACACTTTCAGATTCCACGTTAAGAACGTTTTCCTACCCGCAAGACCATAAAATTGTGGATTGCGTCATTTCGGAATACTGCTTCAGCACTAAACCAAAAACCACCAGGGCGACCAAGATCAGTGCGATCTCCACAAAACATTGCAATTGTGCGTCAAGCATTTGTAAGGAGCCCACAACGTTCAGCGAGAAAACATGCAGCAGCTTTGCAATTAAGTAATCGCGGCCTTAGGAGAATTTTGCAACAGGATCATAACTTTCATCCACACGAAATGGTAATAGTCCACGAACTTAAAGATTGTGATATGGGAAATCGTCTGAGATTTGCTAAGCAGTTTCTTGAAATCCTATCCAACAATATTGTTCTGTTAATGTCAGACGAAGCACATTTTCATTTGTCCGGAAGTGTAAATAAACAGAACTTCCGGTACTGGGCAGAGGAAAAATCCGAAAGAGATCAACATGCGACCTCTTCATAGTGAACTCGTCACTGTCTGGTGTGGTGTCACACAGTTCGGGATTCTTGGTCCATACCTTTTTGAAAGTGAAAATAGTGATTTCTGTTTTAGTGCTGAAGCCGTATTCCGAAATGACGTAATCCACAATTTTATGGTCTTGCGGTTAGGAACACGTTTTTGACGTGGAATCTGAAAATGTGTGCGGAACTGAACTAAAGATTTAAATGGCATACTATTAGGAATAAATTTATATTACTGTTTGATATTTGACTTCAATATTTTCCATTTTATATGCAGTTGAAAATGGGGAGATATTTCTGCCTCACCTTGTATATTACACTCGAGATTTTAAACAGCAAACCTGCCTTCTCAAGTTTCATATGTCTATAGCAACTTGTAATACGATTCATTTTTGAAGTCCTATCCATGCTGATATTATCCAATCGCAATATTAAACAAACATTCAGCCTTCTCTTGATTTATATTTCCTTAGTATTCTTTGATATGTTTTCAAATCGATCTTTCACTAACATATCTGCCTTCCTCTGTTTCTTATTCCCATGGAAATCTATAACTTTGTGAATAATATTCACTTGTTTTCACCTGTTCTGTCAGGATCATAATTTTGCTTCGAAATGGACTTCAGTACAGCGAGTAATGGCGCAATAAAATTACAAATTAAATGCTTTAATGAAATATAGTCTCTCTGGCATGGATAGCAATAAAGAGTTCTTAGACCAGAACATAACCAGCATCTGCCTGAGGCAACAACCGGTTCCCTGCTGAATCCTGGGAAAACAAAACAGTAGCGAGATGCGTCTACAGGCTGTAGCAAAAATATCACCTAACAGCTAACTCTTACTTTACAATAGATGATTAGTCTCTAACAAATCAATGTTCGACGTCAAGTAATTTCTCAGAAACGGCACGCCATAGTAAATTTAATACATATTATATCATTACATGAGTAGATTCACGTTAAAGTGGCACGCAGTTACTGAAGTATGATGCTTTGCAACTTCAATGAATGTTATTCCGTGGCTTTATGTGTATGTCTGTATCCTTTTACAATATATTTTTATAAGTGAGCCAATGGGATTTAACACGCTACATATAGCCTGCACGGTTAGCGCGTCTGGCCGCGAAACCAGGTGGCCCAGGTTCAATTCTCGGTCGGGGCAAGTTACCTGGTTGAGGTTTTTCCCGGGGTTTTCCCTCAACCCAATATGAGCAAATTCTGAGTAACTTTCGGTTCTGGACCCCGGTCTCATTTCAACGGCATTATCACCTTCATCTCATTCAGATGTTAAATAACCTCAGATGTTGATAAAGCGTCGTAAAATAACCTACTAAAAATATATATATAGCCTGCGATATTATACAGAGTGTTCCTAACAGTGTCAGAAGAAGAGCACGTGTAGAGGATATCAAGTTATGTAAATTCTAAATTAAACAGAACCCTGCTTAAATAAAGATAAAAAAAGCACGCTCCATCTGCAACACGACTCTACGATAACACATACGACCGACTATTATGCTCGTATGAGCGGACGTCAAAGAGTTTTCGAGGAATTATCGGTAGGAATAAATGGGCTCCTCGATCCCCATCTAATCCCTTGTGACTTTTGTTTCTGGAGAACTATAAAAGACAAAGTACACAAAAATAACCGATTGGAAGAAGTGCAAAACAGCATCCGGAAAAACATTATCAATATTTTTCAACGGAAACTGCAGCAAGCGATGCCTCACTTCTTAACGAGTTGCGAAGAAACTTTTAGAACAAATTTCAGCATCTCGCTTTCTTAATTTTTATGAGTAAATTATATTTTCACTGTCGATATTTAGTAATATTCTACAGTAATAGTTTATGTTGTGGCGATTTTCCGATATTTCACTTTGAATCACCGATAGAAAGATGTCTGAGTAATCAGAGTCTGCGAGCGGCTCGGTCACGAGCCAGGTCACCGTGTTGCGGTTTCTCTACAATCTATTCATCCAGGGTAAATATTATATAAATAATGAAATAGGAAATGATGTAACGAGAGACTATTTTTGTTGTTTTTGCACCGTATTAAGATGCAGGAAAAAACTGATATGTCGTTAATCAATTATATCACATGATATATGATATGGCTTACGATGTGATGTGATAAATGATAAGTGATAGGGCATGTTCCTGCATCTGTAATAAGGTACAAAAATCGAAAACTTCATACAAAAGTGAAAATTTTAAATCATACTAATATAGGCTGACCAGATATTATACTCGTACCCTTAAAAAGAGTAGTATACTTTTTTTAGACGTACAAACACTCTATACTCTTTTCTATCTGAAAATATCTTTACTTATAGCTCTATTTTCGTTATATTATTTACAACTTTTCATGCACTTTCTACTTGAATGTCTTGTGATTTTTAAATTCCGAATATATTGCACAAAATTTAGTTGAAAATTAACCATAATGTAATATAAGTTTATTTAGGTGCTTAAATATGAGCCATTCAGTTACTTTTAACGTTTCTCGGTACATTAAGATCAACTTCCGCTTCCGCGTGCTTTTCGTTAGTCGGGCAGCATCAGTCTTACGTACGGAAAGTTTACATGTGCTTGAAGCGGTTTCAGAGAATCACTATAGGTATGTTATTTAACATATGATCACAAAATTGTACAGATGCATAGAAAAAAAAACAAGTTTTTTGACACGTTACAGGCGCTCGACATATGCCCCTTTAGTGATTCTGCACATATCAACTCTGTAAACACACTTGATGTAGCATATTTGTCAATTTCAGCAATGCCAGCCCGAAATTCCGGGATCAGCAGGAAATGGTGTCACAAACACTGAATTCTTCACCTAACCCCACACAAAAAAAAAGTTCGCAAGGGGCTAAGTTGGGAGAGCGTGGTGGCCATGATAGCAGTTCGTGTTTATCATTCCCGGTATGACTAATCCATCGGATTCGCAGTATGGTGTAAAGAAGTCACGAACGCGAACGCGAAACTGGACCGTACGCGCTCAACTGTTTTTTCACGCACAAGAGAACGACCCGTCGATTTTCCTTTACTGAGGTATAAAGTATACTCTTTTTTGTCAAGAAATTTCTGGTCACCCTAACTAATAAGATGCGATGTATTGTATATAGCCTACATACAGTAAAAAAGAACATAAAATAACCTCATCAACTTACGGTCGATTGTGTTTTGTTTACATTTCTGAATTTTGTAGAAAAATTATACAAGTTCGGTCTTACTTTATTACACTAGTTCTACATTAGCATATCGTATACAGCAACTTTGTCATAGCGACCGCGAGGTCTCTGCAATGATAGATTCCTGGGCTTAGAACTCAGATCTCTCAGAGACGAGACTCAATTCTGTCCCGACGACAAGCTGTTGCGAGCCGACAGTGAAACAAAACATCATCGGCCTCACTGATTCCGGGCAATTAATTACAGACAACAAAAGGGCACTGCCGTTACCATGACGATACACGAGAATTGTCAAAGCACTTGTTTAAAAGCGCACTATAAAAAATCCAGTTAATAAAAGACGATAAGTTCACAGCAGTTGTAACATTTTCAGTTTGCAAAAACGCACAACGCCTCTCCACTATTCAGCACATGCGCAATAGAGGCGAGGAATGCAACACCGATTTAGACTCTCATTCTTCGCCCTGTTTTATCGTCTCTCAGAACTTCCTGTTACCGTTTATTGCTTTGCACTTGTGTTGTATGCATGCACAAAAGAGGTGAGACAAGTGACGAGAGGACGCTACACTGCTACCAACTTAAAAAAAAAAGGCATCTTGCTAAGCCACGATACCATATTTAAACTAAATCAGAAATAGCTGGTGACGTAAACACAACGTTTTGAAATGTTGCCTACATATTTGTCAGTCTTGGACAAATAATATTTATGTCAAATTATAGTTTGGTGGGCAACAATGTAGGCCTAAAGTTATTTTTTAACCTAATATATTTTAATGAGACATTGTAGTTTTTTTTATTCAAAACGTGTGAAGAATCATGGAACACAAACTGATAACCAATAGCTTCCTTAATGTTTAAATTGAGAAACTCCAATCAACTTTACTAGACGGTTCTTTTCGGAATATGAATTTATAACACTGTCTGCTACTCTCAAAAATGCTCAAGCTGTTGCAAGATTGACAGTGGACATTTGTCGGAAAGCTTTTCATACGGAGATGTTTTCGCTATTGTTAAGCACTTATATATTTAATATGAGAACAAGCAACTGGGCTGAGTAAGATCGTATCCAATTCCGTAAAACATACTTATTATAATGTAGCTTCGAACCTTGATATTAATAAAGGATAACCCTGAAGCTAACATTAGATCTACTTTCTGTAGTTGATTATTTGGCCCTGCAAAGAATTTGGAATGGTGGCCTTGTGTACTCCATAATACTACTTCTGTCATAAGTAAAGGAAGATGTTGCTGGCAATGAAAACGTTTCATTGACGAAAAATGCTATTAACTGTGCGTTATGTAAAAAGTCAAATTCGGTAAATAATGGACTTGGGATGTTTGTCAATTCAGGTTTTCAAATTATGAAAATACGAAAACGTGTTCAGTGCACCTTACAAAATGTATCTACCAGTAACCAATCAGAGTTTAATGAACGTCCTCAATACTGTGTTAAAGTAATTTATGTGGATGTTCTTATTATTTGAGTTATCATGATTACAAGAACACTCTGGGCTCAGTAGAATAGTAATTTATATTATAAGAGAGTAAAATTATATTTTAACCTCGAGTGGAAAATTTAGCGTCCGAGGCGAAGCCGAGGGTGATAATTTCCAGGCGTGCATAAAATCTTTTTTACTCTCGTGCGCTGTACAATATTTCATCCATTACTACTATCTAAATATAATTTGAAACTATATGTCTCTTTTTTTTGTATGTGTTGTATGTGATGAATAAGTTATAAATTAATGAATGTATGGATTTTATTGTTGCTAATATGTTGGCTGTCACGGAGAGAATGACTAAAAATATTAATTCACTGATGTGAATAAAGCCATTGTTTAGGTTGCTGAGGACGGTGAAATAAAGACCAGTTTAGATATCAGTCTTGGATAAACATGATTTAGATTTAGGAGAACTCAAATTGTGGGCAGCCGTTCAAAGCTGGAAACTGTCATTTTATGATTACTATAATTTCAAAATAAATTAATACGGATGAAGTAAAAAAAATGTAGCAATCAAGTCTCCAACGCCCCCTAGTTAGCACGGAAGTGAAGGGGTAGAGAGTGAAATGAAGCCCAGAATTATATCATAATCTGTTCGTGGCAGACCGTCTGTCGTTGCCTCCAGCCAAGAAATTAAATTGATGTCATCTTAGTTTGATATACGGCTCTCCACCAACCCCTGCTACCCCAGACCGTTTAAATATTAACGTCTATATATTTAAATAAAAGAAAAATGTCATTCGTGAAGCGATAAAGTACTTAGAAACACGTAAACATGTTGTCGTCGTGGAGTTTATTTCTCATCTCAATTGGGGAATCTCCGTTGCTATGGCAACGCCACGATCGAGCTGCTATTAAATGTTAAAGTCATTCAGTTTTTCTCCTTTTATTGTGAAATATTAATATCGCTGTAAGGGCCCTCAAAATAGACAGTAGGGATACATTCCGTGTACACTGTAGCTACTAAAAATGAAAAACTATCGATGTAAACGTCGAAAAGTATTCGTAAGGTAGCTTACAGTACTTCAAGGTTTTCGAAACAGAACCTCGAAGATGGCGATGGAATAAAATATTCCTTGCAGTAAAACCCAACTATGGGCTAATCAAAAATGAAAATTAAATCTACAATATATACAAGAGCGATTAATTAATTTGAATACAAATAAAAATATAAACTAAATAATAATTCATATAATTTCAGATTAGACCTATACTCAATTGCACAAAAAATTTTCAGAGTAAATGAAATTATTAACCGGGAAATATAGTATCCTTTCTACAAGTGCTTCCATACTTTATCAGTAGGAGTAATAATTCTATCTTTAACAATAGCAAAAGCTTTTATGGGATATGTACTTCCATATGGAAAATATTCTGATATACAACAGTAATCACAAATTTATTTATCAGCAATTCCATATTTAGATACAGTACTGATCTCGCACAATGGGACGAGAACACCCTACAGAGTGTCATATATTTAAATATTATTTTTGTTTGATTATTTCATTTAAATGTATAATTTATTTTGTTGCGAACTAAAGCAGGTAGCTCCACATTGTAGACTTAAAGTTATAAAACAGTCCTGTCCCTGAATAAGAGATTTCTACACGATATTTTCAGCCCGATTTATAACCGCGTCGAAATTAGTAAGATTTCTTAATGCCATTGTGGTATTTTGTGTTGCAGATATTGGAATAAGGCACAACATGGTATTGAACGTACATCACAAAAGTTTCACCACGTGTCCGTCTATTCAAATACTAAACCACGATACCGCGAGATATACGGGAATAAACTACATATATAAATGCAGAATAATTATATGCATTACATACATACAGACGCACGTAACATACATACATACATACATACATACATACATACATACATACATACATACATACATACATACATACATACATACATACATACATACATACATACATACATACATACATACATACATACATACTAGTAGTCAGAAAGTACCGGAACTTCGGATGCCAGCGCCATGCTCTACAGGCAATTTCTCTGCCTTGTCCGTGTGACATGTGACCTATTCTCCAGGCGTATAGACTCAGTGCGAACATGTGTAGATACCTTTGTTGCAGATAGCACCGCTATCTACACAACACCGCTTTCAGAGTACGCCCCCTGGGTAGTGGCACACTTCTGCCAGCGTCCATACCACTTCTCGAAACATTCCAGCAGCCCATCTTTGGTCACTTCCCGCAGAGCGCTTGTTGCATGAATTTTCACCCATTCGGCTGACGCAAACCGCCGTCTCTTGAGTAGGGATTTGACCTTTGGAAATAAGTAGAAATCTGATGGAGAAACCTCTGGAGAATATGGTGGCTGTGGAAGGACGGGTATTTTGTGTAGTGCGAGGAATTCGCTCACCAAGAGCGACCGATAAGCTGTTTCATGGTCATGATGGAGAACCCAATTCTGTCCTTGCCACAAGTTGGGTCTTCTTCGTCGAATCGCATCACGAAGACGCAGAAGAATTGCAACATACGCCTCCTTACTGACAGTTCGGCCCTCAGGATAAATTCGAAATATACGAGACACTGGATATCGAAGAACACTTACTTTCCCCTTTGATCGGTCGGTATGGAATCTCTTTTGCCGTGGTGACCCGGGAGATTTCCACGTTGAAGACTGCCGCTTTAGATGTGGGTCATAAATGTAACACCATGTCTCGTTAACTGTGATCACTCTGTGTAAGAGAGTTGGATCCTGGTCCAACCTGTCAATCAGGTCTCCACTAACCATTTGCTCTTCCCGCTGCTCATCTCTAAGGCTTCTTGGAACAACGTGCTCACACACACATTGCATTTTCAAATCACTGTGGAGAATGGACTGTACAGAACCATGCGAAATGGCTAAGAAAGTAGCCACATCATCTATTAACTGACTGCGGTCTCGTCTGATTTCTTGTGCAACTCGAGCTATCATTTCTTCCGTTCTTACCGATCTGCGTCTTCCTGAACACGATCATCATCCGTTGAAAGACGGCCACTTGTGAAGTGCTTGTGCCATTCATACACTCGGGTCCGAGACATTACTTCTTCTCCATACGCTTGGCGCATGAGTGCCAAAGTCTCAGTAAATGTTTTACCGAGTTTAACACAAAATGTAATGTCACCTCTCTGCTCTTTCAAGCTCATTTTACCACATATACATACACGTCTTCACTAAGCGAAGCTGAGAGCTGCACTGTATTTCGATTGGTTTCCGGCTACATTAGTCTTCCCCATTCTCATGCGCAGCCGCACTGAGTCTATACGCCTGGAGAATAGGTTACACACCACACGGACCAGGCAGAGAAGTTGCCTATAGAGCTTGGCGTTACCACTCGAAGTTCCGGTACTTTCTGACTCTACTGGCATACACGCACACACACACATACACACGTAATGTAAATACATTACATACATGCAATTGTTTCGTCCTATGTACTGAAACAGCCAACAAGACAACTGTGCGCAGAATATATTTCATTTCGGAGTATCACCTCATAAACGTTCTCACAAGATAATAGTATATCCTGGAAGATATCTACACTATTATTAAACAAATCAGGTCCAACGCAGAATTCTTGAACTACATATTGTATATACCTCATAATATATCAACTACATTATAGGTTTATATCTAAAAAAGTAATAATCACTATCATATCCCTCACGTATTAGACCCTGAAGGATCTGTTACGGTCACATGCCAGCGCTTGCGTGGTCTTCCCAATTTCCTCTTTCCTCTTGGTACATAAGTAAGAATCTGTTTAGGCCATCGTGTGCGATCCATCCTTCCGACATGTTTTTTCCACCGAAGTCGATATTGTTGAACAAAATTAACTATAGGATCCATTTTTAGTTCCTGCAATATGTCCACATTTTTACGGTGTTCCAGCAAAGAGCATCCCGCTGTTCGTCGCGTGAACCTCATTTCAGCTGTCGTCAGCCTTTGCTCACCAGCTTTTCGGATTGTCCATGCCTCGCTACCGTAAGTGAGGACCGGTCGAGCTAGTGTTTTATATACCTTCAGCCTTGTATGTTTCTGAACATGGGACGATTTGAAGACGGTGTTAATTACGCCAGTGATTTTTATAAATTTAGATATTTTGTTTGACATATCTTCATCAGTAATAATAATAATAATAATAATAATAATAATAATAATAATAATAATAATAATAATAATAATAATAATAATAATAATAATAGGAGGAGGAGGAGGAGAAGAAAAAATATATCAATTGAAATATATTTCTCTATTTTGTGTTTAAATTTATATTATATCGAACTGAAAACTAAGGAAAATAAAATCTATGGATTCCTAGTATAACAAAAGTAACTGTAACAAAAAGAAAACTATAATAAATGTACCTATTGTACTTGTGTTTGTTTCCTATACAGTGAGCTGTCTTTCAGATGGTATTCAAATTTTGAATTCTTCCATTATATCGATAAAATTAGTTTCATTCAATATACAACGATATGAAGGAATATACAACGATAGAACATTGGTTTTCACTTTATTGATTTTGAAAAGGTCCTTTCACTTGTATAGCTTGTAGCTGAAATTACTACAAAACACTTAATTGCAATGTACACAGTCTGCAATAAAGAAGATTGGTCCAGTTTATAAGCAAATTCGTTCATTCCCGGGCAAAGTTCGCATAGACACTCTTCGGAAGTGATCCATCATATTATCGATGCAATCTTAGTTTATCTTGAAGCTCATTAATTTGTTAGCAGTAGTCATTATAATTGTAATTTCAATCTACAAACATAAAAGCTTTTCCAAAATAGTTTAGTACTAATTGTCTCATCGTGGTAAGTGGCATTAATAGTGACACAGAGTTGTCATTTAAACGAAGGTTTACTTTATAGTACTGTATATTTATTTAATAAATTATGAAGTTCAATAAAAAAGCAAACACAAAAATAAATCACATGAAAATTAAAAAAACCAAGTCACTCAGCAAGTAGGAGTGTAACGGTATAACGCAGCCAACAAGAACACATTCCAAAACAGCCACTACTAAACCTTATAGATGTGTATATAAAAAAGTAAATAACACAGTATCAAGCCTGAACACATTAATAGAGGAGTTAGGCAAAGCTGACCTTTGCCACCATCACTGTTTAATGTTTACATGGATGAAGTAGTTTTAGAATATAAAAAGGTACAAGTTATGCTATGGGAATCTTAATACAAATTAATACAAAATTATATACACCGCTGTACAACCGATTATATGGTACTCATCATCATCATCAGCATCATGGATTAAGCCTTATAAGGCTCGTTCCGGTCTCATTTTTTTAACACTGTTGAGCCCATCTTGTTTTCGGTCTACCAACATTTCTTCTACCTATTGGGTTATAGTTCATCATCAGTTTTGGTATGCGGTCTACTTCCATTCTTTGTATATGTTGTTTCCAATCGTTTCTACATTGTTTTATTCTGTCTATTAATTTAAAAATGCTTAGTTCCCTCCTTATATCATCACTTCTTTTCCTATCCAATAAGGTGTAACCTGCTACAGATCTTAGAAATTTCATCTCTGCTGCTTCTATTCTTCTTTCTTCTTTTTTAGTCAGGATCCAAAATTCACACCCATAAAGCAACATTGGCACTGCCATTACCTTATAAAATTTAATTTTTGTTTCTTTTCTAGTACTCATATCCATGTAATTCGGAAGATAACCTACAACAAGAGATATTTCTCCTGAATATAATTTTGTAAGAATTTGATATTCAAATCTCTTCGACAAAATCTAAGACAATGCCTTTAATGGGATAAAATAACAAAAGAAGACTGAAGTAGAAGATTCAGTATTAGAACAGATAAATGTGTTTAATTATTTAGGACACCAGTTATATCGCAGTTGTTCCTGCAATAACTCCTATGTGACATATTTATCGATTTTCAGATTTTTGGTTTATTAAATAACTTAAATAATGTTATAGCAAATAATAAAATCTCCTATATGTAATTGTATTTTTTTTTTTCTCTAAAATTTAAAAATTCAATCTCCTATGTACTACTGCCATAGAATGAATAAATGTGTTTTTCTTCCTACTGAAAAATTTTATATTTTGCACATAGGAGTTATTGCAGGAACAACGACGATATGAAGATGAAAAAGATTTTCGGAAGAAAATTATACAAATTCAACAAATACTAGGAATGTTGAAAAAAATTTTCAAACCAAATGAAGTTAAAAAAAACCACAAGACTCAAAGTACATAAAACTCTAACAGTTCCAACACTACTGTTTGGCAACGAAACCTGGACCCTCAGAAAACAAGACGTGGTAAGATTAAAACTGCTGAGACAAGTATCTCAGGAGAACAGCTGATTACACTCTGTTAGATCATAAGAGTAATTACGAAATTTTGAAGGAATTAGAAATTACACTCATTCTTAACAAAATATTATAACTACAAAAACAATTGGATACAACACATACCTAGGATGAATGAAAGCAGAATACGTCTACAAATTTTAAATTACCAGAGGAGAGGGAATAAAAAACTCGGAAGAACATTAGAATGTTTGACAGACGACTTCGTTTTGCTAGCCGAAACAGTCCATCTGGTCTCAATTTCGTAAAGGATGATGATGATGATGATTAATATTAGAGGAGAAAAATTCGCTCCAGCGCCGGGGATCGAACACGGGTCCTTGGATCTACGTACCAAGCGCTCTCACCATTGAGCTACGCCGAAGTCCAATCCACAGCACCGGATCGAACTTCCCCCCTCCAGTGTTTTCTCTTAGTGGCCTGACTCCAAGTTGGGCATATATGTTGACATTTTATCAAGTCATTATATAAGGAGCGCACTCAATTGAGTGACTTGATGGCCGGGATTCCACAGTAATGTGCACAATAATCCGTACAGAAATATGCACTGTTGCTAGAAGAATTTACTAAAGATTATTATTTTTTTGGTCCTACAGAATATATCTGTTATGGTAACAATGTTAGAGGAGAAAAATTCGCTCCGCAGCCGGGGATCGAACCGGGGAAAAACACTGGAGGGGGTCGAGTTCTATCCGGTGCTGTGGATTGGACTTCGGCGTATCTCAATGGTGAGAGCGCTTGATACGTAGAACCAAGGACCCGGGTTCGATCCCCGGCCCGGAGCGAATTTTTCTCCTCTAATATTCATTGTTAACATAACAGATATATTCTGTGGGACCAAAAAAATCATCTTTAGATGATGATGATGATGATGATGATGATGATGATGATGATGATGATGATGAATTACGATTCACTGTGAAATATAGTTTTATTTCACTAGCATTTACATAACAACTCCATAGTTTTTGTTACTTAAAAAAGAAAACCTCATGCATTGCGTAGTGGCTGAGCACCTTAAAAAAAAAAGTAATGTTATCCCCATTATAGAAAGCCCATGGGACAGCGGGAGATTAAGGCTCCCACCTGTACAGGCAATCGGCATTAATGGCAAGCAGGGATGTCAATTCTACATGCCCGCTGTCTTCACCCCTAAAGAAATATTTCTGTTCTATTTAGAGACCGTGTAAATTCCAGGTTTCGGGGTGGTCGTATCGGCTCCCGTGGCTACACTTCATGGTCGTATTCTGAAACAATATATAAAATTGCAGGACACCAGAACTGTTAAAAACTAAAAAATCTAAACAAGAAACTTTTGATCGTTGACTTTCGACTGGAAAATTTCCCTACCTAATCACTTCGATGCGTCTCGCAGACAACGTATCCTGATTGCTGTCGCTGTTTGTGTCGGAATGACTATTTGATGGTACAACACTATTAATCAACTGATTTAGACATCAGACGGTATCGTGTCTGCTTGAGCAGTTGACAGGCGACACAGATCAAGACATGTGAGCATCGCCTAAATCAATTATTTGACAATGTGATGAGGACGTCTTGCTTGACCACAGAGACCTCTGGTGAGCATACAGTGCATTCCACACAGCAAGACCCAGAACTTTCGTCTGTACTTGGGTTCATTTCAAGCTCCCCATATGAAATAAAGTAGACGTAATATTTTTACGGAACATGAGGCTTTCGACCTGGTTTTATTATTGTATGGCACAGTGTTAGCCAGATGGCTAGAGGAGTGGTTCCTTAACTATTTTACCCTAGCGCCCACTTTTGAGAAAAGCATGCTGTTTATCGCTCCCTAAAGTTAAATGTAATTCTGCAGGTAGCAACAATATCCCTAAATTCATTACGCCTTTGTTCGCGATGTGCAATACATCTAAATAAAAAAAATTGACGGCAAACACTAAACAAATTAGTTTTCGCATCCTACTGGTCCGCTAAACGATTAACGCTATGTTGACGTCATTGATGAAAGAGTCTATCAGAGCCATTCACCTTACGTTATTTCAATAGCGAACCCGCTATCTCTGGGCGGATAACGTGGAAGTGAACGAAGCCTGCCTTAGGCCTAATTCGGTATTAAAACATGGCGTCTCCTTTGAGATTTACCACTGTGGATGATATTTACTTAGAACAGCTTAAGATGAATAAATTACTCAGGTCGACGTACAAGAAGGCTCAGGAAAGAAATCTTCGTTGAGATTCTAACAGACAAAAGGTTGAGTCGTGAGTACTTTGCCAAACGAAAATGCTTCTTTGCTTAACTCGCCGTAACTCGAAAACCAGTGAAGATTTTGAGTAGCGACCACTTTTAAAAGTAATTTCCACTCTTTCTCAACATTTCTCTCGCTTTGATCCCCCCCCCCCCATCTAAAGTGATAAGTAGAAGTGTTTGCCGCTTACCAACTTTTGAATGTGTAAATGTCTATTCTAAACAGATCACTTCGAAGTTAGTATTTTTTCTCATTTTTCAAAAAAGATTTTCATGTCGAATTTTTTTCTATGCTTTTCTTAGACGTTGAGCTGTCAACTAAAGAATTACCACGCTATTGACTATCATAGGAGCTACGACATGATAAATGTCTACTGAGCTACTGTCCGTTACTCAGGAGAAGACGAGCGGAAAGAATGTGGCCTTCTTGACTATCGCTGTTGATTATTATAAACATCGCTCAGATAAGCATCCCAGTAGCCAGGCTATTACTGGTGCAGGAAACGTGAGTAACAATGCGTATGGAAATTAAAGCTAAGTGGAACAGAAGGAGACCTAATGTTTCCGCTTACTGCAGTACAGATATTGCACGTGTTGTCTTACGTTATCTGTTCACATCCCTGCCTCCTCAGTCCGCTCTAGTCTTCTCCTGAGTCACCGACAGTACATAAGTGTCTCTACAAAAAATATACATAACATATGTAGCAAGCAGACGATTCAATTTATAAGCCAAAACAATTATTCATCAGGTGAGCTATAATAGTACATTATGCAACGAGCCTATAATGAAGGTAATTAAGAAGCGAGTATGGATATTTATGAAACGAGCGCAAGCGAGTTTCATAATTTTCATACGAGCTTCTTAATTACCATTATAGGCGAGTTTCATACGACTTTTTATGCTCGACCATATTTCTAACTTGATATTATTAATTTTCTTTGTATCTGACCTTGACGAATGTCCCGTATGTTGTGAGATGTGCGCAGACGCGAAAGTATTGATTTTTTCCGAGGAACAGATGTTCACATTGACCTTGCTAGGCCATAAGAACCTACAGAGATAACATTGAAATTAAATTAGACATGACGAGATGACAAATTGAACTTATTTGAATATTATTTACAATTAACGCTAATTATTATAGTAACAGAACATAACCTTCTGCGACAGTATTGGATTTCCAGCCTCCGTGACTTTTCGCTAATTCTCTTTCGATTGCATATCCGAGAATAATCGATACTTGCGGTTTTATAACGGCAGAAAGCTGACCTGTCATTGGCTGAACAGTTGTAACCTGAGTCGTCATTGGCTGAAAGACCTGACCTTTAATGAGTAGGTGTACTTTAATGATATGCATTAAAGGTCTGCTACCAGGTGTATAATTACTACATTTCGGCATGGTCGAACATAGCACGTAAATAATTCAATTTAAGAGCATAAACAATTCAATCAGTTGAGATGTACAAAAATGCAAGTTACTTCAATTTACAAGTATAAACAACAGTTGAGCTATAGAGATTATTATTCAATTGGCAGCATATACAATTCATCAGTTGAGCAATACATTGTAAACAGACTACTGTATGTTTACAACATTTTAGTACGTTGACTATTTTGTACTACATCGAAGTAAGTAATTATTATGAAGATCGCCGTAGTTACTATGCTAATAGCAGATGAAACGTAATAATAAACCAGCTTGTCGGTACTTCGTTGTCATGGCAACTCCGAGCAACGTCCTCATAACCGGCTCACAGGTCAGCTGACGACTGTAAACAAGAATCATGTGTGTGGGGATGCATTCCGATAGATTTAGGGGCTAATACTGATAAGAACGCTTTCCGGTATATTTTTATGGAGTGTGTGCAGTTTATTTATCGCCCTGCAATACAGGAAGTGGGCGAGGGCCATATATTAGGGAAAGATAATATTATAAACCTCTGTTCAGATGGCGAGGGGCTTTTCGGATCAGTGACGTTTCAACACCTGCGAAATTATATAATGTAGGATTTTATCTTCTCTTCAGTTTCCAACACTTAGACTCCAGTTCCATCTCCGCTGATTTCAATGGTTATTCGTATGGAGATAGTCTCCTGGGGATGGTAGTATGTTGCAGTAACTGCCAGTTGCTATATTGCAACCAATGATAAAGAAGAAATAGTGGAATGATGACAGGAAAAGAGGCAGTTATACAAGACATCGCCTCCAGACATCCTTGTCCACTATAAATTCCATATGGCCTCAGAATCTGAACTTGGGTTCTCCAACTAACAAAATCAAGTCACTCCAGCAGTTCGACTGGCGTTTCATTACATGTTGCAGTTTAGATATAATTTCGTTAATTTTGAAAATATATTGCGATAATACAGATATTATATTTAAACATATTGGTGGAGACATACCACCGTCTTTGTATCAACAAACAAGCCTATATCTATACACGGCGTTTCAAATATAACGCATATTATTGCAATTGAAATTGACTGAGGGGATTTTGAACAAAAATCTCAGTCATGTCAAACCTCATATTTAGAAAGGAATAGTACTTTTATGGAAATAAAAGTATTTTTGAGACTCTTGTTGTGAAAGTTATGACGTCATCGAGAACATTCTTAAATAGGACTCTATAGTTTTTTAATATCATCTAAATATTTTTTTTTTGTCCAGAAGCACTATGGTTATGGTTACTACAGTAACACTTTTATTGTTCATATCAAGGTTCAAGCCACAGTCGCATTTGTCGCATTTTGCTACTCGATTTCTAAAAATGCAATAACCACATTGGACTTCAGAAACAAAGGTGGTAATGGAGAAAATGAAATCAGATGGCATGGGCAATGTTCAGGAATTGATTTCATAGAGTTGGTGCAATTCATGTAAGTTAAGTGAACAAATTCGTCTAATTAATTTATATAATTCCGTCGCATAATGTAAATTGTGAGCGAGGTTTCAGTTGCATGAATCTTGTAAAAACTGAAATTAGAAACAAACCGCCTTTCAGAAAAGAGTTGGCATTGCTAACAATAAATCTTGAAAGGCATAAAAGTAAAGAATTTCAATGTTTAGAGTGTCCATAAAATAACGCATTTTAATGTAAATTCAGCAGTAATTATTGATACTTATATACTGTAAGTATATTTACAATGTGAGAAAATGGGCTGAAAGTAATAAAACTCCAAGAAACCAATTACGTAACTTTTTGTTTATGCAAAATTTATTAATTTTATCTTTCTGCACAATTACTTATTGCACAAGCATTTCGCAATTTGCACAAATATAATTTTTCATTTATGCATTTTTGCGACAATTATTCATTTTCTAGCTTACACCCTGGTTGATATAATAGTATTTTGTTAGTCCTTGTGTTATGAAAGTACTGTAGTTCTATTGATGAAATCAACATAAAATTAGATGTTTTAACAGAAAATTGTCTTTTTACATCTCTGTCATGTCAATGTTCTCTGAATTTCGCGTTTATTCTACTCATAGTTGGCGAGAAATAGGTGGCCGATTTGGATGAGTATCATAAAAAGCGTGCGTACCTCCTGTTCTGCACATCTTCTGTCACCAAATCCTATCTTCATCAGAATCTCAATTCTCTCATTTTCTAATAAGAATATAAGTTTATTTATACAGAATTTAACATCTGTGGTTAGTCCGCCGAGTTAGTTCTGTGACAGCGAGTCTGCCTCAAGACTAGCCGGCCCGGGTTCGATTCCCGGCGGGGTCAGAAATTATCATGTAAAATTTCTACTTCTAATTACTAAATTATGCACCAATATGCCTGGGTAAAATCCCAAATCTCTCCGCAGTGCATATGAAGAGAAGACATGTCACTGTTGATAGTCATTCGTCCGTCGGATGGGGACTAAGCATGGCGGCCCCCTTGATGCTATTCGACAAGAGTAGGCTACGTGCCGGCACCGGGTTTTCCCTTCTCTCTTTATCATCTTCATCATCGTACACGTATTTCATTCTTCTCATGTCTATCAGTCTCAACTTCTTGCACCCATTTACGTACCTATATATTTTCGATTCTATCTCCATATACGAGTATAAATTTGTCAAACAGGCAACCTTCTATTTAATATCTTAGGCAGTTTTAATTCACATTCCTGTCCTGTAGTTAGTGTTAAATTCCTGACGCAGGTGAGCATATAAAATAGTAGAATTTTGCTTATTAGAGATCATTTGTCACAATAAAATTCTGATATAAGAAACAACCTCGAATAGTATAGAGTCACGTGTTCCTAACAGTGTAAGAAAGCAGTAATTCCTGAATATAAAAACAATCACCATATTCAACGTCCTTTCATTCAATGAGTGTTAAAGAGCTTGACACGCAAAGATTTCAAGTATTAAAAAAATTTGGCATCACTAGGGAAAGTTGTTTTCCGCAAAATAAAGGAAGGAATGAAATCACTGAATAGATCCACAGTAAAACTAATTTTCATTCTACACTTACTGACACAATCATCTTTCATTAATATGATGCAGTAGGCCTACTAATAGTTTTGTAAAAATAGAGCCAATTTGTTAAAACATTATATTTAACATATGGGTTATAAAACTTATCCTTCATTTTATGCACTAAAGCTGATGATACAGCGATTTTATCTAGTTGCGAGTATAATAACTGTTTCAGTTCCTCTAGATTGTACTGTAGTGACTTCTGTAAAATTACTCAGCAGTTTCTTCTCCAACACGTGCGGCATTTGGTTCGACAAATTGTAGTGCAAATGTCTACATGTATTTATCTTCCTTAAGCTAGATATCTTTCAATTAACATCGATTTCACTGATTATTGAAGGAGCCTTATTCTACATACAGTAGCTTTATCGTGTGCAAGAATATAATGCTTGTATTTTATACTGATTTCCAGAAAGGAAACAAACATTAATAGGCAAATATTTGTGTATACGTGTTTGTGTGTGTGTTTCCGCATTTTAACGGATGTTTTATAAACCGATTTTAACAAAGAAAGAAGAAATGCAAAAATAAGAGAGGCAGGCAAAGCAAAGGAAACAAAAAATGAAGAAAAGAACAGAGAGAGAAGAAAACAAAGAAACTGAGGACAGAAACGACAAGTAAAAAAGGAACGAAGATAGGATTATATATGGAATAAAAAATATGAAAGAAAAAAAGATAAATAGAAGAGTGATAGAAATATCTTGCTTCAATTATTGTCAAATAAAAAATTTTATCAAGTTATTTAACTACTATGTATGAACTACTTAGTTTGGGCCTTATTCATAGACTTTTTAGCGCGGGCTTCCGGTGGATGATCAGCGTTTTTCGTATTCATAAATCAGTGTTAGCGATAGGATATGATTTGAATTCTGTACTAGTAACCAGTGGATAGCCGGGGCTAGCTTAGTACGCTCGTAGCGCGTGCTGCGAAATGTCTATGAATAGCACCCTTAGCGTCGATGACATTGGTGATAACGAGATGGTATTTGACGAAATAAGGCTGAGGATTCGCTATATGATTACTTGACATTCGACTTACTGTTGGGCAAAACCTCAGAAAAACCTAACTAGGTAATCAACCCAAGTGGCAATCTAACTCACGCCAGAGAGCAGCTCTGGATCAGCAGGCAAACGCGTCACCTTCTGAGCTACGCTGGTGGTTCCACATAAAAATTAGACTATGTAGTTTTGCTATACAGGCGTATCAGGAGGAATAGTAAATATTTAAGGAGTAGTAGCAGGGACTATTCAGAATAAAAAAATAATTTAAACATGTTTCCAATTTTTTAATACATAGCGAGATATAGCTGCTTGAATGTTACACAAGCTGTACACAAAGTAAGAAGGAGAGAAAAAAGATTTATTAATTGTATTTACTGATTGAAAGTCATACAAGAGGTATGAAAGAAAGACAAATGACTGACTGATTACATTTATTGATTATTTAAATGATATCAATACTCAAAAATACCACCTCCGACTCCGATACTCTTTTCAACTCAGCCTGTAGCTCTTCTGGGAACATCTCGGCGTTGTTTTATGACAGCACTATTCATAATGCGAGCGACCAATATTCGTATTTTTCTTCGTATATCTCGTTTTTCATCCATCCCCAGAGATAATAATATAAAGAACTAAGGTCTGAGATCTTTGTCACCAATGAACGTGACTACCGCGACCGATCCACTGTTCGGGAAAAATTAAAATTAGGTTGTGTCACCTGACTATTATAATGTGCATATCATTAGAACAGCTATATTTACAGATTCATTTAAAATCAGAAACACATTTACATGAACTTTTTTATAACGTGCATGTCATTCAAACAGCTATACCTTCACATCCATTGGAAACTGGAGACATATTAATATGATTTTTTTTTTACTGAGAACATTCCATACTGCCACCTAATAAAATATTTACTATTCCACCTGAAACGCCCTGTATTTAATTAGCTAAATTTCTACAAATTTTTATGTATTACATATTATTATCTTACAGAAGGCTCCATAAGGAAGTAGGCCCTACTAATCCCATTAGCCGTAAGAAAACTGTAGTTATATCTTATAACTATGTAGATACATGTACTTACTTATTTACTTACTGACTTTTAAGGAACCCGGAGGTTTATTGCCGCCCTCACATAAGCCCGCCATTGGTCCCTACCCTGAGCAAGATTAATCCAGTCTCTATCATCATATCCTACCTTCCTCAAATCCATTTTAATATTATCTTCCCACCTACGTCTCGGCCTCCCTAAAGGTCTTTTGCCCTCCGGCCTCCCAATTAACACTTACATGCATTTCTGGATTCGCCCATACGTTCTACATGTCCTGCCCATCTCAAACGTCTGGATTTTATGGTCCTAATTATGTCAGGTGAAGTATACAATGCGTGCAGCTCTGTGTTGTGTAACTTTCTCCATTCTCCTGTAACTTCATCCCTCTTAGCCCCAAATATTTTCCTAAGAACCTTATTCTCAAAACCCCTTAATCTCTGTTCCTCTCTCAAAGTGAGAGTCCAAGTTTCACAACCATACAGAACAACTGGTAATATAACTGTTTTATAAATTCTAACTTTCAGATTTTTTGACAGAAGACTAGATAACAAAAGCTTCTCAACCGAATAATAACAGGCATTTCCCATATTTATTCTGCGTTTAATTTCCTCCCGAGTGGCATAGTACATAGTGCTTAATATATCGCATTGTAAATAATAAAGTACTTCATATGAACTTGTAATACTCGTTCCAAGTCCAGCTTTGGAAAAGCCAAGCCAATTTTTTTTTCAAGCTAGTTTCAGTACTAGTTTTGATACACTAGCAATTTACACAGTAGTTAACATATTGCGCTTAGTCTTTGGTTCGCCGTGTAGTTTTACAAGTGTGTTGAGGCAATTCTAAATAGCTCGGTGGGGTTCTCTGCGTGTGTTAATGTCTCGTTGGCCATAAAGACGCCGACCTGGCATGAACCCGGTCTGCTCAGTTCATAGGAAACCACATCCGCAGTCTGAACTATTAAATCTTTTTAGCATATAAGAGGAGAGGAAATTCTGGCAAATGTACAAGTGTATTGTAACAAATAAATTCTGCCAACTAGGATCTTTAACTTTGGCAACGATGCGATGGCTGGAGGGAATTTTTATGGCTATTAACACATGGAATTCTAATTTTTTTATTTAAATTTTATTCAACTGTCTCTTTCTTACTTCTAGAAGTTAAATGAGTTATCAATATTTGACTGATAGAAATGACTATAAGCATATTCTGAAATGTGGATATGGAGAAGGATGGAGCATGTGAAATGGACAGACAAAATAAGAAATGAAGCATTGATAGAAAGAGTGGGTGAAGAAAGAATAATTTCAATCTGATCAGGAAGATAAAAAGAAATTGGCTGGGTTATTGGCTTAGAAGAAACTGCCTACTCAAGGATGCACTGGAAGAAATGGTGAACGAGAGAAAAGTTCGAGGCAGAAGAAGATATCAAATAATAGACAACATTAAGATACATCGGTCATATAAGGAGACTAAAGTCGAAGGAGAAAGAAATGGAAGATTGGGGAATGCTGGGTTTGTAGTGAAAGACCTGCTCTTGAGCAGAACACTATGAATGAAAAATGAATATTTCGTTCGTAACCTTCTTATAAGTCTTACCTAAACATTTACGAGGAAAAATTTATTGTTAATAATACCATTTGAGTTATAGTGATCACAACAGATATATTTCAACTGCGCAAAGCATGTCTACTGGAGTGTATCAAATTTACGAAATCTATTCTTTTTTTTACACATTCATACTAATCGTATCTCACTGATTGTCATATGTTAACACGTTTGCATCTTACGAAATCTCTCTCTTTTTACACATTCATAATAATCGTAACTCACTGATTGTCATTTGTTAACAAGTTCGCAGCTTCAGTTGATACATCGTCGTTAACAATGCAATAAACAACCGAGGGAGGAGAGTACGTTTCACTCCCCATAGAGAAGCGGAAGGTAATGTCATATGACAATATGGATGGTGCGGAAGATTTAATATCGTGTGCAAGAACGTGATTACAGTGACAATAACCTGTTCTTCATTCACTGCAACGCCTGGGTTCATGTCCGATACACAACTATAGCTTATGCATATGCATACGAAACAAAAGTGTGAAACTGTCATACTGTTCTGCCTGACCATCAATCTGTCTATGCCGCAATCTCTGCGTTTATCTCCTGTCTCTCAGTCTGCCCACAATTTTCTTAGTGTTTACGAATCTCTCAGTCGTTAAACTGTAAGTTCACCAGTCTCTCAGACTGTACAGATCTCTTATCAATAAATTGATCATTACCCTCTCAGTCCGTCCATCACTCTCTTCATTCCGTCGATCAGCATCTTCAGTCAGTCCATCAATCTCTTCAGTTAGTTCATCAGTCTTTTCAGTCCGTCCATCAGCCTCTTCAGTCCGTCCATCAGTCTCTTCATTCCGTCGATCAGCATCTTCAGTCAGTCCATCAGTCTCTTCAGTCAGTTTATCAATCTCTTCAGTCCGTCCATAAGTCTCTTCAGTCCGTACATTGGTCTCTTCAGTCAGTCCGTCAGTCTCTTCAGTCCGTCTATCGGTCTCTTCAGTCCGTCCATCAGCCTCTTCGGTCCGTCCATCAGTCTCTTTATTCCGTCGATCATCATGTTCATCAGTCTCTTCAGTCCGTTCATCGGTCTCTTCAGTCCGTCCATTAGTCTCTTCAGTCCGTCCATCAGTCTTTTCATTCCATCGATCATCATGTTCATCAGTCTCTTCAGTCCGTCCATCGATCTCTTCAGTCCATTAGTCTCTTCAGTCCGTCTATCAGTCTCTTCAGTCCGTCGATCAGCATCTTTAGTCAGTCCATCAGCTTCTTCAGTCAGTCCATCGACCTCTTCAGTCAGTTCATCAGTCTCTTCAGCCCGTCCATCAGCCTCTGCAGTCCGTCCATCGGTCTCTTCAGTCCGTCTATTAGTGTCTTCAGTCCGTCCATCAGCCTCTTCAGTCCGTCCATCAGCCTCTTCAGTCAGTCCATCGACCTCTTCCGTCAGTCCATCGATCTCTTCAGTCATTCATCAGTCTCTTCAGTTCGTCCATCAGCCTCTGCAGTCCGTCCATCGGTCTCTTCAGTCTGTCCATTAGTCTCTTCAGTCCGTCCATCAGCCTCTTCAGTCTGTCCACCATCTCTAAATCTGTACACCAATCACTCAGTGTATCCACCACTGTCTTAATCTTCGCACTAGTCTCTCAGTATCTCCACCAGCCTCTCAGTCTATCTACTAATCTCTCAGCATGTTCACTAATTTCTAAGTATCTCCTTCAGTTCTCAGTCTGCCCATTAATATCTCAGTTTATACATCAGTCTCTCAGTCTGTTCACTAGTCTCTATGTATGTCCTACAGTATCTCAGTCTCTCACTATTCTCTCAACATGATCATCAGTCACCCAATATGTCCATCAGACTCTCAATGTGCTCACCAGTCTCTAAATATGTCTGCTTGTGTTTCATTCCGCCATTAGTCTCTCAGTATGCCCAAGTCTCCCAATATGCCCACCAGTCCTTCAATATGCTCACGAGCCTCTAAGTATGTCCCCTTGTGTCTCTATCTATCAAACTTTCAAGTGTCCATTAGTATCCCAGTATGTCCATCTGCCTAACGTCTAAACACACAGTATACCTCCAACCACCCAATCTAACCACTAACTTGTTACAATGATAACTAATATCTCCTGTGTCTGTCATGGTTTGTTTGTCCACCATTCACACAGCCTATTTTCCGAAGTTCCTTCATCAGACTGTATCTATTTGTTCACCCTTTTTCTCTATCATACCGCAACTCAGTTACCGGACAATTTTTGTAGTCGCTACTAATACACACTTCGATATTAGTAATTCTTGCAGTGGCTTGAAGACAGATTTCTTTGATTACTTCGGCTTCTTTTACTAGCTTCAATCATACCATTATTGCTACCATAATGTCAAACTCAAACTTTACTGTTCATAAAGACTACTTATAAAAATAATACTGCAACACACTCTACCTCTTTATTGCCATGTAATTGGCCACAGTTCCGGTGAATGGCAGTTATTCATGGATATTTCTCGGACATACGGTATAGTGTCCCTCGCTTCTCGACAGTCACATTGTTTCTGTGAGGGGCGCTGCTCATAGCGTGTGCCGAACGCTTTATTTCGACCGTTCCGCATTCGTTTCTCTCCATATACAATATAACATACAACAGACATGATGAATACGTGCGGTGCTGTAAATCACGCCGTCTGATGCTCATAAAACGTGGATATGACATAAAATATGAGCGTCGAGATATCGATATGGCCAGCGCAGTCGATTAGTCATCTAATCATGGTACAAGATCCAGCGAAGCCCTTCCTAATCTCTCATAGCCTACTTTTCATTACATGAAATAAAATAAATAGGTACCTAATCGAATTGTTTCTGAGCGCATATAACATACTTCCTATAACATGACATTAGACAGAACCTCATAGAAATATACATTCACGTACAGCGGCCGAGTCTCTCAATTGGTAAAGCAGCTGGTTACGGACTAGAAGGTCCGAGGTTCGATCCCGGGTGGTGACGAAATATTCTCGTGATGAAACTTCCAGAACGGCCCCGAGGTCCACTCAGCTTCCTATCAAATTGAGTACCGGATCTTTCTTGTGGGTAAAAACGCGGTCGGAACATGGTCTAACCACACCATCTCATTCTAGTACCGAGGTCAGTGACTGCGTGTGGCTCTACCTCCATGCCCCCATGCTATTCATGGGACAACCTTTATCTTTTATGCACGTACACTCAATTACGTACGATTACACACATGCACTCATAATACATATATTAATTGAGATACATTTGTAAACAGATGTAGGCCTGTAGAATTTATGATAGACAAAGCCGCAATGAAGCAGGTTTCCTCCGAATACTTATATTTTCCTCGCCATTCTCATTCCATCACTGAGCTGTTATCGCCCATTTAACATCTTGAAGTCTTTGAACAGTCTCTGTAGTAAAGATCATTGCAACTGACTCGGAATGGAAACCCAAGTCCCACATAATAGTAAAAGCCCAGAGTGGCAGTGAGAGGTGTACGCTGGCTTATCTAGAACGACTCGTCTGATCTACAATTCACCGCTTTGTGCGCGCCGACAGCACCTACCCCGAGTGTGAACGTGACACCAAATGACGTCACATGTTACAACACTAGAAAGTTAGTCAGTTGATATAGAGTTGATTTCATTTAACGGTTCCAGATGCAAGTGAAAAGATATTTTGTTAGAGTCCGCTAAAGTAGCCCTTGATAAATCTGAGAACCTGTTCATTAGAACTGCTGATAGCTAAAATAAACGGTGTCATATTAATGACGCATATTTTCTAATTATTTGTTTTACGTAGGCCTAATAGCTAAACATCTTCTATTTTAAGTACTGACTTAGCAGAAGAATTGTCTGCCATCATTTTCTATATGCAATTTATTTCCTTCTTAACTCAGGAATCATGTCCCAGAATTAAGATTTGTCTAATTTGTGTGTGGCTTCAGTGTCTAATTCCATTCTTACTCAGTAAAAACTAGAAACTGGTTTAGAAGCCGGTTAGCAGAATGTTAGTCTATTACGTTTTCGTCCATTTGTAATTTGGTCTTAATTTTATGTTTGTCCAGTTATGTTTGTCCACAAATATTTCGTCCATGTCATTTTAGCATTATGTGAAATTTCGTCCTATATATATTTTGTCCTTACCTGATTTAATCCAAATTTATTTACTTGAAATTTTCGTAGCTGTGTGTTTATTACAAAAAAAGAATCACTGAAATAAAACATGAGATTCATTTTCAGTTATTTCAAAGATCATGCATTCATTGCAGCTATTCCTTAGAAAGTGTAATTTCCTTCTTTAATTTCCATCTTCGGGTTCTGCGCGTTGCTGTGTAATTTCATTACAGGTTGACCGATTCTCACATCGCCAATATATCCTGGTTCGATTCTTATTATAAGAGTGGTGTTGATAACAGTAGCCGTCTTTTATGAGCAGTGGTTTGTTCCTTTTTGAAGTAATTACTTTGCGATCCATATCTGATAATTTTAAGTAAAACTAATATATGCATTTCTCTAGCAACACCTGTCCATTTGTGAGTTCTCCATTATTTGGAATTATATTACTGGCATCTGTTTAAACTGTGCTTCTAGTATCTGAATATCCAAAATCAATCACGATTGGACAATATGTAGGCTATATTGGACTAAATTTTTGTGGACTAAAAAATTTCTGGATGAAATTTACTCTTGGACGAAAATGCTATGGACTTATTCCACTGGACTTAAATGTGTTGCTCATAGAAATTTTGACGAAATGTTGTATTAGACGATTGGACAAACATTCCTGAAATTGTCAAATCAATTCAACTACAGTCCTTGAACACCCAGGGAAAGTTTAAAACTGCATAATACCAATCAAAATAAGCCACACAACATAACACATGTCCATTCGGGACATGTTTTCTGTCGTCTTTTAATTCTTTCATTACCGACGTAACACCTCTTCCTGAAATATCAATTTCGTTACTACAAGCAATATAAAGACTGACATCAATGTTGAACTGTGAGCAATATGGCCATATGACCAAAAAATGTCGGTTTCTACATGACTGAAAAGGGAAAAAAATAATCTCAGGTAGTAAATACTTTAAGACGTGAAAAAAGCATAATTTCTAAATGTTTTGCTTTTTTGATTAGACAAAGTATAGTGGGCTTCTTAATTCTAATTTCAAGGGAAATTTGTAAAATTTTTAAACATCCAAAATTTGAATTAACCAGCTATTTATTTTTAGAAAATTCATATAAAAAGAATTATACTCTATTGTACAGAGTGTCTGACTCAAGCCGTTTATAAATTGTTTTAGTCATCACGCACAACACGACTAGGGATGGGCACTATTCGTCTTGAAATTCTCTAATTCACAGCGCTTGTATTTTAGTTATAATAATGATTGAAAATAGCCAAAATAATAAATAAACATAGACGGGTGAACTGATTAATACAGTGATTCATACAATGCATTTGAGAAAAGAAACATTTATTTCTAATACGTGGATCTCACAAGGTAATTTTTATATAGATTATTTTACGACGCTGTATCAACATCTCAGGTTATTTAACGTCTGAATGAGATGAAGGTGACAATGCCGGTGAAATGAGTCCGGGGTCCAGCACCAAAAGTTACCTAGCATTTGCTTAAATTGAGTTGAGAGAAAACTCCGGAAAAAAATTCAACCAGGTAACTTGTCCCGACCAGAATTCGAACCCGGGCCACCTGGTTTCGCGGTTAGACGCGCTAGCCGTTGCTCCACAGATGTGGACACAACAACAAAGTAATTCATGGCTCTCAGCTAGAGTAATAGGTTCTATGAATATGACGACTACCTGTGAGGGTTTGATTCCCGTTTCTTCCATACTGTTTAACTTCGAACTCCGATTCCCGGTGATTCTAGAATGTTACAGTTAAAACTACTTTAAAACGGAAGGTATTTACAAAAGGTCGAATTCTGCCTTCGGTAATCATTTACGTTTCGAATCTCTGAAAGTGAAAGATAGCGACGGAAGAATTTGAATATAACATGTTCCACCAAGCAGAATACGTCCATGCGGGTTGTCAACGATGTGGTATGTGATAGGTAGACTATTACTGTCATAGCCTGAATCCAACGTTTTACTTGGTCTGTTCCTGGTTGTGACGTTCTCATGATAGTACGGCTGCCAACTTCTTTTGAAGAAAATACGGGAGACAAAGGACTGGAAAAAAATTCACATAGAAAACTGACCAATTATTCGGTTCAGTTACTAAAAAACAACTTTATTCTACACTTCGGCAGCGAGACTTAAATTAAGAGTATTTTGAGACAGATTTTCTCTCGCGTAATCGTTGAATTAGACTACAGTTTGCATCTCTGATTTGATTAAATGTGTCGTGCTCCTGTTTCGAACATCTGTCCAAGTCCAATAATTATTATTGTTCATGATATGAATCACCCTCTTTGTATGAGCATTACCACTCGGTATGCTTACAACAAAACTAGCCAGTTTTTTTTTTTTTTTTTTTTTTTTTTTCAAATTTATATCATTAACATGGTTTGATTTTCAACGGGTGAGCACTAAAACCCATTTCTGGCAAGCATTACCTTCAACAGACAATGCACATTTTAATGCATCTCTGAAACAACAAAATTCATCATATATAAATCATAATTCACGGCAAAATCAAATGTTTGGAATAAAAATGTTTATATTATGCACAGATAAGGGAGAAAAATGTTCGAAGAGAAGAATAATACAGGAGCCAGGAGTCTGTTAAAATTAGGGTAAATACAGGAAATCCCGGTAAATACAGAAGGGTTGGCAACCCTATATGATAGTGTTGCTAACATTGACATACTCAAAATATCTTTAAATGAATGAATAAATTATGTTAAAACTCTACGTTCTCTATTCTTTAAAGGTACGTTTTGTATTATGCCCGTTAGTTTTTCCGAATTAGGCAAAACAAATTAATCTGGGGGATTGGAGATTAACTTACGCATAAAGAAATAATCTTGGAATGTAAGAAGAGCAAATGACTTAATAAAACACTATCCAGTGATAGACACGACTATAGAAAACATTGGAAACCTGAAAGAAAATAAATAATTAACAAACTGACTTCACATGTTTAACATAAAATTATCATACGAAGGTATTCACATGGACGCTAATAAACACCCCCGATTCCGCCTGCGAAACCATTGAATACCTGCCACACATCTGACCTGATATTTGAGCTGCCTAAACAAAAATGAACGGCTTACATCAGACACTTTGTACTGTAATGGGCAATGAATGAGCAGTGTACTTCACCTTAATTACTGTCATGTAGCATCTATATTTTCACAACATCAATAGATTGAAACACGAGCTTTCTTTCTTAACGTTAAACTTATGTACGGTCCATGCTTCTATAATGTAAATGTAGAAGAGTCTAACACACTAACTTCTGCACGTGCAATAATGAAATTTCCACCAATTATTCTTTGTCTTCCAAGTTACTGACAGGTCCTTCACTGCAAACCTAGCTTTAGTTGCCATGATAATATTTTACACTCAGAGCATAGTTAAAAATGGAAGGAAAAAGTTTTTGATGTCACTTTACTACCTTAATGTCGTCTATCATCTGATATGTTCTTCTGCCACGAACTTTTCTCCGGTACACCATCCCTTCCAGTAGACAGTTTTTCTCAGGCAGTGATCCAAACAATTTTCCTTTTATATATATATACAGATATATATATATATACAGTGGTGGAAATTAATATAAATGCAGTATAAGTTTTATGGCAATTACGTTTATTTTGTTGATTTGTTGTACACTTCTGCCTTATCCTTGACAGATATTTACTAACAACTTATAAAGAAGCCATACCAAACTAAATTTATCATTTTGCTTTACACATAATACATGAAGAGTGAAAACCCACTGTCTTAGGGGTGGAAATTAATATAAAGGCATCTTTCTCTTGTAGATAATAAAATCAAGAAACAATAACAAAACACATTACAACAGAGTTCTAGTACTTGTTTGAACCACCATTGTTCTTAATAACTTGGAGAATTCTCTTTGGCATTGATTTAACAAGTCTGTTTAATTCGTCCATAGAAATTGAAGCCCACTCTGCACGAATCGCATTCTTTAGTTGAGCCACAGTCTCAAACTGTCTCCGTTGTGATACACACGCTTTGTTGTGATACACACGCTTTGCTATGATTCTCCATAGGTTTTCTATGGGGTTTAGCTCTGGACTTCTTGATGGCCAGTTCAGAATTGTGATTCCTTTCTCTAGAAACCACTTCTTCGATTTGGCAGAGACATGAATTGCAGCATTATCTTGCTGAAAAATCAGGTTGTCACCAAATTCTTCATACATCCGAACCAACTCCGATTCCAGCATCTCTGTGTAGGTGTCAGAATTCATATTGGTGTGCACCCATGCCAAGTTTGAGATGCCTTGAGCACAGAATGCTGCCCAGATCATCACACTTCCACCACCAAAATTTCTACTCATTGGAACTTGGTTCTCTGTACGGAGGTCGTGCCAGTAATACTGAAATCCATCTAGTCCATCCACATTAAATTTCTTCTCGTCGCTAAATATCACTTGACCCCACTCTGAGGACAAGGACATGTGTGCTTCAACAAAAGACATTCTGGCCTTCTTATGGTCATCCTTCAGAGGTGGTTTACTAAGTCATTTCTTAAAGACTAGGTTATTGTCTCCTGCCAGAATTTGTCTTACACGTCTGGCAGTGACCGGTAACTTCAAATCAGTAACTATTTGAGAAGCAAATATATTTTTTTACCTTTGCTGTGCGCAGGATAAATCGTTTAGTGCGCTCGGAGAGCTTCCTTGTCCGACCATACCTCCCATTTTCTCCATACTGTGTCCCAATTTCACAAAATTATCAACAACACAACTTGAACGTCCTAATTTCTTGGCGACTTGCCCATTGGAGAGCTTCAACTCTTTGTAAGCATTAATGTTTGCATTTTCTTCATCTGATAGAAGCTTTCCACGTGGCACTGTAGAGAGTACTAGCGAAAGATGCTTCGGTCAGTCTCTCCAATACAACTGCAGTGATTTGTTTACAACGAGTCTTACATTACTGCCTATCTGAGGTAGCAGCACAAGTGCATTTATACCAATTTCCATCCCCACAACAGCTTTCTGTTTGTTTCTGTCCAATGTTTTCATATGAGATGTGGAAACATAAGTGCAATGTGATATACCTAAGTAAACTACACCATAGTTATCAGAAATGGGATACATGAATAAATACGTACGTGTTATACAGCAAAACTCAAGTGCTTTTATACTGATTTCTACCACTGTATATAATGCCATTCTTGTCTGCGTAAGTTTTCTACTGGAGGAAATTTTTTAAATTTGTTTTTACAACGCTCTATCAACTGCTGTGGTTATGTAGCGTGTGAATGAAACGAAGGTGATGTCAGAGAAATGAGCTCGGGGTCCAACGCCGAAAATTACCCAGCATTTGCTTATAATTGGTTGAGAGAAAACCCTTGAAAAACCTCAACCTCAACCTCAATCATGATTTGAACCCAGGACCGCTCGTTTCACGGTCAGGCAGGCTAATCGTTACTCTACAGGGATGGACGAGGAAAAAACACATAGATAATAAGTGGGAGAAAAAATATGAGAAAAAAATCAATGGAAGGAAGGAAATGAGGCCAAAAGGATGGAAAGATAAGTCAGAAAGAAAGGGGGGAATTTTGAATACAAAGAGGGAAGGAAATAAATAGTAGGTGAACGAATAGAGGAAAGGCATAAAGAGGTAAAATTAATAAAGAAGCGAGAAAGTAAAGAAGGTAAGAAACGAGAGAGTTATGAAGAAAGAAACGAACAGAAAAATAAACGAAGATATTGTAAAGAAAGGGAGAAAGGCAGATATATGGTAATAGAAAAAGAATCGAGAAACTAAATAAGGAAGGAAGCGACGAATATCAATAAGTAGGCTATAGGGAAAAAACGTAAAAAGAACTAAAGAAAAGTAAAAGAATACTAAAATAAGAAGAGAAGATGAAAGAGAAAGAAGCCGGAAAAAAATGTAAAACCGGAATATAAAGGAACGAAAAAGAAGATAATAAAAAGGAAAGAAGCAGTGCGGAAGAGTGGTGATACAGAGTCTAGAGTGTGTTCCAGGTTATTATATACGTATTCGTGTATTTCTTGGCAGTAGTTGAACTACGGAACAAAGACAGAAGACGATCAGCAAGCGCCTGCGATGTCGCAGCTATCGATATCTGCTGCAGGCGAACTGCGGTCTGCCGCTAATTTCGGGTGCCGTCCCCAGGGTCGCACATGTCGATAAAGAAGCTTACTATATTGCTGATACTTCACAACTTTTGGCTAGAAGTTCGAAACATGTCACTGAGGACGTAAAAAAATTACTACACTTTGCTCACTTCGGTCTGAGTGTCTTTCAGCCTCATCCAATGGCTTTAACGTCTTGAACTGTATTGAGTACAAATTTATCTAAAATATTTAGAGATATGAACGAAATACAATCGTTTATATTTGCTGAATATGGGAGATACGGTGTAAATATTATAATACTGCAAAAACAGTATGGAGATTTTCGCATCTGTTTATAACGAGTATACACAGAAAAAAGATTTCGCTTAGTACAGCGCCGTTCGAAAAGTCACATGGCAGTGATTCGGCGCGTCAGGTTTCGGCAATAAAATCTCGCGACTTGTGTCTGTATAGTACATTCCAGTTGAAATTTATTGGCTTATAATAGGTTACGTTAGATTAGGTAACGGTGGCTAGGGACGGGTTAGGGACGACCCTATGCACGTCGGCCATACTGAGGCCTATTGTGTACCCCGAATCTTATAGGATGAATGAAAATGAGGTGTACCAGCCCACCGGCCGCATGTGACCCCTCACCCGCTCACTCAATGGGGGACTCCTACCCCTCCGCCATAAGTTCATACCGCCAAGGTGACCAAACAGTACAGAATCCATTCCAACGGTCCTTTCAAGTTGTTGAAGCGCCCTTGGAAATGTTCTTAAAGAATGAATCCTGACAGAGGTATTGTGGAAGGTGGAAGGAATCATATCACTCCATTTAAAATAATGAAGTTGGCTTCCATATATTCTCTACACCTGCACCTATCAAACAAATCTATACCACAATATGTCCCCCTTCACGACAAACAACTTTTGTCTGAAGATTTGTTTTCTATCACTACAAATGCCCGCGCTATTCAGGTGGCCTGTTTTAAATGCCGCATCCTCTATAGTCCAAGCTCACACAACCTAACAGTTTTGGTACGAACTTCTTACTTCTGTTAAGGAGCCATCGAGTTGATCCGTGATTAGTGGTGACGTGCAGGGGGAAAACTATTTTGTTCAGCTGCAGGTGGAGGGGAATACTATTATTGACTACAGATTTGCGCGACGCTAACTCGTAACAACCTCTAAGAAAACATTCACTGGTTGGAACAGTTTGATTTCCGTAATTAAATAATGCTTTTTCATACTATACAGTATAACATATTATGTCTAATTCGAGTTCCCAGGGAGAAAGTAAAGTCTTCTCTGACAGAGAACTCGAAAGTAATGTTTTCTGGTCGAACAGTAGCAATACTTTCAGCGATTATCCTTCCTCGCTCAAGAACAAGACTCCACAGTCTGGCCACGGATCATCTCGTTGTCTCGTAACATTAAGAGACCCTTTATGTGGGCTAATAGGGATAACCTGTGCAGGGTCGTCAGACTTTCGCACGTCCCTGTTGGCAGTCAGATATGGATTATGATGGAGAGGTGGTATATTACAGCAGACCAGTTAATTATGTATTTAATTAAGTCATTCGAGATACTTGTGTTGCGACTACAGCAAAATGCTTTTCGGTACAAAGGAGAGAAAATAGTAAAAAAAAAAAACATAGCTACCGGTATTGTACCTAAACATTTCTCTTGCGAAAGAAGACGAATAAGAAGTAATTTGATGGATTATTGGTGGTGTTATAGTATGCTTCAGAGAATGGATGTAATCCTCTTCCCATTACTGAAAAGTTGAGATAAAAATGCAGCAAGTAGGGAATAAAACACTCGATTAATGAATTGCTACTCTCCTTGATGAAACATTTTGCTGTTACTTTAGAGAACGGATGTTGTAAATTCTGTGTTCTATCATGGAAACTAGAAACGTGTATGTCTTTCAAGTTCTATCAGTGCGTTACGCCCCTGTAACTTGTAGTGGCAATAACCCAGAAAAGACAGGTTGGGAAGTTCTCGGCATTCACGTCATGAATGAAAAGATAATCATCACGGTTACTCGCTGTTTCTACTCTGAAAGAAGTTAATTAAAATTGTTCTAGACTGAGTAACATATAGCCAATTATGTAAGACTCGAAACTCATCTTATTTTATTCATAAGTAGAACTTAGAAGATTCTCCAACAAGACAAAACTACGGGTTACGTGCTAATCGGTGTGGTTGTACTCGTAGGGGGTGGTGCGCAATATAGTCCAGTTGAATTGGTAAATTAGTTGCTCTCGTTTCTCTTCACACTACGTTATTTTTCATTAGTTTATTAATTTATACAATTTTAATTTTTATGACTTTCACAAAATTTTATTCTTACTTGTTTCTTTACTTTAAGGGGTCAATTAAAATGTCACCAATTAAGAGTGTAACAATGCATATACTTGCAGTAGAATTCAGAAATGAATATTTTACAATACAAGACGACATTTTATTTTGTAAAGTCTATGAATCAAAAATAAACGCCGAACAGAATCGTGATGTACAGTAGTGGCAAAAAAACCGGACCGACCTTTGTAGCTGATTTCAGAGCCTTGTTCACTCCAGAGCACGATAGATTGGTAACTAGAACTTTCGTGGTTCGAATCCTGTCTGGGAAGGAATTTTTTTTTTCCTTATTCAAATTTATTCCCAATACTTTTCGATTGCTGGTAAAATTCATGTTCTGGGAATAATAAGTTAATTAAGTAGTAAAATATTGCTGCAATCGAAAAGTATTGGGAATAAATTTGAATAAGGAACAAAAAAGTTTCCTTCCCAGGCAGGATTCGAACCACGAAGGTCTTAGTTACCAGTTTATCGTGCTCTGGAGTGAACAAGGCTCTTGAATCAGCTACAAGAGTCGGTCCGGTTTTTTTTGCCACTACTGTACAAAAGTATATTGACAGTAGGAAACACATAGGCCTAGAAAATTTGAAATTGTTTTCTGAGTGATCAAGTTTGAATACAGGTTTAACAGATTATCATTCAACTTTTTGTTACGACTTGGGCCTGCTGATGATCTGTACTAATATTCCTCTCTATAAAGTATAAAATAAACTTTTTTTTTAATTTTATGGGAAAGTATAGGCTACTGGTATAAAAATGCCTAGTGTAAAAACCACTACTTATAGACATAAAAGAATTGTAAACTTTATACGAGATAGTGTCGCTGGCAAAAAAATAACAGGTTTCGATTGACGAAACGACCGATGCAGCTTGACGCTATGTAGCAAATATTATTGATGGTGTATTGTCATTTGATAAACCTGGTAGAAAATTTCTTCTAACATCAAAAGTGTTAAAAGAAAGTAAACCAAGAAATAATCATTGTTAATTAGTTTGAGAGTTCTATGTCTCTTTCTGTGGTTACATGCTACTGTTAAATGGAAGAATGTATTACTTTTCTTAACTGACACTGACCCTTACATGTTAAAATCCGGAAGAAAGGTCAAGAATCTACACTCACAGTTTCTGCCATTTGACTTTCTCTACTCACGGCAGTCATAGAGTGGCAGAAGTTCGGGCCTATTAGAAGTAGACTGTACGCGTTCTCCTAGCATTCTTTGCATATTGTTGTTGTTGACATTATTTCTATAGTCAGCACTTGAAAGTTTCTATGGAGAATCCCCAGATCTTTATCCCTTGGACTTTTAGTTATGGGGACACTTAAGGCTTAGTGTACGCAACACTCAATGAAGACGTTCCAAAGCTACAGGAGCATGTCTTCAACACCTGTCAGCACATTAGAGACCAACCAGGGATGTCTGAAAGTTTGCGTCATTCTCTAAGACAGCGGTGACCAAAACTCGAGCTGCAGTGATTACATGCGACAGAGAGCCTATTGAAGAAAGGAGACGGAGGAAAGGTACTTGGCATGAAGACTACAACCAGTGGTGATTCCTGTACTACATTTTGATCAACCCCGCGGATACTCACGGACAGGAGAACGCGAATTCGATTATGCGCACTGTTCAAAACATACAGAGGTGAGCCTGCCTGGAGAGAAATAAAAAATAGGTTGCAGCCGCCAAATTACTCTTCAAGGAACGACCACTCATATAAATTGAGGGAAAGAAGGCAGAGGACGGACATTGGACAGTTTTCTTTTCTCAATCGTACTATCAGGGACTGGAATGCTTTACCTGCAGACTTACTAAAGGCTTTAGCAACAACCAAAAATGTATTTAAAAATAGGCTTAAGGACTTTGCTAATAGACTGTAATTATACACAGTATTTAAAGGGTGTAAAGGATGTGTTGTTATTGAAGTGTTGTATCAGTGAAGTGTGTTGTGTCAGTGAAGTGTGTAGTGCAAATGAAAAGTGTTCCCGTCAGTGAAGCTTTATAGTTTATAGTGGCAGTGCAAAGTATTTGAACAGTGAAATGTGTTTGAAGTGTTAGTGAAATCAGGATAGAATCAGTGAAATGTGTCGTAGTTCCAGTGCAGTGAGTGAGTTGACAGCAAAATGAGTGTAATGTTGAAAGGTACTTGTGCAGATATGAACATATCATACTCGTGGGTTTTAGTTCGATCTTAGTTTTAAGATACAAATTAGATTTATTTCAAATGTTATTTTAAGTGATCGTTTCATTTAATTTAGGATATTCCCTATTATTATTATTATTATTATTATTATTATTATTATTATTATTATTATTATTATTATTATTATTAGTATTAATTATTAGTATTATTATTAATTGTATTTTAATTAATAAGTTTATTATTGTCATTATTGAGTGTAATTAGTTACCACTGCCACCGGGTATATACCCATTGCAGTGTGAATAAGTACATACATACATAAAAATCTCAAGCTTTGCTGTATCAGTAATGTCACTGCTGTCATCAAGAGCCAGTGAATAATATACGATTTTTCTTGATTCCTTTTTAACCTTCCTCTTGAATATAATCTGGAATTTTCTAAATTCTTCTCTCGATACTTGGTCGAGAAATTCGTAGTTTTTCAAAATTAAAAACTTCTTATGGACAAGTTATTTGAGCTATTTTAATCATTACTCTTTTGAGAAATTCTGTTCTATTAAAAGGCTTTAGAGCACGAGATACTTCAAACCCCATTAAGTAGCTGACTTCCTTACATTTATTTTTTCTCGTCTTTCTCTTCCTGGCTATGATTTAAGACTTGTCATTTCCTGGCGTGTAACAGTTCGTTGGCACATAATATTGAATCAGGTTTTCTACAATATTATTATTAAATGAATAACTAATAAATTATTACCATCATCTAAAGATTAAGAAGATTAAAATTGAGATAAAACCTAATAATTTTATTCTTCCAGGGCGAAGGTCTAAAAATATCAATATTCATGCACGTACAGAAGAATTATAGAAACATATACTTAGTGGTCAGTAGTAATAATAATAATAATAATAATAATAATAATAATAATAATAATAATAATAATAATAATAATAAGGTAAAGTAAACATATTAAATTTTGTCCGAAGAACAACAAAAAAGTTATCCTTCTCATTCTTTACGAAACCACCCCTTAGTTCTTGTAGAGACAGGGTTTGTAGAGCGACATGATGCCGCCACTGCTTGCTTCCAGTACGTGAATGAAACACACAGCAATGTACAGGAAACTCCTCGTACTCGTTTGAATGTCTGTGATTACACGATGTAATCACGACACCCGCTTTGGTCACCGCTGTCCAAGACGTCGAGCAGAAAGATGTGTTATGATGAATGAAAGTCACATCGAGCATCTGCTATGATCAAGTTCTAATATCTCGGAAGATATTAATTTCAGCACACGTGTTCATTAGACTTCTTTTACTTGTTTTGATAAGTCATACCACCCCTTAAAATATCAGACCCATTTTTTAAGACACTGTACTATATCACGTGTCAAGAGAATGTAGTGGTTTCAAATGTTAATATAAATGAAATATATTTTGGCTCATTATTCCTATAGGCGGAGTAACGGTCAGCGCGTCTGGCCGCGAAACCAGGTGGCCCGGGTTCGAATCCCGGTCGGGACAAGTTACCTGGTTGAAGTTTTTTCCGGGGTTTTCCTTCACCCCAATAGGAGCAAATGCTGGGTAACTTTCGGTGCTGGACCCCGGACTCATTTCACCGGCATTATCACCTTCATTTCATTCAGACGCTAAATAACCTAGATGTTGATACAGCGTCGTAAAATAATCCAATAAAATAAATAAATATTCCTATAGTGCAGCTAACGACAGAGTTAAAAGTATCCGTCAATAGAAACATTTTTTCTTTTTCTTCTTTTCCAACCGCCTGATTCAATTCGAGGAAATTCCACGGAATCTTTGTTCACCAAAGGGGCTGAGGAACCGATATTCTTTACTTTGATAGTCGTTCGGTTCCGAAGTCCCTTATCGATATTTCGCTACCTGTAGTTCAAAGAGACGTTGAATGAAACACCTCCAGGTACTGCATGCCACGTGCTGCTCTATTAATAGTGTCGACACGGTGTAACAAATGTCGCTCTGTGGTGAGAGTGAACCGCCACAACATGTGCCACACACCCTAATGAAGCACTCAAATTTACACTTACACCAACGATACGGGAATAGTGAATTTATGGTAGATTTATCATTACTGCCATCATCATCATTGTCATCATCGTCTACCAGTGCCCCCACGGAAGTTACCACTGCTTTCACAATACACAAAGGTATGCTTAAAACAAGTTCCATTTGTTATCCTCCTGCTTTATTCCATTCTACTTTCCACTTCAATTTTTTTAATTTTAATTTAATGCTTGTATTAATTTCCTTTGTAACTTTCCTTTTATTCTTCTTTCTTTCTTCCACTAATCATCTTTTTAAATTATCCCTCACTTTCCACCTCCTGTGTTCTATCTTTCTTGGGTTCCTTCCGTTCTTTTCATATTTTCTCACGATTAATTCTCCCCTTCCATTTTCCTTTTTTTTTAAGTAGGTTATTTTACGACGTTTTATCAACATCTCAGGTTATTTAGCGTCTGAATGAGATGAAGGTGATAGCGCCGTTGAAATGAGTCCGGGGCCCAGCATCGAAAGTTACTCAGCATTTTCTCACATTGGGTTGAGGGAAAACCCCGGAAAAACCTCAACCAGGTAACTTGTCCCGACCGGGAATCGAACCTGGTATCGCGGCCAGACGCGCTAACCGTTACTCCACAGATGTGGCTCTTTTCTTATTTTGTTTTCCTTCATTAGATCTTCCTTTCAGTAACCCTGCGCTTAATTCTTTCTTCAGTACAAAATTTCATATTTTCTTTCTATTATTAAAAACTCCTATTTTTTTTTTTCTTTCTTCTGTTCTCCTTCAAAATACTCTTCCCTATTTTTATCCTCCTTTTCATTGTGCCTTCCACATTTCCTAATCTTCATTAGTCTACCGTTCTGTTCTTTATTTCATTCCTTCTATTTATTACTTCTTTTAATCACATACTTCATGATTTTCAACTTCCTTATTCCATATTTTCATTTTTGCATTAATCTTCCACTTATATTTTCTTTCGCTTTCTGTTTTACATTTTATTCTCTATATTAAGCTCCCAATTCATTCCTTTGACAGCTTTCTATTCCATATTTTCATCATATTTATCTTCCGCTTTATTCATTTCTCCCGTTTTACGGTTCACATTTTCTTCCCTATTTTAATCTTCCACTTCACTCTTTCTCCCATGTTTCGTTCCACATTTTCTCCTCTATTTTAATTTTCAACTTCATTCTCCCCAAATTTTCTTCTATATATTAATCTTCCGCTACATTCTCTCAGCTATTACTTCTTTCATAGTTTTTTTCTCATATTAATCTCCAGTTTTATTCTTTCTTTTGTTTCTCTTTGCATATTTTCTTATTTTTATTATTAATTTTCTTCGTCCCGTCTTCAATTCTTCCATACTTTCCACTTTTGTTAATCTTTCTTTCGTTCCACACACATTTTCATGTTTTAAATTAAATCTGCATTCATACTTTTTCCTCAAATTTTCATTTATTTGTTTGTTTATTATTCCTACTCCCATTCCTGCTCCTCCTCTCATCTTTCATATTCTAACCATCTCATGTCTTTTCTGGTTGGCCCTCAGTCACAAGGAATCGTTCACGCTTTGCTGCTGAGGTTGAAATCGGAGACGAAGACCAAACCACGGAGATCGGGTTCAGTTCAAGAGAGTCCTTGAAACATCGCATGAACAGAAATTTTAATATTGGTACGATTTCGTATCTCAGCAACTACATATATGTGAAAGTAATTTTACACAAATATTACATACGAAGGTATAAAGTTCATGATTTAATGACAATCCACAAATTTTCCATTCTACGCTCTTATTTACCTGTTTATGTTCTGCGTACTGTGTACTTAGCTCTGTTTCAATCAGCAATTCAGTATGGTATTTTAGGTTGGGGAGGAATGGCAAAATCGACTCTCCATCCTTTAAATTTGCTCCAAAAAATAATTATCAAAATTTGTCTATATAAACCTTTTGATTACCCAACAAAATTAATTTTTCAGGAATTTGATGTATCAAATCTAGAACAAATTTATAAACAAACATTGGTGATTTACTTCCATAAAAACAACAATAAATTTAAATTTGATCCTCACGAATACCATACGAGACAAAACTACAGTTTCTTTCTCCCAAATGCCACACAACTGCTGGATTAAAACACAGCAGAAATTTTGGACCCAAAATATATAATGCATTAATTAGAGCTTACTCTGAGCTAAGTACACTTAGCACACATAGATTTAAGAAATCAGATTAATTATTTAATTGTTTAAGCTAATTGAGTTAATATTTACATATGTACTTTTGTATTTTCTATTTGTATATAGACCCTATTATTACATGCTGTATGTATTTTACCATTCATTAATGTTATTGTGCTCAATGAACTTTCTTAATTTTGTGATATATTTTGTATAACTGATCTGAACTGCGGCCGAGCACGAGCTTCTGCTCTTTCGGGCTGCAATGTCTAATGTAGCTCAAGTGTAAACTATTAAATAAATAAATTATAAGTTATAAGTTAATTGCAATTACAGTTAATAATTCGTATAAAATAAATCTGACAGAGACTTATTTATGTTAATTTTAATAGTTGCATGATTTCATATCCCAGTCACATCGTAATTTACATAGACTATGTCAACGTCACATATCAAGAACCATTCTGAAATTCATTTCATGTAACCGTACCATTGATACAATATTCCCGTTCGTAGCTTAGTTTCTTGAACTATTATTGAAAATTTATAAAGATTAAATCTTTTACAGCACATCCAAAATGAGAGTATAAATTCAATTCGCTGTATTATATAGAAAAATAACTATTTTATAACCCCAAAGAAGTAAAATACCTGACCATTTATTAATTTTACGCTTTAAACAGGCCCATGTAACTAGTTATGTGAAAATCCACACTTTTCTTCGTTGTGTTTGTCTCTAATAATATTTTCTTTCTTTTTGAACATAGATGCTTAAAATTGGTGGAAATAATAAAATGATTGAGACAATTTTCTTTCATTAGTTTCAATCATAACCATGGGGGAAGTAAGAAAGAGAAAAAGACACAAAAACGATATTTGCAAGTAATAAATAAAAACAGAAACAGAATAGCATCGTGTTAAAAGGAAAGATCAAAGCAACTGATGTGAAACCTAGACTCGAAGTCAGCACTTCCACAACAAAATTGCTGACTTTGTGATTTTAGCTCTGTTCTGTCTTTACGTAGACTATAATATTACTTCCCTTGTGTCTGGCTGTCTATTTGTCAATCTATTTCTCTTTGAATCTTTGGTCTTCATGCCTATCCATCTCCCTTTTCCCTCGTCACTATCTCTTCAACTCCCTCTCTCTCCTGCACTATTCATCTGTGTATCTCGGCACAGATCTAAGGGAACCGGGCCAGCGGGAGGGAAAGGGAAGCGGCTACTGACAGTGGAACACTGATCACTGCAAATGGGGCCCGTCGAGGGTTCAGACCAAGAGAGCACAATACCCAGACGTCCTTGCTTCAGTTCCAGAGAACAGAGTTGTTCGTACACCGTACAGTTACAACCAAATTAGGCATGCTCCTAAGGACACCACGACCATTACCTCATCTCTCACATTGTATTTTCTAGGGAAAAAGTAATTCCGTTGTCTTACTTACACAAAGTAGTTCAGAAATTACTCATCATAAGCTTCCATTTGTCGATACTGATGTAGTCATCGTTACATGAAGCATAAATCTAATACAATTTGAACCTTCAAAATTCTGTTTGGTAACCGTACTACTACTAAAAATTTACCTATTTTTGTGTACCTTTCTACGCTTTTCATAGACAAGTATGGATTCAAAGCAACATTTATCATATATATTATTATAATGTACCGAAGTACATATGATATTTCCATGCAGATATTCTGCGTCATCATACGATGAAAGAGTAATGGAACGGAGAAAAATTCTCTCCGGCGCCGGGATTTGAACCCGGGTTTTCAGCTCTACGTGCTGACGCTTTATCCACTAAGCCACACCGGATTCCACCCCGGCGTCGGAAGAATCGTCTCAGTTTTAAGTTCTTACTCTTGGGTTCCCTCTAGTGGCCGCCCTCTGCACTATATCTATGACGTAGTGCAGAGGGCGGCCACTAGAGAGAACCCAAGAGTTGGAACTTAAAACTGAGACGATTCTTCCGACACCGAGGTGGAATCCGGTGTGGCTTAGAGGATAAAGCGTCAGGACGTAGAGCTGAAAACCCGGGTTCAAATCCCGGCGCCGAAGAGAATTTTTCTCCGTTCCACTACTCTTTCATCGTAACATTTATCAGTTAATCACAAATTGGTGAGGGGTCATTGCCTTTATCTGCCTTAACAATATTTAGCTTCCGAGATGGCTTAGTAGTAACACAATGGCTCGCATTCTGGAAGTCCCGGTTTCGATCCCCAGTGCTGACCAATCTAGTCGAAGTTTTTTTCGTCGTTTTTCTCGACTTAATATAACTATTTTTGAACTAAATAAAGGCGAATTCCGGAATCCAATTATTACAAAATTACCTAGGAGTTTTAAAAAAAATTGTTTATTTAACGACGCTCGTAACTGTAGAGGTTATATCAGTGTCGCCGATGTGCCGGAATTTTGTCACGCAGGAGTTCTTTTACATGCCTGTAAATATACTAATATAAGCCTATCGCATTTAAGCACACTGGGCTGGGCCGTGATCGAACCCGCAATCTCGAGCACAGAAGGCCAGCGCTATACGGAGTTCGCTACCGAGGCCGACACCTGGGAGTTAGAGCAACTATAAATAAATAGAGATAAAAAGCTATATTTACCTTAAGTACTTGTAACTCTCACTATGCCTATACTATTTGCAATAGGGTAAACTGATGTATTTTTGGATACTTAACTTTGTTGTTGTTGTTGTTTAACTGTCCGAAGATAGGTCTGAACCTCACAAGTGATACCAACAAGACACCACTTATGAGGCAACTAGGCCAGGAGATAATAGGGTAGGACGGCCCTTTCCCCCTCCATTGCATACATCGCCGATTAGCTAGATATGTATTACTTCAGACTTCAGATGCATACAAACAATTGTTCTTCCTCTGACACATATCGTCAAGTGAGATGTACTGCTTGATAATAGATGTACGTACATATCAGCCAGAACTTCAATCAGAGGTAGATACTTAACTATGAGTCTCATAATTGAAGACAATAGTAGTAATAGTACAGTAGTAGTATCGAGTGTCTGCCGGTTAGGTTGATCGGAAACAGCAGACACTGATCGAACTGTGTCGTTAAGGTCGGACCAAGGCGAGTCATGCTATCTGATAACTGGTTACATACACATTGAGTTGCTGAGTGTGATATTACTTTGATTCGTTAGATTAACCTAACTGGTGGACGCTCGGTGGTAGTAGTAGTAGTAGTAGTAGTAGTAGTAGTAGTATTAGTAGTAGTAGTTTATTTAACGACTTTCAATAATTTCAGACATTAGTTAGTGTCGAAATACAACGTGGGCAACAAATCGCAGACAAATTTTGTCAAAGTTTTCTATCATGGGTAGAGTTCTTATATTGTGGTCGTATAGCTACAGTAGTGCATCACGGACCACACAGCTTTTATTTCCTCCAAAAGGAATCTATGCTAAGAGTCCTATCACCTTTAAATCCATCATCCTCTGTCGGGTTTTAACACGCGGAATCTCGAATCCAACGGTTATTAAGGTAATCATTACATCACAGAGGGCGATAAAATGAGATTACCCTCAGAAAACCTACTTCAACGACATTTTTGTCTTTCATAAAACCTCCCATCACAGCAAAGGAGTTTGAATCCCATAGTCATAAAATCAAAAGGGTTATATTTCTACAAATCCCTAAACAGAATAAAAAATTTAGTAACAGCAATTACTTCACTAAATTAATCGTGTTTGAAAAAATTTTCTTCATAAAATCGAAGGTGTTTTAAGTCTATAAATTCCTTCATCAAATCCAAGAGATCTGAATTTTTTTAATTCTTCACCAAATCGAAGGTGTTTGAACCATAAAGATTCCTGCAAAAATCGGAAATGTTTTAGTCCTAAAGATTTCTACAAAAAATAAAATATGTTACAATTTTAAAGATACTTCTCTAAAATCAAAAACTTTTTAATTCTGATAGTACTTAATTAAATCAATTTGAATTTTATAATTTCTCCATCATATCAAAGATATTTTAATGCTACAAATTCCTTCACAAAATAAAAAATAAACGTATTTGAATTCTACAAATTTCTCTATCAAATCAAAGATGTTTAAACTACCAAAATCCCTTCGTTGAACTGAAAGTGCTTGAGTCCTGAAACATTTTTTTCATAAATTCAAAGGTGATTGAATTCTGAAAATCAATCGATATCATTTGAAACTTACAAAATTCTCCGCAATCTCGAGGGGCTGAAAATCACAAGTTTTTCAGTCAAATCAGATAGTTGGAATCTCAAAAATATTTGGATTACATAAAGTGGACTTGAATATCGGTATTTATGTCATAAAATAGATACATGAATAATGGATTGTGTTATTATTTACTGAAATGATTACTACTATACTTGTGCAAACGGGGAGTCACTCTGATTGAATGTTGAGGCATAACTCAATATCCTGCAAGCAAAGAGAGTTACTATCGCATTTTGGCTTCTAACATGTTTAAAAAGTTCACAAAACTTTTTTTTTCAAATTATGAAATTAATTGTTGTTATTTAATAAAAACATCCCAACAAAATCAATTTCCCAGTCTCTGCTAGGGGGAAAAAAAACCGTCCGTAGCTGGGATCAGCGAAATGAAAACACGAAACTTGTGTCCCCACTCCCAGCTCTCCCGATTCCGCGGTAAACCCAGCGTAATAAAAACTTCTAACAAGAAAGTCTACAGAGATCGAACATGTGGAAACAGCCCCATACCTCACCTCGAGGCTTCTAAGCTGACATAAAACGAAGTGCTAAAGTGACATAAGACGGGCTACGAAGTCCAACTGTAATTAATAATGCACATAAGACCAACATAATAATGCTTTCCTTATGTCAGTTTTTATTTTATCAGCACCACTTCGTGTCCTAGCAACCATATCACACATTTTGCAGTATGTTAATACAACACGACAAGATTCACTCTAAAAAAAGTTCAGTTGCAATTAATAATACGTAAAGAATGAATTTAATGGCAATTTTCTTAGGTTTTAATAATGGAAAGATTTCGTATCACAGCAACCATTTTATTTTTTGTGTTCAGTTGGTTAATTAACGATGCTGTATCAACTACTAGGTTATTTAGAGTCGACGGAATTGGTGATTGCGAGATGGTATTTCGTGAGGTGCGGCCGAGGATTCGCCAAATATTACCTGACATTCGCCTTAAATTGGGGAAAACCTCGGAAAAACCCAACCAGGTAATCAGCCCAAGCGGAAATCGAACCCACGGCCAAGCGTAGCCCCTTATCAGCAAGGAAACGCTCCTGCCGCCTGAGCTACGTCGCTGACTCGCATTCTTCATACAAATTGTAAATGACGTTACAGATATAAAAAATTTTACTGGTGACAGAGGTCAGGTTTTTGAACAAAAATGACTAATATGGCAAAACGTTTTTTTTTTTAATTCATAAGTTTAAACTATAAAAAGAAAATGCAAATGTTCTTGAATTCCTTAGATACACATTCTCGCTTATTCGTATTAATTATCCTAAACATTTGTTAAGTTTCTTTTAAATGCCACACAAAAAATGAAAAGAAAACTCAGCCAATAAGTCGTCAATAATGTTGATCCTCCTAAACATGATGCATTAAAATATGTCTTATACAAGCAAACAGTTTCATGAAAACAGATAAACTTTTTTTTTCTTTCACCATGTTAATAATTTCAAAACAAGTGCTTGTAAAATTTTGGCTAGTCGAGCGCAATTACGAAGACCGTTAAAAAATAAGTTTTCCTGGGGTCGTTTACAGAAAGAAAACACTATTTCATCGGAAAAATTTATTGGAACAGGTATAAAAAATTGTTGAGGTATTTTTCAACATGTTCCCCACTGGAATTGAGGCCTTTTCATACCATGACAACGATACAGAGGTGCAGATGGCTGACACACACTGGTTCCGATCCCAGGCGACAGACTTCTACGACACAGGGATACAAGAGTTGATCCCACGGTATGACAAATGACATCAATTCCGGTGGGGAATATTTTGAAAAATAGCTCAACAATTGCTGTTTCTGTTACAATAAATCTCTCCATGAAATTGTGTTTTCTCCCTATAAACGGCACCAGGGAAACATTTTTACGGCCCTCATAATTGCGCTCGAGTGGTCAAAATTTGTATAAGTACTTGTTTTGACATTATTAACATGGTGAAAGAAAAAAATAACTTTATCTGCCCCCATTGAGAAAGTTTGCTTGTTAGTTTTAAACTGCTAACTTCACTCGAAATACTTGACTCGTAAATTACCGATAACCACGGAAAAATTACTGACATTAAGACAAACTGTGTGAGGACGTTTTTATGTAGAAACATATTATGTGATCTTTATCATGTCAAGATTTCGCTAAGTTACGTAGGTATTATACTGTTTACAATCTATATTTGTGCGCAAATTTTATCAATATTATACAGTATAACAAAGCTGAGTGTATGGTTCAACTGTAGTTAATAATACATAAAAATTAACTTACGGAGAAAAAAATCTGTCCATGAAAAAACGAAATTAATTCAAATTTACATTAAATTTATTTTCAAAATATGGTGGGGGCTACGGACATCATGAACTACCAAACAGTCTCTCGGCAAATACAAAATAATGTAAATTATTTCACTTTCACAGAAAAGTAACGTGGCGAAGGAAAAGAAGTGATTCAAAACTATTACAAATATATTACCATTATCATAATTATCATTATTATTATTATTATTATTATTATTATTATTATTATTGGGGCTCGGAGGACCCGTATTTAATTTCCAGTGAGTGAGTGAGTGAGTATCTTTTTCATTTCTGATTAAACAGTTATCAGTTCTAAATTCAATACATGGGAGTGAAATTTGGTCTAGGTATACGAAAAATGGACAGAAACAAATTAACCACATCGAAAATGAATTCTTCAAGAAAACAGGAGGTCGGTACCCTATTGAACAATGGAAGAAATGAGATAGAACAGGAATTAGAGATTACACCAATTCTAGAAGAAAAAATGAAAATTACAAAACAAATTGAATATAACATTTCTCAAAAATGACTAAAGATATTCTCTAATATCATCCCAGATGAAAAAAGAAGACTTGGCAGTCGTTCTTAAAACGACCAACAGGTGAAATACATTTGAGACCGAAATAAAACACTATATCTATATTCGTGAGAGGAGTTTGATGATGATGATGATGATGATGATGATGATGATGATGATGATGATGATGATGATGATGATGATGATGATGATGATGATGGACGACGACAACATGTATTGTCATAAGTGATGTTCTGTAAACGCTGATTATCAAGGACGATATTTATCCGGTTCGATTAAGCATCTTTTTTTTTTTTAATTTAGACCGGCCAGAGGCCGTTTACCAAAGTTATCTTTGTTTTCTGTTTTCGTTTTTCATTTGTTTCCTTTGTTTTACTTACACTAATACAAACACAACACCCATGCCCGAGGCGGGACTCGAACCCACAACCCTTCGGACCAAGCGATAGAGACATGCCGTACCCCTACCGCTTGAGCCATCCGGGCCGGCTATCTTCATAATACATACAGAGTTTTTCCAAAGTAATGCATAATTCCAATTGAAATTGAATGGGAGGATTTTTGGGGGGAAAAAGCTCAGGCACTTCAATTCTTGTATATAATCATCCCCGTGCAAAATGAACTCAAAGTCGAACTCTCAAGAGACTTTCAATCTGATGCATTATAATTATAGTACCGAAACAGGCCATGTGGCCTACATCCCTCATTGATTTATGATGATGCAACATGTATGTTTATATAATTATATAGCCTATTATAGCCTATATGTACAATTATAACAGAATATCACAACAATTAAACCCCACAGCGAGATATATATGCATAATTTAATTATCATAATACTCCCATTAAAACGGAATAGGCTATGTATAAAATTAATAAATAATAAATTCCAAAAAATAAAGCTGTAGTCACGCAATAAATGGGATTTAAAAATCTCCTATCACTCTTTATTTTATTTTTATTTAAATCTGCAACGACTGTTGATTTTTCCTAAAATTGTATCAATCGGAGTGTTATTTTACTTGTCGTAAGTCTACGATGCTAGATCTCTAGTTTAGCTATCCTCCCCTTCCCAATGAACTATGGCAAGAATTGTATCTTTATTTAAACGAATCCTTCACTTTCGACCAGGTTTCAGCCCTCAAATTTCGAATCTAACTTCAAGCATAGCAACCCACAGACAACTGCTGCTTCATGGTTGAATTTAACTCAACTGTTAAACACAGAAGAGCTGTTGTTTTCGGCAAAAATCTTTCTTGAGTGTCACTGTTAAGTGTGAATTTTCTCCCGTTTCTACTACCTTTGCTCGTGTACTCAGATACGATTCTGGACCTACTTTTACATGCTCTCTAAATCTTTATTTTTAATATTTCTACTGTAATTTACAAAGTGAATAATTAGTCTACCTTACCTTTATATACTGCCCCGTGATGGAGAAAAAAGATCCAGAAGATGTCAATGTGCACAGAGTAAATTCCGGTGTTTGTTGTTGTTGCTGCTGATGCTGATGTTACCGCTGCTCCTGCGTAGGAAATACTTGCACTGCCGCGATATGGATTTGGGAACGCACCCGTCAAAACAGATGAAAGCCGAGTATTAAAGTTCCATTACGATACAAGCTGCCTGTCGGGGGTTGTGGGAGGGGAATGCGTGAATGGAAAAGTCAGCAAAGGGACATACAATGAATTAAGTTCTTCAAACAAGGCCATAAAAAACTTTTTTCCCCTCCAGATTCTGGTACTCAGGACATCATATTGCCCGGCACGCGAACACGCAAAGCACGGCAGTATTTAAATTTTACACCGGTCACACAAAAAAGCTACGACAATGGTCATGTCAACCGAGACGTAAAAAATACATTACACGATAATAAATGTCAAATAACCTGTCACTACGCGGACCGCAAAGTATCAAACACAGGACAAATTTATTTCTCTTCAAGTTCTCGTAATTTTATTCACATCACACGCAAGCTGAAAAGGAAAACAATTTTTCCGGCGTGGAAAGTAGGCTAGAAGTTTTCTAAAAGTCTCTTTGGCGACTGAATTGGGTTAAACACTTTCTGTTCAGTACATGTCAGCAGTTGCTCTTTTTTTTTCTTGTTTATTCAGATTCACACATTTGAGCGTTGTCATCATTCAAAAGTTGGCATTCCAGTGATGTAACTCCCCACGTTGACGGAGTGCCCAAGCGAGGTCTTCCGGCAGCCTTAAAAACCTGCATCAATCATACAAATCGATTGTCAGAACGCTCCTTTTTGTACAACACTTGAACATGTCACTTACATGACATGCGCGTCGTGTAAATCAAATTCATTACCATTAAATCATTGTAAAAAAAAAAAGCTGGCTGTAAACTGCCACTTCATGCGTAATGCTCATAGTGAACAAAATAAAACAGTCTTACCCTTTGTTCTCTTGGTCATTGCAGTTACAGCCAATTATGATGACTTTTTTCAAAGGAAAAAAAAATACTTGTCTCAATGTTTCTATGACAAGAAGCGTAGGTCATTCAGTTTCAAACGACACTTTTGGTTCGTCGAGTGAATGCGATAAATAAATGTTAAAATAAATAAATAAAAATAAAATGATAATCCGGCCAAGAGAATGGGAACAGTTTTATCTCAGCGAAACTCTAATCTGTAGCAGTTTTTATAATTGTAATTAAATGAAAACAAGTTTTTATTGTAATTAGTGACATCTTTTTTCATGAAAACAAAAGGTAATTGTTATATGAGGTATCAAAACAACTTATATTACAAATATAGCACGTTTCATGTAAAAAACATTTTAGTATGTATGTATGTATGTATGTATGTATGTATGTATGTATGTATGTATGTATGTATGTATGTATGTATGTGTATACATACACACACACACACGAAGGAGAATTACTGGTAATTTAAAGAAGAAAGCTAATCTAAATGAATGAAAATGAGTTACAGTTACCGCATTAAAAGAAACAGTAATGCATGAAAAGAGCATATCAATGAGTAGATCTCCTATTTAATGAACGAATGAATGAATTAATTAATTAATTAATAGACTAGAATAGTGAAATCAATGATGATTGATTAAAAACGAAATATAGACAAAAATAAATAGCCTACACTAAATTTAAATGTGGATGTAAATACAAATATATATATATATATATATATATATATATATATATATATATATATATATACACACACATACATACACGAGATCCATAATGAATGCTTCGATGAAGAAAGAAATCATAAGTACTATACATATATTAAGAGGAATAAATAATTATAAATGAATTTTAAAATGTTACCTATACCAATTATTTGATGATGGAAAAATGAAACGGGAAGTAAGGAAGAGAAATAAATAAATACAATAAATGAATTAAATAGTTAAATTAATTAAATAAATAATAAGTGAATAGATTAATAATTTTTTTTAATTAAGAGAAATAAAAATTAAGAAAGAATGAAAAAACTAATCCAGAATTACACAAATACGGACAGACAGAATAAAAAACTAAAGTGTGTTGGAAAGAGTGGGTGAAGAAAGAATGATGCTGAAAGTGATCAGGAAGAGGAAAAGGAATTGGCTGAGTCACTGGTTGAAAATAAACTGCCTTCTGAGGGATACACTGGAAGGAATGGTGAATGGGAGAAGAGTTCGGGGCAGAAGAAGATATCAGATGATAGAGACATTAAGATATATGGGTCATACGCGGAGACTAAGAGGAATGCAGAAAGTAGGAAATACTGGAGAATGCTGGGTTTGCAGTGAAAGACCTATCCTTGGGCAAAAGACTATAAATGAATGAATTATTATGAAAAGGAAAACAGAAACGACGAAAAAGTGTATATAATGGATGTATAGAACAAACAGAGAAAGACAAGAAAATAAACAATGATTAATGAATTACAATAATCACATGAATAACTTAAGAATGAAATATACTGAGTTTTCCTGTGCAGACCGGTCCCATTCCAACCCCTACCTAAATCTAATGGCGGGTGGACGGCGAGCGGTCGTACGCCGACGTACGGACAGATCCGTGCACGCTTTCCTACGCAGATCAGTCCCTTCCACCCCTTACCGTTTAGCTTCCTCGGGACAGGCGCTCGGCACTACCGTTATTAAGTCGACGTAACTTGGAACCGGTATGCATAGGAACTCTGTGCATAAGGGAAAAGACGAAGTCATACATAAATAATGAAAGAATCAATGAATGGATGGAAAAATCAATTAAAGAAATTAGCAACAAAAATATGAATGAATAGAGAAATAAACATAACAATAGCCCGCCGTTGTTGCTATGTGGACAGCGCGTGCGCGTCTCAACAATTAGATTCGAGGTTCGATTACCGATGTGGGGAATGGAAAAAAAATTGTCCTCCGCCCTGTGATGTCTCAGCGATGGTCCTGTGTCATGCAAATCACATGACCAAGCAGACCCGCATTTGCGAAATGTCTAGTGTACTATCAAATTAATTTCCCTCTCCTACCAACAGTGATGTGTTCAGTCATATAAAGGGCGACGAAGGAAGAAAGGAAGAAACGAAAAAATAAATAGTACGTATGTAGCCAAAAATAAATGGAAATAGGGTAAATATATGTGTGCATAAACAATGAAAAGATCGAAGAATGAATTTAATAAATTAATCAATATTTTGAAAAAAGAAAGAAACGAATAAACAAAAAATAATTAACTAATAAAAAAATTTAGTAATGACTTAATAAGTTAAAGAATCTAGAAATGGTAGCAAAATAATAGCATAAATAGATAAAAAGTATATATTTGTTCCTTGGTAAAAAGGTTAATAGCATCGTTATAAACAAGGCACAATTAATGAATTAATTATCTAAAAATTATTAATTAATGCAGTGCAAAGTGAAACAAAGAAACAACACAGAATTCATTAACATATTGAAGAAAGAAACAAGAAGGAATTATTAATATATTGAAGGAAGAAAGAAAGAAACACTAAAAAATGAATTAACTAAACAATTAATGAATTAATACATTCAAGCGATAAACAAAGAAACAAGAAATAATTAATTAATACATTGAAGAAAGAAATAAAATTAATTAATTAATTTACATATTGAAGAAAGAAACATGAATTCATTCATTCATTCATGTATTAAAGAAAGAAGCAATCTAAAATAATTAAGATTAATAAAACGAACATATTTTTCAATGAATGGATAAAATAAGTAAGCAATGAGAGAAAGAATAAAACAAGGCACAAGCAGGTGTATTGTTTCACAGCAGTAGTCTACACACAGTAACAGTAGCGTATCTTATCGTGAGCATATTGGGTGCTTTTGATTTACAACAGCGTTAAACGGGGCTGTTTTACAGCTTTGTTTACTTGAACAGAACAAACATTTCGGTCAAATTCACTATCTTCACACTTGCTGAAGTACAAGAAAATGATTGTGATTAGAATTATATCTCATCTCGCCAAATATCATCTCGCTATCACCAATCTCATCGACGCTAAATAACCTAGTAGTTGATACAGCGTCGTTAAATAACCAACTAAAATAAAAAAATAGAATTATATTTTGTAATAAACGAATAACCCTTTATTCAATTCTGCCAGGATATAGAAGTAATAACCCGTATTGTGGTTACATTAACTTCACATGTAATTTATATAAATTTATGTACGTATATTGAATGTGTGTTTTCTTCATAATTAGACCTATTAAAAGAATTTCTTAATAATTGACTCCACATTCGTCATGCGAGATATTTTCTTTGATAGAAAAACTCGCTTCCCTTAATAAGGGGGGAAACTATCAAACGGAACACTAGATACCACTACTTGCAAAGTACTGTAACTCTCATCACTACTGAAACATTTCTGCCGATTCTTTAAAGAGTCAAAGGAATTGCAACATATAGTTACATAGTCTATATAGAAGGAAACACGATGTTTCTTAAAAAATAAATAACAACGGAATTAACATAGGCACTACTACGTAACACAGAAGTTTACACGTGCAAACGAGTAACGTTGCATGCTAATACACTTACAACCCCCATCGTAATTAACTAAGAAGATATATTTATACATATAGCTAAAACAATCTACAGTTCAAACGAAAACAATTGAAAACAAACAAATAAACGTAAAGTGTTCGTAAACACATTTTCTTCGCAAAAATTTTAAATAATTACTACACACAGCTAAAAAAAAATGGTATACAAACAACGGAAATTGTATGCAAACAGCACTTTTTTCGCTAAGATTTTAGAAAACAGTGAAAATACATTACTTGAATTGATGCTAAGCAACGCGCAAAACTTCAAAACTTTCGATATATAGCAACATATCATGAATATGACTAACCAGAGCACGAGAGGAGTTGCTAGGCAACACTGAAACTTTATCGTTTCGTCATAGAGAAACAAATGACTAACCAGAACAATCCAAAGTGACGAGAGGCGTTGCTAGGCAACACTGATCTGCCGGCGGCCGGTTCCCGCGCCGCGCCGTTCTGTGCGGAGCATGCCCGCTGCCACACTCACAACCTCCCGCGCCGACACTCCCGCGCACACTGACGGCACCACTCGTCTGCGGGCGCTCGACTCCGCAGCACGCTCCAAGCGTGGTGCGACGAATGCATGCACCTTCTACAAAACGACATGGCCCAGTCGGTGTTCGAATCCGTAAAAGTCTGAGAGCTTTGTTCCCTCTCATTCATTGTTATAAAAGTTGTTAAATAAATTTTCGCAAAACTCTCGGGATCGAATCCCGATGCGATGGCTGTGACGGCGCTGCTGGTCGACGAAAAGAACACGCGGCCCGGCCTCGCGACTTTGTGTTTCGTTCGCCAGCGCTGAGCGAGAGACCATCCCCACCCCTGTACGTGTTCCAAAACCCTATGATCTCCTTTTCTTTGAGTGTGACGGCAAACGGTAGAATCAGACAAGTGGTCAACAAGCTCAGAGCTCACACAAGTATATAGATATTTCATCAGTTTCTAGACTTCTTGTAAGGACGCTAAATCACACGTATTTTTAGTAGGTTATTTTACGACACTTTATCAACATCTTAGGTTATTTAGCGTTTGAATGAGATGAAGGTGATAATGCCGGTGAAATGAGCACCGAAAGTTACCCAGCATTTGCTCATATTGGTTTGAGGGAAAACCTCGGAAAAAACCTCAATCAGGTAACTTGCCCCGACCGGAAATCGAACCTGGGCCACTGGTTTCGCGGCCAGACGCGCTAACCCTTACACCACAGGTGTGGACATCACACATTATTCAGATTTATCTTCATCCCAACTTCCTCTCTTTTCATTGTCATTAAATAAGAAAATCCCAACAATTACACACACATACGACTGCAAATACATAAGACCGAATAATAGTTAATCCTGATTCTAGAATTATTATTATTATTATTATTATTATTATTATTATTATTATTATTATTATTATTATTATTATTATTATTAGTGCAATTTGAGTGCCAATTAATAATTTAGCAGAAATTCCTTTTTTGTCTAATTATTTATATTATTATTTTGTTTCTAATTTTAGATTATTTTTGGCTTTATTATACATACATACATACATACATACATACATACATACATACATACATACATACATACATACATACATAGTCGCTGGTCTCCTGTGTCCGAGGTTGCGGGTTCAACCCGGACCCAGGTCGATGGCATTTAAGTGTGTTTAAATGCGACAGGATCATGTCAGTAGATTTACTGACATGTAAAAGAACTCCTGCGGGACAAAATTCCGGCACACCGGCGTCGCTGATTTAACCTCGGCAGTTGCGAGGGTCGTTAAATAAAACATGACATACATTACATACATACATACATACATACATACATACATACATACATACATACATACCTACCTACCTACCTACCTACATACATACATTACATTACATTACATTACATTACAAACATACATACATACATACATACATACATACATACATACATACATACATACATACATACATACATACATACATACATACATACATACATACATACATACATACATACATACATACATACATACATACATACATATGTTCTCAGTGGTCTAATAGCTATCTTACATTAGAATCAAAGTTAGAGGGGTTCGAACTCGGCGAAAGATGAGGGTTTTTCATTGCCCATAAAAACAGAAGGAAAGTAGACTAGCTAATTCTGGCGGGCTCATACCGTGCCTGATTAAAAGAGCTTCAGGCCAAATTTATCATAAACGTTTAAGGCAAGTACAGTATGACTGCCCAAATAGGCCTACGCGAATTTACTTGTAATTTTTAACTAAGGTTAGGAAAAAGTATTGTTAACCGAGTCCCGGTCAGGTCTGGGATTTTTCATTGAAAAATCCATAGTGACACTTGTAGTGCACAAGGTCGAAGCTGGAGTTTTTCTCGGGGTTCTCCCGTTTTCCCATACATCTATGTACATCATTCCGTCAACATTTCTCCATTCCGTCATTATTCCGTAGCAATCTCCGAAAGCCGGCTGGTGATGCACGGAGGGGGCTGGCCTAGAGACGAGGGGAGTTGCCTGCTCGAAACCTGGGTACGCAGCGAACCTTAATGTAGTCAGCCGGTGTGGGTTTGGGAAATTTCATTCCATTCTATCCGCTCACTCTGCAACGTAGCCTAATATATTTGTGTGGTGAGGGTTGGGGTTGAACAATGATAGACGTGGGATGCTGGCAGCAGTACACTTGATTAATAAATAACTTGGGTCATTAAGTACTTTTATATTGTGTTGTTAGCCCTACAAATTGAAGTTACATATTACCTAAACTAGAAGTGAATTAATAAAACACTGTAAATTTACCTATTAAGAATTTATGTTTTAATGAGATTTTTTACGTCTTTATACATATGAGTGGGTCAGAAGCAAAGGGGTATAAGTGCACTTAGTTACTTCAGAGAAAATGTGATTGAAAATGATTAAGCGTTCGTAAATTTCGTGAAGTTTCGATTTTAAATTTTAATATGCGATGTCGCTAAAAGATCCCTTTGCCACCAAAATTTTTTATGCTTTAGTCTATCCTGGATGAGTTTAACTCATTTTTTTTAATATCATCTGTATTCCTTTGCTTCTGACTGCCTCATATTATGCGTTTCTCAATTTTACCTTCAGTAGAACCTAAATTATGAACAATATATCTAATCATTGTTATTTGAGTAATGAGTTCTGCGCCACATGTTTCGTAAGGCTACAATAGCAGGTGAGAAAAATCCAAAATTCGATCGAATATTCATCATTAAATAGTTCTTGAGATACTATATCACTTGAGTCAAAAGAGTGAATCAATTAACTGAGTGCAAATTGTCATAACATACAGCATAGGTTCAATCACATTCCCCATCGGGTAATGACTGCAGATGGAGGAATAGGTAGTCCGGCACATTGCGTTTTGAATTCAGAAACATGATACTCTGCCTTCACTAACACATTCCTTAACTTTAGTCATTAGTCTGTCAACGTCAGGATATTGCGCTCTCACCTCTGCTGCAAGTCTGTGACAGGTATGTTACGTGTATCATATTTGGATAATGCTGTTGAAGGAACTTTGCCGATCTGTTCAAGTAGGTTACACCACTTGTGACACTTGGCAAGACATTTGCATACAGTTCACATGATGGCCAAGGTAAACTCATAGCACTATTAACAAGTTCACGTATGGTAGAATAATTAATCTTGTCTGATACTTCAAGTCTATCTCTGTGGAGTAACGGTTAGCATGCCTGACCGCGAACGAGCGGACCCAGATTCAAATCTCGGCGTGGCTCAGTCGGTTAAGGCGCTTACCTGCCGGTCTGAAGTTGCGTTCGGGAGCGGGTTCGATCCCCGCTTGGGCTGATTACCTGGTTGGAATTTTTCCAAGGTTTTCCCCATCCGTAATGTGAATGCAAGGTAACCTATGGCGAATTCTCGGCCTCATCTCGCCAAATATCATCTCGCTATCACCAATCTCATCGACGCTAAATAGCCTAGTAGTTGATACAGCGTCGTTAAATAACCAAGTCCACACCTGTGGAGTAACGGTCAGCGCGTCTGGCTGCGAAACCAGGTGGTCCGGGTTCGAATCCCAATCGGGGCAAGTTACCTGGTTGAGGTTTTTTCCGGGGTTTTCCCTCAACCCAATACTAGCAAATGCTGGGTAACTTTCGGTGCTGGACCCCGGATTCATTTCACCGGCATTATCACTTTCATATCATTCAGACACTAAATAACCTAGATGTTGATACAGCGTCGTAAAATAACCCAATAAATAACCAACTAAAATTAAAAAAAAAACAAGTTACCTGGTTTTTTCGGGGTTTTTCCTCAACCTATTAAAAGTAAATGCTGGGTAACTTTCTGCGCTAGACCCTAGACTCATTTCGCTGGCATTTTCACCTTCATCTCATTCAGACGCTAGATAAGCATTGCAGTTGATAAGGCGTAGTAAAATAACCAATTAGAAAAAAACTTTCGACGCTGGACACCGGACTCATTTCACTGGCATTATCACCTTCATCTCAGTCAGACGCTAGATAACCATAGCAGTTGACAAAGCATCATAAAATAACCAATTAAATACTTTAGTAGTTAGAAAATAGAGTCCATCGGCACCTTCTGTATTTAATACACCTACAACTACATCAGCAATGTGGCGTCCAATTGAGTCCGTAGTTTCATCAATGACACCCAAATTTTCTAATATTTAAATTTATCTTTTACTTCAGTTATACATTTATCATATGAATGTTGTACATAATTCTTCCGCGGAGTTGATTCCGTAAGAATTTTCCTTTGTGTGTACTTTCCGAAAAAGCCACGCAGTGTCTCGTTCTGCAATTTGTTTAGCGCAATATACGCTGCAATGATGCTTCACATAGATCTTCAAAAAATGTTTTTTTTTTTTTTTCACTTCATTGTGAAGTAGACTCCTATTGTATCTAGTTAACTGCATGTATTCTATCACAAGCACGTGTACGTTTAATACTATTTTTGTTTTCTAACGTTACATGCCATGTACCCTGGCACTTTCACTGCACACAACTTACAAAACAATTCATCGTCGTAGGGAAAACACATTTTGTCCATACTGGCCAACACATTTTCTTAGAACCTCTATCCTAATTTTGGTAGCGGCATTCTAAACATTTCGTTAGTCTGTTGTGTTGCATTCGACGGAGCTGTACTACGCTGTGATCCGGCATTACTGTGGGCTGCTGAGTAACGCGTCCACAGGTACGTTGCTTGTAAACATTAACTATAGTACATCGCAAGACTAACTTTAAGCAATACTTTTTCCTAACTCTATTTATAAAATACATGAAATTCTAATCGGCTATTTAATGACCTTATTACCTAATGTTGATAGAGTTAGTGATAGCATTTGTCAAGATAAGTTCAAGAATTCTATAGGAGATTGTTTGACACTATGCTTCAATTGGCGTAAATCGCAGAATAAAATACAATCAGGCAATCAGCCCAACCAGAATTCAAACCCAAATAGAATACGATCGCCATTAATTTCTTCTGGTTAGTATAACAGGCTTCGAAGTCTCGGTTGCCGAATACATGAACTAACTTGTAATTGTGAGTTGGCGCGAGGTTTGGAGTTGGAGGTCAGAAGCACTCATCATCGCTACAGATGCTAGAGTAGACCTAGGAATTAGAGAAAGTAAAGATTTTCGAAAGAGAAAATCTTTTGACTCTGCAAAGAAAAGGGATCTGTAAGAATGTAGTCGTGGATAATTTAGAAGACCGTCACCTAACATGGTGGTTGTGTTAATTCTTACATAATTACACTTTCCATTTAACAACACTTTTTCAAAGTGCAGAGAAAATGCTAACAATGGGATTGTGATAAGCAAGAGAGAAATGAGAGCGGGAGAGAAAAGCAAATTACTCAGGCCAAATCTACTCCGCAACAGGTTCGTCCATTACATATCGCCCACACCTGTGGAGTAACGGTTAGCGCGTCTGGCCACGAAACCAGGTGGCCCGGGTTCGGTTCCCGGTTGGGGCAAGTTACCTGGTTGAGGGTTTTTCCGGGGTTTGTCCTCAACCCAATACGAGCAAATGCTGGGTAACTCTCGGTGTTGCACCCCGGACTCGTTTCACTGGCATTATCACCTTCATCTCATTCAGACGCTAAATAACCAAAGATGTTGATAAAGCGTCGTAGTCGTAAAATAACCTACTAAAATAAAATAAAAATAATCCATTACATATCTCATAGAATCTATCTGTAATCGAACCAAAATCCCTTTAATGAAAATCCGTTAACTGGTTTATTGATTTAAGATGAAACTAAAAGTCATAGTTATTTTGCAGGAAGGTAGTCTCATGACGCTAATTACAGTGCCTTATATGTCCATGCTACCTGGACCGTTGGCTTTGTTATTGCATTTACTACGGACTCCCCCCCCCCCTCAAATAAAAAATAAATTTATTTCAAGTACAAAGCATTACAAAGCACTGTACGATTAATAAAACTGCGACCTAACAGGGCATCGTATCTGGACCACCCAGTCTCGATCTTGCATCATAGTGCCAACCGCTGGGACCGAAACAGCCCCGTAATCAATGGTCAGGGGTGTCGAAACCATGTGTGATTCAGCAGTGCGAGTATGTACTAGACGTGACTTTAAACATCAAATTTAATGCAAGACTGGCTTTTAACTAAGATTCTGTTGGAAATACCATTAAAAATTAGGTTTTAAGAGTAGTTACAAAAGAAGTTACGATGCAAAAATAAAACTAGAGAAAACGAATTTTTATATAATATTAGCTACGTAAAAGCACCCGGCGTTGCCCGGGTTTTCCATTCTGCTGCTGACTTAAGGAGATCTCGCCAACTCTACTACAGAAAATCGAAACGAATTACTGTCTTTACTAAGCTTTTCTCATCCTTAAGATGAATCTTTACATAGCGTCACCTACATGAATTAATGACCTTCGTAGCCAAAACGCCTGCCGAGATTAACACAATTTAAAACAGCTGAAGATCAGGTACCGAAAAGAAAAGACGTCATCATGTACCTTACTGTTTTTGTTTTTAATTTGCATTGTCTTGTAGTTTAGCTAAACAAAAACATTCCCTCGGTCCCTTTACATCCGTTTAGCATAGACGCAATGTTCTACACAAATTTAATATAATTTCCTGTCGATGTGTGCTTTCGCTTGACGTTTAAAGACAGTTGACGATAAATGGGAAATTCTCTTGTTCCCAGTCTGAACTCCTTGGATATCATGGTGAGTTAAAATTTACCCCTTTATCGGTCGTATCAAAGAATCAATATGTAAATAAAAAATATAATAGAATTGAAGAATTTTGTACCCCTTGCTCGCTTTACGCCAGCTTATGTCATACTCGGTTTCTTAAATATGACTTGAAAAATTACGTCTTACAATTACTCGTACATAATACTGTGTATTAATTATGACATTTTTATTTTATGCACAGAATACAGTATAATCTCGCAATAAATCATTTTTGGACTTGAAGAATAATATTTTGAGAGAAGCTTATTTTAAAAATTAACAGATTGTTCTTTACAGTAGGCTTAACATACAAACTACTGTATATTCACGACATGATAATACAGATATAATTTAGCAATAACACATATTCGGACATGAAAAACAATATTTTGAAAGACATATAGTTTAGAATTATTTTCAGTGAGATTACGTACGTACATTCACATAATTGCATGGTAACTTTGTTTGAGTGTTTGAGACAGCATAAACAAAATACTACGGATATATTATTTATGTAGTGAAACCCCCTTCATGTCGTGTTAAAATAAAATCACGCATCTAAAATAATGTAAATAAATTATCAAAATAATAAAAAATGAATTGACCTCAGGTCCGAACCTGGGATCCTGTACACCAATGCCTTTGCCTTTACCACTACGCCACACAGACCTAGCCTATGTAGTAAACTGGTTGAATTTACGTGTTATGAATCCAGGCCTATCATGTTTGAATTTTAATTCTTAAATATTAAACAAAAATATGTTTCATGCCATATTATGTTCTATATTCATGCCACATGACACATTCCATTAAGAGATCGTAATTTTAATTAAATGTTATTTTATTTAATATTTCAGTATAATTGTATCGTAACATTGTTTGAGACAGCGTAAATAAAATATTACGGGTATATTATTTATGTAGTAAAACCCCTGTATGTCGAGTTAAAATAAAATAACTTATCTAAAATAATGTAAATAAATTATCACCCTACATCAAAGTCCCTACACTAAAGTCTTTCAAATTAGCACTACAAAGTCCTTCATTTTATCACTACACTACAGAGAGCTATGCAGTAAACTGGTTGAATTTACGTGTTATCAATGCTTTCATGTTTGATGCTTATTATATTTGATTTTGAATTTTTAAATATTAAGCAAAAATGTATTTTATGCCATATTATATTGTACAGTACATTCGGGAAAATTTCAGTATACTTATACCATTCTATGAAGGCCGTGAGCAAAGCTAGTCAAATGGGTAGGCATACATTGTATATGGGTGCAGATTCTTGATCTTTCTTCCTGCTTTTAACATGTAAGAGTCAGAGTCAGTTAAGAAAAGTAATACATTCTCCCATTTAACACTAGCATGTGGCCACAAAAGAGACACAGAACTCACTACTTACAGACATGTTATGAAAGAGCTATAAACTTTACACGAGATAGTGTCGTTGACAACAAAATAAGATATACTGTATGTTGGTCACGATAGGCGAAACGATCGATGGAGCTGGACGATATGTAGCAAATGTCACATGTCTGTAAGTAGTGAGTTGTCCATTGCTGTGGAGTAATTGTTAGCACGCCTGACTATGAAACGAGCGGGTCCGGGTTCAAAACCTGGTTGGGACAATTTACCTAACTGAGATTTTTTCCGGGGTTTTCCCTCAATCCAATAAACGCAAATGCTGGGTAACTTTCGGCGTTGGACCCTGACTCATTTCGCTGGCATTATCACCTTCATCTCATTCAGACGCTAGACGATAGCAGTTGAAAAGCGTCGTAAAATAATAAATAAATAAATAAGTAAATAAATAAATAGTGACTTCTCATAGTTTACCACACTAGGCATTTTTCTACTAATATACTGTATTTTTCCATAAAATTTGAAAAATGTTTATTTTATACTTAATAGAGAGGAATATTACCACAAATCATCCTCAAGCACAAGGTGTAACAAAAAGTTGAATGATAATTTGTTAAAACCTACTGTATAATCAAACCTGAACACTCAGAAAACAGTTTTAAATTTTCTGAATATTTCGTAATGTCAATATGCTTTCGTACGTCACGACGCTTTTTCGCTTTTATTTTTTACTTACATATTTTAGAAAATAAAATGTCGTGTTTTACTGCAAAATATTCATTTTCGAATTCTGCAGTGTTGCATTCTTAATTGGTGATATTTTAATTCAACTTGCAAAATAAATAAACAAGCAAGAATAAAACTCTCTCAAAATAATAATAAAGAAATTAAACTGTATAAATTAATACAAGACTAACGCAAAATAAATTAGTATAAAGAGAAACAAGAACAACTAACTTGCCAATTCAACCGGATGTAACTACGCACGACCCCCTACGAGTACTACCAACCCCCCTCCTTCTAAACTCCGCTTAGCACGTAACCGTAGTTTTCTTTTGATGCATCCTACTGATGTCTTACCTCAGTCAGATGTGCCGGTAAATTTCCACAAATTAATGAGGATCAATTAAGACTGATGATAGGCCGAGCAAATGAAGAACAATGCGCTATATTTACTGACATTATGGACTTAGTACAAAATATTATGGAATATCAGCAATGCACATTTTATTGATTGCCTGGGTGACACTGAGAAAACCTTTGTTTGCCAATGTTTGATTAGTGATTGCACAAATTTGAGGCTAAATATAATTCCTTTTGCATAGACTGGTAATGTTGCTACCTCAAGACAGCATTGTACACAGACGATTCAAGTTAGGCTATATCTAAAGTCACATAAAGATTCTGTATCAGGAGTAAAAGTTAATAGCAAAGCTAATGGTCTGGTATGAAGCATCTATGGCTAATAGATATGCATTAATGTGTAGAAATCATCTGCTAAAAGATATAATGAATAATGATGTTCTATTTGGCGGCAAAAATTATAGTTTTGGAAGGCTAATTCAGGCAGATATAGCCTGTTGTGTCTAACTGCTCGAATTGTTCAACCATTGTTAAAAGTTCAATACGGTTCTCTCCTTTGTGGCCAATATTCAAAATATTTAAATTTAGAAAAAAAAATATGTGAGCGAAGCCAGAAGAATAAGATTTTGCCAACTTGTTACTACAAATTAGTAATGGCGAATATCCTCCTGTTGAACACAAAAAAAACCAGACTTGATCGATTTACTACCCTTCTTCATTTTAAAAGCGATATCATTAAAACTTACTGAAATGAAGTAGCCACACTGAAGGACATTTTTAAATAAAGATAATTAAGCACCTTAATATGAACACTGTAAAGAAACTAATGGCAAAATTTTAGATCTTATTCCAGAAATATCGACAAGTTAACATCAGTGTGAATAATTTAATTACATAAAATGAGACCACTGTGGCGGCTTTATATATTAATATAGATAAGGCTATCTCTTAAATAAAATAACTTCTTGTGGTTTATTGATAACTTCTATTGAAATATGTCAGTAAGGTTTTAAAAATTATTAGGTCTAAGAATAGAAGTTGACGTGACAATATAAAACAAAATATACATGTGCCAAAATTTATCTTTATTTATGAAGAAAAACTGCTATTTCTAATACATCTCAATTTTCATCAGTAACTCGTACTAAATTTTGAGGATGTTAAAAATTGTTGTTCTTAAAAAAAAAAGATACCATAAATGCTTCTGAGAACAATATTTGTAACTCGATTCCACAGCGCATGCCCGGGTCAGATCGGAATTTGAAAGAAGGTTCGAACGAGCGCTGGAGCAGGGATCAGATTTCTAATTGCACACCCCAGTCATAATGAGATCGTTCGGGCTTGCAGCAGAGGTCGCAGGAACAATTGAAATTCTTTGTGGCCATAGCTACCTCACATGAGAAACGTGGATACCTCATGAAGAATGTTGAGAGAGGAAGTGACGTTATCAGATCTTACAATGTTTATAATTTATTATCTATGGGTCCTCCCACAGGCTTTCAATTTCCTGCATAATTCATGCTGTTGCTATAGTGATGTTAAGATCGGCTTCACAGAAGCGACAAGCGAAGGAAGCGGCTCTTAATGGAGATATTCAGGAGGATAACAATAGTGCCCGTTAAGCTTTCTATTAGATGCAAAACTATGATTACATTATTTTTACAAATATTCATGTTATGTTTTTCCTTAAACCGGACAACTTTTCATTCGCAGTTTACACCTTATCTTTTTGTTCACCTGTCTGTCCATCTTTATACCTACCAGTCTTCTTCTTCTTCTTCATCATCATCGTCGTCGTCGTCGTCGTCGTCGACAAAAATTGTACCCCTTTAAGCCTGCTTTGGCCTCACGAACCCACCAAAAAAAGTAATGAATTCACTCATCTTAATCTTTTATAAAAGTATTTATTGTTTATAACCACGGTTGTTTTACTATCAAGATAATTTTTTCTCCTTTCCAATTTTTCCAGGACAAGAGAAAGTCCTCGACAGGATGTTAAGGGAGGATATACAGGTTTGAGCACTAAAAAATTAGGGAAATTCAATATTTTTTCCTCAGCAACTAATGACTCTATCACCTTGCATTCTGACATGCTGAGTATTCACTGCTTCTGCAATTATAGACTATTTTCAGATTTATTAAAAGTTTCACCATTATGAGTAATTATCATAACAAATAGTGGCCGTTTTTGTGCATTGATGTGCCGTTTATATGATAATGTCCAAAAATAGGAATATTTCTGAGCCATTCGGTTTTCTATATTTTATTTCTGAATGTCAAATGAACAATATGAACTACAATCTTTGAAACGTCTACAACAGAAGAATTTTTTTTAAATTTCTTATGAGAAGTTCAATTTTTAATGTTTTTAGATACATTTTTTAAAGTAAACTACTGTATAAATATTACAACAATAAATTGTAGTTCATCTTGTTCACAGATATGAAAGACAGTTGCATGTAATATTTTACTGCGGTATCTTAAAAACTTACCGAGTTATCACAAAAACGATTTTGAAAAATATAAGTTACGGGAAATGAGCGTTAAATATACCTTATGTTTGGAGAGCTTAAATAAGCGCACGCTCGCACGTTTAGTTATATCTACAAAAATATTGTATATATCGTCAAATTCCTCCACGGACATAAAGATAAATGTAATCTTTACATAAAAAAAAATAAATTGAAAAATGACTATTTCTGACCCTCAAACCTGTATATTCCCCCTTAACGCTCTTATCTCGGCATTGCGTAGCAGTAGGGATGTCGGTCTTGTTTCCGAGAAAACACCTTGGTACTCAATTCCGTTACAATCTGATTGAATCCTGAAACCATAATGCAGCCAGATGGACTACAACAATGGGAAAAATCAACAATCTCATTCGAAATCGAACCCGCTACCTTCCGGCTTGTAGCGCAATACCTTAACCGTGACGCTACATCGTGCTTCCTCTGGTAAGGCATTTTTTTTTTTTATTTTTTACTTTTCACTTTTTATTGTAGATCATTACTTCATAATCAATCGTTAATTTGTTATGCTATATTACGTATATATCCTTTGTTTTACACCATTTCCAGTGCATCTTTCAGTAGGAAATTTCTTCTTAGCCAGAGACCTAAATAATTTATTTTTCTCTTCCCGACTTCACCCGCTCTTTCTAGCACAGCTTCATTTCTTATTCTGGCTGTCCATTTCACACGCTCCATTCTTCTCCATATCCACAATTCAAATGCTTCTAGTCGATTCTCTTCCCTTCGTCGTACTGTCCATGTTTCTGTCCCATACATTGTCATACTTCACACAAAGCACTTCACTAGTCTCTTCCTTAGTTATTATTCCAGTGATTCGCAGATGATGCTCCTATTCCTATTACAAGCTTCCTCCCCATTGCTATCCTACTTTTGACTTCCTGGCAGCAGCTCATATTACTGTTTATAGTACATCCCAAGAAGTTAAAAATTGTTCACTTGCTCTACTGCCTCATTCCGAATTCGCACATTTATCTTCTTAATTTTTCTTCCGATAGCCATGGCCTTCGTTTTTTTTTTTTTTTTTGTGCATTTAATTAGTCTTCTTTTTTTAGTTTCACATCTCCATAGCAACGTTTATTATACGTGATGTTCAAAGTTCTGTTTGTACTCACATATTCCAATCTTAATTTGACCAACCAATCTGTGTTTTCTTAGACTTACTTTATATTTGCATAGTTTGTATACTGGTTGACGTCTAAATCCTTAATCATATTAATACCACAGTCTAGTATATACAGTCACGAAGCTCAATATGTAGTAAATATGCATCCATAGATAGTTGCTAACCACTAGGATCGCTACTATCGCCTCATCACAGACAATGCGAAATAGTACCGGCACAGTCTATTGTTCCTAGCACCCTCACAACTCAAGCTTCGTGACTGTATATACTAGACTGAGCTAATACATTCCAACTGAAATTTTAGCAACAAATTTTCCTGAATTTGTTTTATGTTTCTAGAGTCACTTACACTATTACAATTTAAGTTCAAATCTTGCATGTGTTGATATCTACCTTCTCTTGTTTCATGTTCCCATGGCAACATAGTATCACTGGGCGCCCAGCTGACAGGACAGAACACAAATGGCTCAGTGCTGTAGAGGAATCAATCCGTCGCTCATAACGATGTGATGGCAGCCAGTCACGCCTATCTTTTGTTTCAAGTGTGATTACTTAGCCACAGCCGATGGCCGCGATGAATGGGAAGTAGGGCGATATTGTGCGAGTGGGGTTCGCAACCCCTGAAGCCAGCTTTTCATTCCTCCCCATACGCATCATTACTTTAAAAGTGTAATATTGTTGAGCGCGTCGTGCAAGAGCGACTTCAGAGTTATTATGCAATGACTATGCTATACTTCGTTATAAAATAGAAAGAAATGTTCAATGATGCCAAATCTTCTGAGAGAGGAGAGGAGAGGAGAGGAGAGGAGAGGAGAGGAGAGGAGAGGAGAGGAGAGGAGAGGAGAGGAGAGGAGAGGAGAGGAGAGGAGAGGAGAGGAGAGGAGAGGAGGAAATACTGAATGTACGAAAATAAGAAAGAGAGAAAAGAACAAAAAGCAAGTAAGAAGAGAAGAAATTCATAGAAGAAAGCCAAAAGACAGAAAACAATAAAAAAAGAAAGCGAAACGAAACGACGAGATGAAAAAAGAAAAGTCTCCAGGTTTGTATTCATCACTGCAGAAGCCTCAAATGTTGCTGCTCAGTTCCCTCCATTGCAAGAATGTTCACAACATTTACAGCCAACTTCAGAATATTCACCGACAAAGTGGTCGAAACACCCTGTACACTTTTTACCAGGTAAGAGGCATCTCAACCGAGTAATTGTTATTAGCGAAGTGTCAAACTCGGTAATCGTCTTGGGAAGTTGATTTATGTCTTCCCAACTAAAACAGGACGATCTTTTTTCTTTTTCTTTTTAACAATTTTAAGGAACGAAATGAGATTTTCACTTGTTTAAGAACAAATGAATTCTGTAATCAGAGTCTCGTCACGTAGGATCGTTTGCAGGTGCCGTAATTGCTTGCAATTAATGTTGGCTGTTATAGCTACAGGAACAAGTACTTGCGTCTTATCTCCCCGCACAGATGGCGCAAGATGCTCGGCAATCCAAATCAGAATGTTTACCTGCCACAGTGGAGGGCACTCTTATATCCACATCTCCATTTTATGAAATTACTTTAAAGAATCACAATAGGCTGTTTCCTCTCGTAACCGTTCGTATTCTCCGTCAGTTTTTTCTCTGACTTACAATGCGAAACTATGAAGGGGAGGGTATTACCTTTTGACCTTTTGTAGTACTAGCCAGGAACACATTGCGGGTCTCCCACGTCATATGGTCAACACGACATAGGGTCACCGCTGAGACAACACAGAACTGAGGCAATTCTCCTCAAAATATGTCATTGATTGGTTCTCAGCCAGTAAATTAGTATTAAATTGTAACAAAACTAACATAATCCAATTTAAATTCTGCCCAAATTCAAACTCGCAAATTTCAAACACAATAATTGAAGCGTCGGCTGGAACAACGTTATAAGTTACATTTGGTAAAATTTACAGGAACTGCAAAAATGTGTACGCGTACAACGTTGTTCTTATGAGGATAGCAAACTTTTGAGTGGACAAATTTCACATAAGTACTGCAATGATGGACAGTTGCAAGCCAAGGAGCATAGCAAAGTAACATGGCATACAACATTATTACACGGAAACACGCCGAATGACAATTTTGTAACTTACAACGTTGTTCCAGTCGACGCTTCAATTAACGACAGGTTCCTAAAAGGGAACAACAAGAACTAAATTTCTTGGCTTACAGATTGATAATATATTAAACTGGAAAAATCATATTAAAGAAATTACCCCAAAACTAAATTCAGCCCACTAGATTTTTCACCAGTCTCATAATGCCTCAATCACTCGACTTTACAGCTATGTCTTACTCAAACTCTTACTTAATGCCTCAATCAATCCCTCACATAAAAATCCCGCTCAATTTTTCACCCAAGTCTTAATCAATCTCTTACCTAGTGCCTCAATCAATATCTCATTAAAAACCCACTCAATTTTCACCCAAGTCTTACTCAACCTATTTTTCAATTCCTCTATCAATCTCTCACTTAAAATCTCAATCGATTTTTCATCAATGTCTTACTCAATCGTTTACTCAATGCCTCAAACAATCCATCACTCAAAAGTCTACTCGACTTTTCGCCCATGTCTTACTCAATCTCTAGCTCAATATTTCAATCAATCCCTTATTCAAAAGCCTATTCAATTTTTCACTCATGTCTTAATCAGTCTCTTACATGTTTCAATCCTTCATTAAAAAACCCGCTCTTTTTTACCCACGTCTTACTCAGTATCTTACACAATGTCTAAATCAATTCTCCCACTCAAAGCCCCATTCGACTTTTCACCCATGTCTAACTCAATATCTCAATCAATCCTCCACTCAAAAGCCCACTCTTTTCACTCATGTCTCACTCAATCTTACCTAACGCCTAATCAATTCCTGCACTCAAAATCCCATTCGACTTTTCACTCATATCTTTCTCAATGTCTCAATCAATTCCCCACTCAAAAGTCCACTCTTACTCAGTGCCTCACTTATTCGCTCACTCAGTGATCCCATCAAGAGCTCAATCGATTTTTGTTATTCCCTCTCTTACTCAATGCCTCAATTCAGTTCTTAAGTCAGTCACTTATTAAAGTCCACTCAAAAGCCCACACTATTGTATCTCATACCTCACTCTATTGTTACCTCTATTTCACTCAAACATTTACTCAGTGCCTCACACAATCGATCACTCAATCACTGGATTACGTGCTGTTTACTTTTCATTTTTTGCTAATTCCACGCAAGCCGTCACACCATCTGAACAATGCTGCACGTTGGCTGCCGTTCTTTCACAACTATCCGGTTCACAGTTCGTAAAAATGTGATGTACGCTTTACAACTAACATGTGCGGCGCAGCCGGGTCGGGCTCCTTCCTCAGTAACACGACTTTCTCAGGAATAGTTTCAAGCAATCATCATTACTATTATCACTTCAAAATAATATTATTCTTGTTTTATTGCTAGGCCTATGTTTTTATTATAACCATCCAGCATTTTAATCTTTAACAAATACCACAAATCAAAACGTTGCGTCGTGATTCCACTTTCAGGAAGTGAAATACAAATTTAAATTCCTAGCACATAAAATAAATCTGTGCTACTTACTTGTGTCTATTTTATTCCACTGTAGTCTACATCAAAAGTTGGCCTATCCATACTAACCATGAGACACTTTATATATATATATATATATATATATATATATATATATATATATATATACCTGCTGATCCGGAGCTGCACTCGAGGCGTAGAGAACTGATAACCTGGTTGGCGCTTTTCCGAGATTTTTCCCAACCGTAAGGCAAATGCCAATACATCTCTGGTGAATCCACAGACTCATCTCGTTAAATATCATGTTGCTATCGCCAATTCCATCGACACTAAATAACTTAGTAGGTGAAGCAACGTCGTTAAATAACCAACTAAAATTTTCAAAACATTTCTCGTAAGTAAGAAAAGAAATATGCAAGAACATAGGAAGAAGAGCTAAATAAACAAGAACAGAAACGAAAGCAAACAGAAAATAAATAACAATAAAAGCAAGGAAAGCATCAAAGCGAAAAACAAAAGTAGAAATAAGAAAAAGACCCGAGTAAATAGAAAGCAAGAGATACGAAAAGGAAGAAATCAAAAAAGAAAATCTAGACTAGATAAACAAGGAATAGAAATCCATTATATAAAGAGATCGACAAAAATAAATTACAAGAAGAATAAAGTGAAGGGAAAAGCAAAAAAAAAAAAAATGGAAACGAAAAAAGCCAAGGAAACAATAAGAACATAAAATGCAAACAAAAGTGAAGGAATAAAAAGAGGAAATATAAAAGACAATAAAAAATAAAACATAACAAAAATAAAAACAATAAGAATATACATCACAACGGATACGTAGGATCTATAGATAATTATGTAGGTTGTATTGTAAAATTAGGTATTTTATTTTATGTTTTATTATTATTGTGTTAAATTGTATTGTGTATTCTTATTGTATTGTGTGTAAAATTGTATATGTGTTGTAAAATGTATTGTGTATTGTAAATTTTATTGTGTATTGGTTATCATTTTATTGTGTATTGTTAATATTGTATATACCACTGCCACCGGGTGCTTGCCCACTTGCAGTGTAAGTAAATACATACCGGTACATTAAAATACATTTAAAAAAATATGAATTTGGACAAAAATACAAAAACACGAGAAACAGTAGAAATAAAGAATAAATACATAAACAGGATGTACTATATCTAGAAAACAAAACATTTGAAACAGAAAGAGAAAAAAAAAGAAGTATAAATACACAATTATAACAATACGTGGCGAAAATAACAATAAACTCGGTAAATTAAAACAAAAATACAGAAAAAAGAAAATCATAGACCTAATGACAAATTATAAAACAAAATGTAACAAACCTCCTACATCTAGATTAAGTATTAAATTACGTAACTCTGGTTGTTGCCTTATGCAATGTAAACGTCCGATTATTACGGAGTCCTCTGAAGTTAAATATTTAGGCATAATTTTCGATAATCATTTAAAATGAAACCAACACATTAATTACCTTTGTAATAAATTACGTAAAATAATATATTATTTTGTTTTATTGAGGAATTACTTGTCAATAAGTTTATTACGCACAATATACTTAACTTTATTTCAATCGATAATTATGAATGGAATTATAGGATGGGGTAGCTTATTTAAAACCAATTTTAATCCACTTTATTTATTACAGAAGAAAATAATTAAAATATGTCTTCATGAACTACTGATTTTCAATCTCAAACTTTGTTTTTAGGCTTTAACGTTCTTAAAATAAGACAAATTTATTATATTTTATTAATAAAATTCATACAAAAATCGAAATAATTTTGAATTGTATTCTCATAGTTATGAAACAAAAAGGTACGAATTCTTTAATATTGTTTGAACCAAAATGCAACACTGCTACAGTATTTAATTATAGTAGTAATTTAGGCCCAAGAACATATAACAAATTTATATTTAAATATCTTAATCTTGTCTATTCTAATAGTTCTAGTCTTAAATTTGAAAAGTTATGTATGAATTTTATAAATAATGAAAAATTGTAAATTTAAATTTTATATTCTTATTGTGTAGTAGACATAAGACAAATTGTATTATATACTTCTTAATTTAAATTTAGGAATCCGTCCTGTGGACGAGTTCTACTCTTTCAGGGATGAGCTAAAGTTTTATCTGTTTATATTATAGCCTATTTTATGTTACAATAATTATTAGCAAAAATAATTACATTTACATTTACAAAAGAAATGTGAATATAAAATGTTAAAGCAAAATAAAAGCAATAATGATTATAAATTAAGAAAACAAGAAATGTAAAAACAAAAATATTAAGGAATCCAAACAAAATTAATAAATTTAAAATGAATGGCTATAAAAAAATAAAAAACAAGAAACAGGAATGCAAATAAAAAGTAAAGAAAATAAAAACATAGAAACCAAGAAATATATAAATATACAAATAAAAAACTGAAACAATAACAATAAATTTAAAAAAAAATTGAGGAATATAAAAACAAAAGCAGAAAACAACAGTACAAGAAAGAGCAATAGCAAAGAAGAAAATACAAGAAATAATGAGAATTAAACTAGGAAAAGAAGTACAATAAAACATAAAAAGAAAAAATACATTACACCAAAAAGTAGATAGATAAAATCAAGGATGACTACAAGAAAAACTCAAGAAAAAAATACAAAAATAAGAAGAATAACAAGAACAAGGAGCGGAAAAATGTGGGAACGCACTGCTGTGGGTTTATGATGGCTGTTCACACTTTTGTTTACTTCCCATTCTAAAATCACAATAAAATGTTGGTACAAGACCGACGCAATAAAAAATACTCCAAAACATTCACTTCCACACAAAATTCCCCTCTACGAGTCTAATAAACTCCGGGTTTATGATGGACAGGAAGCTGCCGGAGTAGCGAGATATTCAAGCACCAATAAACCCCTGACTCATGAATATCATTACAGAAATATCAGCACGCAACCTCTCAGTCCCTTGTACTTCTGAAATCTTATATACGAATAATTAACATAGACTGTGTTAATGTCACATAACAAGACCTATTGTATAAAGTTCGAATTGTTATTAATGCTGCACACGAATTGAACTTAACAGCGATTTCTTTATGCCAGTCTTTCAATAATAGTTTGTACGCTAGAAAACATATATCGAGACTGACTGGAGGATAAAACTCAATAATTCGCATACACTATGTTCTGTTCAAATCTCTCATATTTTAACCTTTCAGTCCCAAAGTGCAAAGTAGGAATGTTGGAGGAATGAAACTGCTCGAATTGCAAAATCAAATAAACAATGTAAGTAACATTTATTAGTAAATCTCTGTATGGGATGCATTTATGGAGCTGACGACATTCAACATGAAATCAATTTCCTGCCATGTTACTTCAAATTTGTCTATATATAATAAATAAATTTTGCTTCCCTTATGAAAAGGTTGCCAGATTTGACAAAGTGTATTACATATAATTTGGAAACAGACCTAAAAGGTAAAATGATATACATTTGAAACGGTTAGGGAATCGAATATATCAGAAAAATTTACACCTAAGCAGCGTTTGTGCTCATTTACAGTTAAGAAAGGGAAAAAAATAGTATCAGATAGGTTAGAATGATCTGAATGCCATATACCGCGAGAAAAATAATAGTACGGATTTATTGGTATTGTTATCTAAACCCATCAATAGCCATCGGTTAAGATAACTTGAAATCTCCACTATCACTCCCATACAATTATTTCTCAATATCTGAACCGATCCTTTGAGGGCACTAATGGCTATTTCCTTCACAATGCTGTGTGTTAGCCCCAGGTTTTTACATTTGTTGGCAAAGTATGGTACCTCATGCTCCCACCATCAGACCTATTACATCAATGTCGGACAGGCTATATTTATCTTTATAGAACGGGATTGTTGGTTCATAGATCCGTTTCTTTTCACTGTCCACCTCACGCGGTTGATCTGCATGTGTCTCAAATCTGATGGTGGGATCGAGAATGTATGCCGAGTTGTTCTTAATGGCAATGATATCAATTCGCCGAACACTTCCTTGTGTGGCTAGTCCCTGCACCTCTTGATGGACTGTAAACCCTACTTCCTTCAATGCCTCGGCCAGCATAGAACGGACAGCATAATGACGAATGTTGCGAAGGGCCTCACTATAGGGGCAGAAGCCAAGGATATGGGGAAGAGTTTCAATCTCGTTGAGACAGCACCTACAACGGGTACCATCCCGACTTCTACCCGGTACAGCTCGGACCGGAGCGACATAGCCTACCATTTTAAGGGCAGCTATCCATTCCGAGAGGGTTAGACCTTTGTGATTTCTTATTCAGCTGTTTGCTGGGGGGAACTCTTTGTTAAGAATTACTCCTTTACCCTTTTGTTCCAAAGTACACCAATTTTCAAATTCTTTTTCTTTTAAAGCGTCTCTAACTTTTCGAGAGTCCACAAAATTTTCACGATTATTTAAAAAAGATTTAGCAGGAGTTAATTTAAGGCTATTTAAACATGTTTTACTCTCCTCAATAAGATTCCTACTAGTGTACATCACAGATGCGGACTCCTTTCTGAAGCAAACAAAAAGTTGAAATTTGTAGACCAGTGTAATTAACATAAATATTTTACTGACAATGTAAATTTTATCACACAGAAAATAAACGTATGAGCAGACGGTGCTAATCAGATGTGAGCGAAAACATATAGTGCCACCAGGAAAGAATATATTTCACACAATTATGTCAAGAAAAAATGTCAAACTTTCGAATTGTACTCAATTCTACTAATATTACTAATATAACAAATCAGACTCTAGAGTTTAAATTTAATAAACAAATGAATATAAAATTAACTCAACAGGAGATTTCCTCACGATTGTGTGTTATGGTACAGCCTGTGATGCTGGCCGGTCGGCTCACAGTTGGTGCTGTCTTCAAAGGAATGGGAAAGATGTAAGCTGTGCTTCTCGCTTTGAGTCCGGAATAGATTTTCTCGGAATATTATGTGTGTAGGAGTCTTTGCCGCTCATGATCATTGCCGTATTTAATGGTGTCATATTAAATTTTGTGCTTACAAATATCTACGTCCATTGCCTGTGATTTGTAGCGCAATAAATAAACTAAGATTGCTACTGATTATTTAAAAATGCGATATCAACTGTTGTTTTCATTTAATTCGATAAGATGAATGAATAACAAACGTTATGTGAGACGATTTTACATAATTATAAACTTAGAATTATTACTTTCGATTCCCAATGTCGGATATTAAAATTAACTGACGAAGAATACGTCTTTCTCCACATCAAGTATGAGTAACATTCAAATGCTTACTGTGACAAGACTAAGGCCAGAGCAGAATGTTAGTGTTAGTAGTTAGATCAAACCTCGTGTGATTATACCCAATGACGTCATCTCCCCTCGTTACGGGCATGGGGGCGCAGAAATTGCGTATAAAATTAGTCGTGCTGCGCGAATTACCTCAGTAATATCTCGGCATCGAGAGCAGCTACAGATCTGGGTGACCAATCGTTTGATGTGTAATCTCTAGGGCTCGGATTTTTAGGTGCTAAAAATCGGGAAAATATACATTTTTATGTGTTAAAAATCGGGAAAATATGTGACAAAGAAGGAAAAATATTTAATTATGTTTCAATTATTTTATGCGAATATAAACAATCTGCGGTATCCATCAGTATAAATTATGCTCTCTCGCCAACTGCTGAAGAAGTACAGTAGGCCTGCTGGTACACAATGAGATTCATTCTCAAGTTGTCCATCATAAATGACTGATGATTATCGTGGAACACTGCCTTGTACTGGGAAAAAGAGCGCCCAGACCAATGAGAAACAACATATTCCCTCGAGACATGTTTATGATTGGAAACGAAAACACAGGCAGCTGATGTTTATAAAATTATAATTGCGTTATGATAACTTACAAGACACTCCTTCATGACACATCAATGTTTATGTGTGTTACAGTACAATTTTTAGTGGTGACAGACCTTATCGCTTGTGGTGAGAGAGCAGACTACAGTTCCACAGGTCCACAGATAGGCAATTCCGAGAAACAGTTGCCAACTGTCACGTCTAAGCAACATTCGGGTGATAATTATTCTGAAATGGGGCTTATATCGAAAATTATCGTGTGAAAAAGTGATATCAGTGCGTTATGTAGATGACAGGATAATAATGGTGAGACTAGGGAAGAAAATGGACTTAGTGCTAGTGCAAGTTTATATGCCACATAGTGGATTAGCAGACGAAGAAGTGGAAGAAAACTATGACAAGATAGATGAGATAGTTAAGAAGGAGAAGAAGGGAGCATGCGTAATCCTAATGGGCGACTGGAACGCAGTTGTAGAAGAATGACAAGATGCAAGAACAATTGGAAAATATGGATTGGAAAAAAGAAATAATAGAGGAGAATCTTTGGTGAAATTCTGTAAAGGAAATGCAAGATCGTATCAGTATTCCAATAACATAAACGAAAAAGATACACATGTACATGCCCAAGGGACGAAACCAAATATCTGATAGACAGGAAAGATTCCGAAATTGTTCAAAAAATGAAAAGACTATACCAGGAGCGGATATTAACTCAGATCATGTTTTGCTGATAGGCGAAGTAGATATTCGTCTGAAGAAGATAAAAGGAAGACAGGTGACGAAGAAATTGAACATGGAAAATCTGAAGAACGTAGATGAAAAGAGAAAAGTTGAAGCAAAATTTTCAAGAGAAACCGCTACATTAGAATTCACACCTGATAATAAGAAGTACTGAACTCATTTAAAAGGCTGTATACATACAACAGCAGAAGAAACAATAGGATACAGAGAAGATGTGAGAATTAAGAAACCTTGGGTCACAGGGAAAATGTTAGAGAAGATGGAGGAAAGGAGAAAATAGAAAAACATCAACACAGAAGAAGATAGAAGAAGCTACAGCAAACAAAGAACTAAGAATAGAAACTGATAAAGCGAAGGAAGACTGGATGAAAGAGAAATGTGAAGAAATAGAGGATCTAGAGAGAAAATGAAAATATGATTTAGTGTACTGCGAAATAAAATGTTTGGACTTCACAAGTAAGAACAGGAAATCCATGTGGTTGATAGAGGACGAAATCGGTAATGAAATAACAGACAAACAAGGAATACTAAACAGATAGACGAAATATGTCGAAGAGTTATATGAGACAGGGAATCGTTCAGATGACTTGGCTATAGAAGACGAAGCAGCCGTATCAGAAGACGAAAAAGGATTTTTAATTTTAAGGGAAGAAGTTAAACTAGCGCTTAAGGAACTGAAGAATAGGAAAGCAACAGCAGTTGTTGGAATCTCGATTGAATTAATGAAATGCTTGGGTGAAAATGATAAGGATATTCTATCGTTATGCAACGAAATATATGAGAAAAGCGAATGGCCTGAAGATTTTACGGAGACAGTGTTGAGTCCAATACCGAAGAAAAATAATGCCAAGAAATGTAAGGAGTTCAGGACTATCAGCCTGATATCGCACTCGGCGAAGATTCTCTTGGGAATACTGAATCGGCGTTTATATTCCAAGATAGGACAGTTGGAAGAGAAGGAGTTTGGGTTCAGGAAGGGAAAAGGTACGAGAGTTGCAATTGGAGTGTTGCGAACAATCGGCGAAAGATGCCTAGATAAGAATAAAGAAGTGCATGTAATATTTATGGACCTAGAAAAGGCTCTTGACTGAGTGGACTGGAATAAACTGATGGAGGTCCTAAAGAAAATTAGTGTGGATTGCAAAGAGAAAAAGCTGTCCTGTAACCTTTATATGAAACAACGAGTCAAAGTCAGATAGGGGAAGAAATGTAAGAAGGAAGTGAAATTGGGAGAGGAGTACGTCAATAATTCATTTTTTCAACCAACCTGTTAAACATCTACTGGGAAGATTTAATGAAGAACTGTTTTCAGAACACGGGAGGAGTGATAGTAGGAGGGAAAATAATAAAATGTACCTATAAGATTTGCTGATGATCTGGCGTTGTTAGCAGAAGAGGAGATGATACTAAGGGATATGCTACTGAAGCTAAATGATAGCTGTGAGCAGTATGGGATGAAGGTAAATGCAAATAAAACGATGACCATAGTCATAGGAAGAAAAATAAAGAAGGTAAACTTGCGGATTATAAATGAAGCAGTAGAGCAAGTGGACAGCTTCAAATACTACTTGGGGTGTACTATAAGCAGTAACATAAGTTGCTGTCAGGAAGAAAAAAGAAGGATAGTAATTGCCAAGGAAGCTTTTAATAGAAAAAGGAGCATCTTCTGTGTATCTCTAGAAAAGTAACTAACAAAGAGACTAGTGAAGTGCTTTGTAAGCAGTGTGGCAGAAACATGGACATTACGATGACGTGAAGAAAAGCGAATAGAAGCATTCGAAATGTGGATATGGAGAAGAATGGAACGTGTGAAGTAGATAGACAAAATAAGAAATGAAGCTGTGTTGGAAAGAGTGAGTAAAGAAAGAATGGTGCCGAAACTGATGAGGAAGAGGAAAAGGAATTGGTTAGGTCACTGGCTGAGAAGCTACTGAAAGATTCACTGAAAGGAGGAATGGTGAACGGGAGAACTGTTCGGGGCAGAAGAAGATATCAGATGATAGACATTTCCTGCCCTTGGACAAAACACTATAAATGAATGAACAATATTTTACAGAATGTGCGATATATACATACTAACTTACATATACTAATGTAGCATCGAAAGTTTCGGAGAGTAGTTGTTACATCTTTATTTCAATTTCATTTACAGAAGTGCTTTAAAATCCAGATAAAACCGTTCTTGCTGGATCGGTGTTCTCGGGATTTACAGCTGGAAATCAGTGGTGTACATCTTTGAAATAGGTATTGAACTTCTCCTTTCAAATTTCTTCCCCAAGCAACTCCCATTTGTACTATCACATTACTGTAATATTTAACAATGTTTTTCAGCTAGCGATGCTATTCAAGATCGGTAAAATGCCGTAACAATAAAAACTTAAGTAGCCTACATGGATAAATTCTGCCCGATAAACTGATAAATTCTCACATACTAATACCATAGAATTCGTGGGGGATGGAACTCTGGTCTTTTTGATTGAACATGTGAATATGTGTTTCCGAGACATCCTATAGCTGCTAAGGTAAATCTGGTGCCGGGGGATGCACTAAAAGGTCTCCCACCCATCTGGTGGACGTCGTGAAGGGTTGTAGGCAAGACGGAGGCACGGTGCCGTCTGCTTTCGAAATGAGTAAATATTAACCACGGACCGTGTTAATGGAGGAGCCGGCCAGCGCAACAGCGAGACAAGGGACAAAGAGACAGTGTAGTTACTTTTGGCGGTCTTGTTACCAGACTTTTCATTAGATTGGAACAGTAGTTCCCAATTACTTTAGAGTTATGGATCCCCTTTTTATTTTTAAGGCAAGCTACGGACCCCACATCTTTAAATTTTAGTATCTGCGTAGAAGTAGTAGTTGAGAGGTAGGCAGCAATATAACAACAATTAAATTGAACACATACAGTATACGATGTCATGGGAAAAATCACACCTCTCTTTGTTTCCGACAATTCTTTCCACGTCTGGTTCAATATTTGCTACTTTTACCCTTAAATTAGGTTCAATATCGAGGCGATTTCTATGTTTGTTTTTCAAGAAAGGAAATATTGAAAATGTTTGTTCACAAAGATATGTGCTACAAAATGGAACTAGGTGTTTCAATGCCTTTTCACCTATTTTCTCATACTCAGAAAATATCTTCACCTAAAACTGATCAAGTTCAAAAATATTTTAAATGAACCATTACAACTAACATCAACAAGTTCACCTTGCTCCTCCTCAGACAAAGTGTTTAATTGTACCACACCATTCTCGAAAGCATTTCTTATCCATGAGTTTTCAGAATCTGATGGAGGGAAGTAATCTTTGAAGGTAGGCGCTATATCATTCGGATGCTCAACGATGACATGTTGAACTTCTTGTGGCAATTGTTCAGTGGATTTCAGAAATGATTTCAATGTAGGGAAGGTGCTGAAACTATCACCTTCACCTCGGCTTGCCCTCAGTCGTATTTTTTTTTTTTATAATTGCTGCCTCAATCTTGTCTCCAATGTCAAAACTAGTCATACCACAATTTTGAAGACTCGTATTGAGTGTATTCCCTTCCCTTGTCTTTCCTCGTAATGGAGTGGATACCTACAGGTAATACCGAATAATTCGATACGTCTCTATTTCTGTGCAAAACCTCAAAATTATTCCATCAGTCCGAACAACGTGATCCATAAATCATATTTGGCAAAACGTTAGTCCAGAAGCGAAACGTTCCCATGATTCATTAATCCAATAATAATAATAATAATAATAATAATAATAATAATAATAATAATAATAATAATAATAATAATAATAATAATAATACTTACTTACCTATTTACTTACTTACTGGCTTTTAAGGAACCCGGAGGTTCATTGCCGCCCTCACATAAGCCCGCCATTGGTCCCTATCCTGAACAAGATTAATCCATTCTCTATCATCATACCCCACCTCCCTCAAATCCATTTTAATATTATCTTCCCATCTACGTCTCGGCTTCCCTAAAGGTCTTTTTCCCTCCGGCCTCCCAACTAACACTCTATATGTATTTCTAGATTCGCCCATACGTGCTACATGCCCTGCCCATCTCAAACGTCTGGATTTAATGTTCCTAATTATGTCAGGTGAAGAATACAATGCGTGCAGTAATAATAATAATAATAATAATAATAATAATAATAATAATAATAATAATAATAATAATAATAATAATGTGAAGTCTTGTTTCACATTCGATCATGCTGTGGTGATTTCACGTCACAAGAGTCTCACCAGGTGACGAACTTCTATGCGAGGTTCAAAGTACCGAACTTAACCAGTTTAAAGAGTTTTGTGTCCTTGTTGCTTGCATTGACTTCGGTTGGTAGCCAGGCAACCGACATGCAAGACCGTGTCGTCTCCAGCTGGGACGCTTGCTTTATGGACACATCAGCCTCCTTGAAGATGGCCACACTTGGCCACCACTTGGGCAAACAAGTCGAGTAGAACTCAACAAACGACGCGAATATCAACTTCATCTCATTACATTTTTTCGTCTTTTTTGTCCGACATTTTGTTCTTTTTATTTCTTCAATATTGCATAACAATTGGTAGGCAGTATTAGTCTTAATGACTTTGGAATCTCTGATTATATAATTATATTATTAGTTGTTTTACGACGCTTCATCAACTACTATGGTTATCTAGCGTCTAAATGGGTGATAATGCCAGCGAAATGAGTCCGGGATCCAGCGCCGAAAGTTACCCAGCATTTGATCTCATTGGGTTTAGGGAAAACCCCGAAAAAACCTCAACCAGGTAACTTATCCCAATCAGAATTTGAACCCGGACCCGCTCGTTTCACGATCGGGCGTGTTGACCGTTACTCCACAGTGATGAACAATCTCTGATTACATATGCCAATTTTCATTTACTTAGTTTCAACATTAAGCGTCGCTGTTGTAGTTTTAAGCAATGAGACGATGATAGAAGACTATTAATTAGCCACGTACAAAAAGACGATAAATTTCCTAAATTGTGTAATTCATTGACTGTGCTGTTTTGACGGATTAGCCAAGCTCTAATACGATGCGATCATTCGGGAGCGGATTCCTAAGTAATTTTTTTTTTGCACGTGATAAAACACAATCAACAAAGTTAAAAATTCTGAATGTGAAGTTTCAAGCGTAAAAACAGAATTTCATTTGACATAAAACATTTTTACAAACAAAAGGTTATGTAAATACATATTTCCTGGAACTCTATTATGAGCACATAAAATATCATTCCGAATATGAAGTTTCAAGCGTAAAACCCGAATTTTATTTCACATAAAAACACATACAGTACTGCCACAAAAAATTATGAAAATACATATTTTCAGGAAACCTACGAGTATTATAAACACAAAAATCTACGACTTTTTTCACTTGCATTAATTTTAGAAGAATTTTAAATATTTTAAAACTAAATCACTTACATCAATTAGACGCGACTTATCGTTTTCAGAGTTTCTACGCGCGCTGTGTTGTGTATATGTGATCAACTTTTGTTGTTTAACCAATATCTTTAGCTGTACTTCTGTAATGCCACAAGTTCTGAGAAGTGAGAATTGCTACGAGTATAATAGGCAGCATATTATCAATATTATTGGAGAGTAAATTAACATAAACAAGAACGACAGGTCTTGCAACATACAGTATGATTTCTAGAAATGCTTATTGTACCCGGTTTCGGTTTCGTTTGAAATACACAACCGATAAGAGCTCAGGTATAAACAAATAATTTCTAGGAATGCTTTTTGTTGCTGAAACTGACTTCATTCGGTTTCGTTTGAGATACACAACCGATAAGAACTCAGTATAAACAAAGCTCAGACCTTTCGCCCATTCCCACTAAAATGACGCAATGCATCCTGTGGTGATTTTCCGTCATCGGGTTACAAAATACGTAGTGTGTGTATTAGTGTCCTCCAATGTTCAAACATGAGAGAGGCAACCAAAACATTACAAACTTCGTGTTATTTCGTATGAAAAATTAAACGCAAGATCTATGCTACAATCCTTAAACGGGTAAAGCAAGAAGGGGTGAGAGTGGAGGACAGTGAATATTCTCATAACAGTGTGAAACAAACACGACAGGCCTCCTTCTGCAGAGCGAACATCGGCGAATATCGAACTTCGACGTACTCGACAAACTTGAACCGAACATAGCGCCTGTAAAGGCTCATTCACAATGAAAATTAAACATAACGTAAACATTAACATAAGCACATAAACATATGCCACAAACTTAAGTAGCCAAGGCCCATTCACAATGAAAATTAAACATAACGTAAATATAACACGTGTGTGGAAACAAACATACCGAATCAACAAAACTACAGAATCTATTACATAAAAATGGAGAATTGCACAATGACTGACGATGTAGCTATTCAATTTATGTTTCTAATAACTACAATGACATCAGTATATGGCTTTCAATACTTGAAATCAAAGAAACGGAGGTGTAAAATAATCAACTTTTCGTCATATGATTCCATGTTGCGCGCCTAGCTATCATCACGGCCAATAGATCAAAATATTGCCTGTAGGCAAAGCCCATGAGATGTTAAACAAAAAGTGAAAACACGCTTTCCGCTTGTGTACTGTTTCCAAATCGCATAAACATGAGCATGAAAGTTTGGAGTTTGCAAACTTTCATGTTAACGTCTTATGATTAAGATTAAGTTTATGCTTATGTAATTCATTGTGAATGCTTTCATTAAATAACATGGACACAAGGTTTTACGCTTACGTTATGTTTATGTTTAATTTTCATTGTGAATGGGCCTTAACGCACGACGCTAGTGTGTATTGCATGACGGAAGAGCAGAACTTATTCTATTTCAATTATTAACATTTATTACAACCGGTAACAAATATTTCACAGTTTACACAAGTTGTCTTTACAAGCAACAATGCGAAATAGTACCGGCACGGTATATTGTTTCTAATACTCCTAACAGCTAGCCGCTTGGAGTGCTGTAATCTCAAGAAATGCAAAAAAAAAAAAAAATCACCTCAAGCTTCGTGACTGTATGTACTAGACTGTGATAATAATCTATTTTATTCAAAGTTGCCGCTTCTAATATTGTTCAACACATTTGCACGAATTTACGTACAGATTTCTTACTAGGTAGGCTATGTGCGTGATTCCTTTACCAGTCAGACCATTTGTTCATCCACTTGATATCTTCTGGGCATGCGTTATGCGTGATAATATCATATTAAATTCATTTCTCAGGAAACTAATTGTATTTAAAGTCCAATAATATTGCGCTACCAAATAAATATTATTGGTATATTTAAGCTGCCGTTGCAGTAAGTTTCGATAAAATGTACATTACGTTGGATTAGGTTAAGTGAGGTTGGTTTGCGTTAGATTAAATTAGGTGATTCTAGTACAGATGATATAAGTTTAGACTGAATTTGATTTTGTGTCATTATATTACATGAAAGACCTGCCTTTGGGAGAACACTGAATGAATGAATGAATGAATGAATGAATGAATGAATGAATGAATGAATGAATGAATGAATGAATGAATGAATGAATGAATATTAGACCACAAAGATTCGCTTGGTTTGGATTGAATTAAATTAAATTCAAATGAGACTCAATTAGATTACATTAGACTGGGTTGGACTGAATTGTGTTTGATTTAATTTAAGTTGGGTTAGATTATATTATATTAGATTAGATTAAATTAGATTAATATTACGTTAAATTAGGTTAGGTCAGGTTAGGTTAAAATAGGCCAGAGTGAGTTGAATTGGATTACTTTGTAGCCTACGTAAAGATTAATTTTTGGACCTACAGAATTTATCTGTTATGGTAACACAATGGGTTACTTTGTGTTTGATTGTATTTCGATTAGATTATGTAAAAAGATTAGATTAGATTAAACTTGGTCAGCTTGGTTTGACTGAATTAAATTAGATTAGATTAGATTAGATTAGATTAGATTAGATTAGATTAGATTAGATTAGATTAGATTAGATTAAACTTGGTTAGTTTGGTTTAGTTTAGATTCTAGTCTGTTGCATTAGACAGCGTTGAACTGAAGTTATTGTAATTAAGATATATTCATATAGGTTAAAATAGATTAGATTTGATTGGATTTGATCAGATCGAGTTGGATTAGATTAGGTTACATTAAAGTACAGTATATTATAACATAATATTCAAGTGCGTTGGACTGCGTTATATTAGATTAGATTAATGAATGTTTAGGCTTTCACGGTGATTATGTCCAGAAATAGCCTATACTTTAGGATATTCCAAAGTTCCAGAACACGGTATATTAAATTTCTGAGTAGATTATATTATATTAGATTAGGTTGAGAAAAGGAAATTTAAATGTAATTGTCCGTTTTACACGTAATTAAATGTGCAGCAGGGAAGGAGACGGATCTGTTACTTTCTGGACCTCGGCATTCGGAAGTGTCATAATCAGCACCCACTCATGAGCCGCCTTTGACCATCGAAGAAGCATCGTTACTCGATTTTATGAAGGACTGAGTGAAACCTGCAGACGTTCTGGAAGTTGTGGAGAGATGATAAATCTCGTCTCCGCCCTTGTTTCAACACGAACTCTACAGGCCCATAGTCTCTCGCTCTACTTAGAGTCAACTCGACTCATTAAGAAAGGGCTAATACGAAATAGTAACTTGTTCTTTACGCCTGGTTGGGAGAGGTCAGGTTGTACTAAGTTGATCCTGATGTGCCGCCCCGTCACTCCGAGACTGTGTCTGTAGGTGTGTTGTACACGTGGTCCCAGCTAAAAATAGTTTGATGTGCTGCATACACGGACAACCACGCCAACAGCCGACTGTTCATCAGAGACCGGGGTTCAATAACTGTGAGGACATCATATGCGAAGGGGGGAAAGAATGAAACAAACAAAATGTAAAATAAAGAACAGGAAAGAGAATGAAAGAAGGCAGGAAGGTAATCAAGCACACTTAAATGTCATCGACCTGGGCAGGGATCAAACCCGCAAACTCGAGCACAAAAGACCAGCACTATACCGACTACACTACCGAGGCCGACCCTTCTTCCTTTATTTTATTGGGTTATTTTACGACGCTGTATCAACATCTAGGTTATTTAGCGTCTGAATGAAATGAACGTGATAATGCCGGTGAAATGAGTCCGCGGTCCAGCACCGAAAGTTACCCCGCATTTGCTCGTATTGGGTTGAGGGAAAACCCCGGAAAAAACCTCAACCAGGTAACTTGCCCCGACCGGGATTCGAACCCGGGCCACCTGGTTTCGCAGTCAGACGCGCTGACCGTTACTTCACAGGTGTGGACTCCTTCTTCCTATTGTAGGACTTACACACCAATGCCTGTAGAGGGGAGACGATGCTATGGACACTAGACAATAACACAATAGACGTCCCTTAGCCTGTGTCCAGCAGAGTGTGGGGGGCCTTCACAGAGACACACACAGGACAGAACATTAAAGGACATTCACCCATGCTCGAGACGGGATTCGAAACCTCGAACCTTCGGACCCCTCCTAAGGGGAGAGCCTTAGACCCCGTAGCCATCTTGCCAGGCCTTCTACAAATTACGATTACTGCTATTATTGTTGTTGTTATTATTATTGTTATTATTATTGTTATTATTATTATTATTATTATTATTATCATCCAGACTAGCCGGCCCGGTTCGATTCCCGGCGGAGTCTGAAAATTTTCTTGTAAAATTTCTACCTCGAGAGGTGGTGGTGTACAACTTATAATCGCTAAATTCTGCACCAATATGCCTGGGTTAAAGCCCAAATCTCTCCGCAGTGCATATGAAGGGAAGGCATATGCCACTGTTGATAGTGATTCGTCCGTCGGATGGGGACGTTAAGCCTGGCGGCCCCCTTGGTGCTATTCGACAGCAGTAGGCTACGTGCCGGCACCGGGTTTCCGCTTCCCCCTTCCTCACCTTTATCATCATCCTCACCCATTATCCACACTACACTTACGCGAACACTTAACATACACTCACCCTAATACACGACATAATTCTTCACAGATACACATCATGCATAACGTGGCCCGCAGAAGTGCTGTTACAGTCCTGCCTTCTATCCGCAGTATGCGGAACCCGAATCACGCAAGTGAAGTGGGTAGGCATTAGTCACACACACACACTTATTATTATTATTATTATTATTATTATTATTATTATTATTATTATTATTATGGGAAATGCCTGTTATTATTCGGTTGAGAAGCTTTTGTCATCTAGTCTTCTGTCAAAAAATCTGAAAGTTAGAATTTATAAAACAGTTATATTACCGGTTGTTCTGTATGGTTGTGAAACTTGGACTCTCACTTTGAGAGAGGAACAGAGATTAAGGGTTTTTGAGAATAAGGTTCTTAGGAAAATATTTGTGGCTAAGAGGGATGAAGTTACAGGAGAATGGAGAAAGTTACACAACACAGAACTGCACGCATTGCATTCTTCACCTGACATAATTAGTAACATTAAATCCAGACGTTTGAGATGGATAGGGCATGTAGCACGTATGGGCGAATCCAGAAATGCATATAGAGTGTTAGTTGGGAGGCCGGAGGGAAAAAGACCTTTAGGGAGGCCGAGACGTAGATGGGAAGATAATATTAAAATGGATTTGAGGTAGGTGGGATATGATGATAGAGAATGGATTAATCTTGCTCAGGATAGGGACCAATGGCGGGCTTATGTGAGGGCGGCAATGAACCTTCGGGTTCCTTAAAAGCCAGTAAGTATTATTATTATTATTATTATTATTATTATTATTATTATTATTATTATTGTTGTTGTTGTTGTTGTTGTTGTTGTTGTTGTTGTTGTTGTTGTTGTGTGATCGTCAATATTGCTCTTAGTATCAGGTCTCTGGTTTTTGTTATCTTACAGCTCTATTGATTCTCGTAATGGTGCGTTCCCGCAGAAGTCCAATATCGAAATCAGCAGCACTAGTGCAGCAATACGGATAGTCAGAAGACATCAGTTTACAATCTGAGTTGGATGTAGAGTTAAAGCCCGCATCGAAGAAAAAGAAAAAATTAATTCCTGAAAAAGAAATCAAAGCGACAACACAGACACACACACACACACACACACACACACACGATTCCAGGAAAACGCGGTAACAATAGAAGTCCATTGATAAAACCTGCACGTGGGGAGGAAGGGAATAGAGGTGAAGTAATACAGGGAAAGAGACAGATCGATAGCAAAGACTGACTCCTAAATTCAGCTGTAATTAATAATGCACATAAAGTCCTTGTGTCAGTTTTACTATTAACACGATATCTTACCGTAGTAACCACATACATTTAAAGTAGATTGTATAATCGCTAAATAACAAGATTGACTGTAAGGTTCAATTGTAATTAATAATGAACTTAACGGCGACTTTTTTTGCGTCGCTGGCATGTAAACTGAAGACGCGCGTCGGCCTACAAAGAAGCGTGGCCAGTGAAGCAGAAGCGGAGAGCATATTGAGACGCAGTGCAGGGAGGAGGAGTGGCGTCTTCCATGCTGTCGCGTCCCCCCAATTATCCACCGCGATTATTTTTCCCTTGATGGAAGTGCAGTGGAGCGGCGCACTCGAGGTTCTCAATTAGTGATCCGCGCATCCGAGCATGATCGCCTCTCAGACAAGAAGGAGCAGAACTTTGATCTGATCGGGGCCGAGGAAATTAAGAAAGAGAGGAGAAAGTTACAAGTGTAGTGAAAGAAGGCAGAGGTAATAGAGAAGAAGACGTAACGGAAATGAAAAGAAACAGGTAGAACGAGAACAAATAAAGGAAAAGGGAGAAGAGAAAATTAAAGAAATGACTGCGAAAGAAAGGGACAAACTACGAAATTAAGGAAAAAAGAAGAGAGGAACAAAAGTAACAGGGGATTCATAGCATCTCTATAAATGCGTGAAATTTTATGCTCTTTGATTTTTTAATTAATTATTTTACGAAGCTTTAACAACTGCGATTGTTATCTATCGTCTCCCATGCAGGATTTGAAATCGGACCCTCTCGTTTCACGGTTAGACATGCTCACTGCTACTCCACAGCGGTGGACTGCTCTCTGTTGGGTGTTAATTGGATATTACTTAGATTTTTTTAGGAAATGGTTTTTATTTTATTTATGCATTTGTGTAATTTATTTATTTACTTACGGTATCTATCTATCTATCTATCTATCTATCTATCTATCTATCTATCTATCTATCTATCTATCTATCTATCTATCTATCTATCTATCTATCTATCTATCTATCTATCTATCTATCTATCTATCTATCTATCCATCCATCCATCCATCCATCCATCCATCCATCCATCCATCCATCCATCCATCCATTTACCTACCCACCCATATATTTGTACAAGTATTTACAATGGAATCACTATATTTCATCTGAATAATGAGTTGCTAACTAAATGACGTCAGAATAGCGTGGCATAACTCATTGCCATCGCTAAGCACCGTCGTCAGATGTTGAAATTTCGTAACATTTTAATCTATTGACATTTGAGCATAAACGTTTGACGCTGGAAAAACTGAACGAAGAAAATAGAAAGAAAAAGAAGCAATATATATACAAACGGTCTTACTAATAAACCGTGTATAGTTTTTATACGAGTCTTATGCAGAGTTGGGACAGAAAACGTTACTAATAAACTTTGCATAAGCTATGGACGTATAAACAGTCTGTAACTATACAATGGGAAATGCTTTGCAGTAGTTATATACACGAAAACCCTTGTTTAAGCGTTGTATATAGAGAAAAAAATGGCCGCCCCTCTAACAGCTGTTCGTAACGACTGTCATTTTTTTGATGATGGTTGCCTTGTAACCACAGAAGAACAAACCAAAGAGCACAGAATAATTAGAATAATATTGCTGTAGCTTGTACTCTTTGACCAAAATATAGTGTAATCGATCAGAGCCAGTTGTACTCTCGATACTTAACACGGCACATTAGAGCGCTCTACCGGATGCAATAGAGAACCTCAGATATTCTATTACCTTTCGGAATGAAGTAATGACGAAACTATGACGTAGCTGTGTAACAGTTATACTGTTATACACGACGTATGTAGTGATTATTAGTAAGGAATTTACACACGACTTATAAATGAGCTACTCATTGTATAAGACAGTTAAACGTCTGTATATAGAGTTTTTATTAGTAAGACCGTAAAAATATACGAAAAAACGAATGTATAACGAAATGGAAAAGAAAGAAAGAGGCTAGTGTTGAGCCACTTAAATCGCTTGTGCTTGGTTTTAAAGACAGATTTACTGTAAAACACAATTAAATGAATACTGCATATCAGTATCAACAATTCCTGTTGCACAACGGAATGTTTATTTAGCGTCGATAGCGTCGATGGAATTGGCGATAACGTGATGAGGCCGAGAATTGGCGGTAGATTACCAGACATTCGCCCAAACGGGAACCCATGAATTCCCAATTTAAGAGAACAGTGTATTACGATAATAAATTATTGAAAGAATTTTAGTTTTGCCCTTTAAATGTGCAGATCCGAATAAATGTAACTTTTCGTTCCGAAAATGAATTTTACAACGCTACATTTGTTCGAATCAAATTTCTGCACATTTAAAGGACAAAGCTAAAATGCTTTCAATACTTTATCATAATATACTGCTCTCTTAAATAAACTGATTGAGCATATTGGAAACAAAATCAATGGCTTTCCCAAAACACGCTATGAAATGTTTCATATAAAAAAATTTTTGATCTCGAAAAGGAAGCACAAACGAGTAAAATTGCATTAAACTTTTTGGTTTGAAATATCTCAAAGAATAACCTCCTGAAACTAATGACATTATTTACGGTTCACCCTGTATATTATACGAGTAGACAGAATGGACACAAGTAGTTTAACAAAAAATATAAATTACAAACGGAAGAACTTCGTTCCAGTACAAGAAGGAAAGATTACCAACTAGTCCAAGCGTTCGAACTTGATGATGATGATTATTATTATTATTATTATTATTATTATTATTATTATTATTATTATTATTAATTTATTACTGAGAGACAATACTTTCTAGCTGTCATAGAGATTAACAATACTGAAAAAAAAAAAGTAGAAATGTTTAATTTTCTTATTGAAGGGAAAACTCGATAAAACCGTACGAAAGAAGATATAGATAACTCACTGTGGATAAAAGACTACCAACCAATACTTCCTGCATTATTCCAACTTATGTGATGATTCTAAAGGCAAGGAAAATGTTCTAAAAAAAGTTGTAAATGAACACAATGTCTGCTCGCTGAACACAGAAGAGCTAGACGGGACGGATAAATTTCTCTAAATAATGATCGAAGAAGAACAAGGAACGGGCACATAGGGGTAGCCAAACCAAGGTAAACATACTAGTAACCGAAGTTACCACATAATTCAATTATGTTCGTAATAACAATGACTCTAAAAAATTAAGTTGTAATGAATAGTGGGCATAAAAAGAACTACAGTACCGTTACTGCTAATACACCTGGGCGTGACAGCCCACAAATGAAATTATGTATATAAATATATAATATTATAAATAATACTAATACTCGTACAATAAATTCTAAACTCAAAAATAGGTTATCTCATTAAATAATGAATTTATATATTATAATTACTTATATTTTTTAAAGTTCGAATTATCAACAAAATAATAATAAAAATATCTCTTTTAAGTATATCTGTGAAAAATTAATTACATATATCTACATAAACAATAGACCTCCAGTTTGTAAATGAAGTTAAACGCCTTTCTTTTTATATAATTATTATTTTATATTCTTTCCTCTTTCTTTACGTCCATAGTTTCAATCATCTCTTCTCCCTTTCTTTCTATTTTCTTTCTTTTTGTCTTTCTTTTTTCTTTTCTTTCTTTTGTCTTTCTTTTTTCGTACTTACCTCTCTTTTTCTTTTTAATATTTTTCTTTTCTCGTTTACTTCCATCGCTCTCGCTTCATTCCAACGTTATTTCTCCCCTTTTAATTTCTCACTACACAAAGATTAGAGAAAGCACTGTGGCACTGCAGAAAGTGGAATTTCGGATTTTCGTGGGAATAATTACATGTTTTCAGCATCACTGATACCGAAGATATAGTTTCGGGCACGCCAGCGGTGAGTTGGTCCAAACCAAATCCAAAGAGTCAAACGAAAATTAAAAAAACATTATCCTAGCACTGTTACCAAATAAACAAGGTGAAGCAAGCATACTTCCGCATTTTTCATTCAATGCGGTGAGCTGAATACAATTTTATATACACAATTACGCATAGTCCTCATTGGACATTGAGTAGACCTGTTAAATATGCTTTGGTACGGAAGATTACTACTGGACATTATAATATAATTATATACAGTATGTTATAATTTTTATACTGTAAACATTTATATATACACATTGCTTATACTATTCCATTTATCAAACGATCTTATAGCATAGGTAACCCCATTTTATGCTTGGAGGCATTACGGTAGAGTTCCATGGTTTCTTGACCTCGGCACTAGAATGAAGTGGTGTGGTCAGACCGCCTTTTACCCCCGGGAAAGATCTGGTACTCAGTTTGATAGGAGGCTGAGCGAACCTCGGGGCCGTTCTGGAAGAAATGATCTTACATAAGAAATAAAATCATGATCATAAATCGTTTTTGAGACATTTTCCATCTTGTATTATTATCTTCAAATAATATATACGATATTGTATTCCAAAACCATACAATTACTTCCCAATTTAGGCGAAATGTTACAAAATTTCCTTTTTGCCTTTTGTAAAGGTACAGTTGTAACATTCTTCCGGAAAAGGGGAATTTTCCCAGTCTTTCTGTCACTAAACTGAAATCGCCATGTTTGTTCGTCAAGGCAATACCTATAGACGCATGCATAAATAACAAACAATAGGTACACGGAATTGAAGTACAAAAGGGTGCTGAGCAACAGATGTCTCGCACTAAATGAAAAGCAGTGTACTTACCAAACAACAAACGCATAAGGACATCAAGCAGAGTGGCGCAGTGGAAGCGTGCTGGGCCCATAACCCAGAGGTCCGTGGATCGAAACCACGCTCTGCTAATTTTATTTATATTACAACACTAATTTAATATAACACTACTAAAACGTAAAATTTGTATTGAACAGCTACTGTTATCGAATGTTAAATATTTTTTTATGATTAATTGACCCTTTTTACGAGGGAGAGTCAAAAAGCAGCCTTAATAATTATTTTATTAATTGAATATGTACAATAAGACTACAAACACTTCATCACTTTTCAATATAGTCCCCAGTACGTTCAATGCAAGTGCTCCTGTTATACTATGTTGAAAAGTGATGAATTGTTTGTAGTCTTATTGTACATATTCAATTAATAAAACAATTATTAAGGTTACTTTTTTACTTTCCTTCGTAGAAGAGTTACTTGTTTCATAATAGCATGCTATCTTCACTAAAGTTGTGTAATCGAACCCATACAACAATATTTTGTGTGGAAGGAATTCTACGCATCAAGGTGAAGGCAACCATAAAGCTGTCAATTAATTTACGATTAGCGTTATTGAATGTCTGTATTACTAAACGGCAGATTCCAGGTGCTAACAAAAATATGCATTACTTTCAGTAAAACCAGGGAAGATAAACAGCACGCACAGTTTTGGAAACATTGTGTTTTGTTCTCAATTTTGTCAAGAAAAAAGTCTCGGGGTTCAAGAATGAAATGTTTTGTGGTTCCACGAATCATAAATGTTATGGAATGCAAGTGTTGAGAGATAATACAACTCGTGTTACTAACAAGATGCAAGAACAGTATGTATGTATGTATGTATGTATGTATGTATGTATGTATGTATGTATGTATGTATGTATGTATGTATGTATGTATGTATGTATGTATGTATGTATGTATGTATGTATTTATTCACACTGCAATGGGTATATAACCGGTGGCAGTGGTAACTAATTACACTCAGTAGGAAGAAGACACTTAGCTTGCAAGAGAACATTTTATATTTACTTTATGAACAATACGTATTGCAGGTACGGAAAATACATGTACTTTCATAGTAAACCATCAACCGTTTTAAAATATTTTCATCATTCTTAATCGTCGAAATTCTAAAGCAGTAGGAGGTAACAAAATACAATATTTCAAACGATTACTGTATATGATTAGCTGTTTCACGTGAATTTGCGAGTTTGTTCGTTCGAAAGTGTGTCTGTGTGCGTGCATGTTGAGAGAAATATACGACATTTTTTTCTCAGTATGTATCGCAACAATTCTTCCCAAACAATTTATCACAACGCGAATTGGTACCGTTACAAAATTCGTCCATTTTAAAATTCGTCCCAGGTTTATACCAAGTAAGTCCCAGTTTTTGGAGAAACATTTAATATCACAAATTTTAAAGGCGTACACCGTTAGTGTGCTGTGTAATACCATGGCATCACATTGAGTAAAATCCAATATTAAATTTTAGAAGACCTATGTAAAGTATGTATAATATTTTATGTACAAGTTAATTTTAAAAATCATTCCCCGTGATTGCGTGTCCAAACATTACTCTTGTACTCCTGATAGCGAGAAAAAAATTCATTCTACGGGACTGTCCACTTCTTCATAATGTCTCTTCCTCTTTTTAGGGGATTCACCAGGCGAAGAATTTGCCTTCGTAGGTGTTTCATAATGACTTACATTTCTACATTTTCTAAATTTCTACTTCCTACTTCTGCCTTAATTTTACAAACTGTTTTTGTCTTGATCTAAATTCACGACTGTTGTTAAACAGCGGTGAAAAATTGTGGGATGTTTCAAATTATTTCCAAATAATTTGTGCCTTCTTCCTACAAATGATACTGATATTTCCTTGAAGTCACAAGTAATTGTGATGGGACGAATATGATTCTTGGGACGAACTGTTTTCTTCTTCTTCTTGGCTTATCAGCCTGTTCCACCAGGCAGAGAATCGCTCCATCTCTTTTTAGGTGTTCCAGGGCTTCTTCTCCCTCTAGGTACTCCATCTCTTACTCTTCTTACTAGTCACTCAATGGCATGCGTTCAACATGCTTATTCCATGCTCTTCTAGCAGTCCACTCCTCAATAGACTGAATATTGCAATATCTCTAATTCCTGTATTTACCTATTATATTTCTTAAACTTTCATTTTATTACATTCATCCCACTGTCGTGGGAGAAATATGTTTCTTGGAACAAATTGTCGTGGTACGAATTTACCGGTTCTAACTGTCGGGATTCCATCGAGGAATGTAGCCTCAGACAGTTTCTACCGCGAAAATTCGTTCCAAACAATATGTCACATCGTGCGCAAATTGATAGCGTTACAGAATTGTCACATATGACGAGACGTAAGTGGTTATAAGCGGATATGAGCGTAGACAGAAGTGTATTTCATAACATGAGAAGCTGAATTGTTTGGAATGCACCAAAATATAATGAGAAACTATGTATTATCTTGTTGGCATTGTTTATTTGTCTTGTGCTCTTCCACTCTCTCAATTTACTTATAAGATTATGCGCTGTAGCACAATTAGAAGCTTTGGTACCTGGAAAATTATCTACAAGCCGAGTGAGTCCAATTGCCTTGCACTTGTCGTGTGTTAACTTATTAATTTATTATCTAAGATCTTAAAGGCCTTGAACTTAGCGTACATAGTGAGAGGCGCGTAAGAGGAACTCATAACAAAACTGCGGGAAGAAGTCATGCTTAGTGATAGCAAAATGTAACAGACACAGTGGTATTAACAAACATTGTACATGAATAATATAAGCATTATTTTTCATATTACAGCTTTCCCTAGTATGTGCATAATTCCCAAGAGAGCTGTTTTTTTTTCTCCTTTAGATTTCATGATGCTACGTTTCTCAGTGACATATTTCTGATCAATTTTAAGTGAAGGATGAAATTTTATAATAATGATGCCTTGATCGAAGAAAATTAACAAAATTTCAAACTGTGAGATGAGACATATTTTAGTTTTGTCCTTTAAATGTGCAGAAATTTGAGCTGAACAATTGATGTAACTTTTCGTTTTGCAAAGGAATTTTACAATGTTACATTTTGTTCACATCAAATTTCTTCACATTTAAAGGACATAACTAAAATTCTTTCAATCATTTATTATCATAATACACTACTCTTTTAAACTGACTGATCACATTGGGAATTAAATCAAGGCTTTCCCAAAACACGCTATTAAATGTTTCATATAAAACCTTTTTTATCTCGAAAAGGAAGCAAAAAGAGCAAAATCTGTTATATCTTGTGTTGTAATTTATGATATTCGCACAATACATGTGTGTTCAATGCAAAATGTGGCTAATTATAGCCAATTTTATTGCAAAAAGGGAGTAACTCCAATATTTGTTTATATTTTATCCCCCCCCCCCTAAATTGATGATTGTAATGAGTGATAAAATGAAAATTCTAGATATCTAGGACATGCTCTGAAAAAGGGAAGAAGCTCAGTTAGAAGTTGAATTTTTTAGGATCCTTCAGTTGTTTTCCACAACTTTGTAGAAGTGGAGCTACCTCCTTTTTGCAGGGAGCCCTTCAATTTCATTTATCTAAAAACGACCCTGCGTGTGCGTTGTGCAATAGTGAGTATGACACATACCACATAGCTACTGATTTGTAAAAAGCAGAGAGAGAGAGAAATCGAACTTTGAGTACAGAAAAGATATATAATGTGCGAAACTATGCATGCTATGTACGATTCATTCGTGTTCAAATGATAGTCGGTACTCGATCCAACAATTTCATTAGATTTTTATAACATTTATACATGAAGGAATTGCAACTTTTTATAGGCCTCTAGGCCGAATTGAAGCAAATCTCACTTCTGTTCCGTATTAAAATTCCAATCTTAATTAATTACACGGCTTTATCTGTATATTTTATTGGTTGATTCCAAAGCACTTGTTCATTTTTACTTGACACTGGAATTGACCTACATATATCATGTACCCCTTTCTGTTTTATTTCAAATACATATTAAAATATAATAAAAGATTTAAGCTTATACCCCGTCATGTCTTTTTATGCATTAGGCATATTCCTGATTTAATTAAGGAAAAACAGATATTAGGTGTTCTGAAATTAGATCATTTCTTTTCCCTTTATAGTATGTTGATACTTTCTATTTCTATTATTACTGTTGCTTTGTTCTTAAGGTACGTTTTCCTCTGTGCGACTATTGCAATGATCGTTCAACGATGATCGTGCAACGATAATCGTTGAGCACTATTTCTTTGTATTTTCTAGAGTCGCGGCAGTCGCTCGGAGGAAAACAGCTCCATAGAAAATACAAAGAAATAGTGCTCAACCGTTATCGTTGCACGATCATCGTTGAACGATCATCACAATAGTCGCACCGAGGAAAACGTACCTTTAGCGTGCAGTATTTTAACTTGGACAGTAATAACCAATTTTATATTTCTGCTTTTAAATTATCATTGCTACTGTCCAGTGTAACTCAGACGGCAGGCGCGTTTGTCTCATCTTGTGAAATACCATTTCCCTACCACCAATTTCATCAACGTTAAATAACGTAGTAGTTGATATAGTGTCGTTAAATAACCTACTGAAAACTCCTACTGCTATTACTACTGCTACTTTTCATTCGCTGTTATGTCAAACTATAGCGTTTCTGACTACCGTACTAATTCAACGAACCGCGTTCGATATTGTAATTTAGATCTAGCATAAAGTAAAATTAAGATATAAATTGTCAATTAACTCTGAAATATTACAGTGTTATGGTTCTACTTTTAAATTAAGCACCACATTTCATTGTAACTTGTTCCATCTGTAAATTAATTGTGTCAATATTCATTATATCATGTAAGCTTCTTAATCTGCTAGATAATGATTTTATATTGAAGTACAGACAGTCGAACTGAAAGAAGTCATAAGCAACACATTGCTATAATTTCAATTTCAACAATGTAACAAAAACGATTATATAATCGTAATATACAGACTTTACACTAGGTATTGACATATTGTGACGTCATTAACTTCTATCATGTGACCACAGGCAATGTTTGCAAAATGGTCGACAACAATGCTGTCATTAAATTGCTTGTTAAAGAAGAAAAAATTGCTGTTGAAATTCACCTCAGACTTCAGTGTACATAAGGAGAAGTGTGCATGGGCGCTAGCAGTGTTAGGAGATGGGTGAAACATTTCGAAGATGAAAACATGAGCATCCAAGATGAGCCTCGTAGCGGTCGCCCTAGAACTGCTTCTACGGAAAGCGACAAGGAAAGAGTTGATACGTTCTGGGATACATTTTGGTTGAATTTCTTGAACCTGAACAGACCTTAAATGCTGTCCGCTATATTCAGACAGTTTTGAAGCTTCGTCGTGCATTTCAACAAGATAACGCGTGGCCTCATATTGATCACGTCACCGTGGAGAAAATCAGAACATTTTGGTGGGAAACTCTTCCGCAGTCTCCATACAGTCCCGACTTGGCACCCTCCGACTACCATTTTTCGGTTCTGTAAAGGAGCAGCTGCGAGGCCAACTCTACGAGATGCTGGAGGACATTCGGAAAGCAGTGCGTCAGTGTCTTCGGGAAGATGAAACGGACTTCGGCAGCAAGGGAATTTTCAAACTTACAGAACGGTGGGAAAAATGTGTGCAAAGAAATGGAAACTATGTCGAAAGTGGCAGAAAAGTCTTACATTAAGATGATGTACCTGGTTTGTCTAAAAAGTAAAAATTAAGATTTATAACAATCGGTTGCTCATGACTTTCGGTATGACCCTCGTATTATTATTATTATTATTATTATTATTATTATTATTATTATTATTATTATTATTATTATTATTATTAATATGAAACAGCGAGTCAAAGTCAGGATAGGAGAAAAATGTCAGAAGGAAGTGAAATAAGAAAAGGAGTACGACAAGGGTGCCCTTTATCACTTACCCTGTTCAACATCTACTTGGAGGATTTAGTGAAGAACTGTTTTCAGAACACGGGAGAAGTGATAGTAGAAGGAAGAAGAATAAATTGTCTAAGATTTGCTGATGATGGCGTTGTTAGAAGAAGAGGAGATGATACTAAGGGATATGCTACTGGAGCTAAATAGCAGCTGTGAACAGTATGGGATAAAGATAAATGCCAACAAGACGAAGAGCATGATCATAGGAAGAAAAGTAAAGAAGGTAAACTTGCGAATTCTAAATAAGGCAATAGAACAAGTGGACAGCTTCAAATACTTGGGGTGTACTATAAACAGTAACATGAGCTGCTGTCAAGAAGTCAAAAGGAGAATAGCAATGGCAAAGGAAGCTCTTAATGGGTAAAGGAGCATCTTCTGCGGATCTCTGGAGAAAGAACTAAGGAATAGACTAGGTAAAGTGCTTTGTGTGGGGTGTAGCATTGTATGGGCCAGAAACATGGACATTACGATGAAGTGAAGAGAAGTGACTAGAAGCATTTGAAATGTGGATATGGAGAATGATGGAACGTGTGAAGTGGACAGAGAAAATAAGAAACGTAGCTGTATTGGAAAGAGTGGATGAAGAAAAAATGATGTTGAAATAGATGATGAAGAGAAAAAGGAATTGGTTGGGTCACTGGCTGAGAAGAAACTGTCTACTGAAGGATGCAGTGGAAGGAACGGTGAACGGGAGAAGAGATCGGTGTAGAAGAAGATATCCGATGATAGACGACATTAAGATATATGGATCATATGAAGAGACAAAGAGGAAGGCAGAAAATAGAAAAGACTAGACAATGCTGGGTTTGCAGTAAAAGACTGCTCTTGAGCAGAACATTATGAATGAATGAATTAATATTACTATTCATATTTCAATTCTGGTATTGTGGAAGAGACCCCATGGCTTTAACTCTTCCAGAAATAAATAAGTAAATAACTATGTAAATAAGTAAATAAATAAAAAATAAAATTATTATTATTATTATTATTATTATTATTATTATTATTATTATTATTATTATTATTATTTCAAAACTACTTACTGTCACTTGTTTCAGAGCACAACTGAAAACACCCAACTTAATTTTTTTTTCTATTATCTGTAATGTCCAGTATGACGCAGTTGTAAAGTATTTGTTATACGAGTCTAGAAACAATAAATTTCTTCGGAACTTTAATATTTAATTCGTCTTATCGTCACCAGAGGTCTCTGAGGGGAGAGAACACGGAACTAAAATGTAAAAGCCTCGTTTCCCATTATTTCTCTTAGTGTAATTAAGCTGATAACAACTGAAGGCAGAACCGTTACCTGAGCAACGGCGACTTAGACAAATGAGAGTCGCTGCGCGTGCGTGTAACACGTATTATGCATGAAACAGAACGAGGGATTGTTTTGATATCTTGCCCTTCAGACTTTTGAGCCGACATGTTTAATCTATATTTAGATACTATATCAGTGGCGTTTCGTATGGGTTTAATGCTCACATAGAGCAGCTGTAGGGTGTTTTTAAAATGTATATTACCTGCAAAGTAAACATGATTAGACGGGTTGGACTGATAAAATAAGGAATTAGCAGTAACTGCTCCAACTCAAATACTTTTCATTTTAATAATACATCAAGATAAACGTCTGAGGGAAATCTGAAAATTGAATAAAAGGACAGGGTGTGCCAGCATAAAGTTTCTGAAAAACAGCATTGCCCTTTCTCATTCACAGGCTGGTTTCGGAAGTGGCTGTTATAATTTTGTTCATGTTTTCTCTATAGTCTATAATATTTCTAGGAACATAAGACGCTTATTATGTGCCAGAGGTTAATTATTATTTGATGCTGCAAGTCTTGCTTGTTTTGACCAAAGAGCTTCGCTTCAATTCTGTAAAATGCATTGGCACACTGATAACGAAACAATCTCTCCAGACGAAATCTTAACAACTGAGTCAAATAATATAGATAGTATTGAATATAAAGAACTGCAGACTGCACTTAATGAACTCCATAACCGAAAAGCTCCAGGAACTGATAACCTTAATATAGAGCTATTTCGATACGGATCAGAAGAAACCAAGCTCAGAATATTAGAATTTCTCAACCATTGCTGGAGACAACAGAAGATCCCAAACCAATGGAAAGAAGCTATTGTTGTTCCCATATTTAAGAAAGGAGATAGATCTATCCTCAACAACTATAGAGGAATCAGCATTTTGAATTCTGGATACAAGCTCTATACCAGGATACTTGCTTCCCGCCTCCGACCAATTGTTGAAAGTATTCTACTGGAAGAACAGGCTGGGTTTCATAAGGGTAGATCTTGCGCTGACAACATATTCATCATGAAACAAATTATTGAGAAGAGGAGAGAATGGAATCAGATCACCTACATTGTATTCATAGATTATGTCAAGGCTTTTGATCGAGTGCTGAGGAGTAAGCTTTGGGAAATTATGGACAGAAGGGGAATACCTAAGCACCTCATAAAAATATTACAGAACCTCTATAGAGGGACCCAAATAAGCATTAAGATAAACTCTGGAGACATTAAATCCGAATATATCAACATGGGTGTCTACATAACTGGCTGTTGTATGTCACCTATATTGTTTAATTTGTATGTTGACGACGCCATTAGAGTATGGAAGAGAAAATTATTACAGTTGGGTTTTGACAATGACATAAACAGTGATAATTTTGTCCTTAAACTTATGTTTGCTGATGATCAAGTAATTGTCTCAAATTCTGAAAATACACTCCAACAAGCTCTGTTCGAATTGCAGAAAATAATAGAGGTGTATAACTTTGAAATTTCAACTGATAAAACAGAATCTATGGCATTCCAAGGTCCAACGCAAATCCGCTGTAAGTTTGCTATTAAAAATAAATTGATTAAACAAGTAAACCAGTTCAAATTTCTTGGTTACACACTATCGCCTTTTGAAGAAGCGGATGTCAAACAAAAAACGGAAATATTCAACCGAATGTGTGGTACAATAACTAGAACTTTAAAAAACAAGGCAAGGAAGGAAACAATGTTGAAGTTTTACAAGAAAATGGCAGTACCAGCGGGTTTATATGGAGCAGAATCGTGGGTCCTCACCAATAGAGATAAAAGTAGAATTCAAGCTTCAGAAATGCGGTTCCTTCGCTCAGTGATGGGTGTAACAAGGAGGGACAGAATACGAAACGAAGAAATCAGGCAATCACTGAATATCTACAACTTAAACAACAAAATTGTGGAATATAGACAGAATTGGAGATCCCATGTGGAACGAATGAGTGATGAAAGACTGCCTAAATTAATCTTCGGATATCAACCTAAAGGCTTCCGTAGTATTGGTAGACCAAGAAAACGATGGCAAGACCAAGAATAAGCAATATGTATGAAGTTCGCAACAGGTCGAGAGGTCTAAAGCGTGATGATGATGATGATGATGATGATGATGATGATGATGATAATGATGATGATGATGATTAATGCGAGTTTAGGGACTTGTCGATGTCACCAGTGACAGACTGTTTCCAGAGATCACCGCATGTGATAATAATAGTCCAATTGTAAGATACCGCTACTGTTTCCCAGATCCTGTAGTCTGCAAAAAATTGTTTTGTAGGCATTTTCTTTAATGTCTCAGCATATGTAATAGTCTGAGTATTACGTAGCTTTGAAGTTGGCAGTCCCTAGAATAACGTTGATTGTGGTCGAGAAAATGACGACAGTGAACAGCATTTCTATGGATTATGCAATTTTATTCTGGGAAAGTATTCATTTACTCACACATATTAGAAAAGCATATGATGAAAATGTCTGCTTTCTTGTTCCAGATATTTATCGCTGAACTCCTCTTGCCTCATTAAGAGCAAAAACTGTCCAGTATGCGTCCGCCTAGCCCAGAGCATGCCCGATTCCTGCCCGCCTGAGGCCCTAGATTATATATGTAACAGAGTACTCATCCCTATGTAAAAATCGGCAGCACTTTGAAGAGAACAACCGCCAGGGTCGCCACCCGTCCGCCGTTAACGAACACGAGATGGCAGTACAGTCCCTAATGCAATTCAAATGGGAGTTATTACGCGACTCCTTTTGTAACAACTAGATGACAGCATAGTAAACCCGTCAAAACCTATAAGGCCGAACAATCTGGGTATATACGAGTATGATCTAGGCTATGCCCTATGGCGTCCTATGGTCTAGTGCCAAAGTCAAAGCTGTGGGTCAGGTGCCTCCTAATTCCGTGGTAGACCAAAGTCCATAGAAAACGATGTGAATGCTGCGATGATTTTACAAGAAGTCCAGGAAATTATACAACATTCAGAATATGGAACACGCAGTGTTGCAAGGCGACAGTAGACAAGCATATCTTTAGAAATGCATTTATTTATTTATTTAATTAAATTAATTAATTAACTTATTTATTTATTTATTTATTTATTTATTTATTTATTTATTTATTTATTTATTTATTTATTTATCTATCATGGAGTAGTTGAGATCAATAGCCCTCCTCTTTCACACCATAAGAAATACAAGGTAAACTTAAACAAAGAACTAAAAATAAATTAAAAATTATTTATCTACAACAATCTGAAATTATTTATTTTGCAGATTGTGTCATTACAGCTACAGTACTATCAAATTAAAGGTAACAAAGATTTAATAATATAAAACATAATATATTTATTATGAAAATGTATTACATTGAAACACAAAGCATAATTTCTAGGAACTTATTAAAGCTCGAGTTCATGTAATAGAACACCTCTTTCTAATTTAGTTTTAGATTGTGATAATGTCCGGCAATTCCAGACGTCAATAATTAAAGAATTCCAGAGGCGAGATGATGTGATGAATATAAAGGAGTTTTGTGACGAGGAATGGAAAAAAGTTATTGATGTTAATTGCGAGATGTTTTGGGGAACTGAAACCGTGATGCCAGACAATTTGGAGAAGTAGATCTATGTAGAATTTTATACCTATATAGGCCTAAGTGACAAGGATGATTCTTCTTTCCCTCAGACGATCCTACGAGAGTAGTTTGAGAGACGGAAGTCGTCAAGGTAGTCTAGTACCTAGAACGCTGGACTTAAAATCCTGTGGATCCGGGTATACCCCCAATTTATAACTTGTGTTGGGCAAGCTCGTGGTACAGGTAACAGGAGTTTTCTCAGGGATCTCCGGTTTCCCTGTGGCATCCCAACAAATCTTCATCATCATCATCTCATCTCATCGCGAGTTGTAGAGTAGACCAGCCTCTTGTAAAGCACTCTGGGCAACGACTCTCGGTAAATTAGTCTACATAACTGGCTTCATATGACGAAAATTCCCGGCATTAGAAAATGTAGAGACGATGTTACATAGTCAAATTTTCTAATATTGCAGACAAATCGTATACACGCATTACGAACACGTTGCAATCTTTGAGCTAAGTTGGTATTTAGATTGGTTAACAAAGAATCACAGCAATCGAAATGGGGCATCACAAGTGTTTGAATAACGTTCTTTTTTAGAATAAACGGTAGAGAATCTTTTAAGTGTTTAAGAGAATTAAGTGTGGAAATATTTTCTTGCACATATTGGTAACCTAGTATTTTAGTTTAGATCGTTATCCATAAAGATGCCTAGATTTCTTACAGTCACAGTATTCAATATTTTTATCGTTAAGCTTTATGGATGGTAAAATATTACTATATAGAGAGCTGAATACTCGATGATGTCCTATTACTATTGCCTGCAATTATCTGGATTTAACCTCAAGCAAAATTTATGAGCCCACATCGAATCAAGTCCTCATTTAGTCTTTGCGCTGCGTCATTCATTTCGTCAGGACGGAAGTGGTTGTGTAATGATAAGTCGTCAGCATACATGTGATATTTACAGTATTTTATTATTTTTGTTACGTCATAAATAGTAGAGATCCAAATACCGATCCTTGATGGACTCCTACCTTCACAACGCGCCAATCTGAAGAATGAATATACGGTACTTGTGACACATTGTTGGCGGTCGCGAACATAGGAGTAGAATCAAGTAACAGGATACCATTTTTTATTCTGTAGGACCAAAAATTAATCTTTACATACAAGTAACAAGAGTTTCAGAAAGATTAAGATGTTTTAATTTGTAATATACCGATGAATCTGTAATCATAATGAGTTCTTGGTTTTAGGGAGCGGACGGACGAGAGAATTTTTCCATAATTAATTGTTATAAGTGAAGCATTCAATATATGAGCCAGTGTTGGTAGTATTATGTTCAACACTTTTTGCAGTACCTAGTTTAATATTTATCAGCTTTAGTAGCGATATGTTTCCGTGCCTCAGTTTCAGATAGTAAAAAAATAAAATTGTCTCTTGTCGTAGGTGGAGTCCTTTGAAATTCTTCGATAGTTTGCTATTTTTCTGTCAGGTCAAAGGTCTGAAATTGTGTTGCGTTGAAGTGATCATTTAATTTTCCAAGTGAAACTGAAATTTTGTCTGTATGTGTTCTGGTATTACCTAGTCGTATTGTTCGTAATTTTCTCCATAATTTTGAAGATTCAGATTCCTCATTTAAAATGTCGGAGTTTCGCATTCCTAATAGCTTGGTTTATATACCTGATTAAATACCACTCTCTTATGAACAAAACTGTATTATTATATTTATATACACTTAACTTCTTCACAAAGTTAGGGAGGATTTCAAATCTTTCGTGACTTTTGAATAATCTTAAATATAATTTTAACATATTATTTCACTTTAGCTTAATTATAATTGTTGATCAAGAATTCATTATTTTTCAAGAGTGACAAGGTATGGTCTGACAAAAGAATGATAAAAATAAAGTGTCTGCGCGCACGCAATGGAAGCATTCAGGAGTTAATGGGGAGAAAAATACCGTGCTTTCTAGACCTGAACGCTGTAACTGGTCACCAGTTTCTGAACAGACGAAACAGGAACGACAAAAGAGTGCGGAACACAGCTTTGACACAGCAATTTTCTGGGACGGATGGATGGTTGGGTGAGTAGGTGGGTGGTTGGGTGGGCGGCGGCTATATGAATGAATGAATTAATTAATATTAATTAATGACCGACAAATTTTGCATAGAGCATAGACCTCTGGGGATCCGCAGAGCAGTTAATGAGGGTCCGCGAACAGAATAATAATAATAATAATAATAATAATAATAATAATAATAATAATAATAGTAATAATAATAATTTTATAAAAGCTCTTCTATGAAAGTTTAAACATAAGATTATTTGGTATAAATAACATAATTTAGGCTATTTTTTTTATTGATGCAGAATTTTATATTATTCTGTTCTACATATTGCTCCAGTGTTTCTCAGCCTTTTAGATGTGGCCCCACTTTTCCTCACATTTCTTTAATGCGGTTTCTAGTCTTAGCTGTAGAATGTAGAACACTGTAGTGTGAAATTTGGTTTATTTATAAAACATTACAACTTTACAAATAGATTAGGATTAAGTCGTTAGGATATTGTTAATGAATGCAGGTCTGCAGTAACTTGAAACGAATTTAAATTCTTAAACATGCAAATAATTAAACTATATTATATTAAATTTAAAACGTACAATATTATTATTATTATTATTATTATTATTATTATTATTATTATTATTATTATTATTATTAACCTAACATGTTGATAAAGCGTCGTAAAATAACCTACTAAAATAAAAAATAAATTATTACTAATAACAATAGGTTGCTGTACAGAAAAAAAATTAAGTTCTTAATTTAAAAAATGTAAAAAATAGAAATTTTACCAATTTCTTACCTTACGTGCTCTTTGACCCCCCAAAGGGCCGCGATCCCTCTGTTGATAACCACTATTCCATTCTACATCTTAGACCAGGGGGCCGCACTAAAGTAAAGTGAGGAAAAGGAGGCATCATCATGAAAAAGGTTGGAATGAAATGGAATGAAATTTACGCGAGAGGGGTACTATAGCCTATTGCGACCTGTTACTATCTACTGCGTTAATCCTCAAGCTAGCGCTGACTACACTAAGGCCCGATTGTATAAAACTCACTGACTAAAGATCAACTTTGATCGAAGATCGAAAAGTGAACCGAGTTCAGACACTTCTTCTATTGTATAAAACTTTTCTGCGATCAAATTACCTTGGTTCAAATGCAATCTAAGTTCACGTGAAAAGGATTTGGCATTATCGCATAAACAGGTGAAATACGTGATGCGCGGACCATGTTATACAGGTTTGTTCAGTGTTGCCAATCTAGCGACTTTAACTCTTTTTCAACAATAATTTCTTTTAACTTTTATATTGCTTAAATAGGGATTTAGTGACCTTTTTAGCACCCCATAGTGACAAAATTTAATCTTTCTTTGTCGATAATGAGAAATCTAGCGACTTTACAACTACTTTTTGGCGACTTTCCGTATTACACTCTGTTGGAGACACTGGTTTTTTTGTGCAATGTAAATAATGGCGGACAATAAGAAGAAGGTTGACTGTTCTCCAAGTTGTTATCATTTATGGTGTTTGATACTGCTAAACATAATAAAGCTTTATAAAACGACAATTTTCGTTTAGTAATACAGTTAATTGAACATTTATGAATGTACCTATCATATCCATTAATAATTAATGGTTGTTATAAACATAATATAATTATAGGTTATGTTATTTGATACTGCTGAATCTGATAGAGCCTTATAAAATATAAGAATGTTTGTGTATTAAGGCAAGAAATTGAAAGAAATATATATAAATGTACCTAACATATCTATTAATATTAATAATAATGGATATTTTATTTGCACAATCTGTCACTCATATTTCAAACAGAAAAGAAATAACTGAACTTGGATCATCTAACTTAATCGGAGAAATTTCTTCAGTCAAAGTTGACTTTAGTTTGAGACAAATTAATCTCAGATTAGACTTTATACAACACAAAATTCCAAGTTCAGCTGAAACAAGGATCAATTTAACCTCTGATCTAAGATTAAATGGTTTATACAATCGGCCCTAAGTCTCGCTGCATACCCAAGTTTCGAGCAGGCAACCTCCCTCATCCCTAGGCCAGCCCCTCCGTGCGTCGCCAGCCCGCGATCAGGGAATGCTATGGAATGGTGACGGAATGATGGAGATGCCTAATATGGAGAAAAACGGGAGAACCCCGAAAAAAACACCAACTGCGACCTTGTCCGCCACAAGTGTCACAGACCTGACCGGAACTCGAACTCGGGCAGTCTGCATGACAGACCGAGATCTGATCACTCAGCCACCGCAGGGGTATCAAAAATGTTGAGAAACACTAGTCTAGAACATAACCGTTCCATATGAGTAGCTTACGTGCGAATAAGTTTGTCCACCTGCACTCCACACTAAGTTTTATTAAATTATACTACTGTATATTATATCTGCAGTGCTTGGGAAAAGTGACATAACTCAGTCTCAACAAATCTTTTTTGATAATTTATTGACAACACTGGTTTATGTCAATTTATTGTAATGGGAGAAATACTGATGTATTTTTTTTCCAATCGAGCAGATGTTCCGTAAGTTATCAATAAATTACCAAAAAAAGTTTGTGGAAACTGGCTTGTGTCACTTTTCCCGAGCACTGCAGATATTATATTATATTATATTATATTATATTATATTATATTATATTATATTATATTATATTATATTATATTAGGCCTATATTATATTATACAGTGAAATCCAGAAGTCTCTCCGCAGTGCTTGAGTAGCCGAGAATCCACTAGGCAGAGAATTCAAGCGTATTTCGTAAATAATTCAAGTGGCAGCACTGACAGCTAAGCATATGATGGACTGTGGGTATGAGGTTGTCAAACTGAAATGAATGGGGGAGTGCCAACTTTCTACAGGGTTGTATTCTAGGATTACTAGAATTAATAGAACTGCGGAGGGACTTTTAAATCGCACTGTATTATATTATATTATATTATATTATATTATATTATATTATATTATATTATATTATATTATATTATATTATATTATATCATATTATATTATATTATATCATATTACACACAGTTATTCTAGAACGAACCCAATGTCTTGCCTACAATTCACGAAAAAATGAAGGCAAGATGGTAAAATGGTAAACTTCACAGGAGACATCTTGGTTCACGCGAGCACGTGCACAACACATCAGTGGTTAGAAACAAATCAGTGTCTTAGTCTCAATTTTGTAACTGATTGATCTATAAGTACCACTCTATAATATACATCGAAAGTTCTATGCAGCAAGTAACCACGGAAATCCCCAGAGTTGGCGCCGACGCCTGAGGTACTGAGGTACATGACACCTTACAAACAGCAAGCAACTTCTTGAATTAAGCTCATTTGCTACAGCAGCCTGCACGATGGGTAACCTGTGTGAAGCTAGTTTAGCTCCTGTCTACTGACTCGAACTTTTTTTTTTTGCCGCGAACATAACACTGGGAGGTCGCGACCACACAGTAGCGAAGATGCAGCGAAATTAAACGCGACGGAAAGAAACCTGCAAAAAAAAAAAAAAAAAAAAAAAAAAAAAAAAAAAAAAAAAAAAAAAAAAAAAAATTCGCCTGGACACGACTCCACATCATGTAAGAACAGAACTGCGGTCAGCCGCAAAGTGTCGCAACACGGTCGTCACTTGTTCGTGCAACTTTGACAATACACTTATCAAGTTATCTTGCGTGTTATATCAATGCGCCGATATGTTTTCAACTTTGTATGACAGACTCCAAGGTCCAATTTTAATATTAATAATGCACATAAAATTAACTTTATAACGATTATCTTATATCACCTTTACCCTTAACACAATTTCGTATCCTATTAACCACATATAGTTAATCTAAATACGTAGACCATAGCGAATTCTCGAACTCGCGTCATCAAACACCATCTCGCTATAGCCAATTATACCAGCATAAAATAATGGCACAGTTGACCTCTGTGAACAATCTACAAGTAGGCTTTTGAGGGTTTTCTGAAAAAGATGCCAGACCATTGCTCGTCTGCTGACGTCCTCGATCAGGTTCACTGTGACTTGTATATTGATTGAAGACTTTTGGGACTTTCTGTATATTGTGCTAAAGTCACATGCTGAGACTGATTCTGAAGTTCCATTATAATTTATAATGCTCATAAAATCAACCTAGCAACGATTTTCATATGTCAGCTTTAATATTAGTGCTATCTATATATATAAAATTTGAACTGGTAATGGAAATTACGGGAAACGGCTGAACGGATTTTAATGAGTGGCCCCTCATTTTCATGCCTGGCATTCAAAGTTTTTCGGAAAAATATTAGTTTTCAGTGAATTTTCCTACATAATTTTCCTATTTTCCAAAATCCATCTGTTGTCAGTTTTGAGAACTAACTTTATTCAATCACGGCCGACTTGATTGAATTTCAGAACAAAACAAAACACACACTACAATAAACAATAGGCTATTACACGAAGGCCTGCAGGATTGCAGACATATTTAGAGCTCAAATTCAATTTGTTATTAAAAATAATTCACAGGTCTCATTCTGCAGTGTATAATTTTGTGAGTACAGCTGTGTATTGGATATTCAAATCTACGAAACTTGAGGTGGTTTGATGACATTATTACCATTTTAGAAATTACATATTATTATGCTTAATGTCATGATGCGTCTATTTTTCATTAATTATACATAATATTAATGCTATATTGATGACATGAAAGTGAAACGTTTTGAGGTTATGTAAGTAAATGTAAAGACAATCTTAATTTAGATCTTCATTTCTATAATTTACTGAGTGGCGGCTATATATAACTACAAAACTTACGTAAGATAATAATATTGTTTTTAAAAATCAAATATTTTTATAGTTCTTAATCAAGTGGGGTTGGGTCTTTTTCATATACTTAATGGCGGTGTAGTGTAGATATTGATATGTATCATTGTCTTCAGTATTGGCTCTAGAGAGCGCAAAAAATACAGTTCCTAAGGAAAGACCAAAAGGTATTACTTACTAATAAAATAAGAGGCCTAGAAAATTTTTGTAGTGTCCAGATCATTTCAGCATGATCTCTTAGTAGGATAAAATGATTTTACGCTCTACATTTCAAGTTCTACATGCAGCAAAATGCTATTGTTCGAAAACTTAGCAAACCTGACATTTTTTTTTTAACTTTCGCCTACACTCCACAATGACCTGAAACAGCTATTGCTATTGCCCGAGCGATATCGCTTGCTTATCAGTACTACAGTCCCGCCTAGACTCCGAGACTGTCGGGAATGACCTAGTATCGGTAATCCCGGGACCAAGAGAATCTCGTGTTCTCTATCAATGAGTCATTTGGCTACGTTAGGTACTCGCGCACCGAGCGAGACTACGATGATTGCGCAACCGAGAACGGGCGATAATATGAGGCAGTCTGCCCGACTCTAGAAAGCACACACGCACTCGGTCTGAATAGCAGAGTTCCCTCCCTCAGTCACTCCTGTAGGGTTTTCAGACTTATTGGCAGGAAATAACGATTTTTATTATTTGTTTGGTCAACTGTCCGAAGACAGGTCTGAACCCCACAAGTGACACCAAGAAGGCAAAACTTATGAGGCAACTAGGCCAGAAGATAATGGGGTAGGGTGGTCAGTTACTTTTCCTATCCATTGCATACATCGCCGAGTACCTACATATACACTAATCAGACTTCAGATATATACAAACAATTGTTCTTCCTCTGACACATATCGTCAAGTGAGACGTACTGCCTGAAAATAGACGTACAGATACGGAATTAAATTTGGAGCGAGTCTTGATAGGAGTCTACCTGTATGTAGGCAACAATTTCACACGACTGTCCACAAGTATAATTCATTTTATATCATGGAATGCAGTTTCACACCAAGGACTTTGCCAACATACGTTCTATTGCCCCCTACTAATTGGTTGTCATTAAATCTTCCTTACTTGTCTTCGCCTGTTATTAACCAATCACAACCCTCGTTTAAAAAAATTCACAGACTCTCTTCATATCCACGTGAATGGGATGGTCAAAGGGATTAGTGTAGGAAGTCGTAAATCTGTTAAGTGCGCGTTCAAAGGAGTCTCCGAATTGCACACGATGATAGTGAATAAACTTGATTACTGCACATGCGCAATTTGTTGTAAGCGAAACATACAATAAGGGAGCTCCAAATTTTATTTCCATATCTGTACATATCAGCCAGAACCTCAATCAGAGGAACGACATGTATTAATTTTTTTATTTAATTTGCAAGAAAACCGCCCATTTTACTGAACAATTGCAAAGGGATCAATTATTCCTTATCAGTTTTCCTAATGATAAGTAAAAATCAGAATCGTAAGATAATACTTATCGAGTAAAATGGTGTTAAAATTTAGGGGAAAGTTTTTTTTTTTTCTGAGAAAGTATTCAATTGGGACTAAAATAGTATTAGAATTTACTGTACTTTCTCTAAGGAATAAGCTGTTAAAATCTGCACCTGCATATTCATGCATCTAAGCACTGTATTCATCTCATTTTTATGATCATTCTGAACGTGTAAATTGTAATATATGTGAGAAGTGGTCAAGTTTACTCTGTTCTACGGTACAAATTACTAATCATCTTTAAGACTTTTAACCTGAAATCATGTTAAATTTTCTCATTATAATGTGAATAGAGTTTATGTTTTTAGTCTTTATGTAAATAATTGTTATAAACTGTATCATATAAATAATATATATTTATGACTCTTCTAGGATTTGGTGCAGCTTATGGAACTGCTAAATCTGCAGTAGCAATTTCAGCCATTTCGCCGACAAAACCCGATCTCATCATGAAGTCGATACTTCCCGTCATTATGGCTGGAATAATTGCAATCTATGGAGTTGTCATTGCCGTAATAATTATTAACGACATGAAGAAACGTGGAAATAATTACACAGATTACCAGTAAGAATGCATTTTCATTTATAAACGCTCTATTAAGCCAAAGAAGTTGAGATCTTTCTAAACAATGCTAAGCTTATGTGTATATCATTTGGATTAGAGCATTACAAATCTTTCTGCAGTCTTCTTCGTATTCCACAATATTAACTTCCTTTAACGTAACATATGCATCAAGTTTCACAAAACTATGGAAATTTCCATAACAACATACTACCCAGAAATCTGGATCTTAACCAAGACATTGTACGCTTCTTGTAGGTCAGGCATTTCCAGTGCGGACATTTCTACCGTTTAAATCAGGTGCAAAAGTGACGTACAATTTCAGAATCGCATACAGGCGCACGCTTAAAAGATATTCTACGTCATTGTTGTACATAAGTGCCAGCGCTGAACATGCATGTTGGTAAATCAGTGATTGGCATTTCGTGATTCACGTATCAACCCCTTAATACACAAACAGGACAGAGGGGTAAGGCATGATGTCCCTCCTCTTGTTCATTCAATGTTAAAGCAGTTTTGGTATCCGTGTATTGCGGGCTGCATTTTATATAACGTAATCTTTGCCGATCACTGTTGTAGATCGTTATAAATTTAGCGTAAATGTTGCACGCTCGAAAAAGCGGCTGAGGGACATTCATCAACATTTTAAAATTTCATAAATCATTGTAAAAAAGAAAGAACAGATCTAAGAGCCTAAGTTCCGTAGCAAACTTATACGATATGAACTTAGCCTACTTCAGTTTAGTGACCAAAATGATCATTTCATTTCTACATTCATACATACATGCCACATAAAACTGTGGCGATGTGGACTGTTAGATTGAGAAAGTAATGGAAAATAAGGAAAGAGACGCATACCGCGCCTGCGTAATAACAAAACTTAACTGTTCAGACATCGATTTCGTTAGCCATTAGTATAGAACATACTTGGGCATCGTGCCTCAATTGAGAATTTCTGCCTCACTGACCTTCACATAGATTATCGCTCTGAGTGACATCATCCTCACAGACCCCTTTCCTCCCTCACATAGCTCCTAGGCGTGGGCAGATTCTATATCAGTTTTATAAGCAATATCAGTGGTGGCATAATGGCATTATCAAAGCAGTGTGTATGCGTTAGAAAACGATTATTTCATGAGAAATGGGAGGAAGAGTTATTTTGCTGTTTAGAAGGTTATGCTCGAAAATCCTATTAGGCATTAATAAATTTAATATGCAACGACATTAGTCCTTATGTCATAAAGAACATGCTGAATTAGAAGGTAAGACAAATTAAATGTTATTTTTCGTACTATTCCGAAGAAAATGTATGATATTAACATTTGCATAGTATACTAAATACGACATTATACCTTAAACACGCTGCATTAAAAGATACGAGGAATTAACTGTCGTTTCTACGTATTATTTCCAAAAGAAATTTATGAAAAGAAAAATATCAAATGTGCGTAGAAAACGAAATATGATTTTCTGAAATTATTTTTGGTCGCGAACGTGAAAATCTACTAAGCAATCTTGATAAACGCCAGAATATTCAAGAAAATAAACGTAGACAACATGATGGAATATTATTGGCTAGTTACGCAATTTCTCGCCTGTGATTTAAATCAATTCATTGATGGAAAAATAGTAAAGAGGTTTATGATTAAAGCTGCCGAATTAATTTTCCAGATTGAATAAAAGTTTTCGAGTATCTCACGTTAACCAAGCGCTTTCCTAATAATTCGCCACTGACCGCCTTAGCGATTACGATAAGGTGACGCAGGTCACAGCAGTTTATATTTTCCATCCAACTCTGCAGTCTCCTCTAATAGTAAACAAACTATTTCAAATCGAGTGCCTCACGTAACCGAAAATTGTGCCCATGTATGGTATAGAAGCTACTATTCTCGCCAAGCTTAGACGACCACACTCACACCACTCTGCTAACTCGTGCCTTACCCAAAACATAATACATCATACGTTGCATGCCTGTTAGTTATGCAGCGTTGTCACATTATGACTCTGAATTAGCCCAGCCGCTGGGCTGAGGCAAGTACGATGTTTTTTTTAACAGAGAAGTTAGTATAGCTCGCGCAAGAAACGATTACCGAAAAGCAATGGTGGCGTTGCTGTCTGTTTTGACGTGTGCATGTAGGCACACCGAGGGGGAGAGGTGCGAGCCGATGGAAGTACTGTCTCTTCTAAGAAGATGAACAAATGAGGACATCGCTGTGGAAATACAGAACGTAGCAAGAGAAAAATTCGAAGCTAATTAAACGCGCAACATATGTTTACGAATAAAATAATAATACCGTGCGATACAAGACACGTATTCACATGCAATGGAACAAACTAAAGTCGTAATGTAACTCTCACAACGCAAAACTGATTTTATCGATGTTATTTCTCTTCCGACTGTACTCTTGAATATCATTCAAGTTATCTCGTGGCCTTTCCTGTCCCCCGCTCTTCCTTATCGCAGTGTTTGATTTGCATTCCTTCCGTCGGTATTCCGTGCTTGCGAGACCTATAGTTATCTCTTGCGGCAAGATAAGCTGACCTCTCTACTCGGGCTGAGGCCGTCTATGTTTGGCAACGCTGTTATAAAGCAATTCAGTTATCGGACGCGGCCAACTGCATAACATGAACATAGAGAGCATGTTGATGTGACTTCCTTGACTTCTTTCCTCTGAGCTGAGGTCGTCTAAGTTTGGAGAGTACAATAATCACGCAATTGAAGACATTTACTACGGGTTTACTTTTAGCGACAAGAACCTTGCTACTGTTTGCAAGTTCCCACTGGAATAACCCATATCTCCATCGTGTGCATTTCGCAGTGGTTTCGTGCACCTGGCTGCGGGCTCCACTGTGGGTTTCTGCGGCCTCTTCTCCGGCATTGCGATCGGTATCGTGGGCGACACAGGCATCCGCGGCAATCATTTGGAGAACTCGCTGTACGTGGCGATGCTCCTCATCCTCATCTTCGCGGAGGTCCTGGGTCTCTATGGGCTCATAATGGGTGTCGTACTGTACGCCAATGTTGGGATGTAACTTTTACACGAAATAAAGATTAATTAATTAAGCTAAACGCTTTCAATATTTCCACTTTTTAGGTGTGGCTGATGTGGTACTTTTTCTGGCTACTACAAGTTCAGACGACACAGGATTGACTTCCTGGAAGTGAAGATTTGAATGTTGCACCTTTTACATTGAAATTGTGTTTGTTTTGTGTTTATCTTGCGTTGTCTTCAGTTGCGTACCACATAAATAGGTAAACTCGATATTTGTGAATGTCTAGATTTTGGTTCAAAGTTCTCGTTAGAGTGTAGACAATGCGCCAAAACAACACAATCTTGATTTTTTTTTTTTTTTTTTTTTTTTAGATTTAAGACATTTTGTTAAAAGTACCAGGTCTCTTGGACCCATACTTATTTACTTACTGGCTTTTAAGGAACCCGGAGGTTCACTGCCGCCCTCACATAAGCCCGCCATTGGTCCCTATCCTGAGCAAGATTAATCCATTCTCTATCATCATATCCCACCTCCCTCAAATCCATTTTAATATTATCTTCCCATCTACGTCTCGGCCTCCCTAAAGGTCTTTTTCCCTCCGGCCTTCCAACTAACACTCTTGGACTCTTGCCTTTTACAAAAAAAAAATGATTATACAAATTGAAATATAAATAGGTTATATTGAAGAAAATTAATTAATAACAATCTTCAAAAAAAGGTAATGCATAGCCTATATACACTAGTTTTTAAGTTAAATAGAGACAGCACAAGGAAAAAAAAAATGTACTATACTATTATTTGTAGAGTAATATTTTTGTACTTGTTTTTATAAATCTATGCGGCAGGCGACTCCATTCATAGATCTAATAGGTTCAGTTGCTTGATTCGCTCAATTGATGTCTTTTTCACATGTTCTAGAAAGGTCAATTATGGAACCAACTGACTTGCAGAGTAACTTTCGGCGTTAAACCTCGAACTCATTTCATCATGATAATTACACTTCTCCTCTTTTGTTATCATCGTTTCTTTCCCATATTTCGGGCTTACTCCGATGTAGAGTAGCTTGCGGGATGTCACCGAACTTGAACCCTGTGGTATGTGGTCATTAGTTGCTGGTGGTGGTGGTGCTATGTATTCCGCTGGGGCCCATGGTAGCTCGTGGGACCAGAGGTTAAGGAACCGCGGTGATGTCTATGCGGAAAGATAAAGGGATTCTGTATCGAATGCTCATGGAATTCGCTGGCGCTGGAAATCAGACGTAGTCTTAGTCCTCAGTTGTTTAAAATTAGGTTGTTTAGAAATATTTTAAATGCACAGAACTAGTTTTTTAGGTATAATTTTATTTATTATTATTATTTTTTTTATTGTTAGTTGGAAGGCCGGAGGGCAAAAGACCTTTGGGGAGGCCGAGACGTAGATGGGAAGATAATATTAAAATGGATTTGAGGGAGGTAGGATATTATGGTAGAGACTGGATTAATCTTGCTCAGGATAGGGACCAATGGCGGGCTTATGTGAGGGCGGCAATGAACCTCCGTGTTCCTTAAAAGCCAGTAAGTAAGTAAGTATTATTATTATTATTATTATTATTATTATTATTATTATTATTATTTTACACAGTCATTACTTTATTTTTCCATTAACACTTATATCTAGGTAATTGTCATTGTCTCAATGTACCACGTGCTGTGCTGATCATACTAATAATTCTACTATTCCTGTAGTTGTGAGATTATATTCATATGTATTAATTCTTTTTTTTTAAGTTAATACTTGTATACTAGAATGTATTTTCCTTTTTGTGATTATATATTCAGTCTCTTTTTTATTATACTGTATATATATATATATATATATATATATATATATATAATTGTTATTTTAAAGTTAATACTGATTGTGCATATGTATTCAATCTCTCTATTTTACTTAATTAGGTTTATTATTATTTTTAAATTAATATTTGTATACCGGTATGTATTTTTGTGTATGTGATTTGATCCTGGTTGAGTGGAAGAGAAGGCCTGATGGCCTTAACTCTGCAAGGGAAACTACTGCTGCTGCTGCTGCTGCTGCTGCTGCTGCTGCTACTACTACTACTACTACTACTACTACTACTACTACTACTACTACTACTACTACTACTACTACTACTACTACTACTACGGTGATGGCACGCAGTGGAATTTGCAGCGGGGGCATGCACATCATTCTATTTAGGGTAGTACAATGGGCCCACTCAAGCGGCCTACGTGCGAGGAAAGTCCCAAGCCCGTACCCGTGTCCGTCCCCTCAAGGAGGACTAATAGAAACAATGTCATGAAATTCACAATCAAAATTGTAACACAAAATGTATTTTTTTTAAATTTCGAAAGCCGCAAAAGATTGTGGGTCTACTTTTTTGTTCAACGTAATTACAAAAATTGTATCTGAGAAGAAATGTAGTACGTTCTCTTACACTCTGTATTATATTAAAATACGGATATATTGCTAAACCAGCTAGGGATAGGCTACGAAAAACACTAGATATAGAAACGAAGAAATACGCCAACGAATCTGTCAAATGTACGATGTTTTCTAGCTCTGGGAGCAGCGTTTGGAACCGCGAAAGCCGGCACAGCTGTCGCAGCCATCTCTGTAATGCGACCCGACCTCATCATGAAATCCCTCGTCCCCATCATCATGGCGGGCATCCTGGCTATCTACGGGCTCGTCGTCGCAGTTCTCATCGCCAATGACATCAAGAAGAACATCAGCGGGTACACAGTGTACAAGTAAGTCACGACATTCAACCAGAGATAACTAACAATGTGCCACTATGATAAGTGTGGTTCCTGTCCTCGGTGACCCTGCGTGTTGCCCCACTTTCAAAATAGGTGCAGTAAGTCAATGAAGAACTCAATGTAGTTCAACAGATACCAAATAGGTAAAGAAATAAAAACATCTTGTGTTTTTTTTTTTTCAATGGGAAATTCAGCTTGGACAGAGTCGAATATGAAATCTGAAATACAGTAGAACTTGGTTATAACGACATCCAAGGGACCTTGAAAATTATGTTGTTATAAACGAGTGTCGTAGTAACCGAGATTCATATTATCAGTCTAGTGAGGTGGAAAATGAAAAATAATAAACATAATTAGGCTTATTTTAGATTTATGTATTCACTTTTAAGCATACCATGAACACAATAAAATACACGTACAATTATAAATACAGTATTCTGTATTAAAACAGTTTGTTCATTACTCACCAAACTTATTTCCTGAGGAGTGAAGTAATCAGTCATTTTACTCTGTTGTCTCCTACTTGCCCAATATACACTTTCTAAATTAAATTCTATGTTCATTATTTCAGTTGCAATTTCACTGCTCCCTCTCCTAGCTTCATACTCCCTCCTCTAGCTTCATAGAAATATTCGTAATTCTAATGGCTTCTAAAGCGTCACTCACTTCTTTTAGTGGCCATGCTGCGTTAAAATGCGTGCACTTAGTGAAAACTTCCTGTCGAAACTGACGCATGCAGGTACCATTAATACCGCATGAATTCGGGCAGGTTACAATGGGATGGGGAATCTGCCTGCATTCCAGAAGTCTATGATAGAAGGGAACAGTACCACATACACCTTATACTAGGCATGAAACTTAAGAGTGGTCACACTTTTGGCCTTTCAAACAAGATGACCGGGATCGAATCCCGGTTTCGTCTCGAATTTTTTATTTGAAAAATGTTCATAATCTATATTCTCAGGAACCAGGGACGGTGGACATGAAATATTTCTAGTGAAAATCAATGGGTCTGCATATGACGTTATTTTAATTTTGCTTCTTACATAAGTGGTAAATGAGATTCTGTACCAGCAAAATTTTGAAGTCGGAAGAATTATAACTTATCTTCCGATAAAAAAAATGTAATTCCGTTCACCATCATCGTTATATGGGTCACTTGGTCCGTTCCGTCCCTACTGTCTAGCACTGATCCCACCATCATAGTTTAACAGTTTGTGAGCCGCTCAGAGCAAAAGTGGTGTAAGTCAAAATTGGGTAATGAGGTTTAAAGTAAAAATCCTGTAAAGTACAGCGCAAAGTAGCAATTAATATGGCCTTAGTGCTATCCACTGACTACTAATAGTTTAAAGAAATTGAATATTATTGATACCTTGCGCTGTATTTTACAGAATGTTTACTTTTACCCTCATTATCCATTTTTGACTTACACCACTTCTGCTCTGAACGGCTCATGTATAGAATTCCATTTTCTATCATAGGATTAATGTGTTATTTTCAGTTTCTTCTGCGATCTTTTATTTCTGTATTTAAATTCCCCTTTCCTTTGTGTTAAGATCACGTCTTTGAAACATACATAAATATAGAGATGATCATCATTTTAAAACTTCATCTGATTTTGTTTTCTTGTCCCTTTATTTAAATTCCTCGTCACTGTTTCACACATTCATTGATATTTCATAAGCCTATTTTCCATAATATATTTTAGGTGAGATATATTGCATCGAAGGTAGTGAAATTAACTTATTCAATGATTTTATTATCTACAGCTATTTTGGATCTTTTTTTTTTCACTCGCTGTTATTTATACCCGCTTTAACATCTTTGGTCATATCGCGAGTTAATCTTTTAGGTGAAATCCGAAAGCCTGTGTACTATTGTTGAGACTGGTTCTATTGTTGTGAACTAGATGGCGATTGTATATGTATTACTGATTTGTTATGAATATGATTTCGGTGATGAATGGGGCCGGTGATATTCAGGGATGTTGTGGCCCGAATTTCCTGGAATTTGCCTTACGGTTGAGGGAAAACCCTGAAAAACCTCAACCAGGAAATTCAACCCGACCGGGAATCGAACCCGGGCCCTCTGCGTAAGAGCCCAGCATGCTGACCCCTTTGGATCTTGTAGGACTTGAAAGCAATAACAAGTATAATTTAGGTTTTATTTACACATATAAGTTATGTTATGGGTCATATGAAGAGACAAAGAGGAAATCAAAAAATAGGAAAGACTGGAGAATGCTGGGTTTGCAATGAAAGATCGGCCTTTGGGCAGAACACTATGAATGAATGAATGAATGAATGAATGAATATGTTAAGGCTAAAAATCCTCTGTTATTTGCCACACCTTGTATGTAGCCATTTGAAGGTCGTCTTTTGAATCTGCAATAATTACGTTAAAGTCGTCGGTAAATAAAATACAATTTAAATTTATTTTATTAATTATACAGTTTTTATTTACAACAATGAGCCATTTTCTGATGAATTCGACTAACTAAAGATAAAAGTATTGGTGAAAAGGGACACCCTTGTTGAATCTCACTATTAATTTCTGTCGTTAGAATTCATAGTGTTTTTCTTTTGTCAATTAGTGTTATTCTTCTATGTGAGTATAAACTTTACGAGCTGTTTTTATTAGTTGGCTACGAAACCCTTTTCGTTTTTACCTCACCCACATTAAAATATATATTACATAATATCAAAAGTCCGAGTATAACAATCAATCTATCTTATTATTAATCGTCTTACTACTGTTAGTAATATTGCTGTTAGGTTTCAGGACATCTTTCTTGAGCCTGGAATGGGATGGAAAACTCATGTTGACTATGTTGCTAAAAAAAATAAGTAAAGGCCTATATATGTTAAGGTTGTTAAGGAATAATTTACCTAACAAGGTATTGTTTACAATATTTCATAGCCATATACAAAGTCATTTAAATCATGGTATTATTCTTTGCGGTCACCATACTTCTGCTCAAGCTCTTTTCATATTACAAAAGAAAGCTTTAAGATCAATTCATTGCCGTCTAAGTATGTACTGGCCTGTCTCCTTTACATTCGGAATAACATTAATAATTACATAGCATGTACTTCTGTTCATAAATATTCTACGAGAAATAATACAAATTTATATATTGATAAATGTAAATACAGTATTACTCACAACAGTTTTCTATTCTTTGCTTTTAAATTATTTTATGCTCGACCATGCCGAAATGTAGTAATTATACACCTGGTAGCAGTCCTTTAATGCATATCATTAAAGTACACCTACTCATTAAAGTACAGGTGTTTTCAGCCAATGACAACTCAGCTTACAGGTATTCAGCCAATAACAAGTCAGCTTTGTACCGTTATAAAACCGCAAGTATCGATTATTCTCAGATATGCTATCGAAAGAGAATTAGCGAAAAGTCACGGAGGCTGGAAATCCAATACTGTCGCAGAAGGTTATGTTCTCTTACTATAATAATTAGCGTTAATTGTAAATAATATTCAAATAAATTCAATTTGTCATCTCGTTTTTCCATGTCGAATTCAATAATCAAGGTTATACCAAGTTTAACGGGATTACACAAGGTCAATGACATTATTGTTCCTCGGAAAAAATCAATACTTTCGCGCCTGCGCACATCCACAATTCACGACCTAGAACAAGGTCACTTCCGATCTTGTCAGATACAAATAAAATGTATACATCTGAATAATTTCAAGTTAGAAATATGGTCGAGCATAAAAAGTCGTATGAAACTCGCCTATAATGGTAATTAAGAAGCTCGTATGAAAATTATGAAACTCGCTTGCGCTTGTTTCATAAACATCCATACTCGCTTCTTAATTACTATTATTATAGGCTCGTTGCATAATGTACTATAATAGTCTACCTGTTGATATAAGGAATCTTCCATTCCGAGTGTTTAGGACACGAATTGGGACTATATTATGATGTCGATGAGTATGATGTATCTTAATTTGTTTCCATTGTATGACATCATGTATTTTAAACTAGCCGTAACCGTGCGCTCCGCTGCACCCGTTAGAAATAAATATAAAGTAATTACATAATTAAAATAGGGCGTTTGATCCAGGGAACATTCGTGTTTGATAGAAGGATAAATCGTTTAATATGTTACTTAATTTAAATTCTATCCAAATAATTAAAATGCGATCATTTTGGTCCAGAGACACTCATTTGTGCAACGACAATTCCTTTAACCTGTTTCTTAATTTTTATTACATGCAACCATAGTTTAATAAAGATTGACATCATTTAGATTTAATGTGTATATTTTATTTTACTTGTTATAGGTTTCCATTGAATTATGGTAATAACTTAATTTTAACCCTTATTTTCTACGTATTCAGTAAATGGCGCGTGGCCCACTATGGTTGTGAACCCTTCAAATAACCTAAATTATATTATATAATATTACATATTATATTATACTATATTATATCAGGAGTTACTGTAATAACATTATAGCATTATGTCCATCTAGAGAAACTACACTTTCCAATGGTGAAATAATAATTAATTATACAAATCGGTTAATTTAGCTTCCGATATTACTTCATACAAACACAGAAACATTCTCTGTAGGCTATCTTTCATAGCTTTCGATTGTTGTTGTCCAAGGCCCCTTACAGACGAAGTCATTTGTTTTTTAATTCATTACACGGCCTTAGATGGCAGTTATTTTAATTTTAAAACTCATTTATCTTATTAAATATCAGTCCTATCAAAATGTTTCAAGGAATAAACCTTATCGCAAATTATTTTTAAAGAAACTTTTGTTATGTAACATTTTTCATAAAAATCAATAATAAACGAGATATTTCGATTTATTTAATTCAGGCCACCTTATAACTCCCCTTTTAAATAATGTATTTTGAATGCCATATAGCCTAAAATGTAAGTTACAACGAACTTAATTTATATTCCAATTTTCATCGAAACCCGTTCAGCCATTATCGCGTGAAAAGGTAACAAATAGACAGACAGACAGACAGACAGACATACAAACAAAAATTTCAAAAAAGCTATTTTCGGTTTCGGGGTGGTTAATTATAAAATATGTTAGGACCAATTATTTTTGGAAAATCGAAAGTTACCAGAAAAATTTCGGCTACAGATTTATTATTAGTATAGATTGTATATGACGATGCCATACATGTTCCACATGTTTTTGCAAAATAAACTATCTCTATCTCTATCTTATTATACGCTACTGAGTCGACCTGGTTGGCAAGTTAGTATAGCGCTGGCCTTCTATGCCCAAGGTTGCGGGTTCGATCCCGGGCCAGGTCGATGGCATTTAAGTGTGCTTAAATGTGACAGGCTCATGTCAGTAGATTTACTGGCATGTAAAAGAACTCCTGCGGGACAAAATTCCGGCACATCCGGCGACGCTGATATAACCTCTGCAGTTGCGAGGGTCGTTAAATAAAACATAACATTTTATACGCTACTGACATGCATATTCAAAGAACAATGAACTTTACTGATGTTCATTTCTCTAACTGCAGAGGTTTCCTTCACTTCGGGGGCGGACTGGCTGTGGGTTTAAGTGGACTGGCTGCCGGCTTTGCTATCGGCATCGTTGGTGACAGTGGAGTGCGCGGGAATGCCCAACAGCCTAGACTCTTCATAGGGATGATCCTCATCCTTATCTTCGCAGAAGTATTAGGGCTCTATGGACTTATTGTTGCAGTATTCTTCTATGCGGACTGATTCAGCGCGGTCTTGTGCATGTAATTTGAGTCACTGCAATTAAAGTCTATTAAACAAATGTGTGTATACTATTAACGGAGTGTATATTGGCTAGTTCAGTCTTCTTGGCTGATGTTATTCCACCAGCATTCCACTGTAAGATGTTTAGTTGATTCTGTACCATTAAGGGTATATGTAGTAGTAGTTGTAGTAGTAGTAGTAGTAGTAGTAGTAGTAGTAGTAGTAGTAGTAGTAGTTGTAGTAGTAGTAGTAGTAGTAGTAGTAGTAGTAGTAGTAGGTTTATTTTGCCTGGCAGAGTTAAGGCCATGAGGCCTTCTCTTCCACTCAACCAGGTCACAATAATATACATGAAATACAAAATTAGATTACAAAACAACACAAAAGAAAATACCTTAGAAAGTACATAAAATATAGTAGAAAATTACAATAGACAAGATCAATTACATAATATAAAATTACAAATAGTCAAGATCGGTTACATAATATATAAAATAAAGTAGAAAATTATACATAATCAAAATCATTTACATAACATAAGGGGGAAAAAAAACACACACATGCACGCACACACACAATTTATAAGACCTAAAATGCTCGAGATAAATTCGACGATTAATTCACTTCAGATATACTATACAGTTAATATACTAATAGGAGAATACATGTGGGTTACAAGACATAAAATGTTGATTAGCAAAGTCGTACTAAATGGCATGCAAACACAAATGATTAAGTAATATATCAAGATAATAAAAAAGAGAAAAAAAAAGGAAGGAGAGAGAGAGAGAGAGAGAGAGAGAGAGAGAGAGAGGAGAAAAAAATAACGAATTGGTCATTTAAGACTATTTAGAAACTTCCGCAAGAATCTAGTTCTGTTCATTAAAAACATTTCTAAGTACGTGAACGACCACACATATTCTCAGAAAATACAGGTTCTAAATCCCTAAAATTTTATAAGGAAATGAACCCACAATTGGACAAAAAATACAAGGTACCACAACAAGACTTATTAGAACTCAAATATCTGATAAAGATATAAAAAGGTTACTAATAATATTTTTAAGAATTTACTTTTTACTTCAAATTAAATTTTCCAAAATTTGAAAATTTTCACACATATTTCATAACTCCACAACCGTTAGAGATAGAATTCTGAAATTTTGTACACTGATGTAACATGCATTTATGCAAAAGGTAGACTACAATAATGCCCATTTCTTTGAAAATAGAAAAATTAGGTCACAAAACATTATGTAAATTTTAATATATTTTATATAGAACAAATAAAGAATTAATTGTATTAAAATAAACAACTCTACATGTCTGAGAGTAGTCTACTTTTCAGAAATAAGTGTTTATTACATGCAGAAAAAATATTAAAGATGTCAAAGAGACCATAACAATGTTATGGTTACCAAATGATGTAACTTCAGAATTTTTTTTTTTTTCATACTCTGATAAAACTGGTTTGAAAAACATTATTAGTAACCTTTTTTATACTTTTATCAGATATTTAAGTTCTAATAAGTCTTGTTGTAGTACCTTGTATTTTTTTTTAAATTATGAGTTCATTTTCTTATAAAATTTTAGAAATTTAGAGCCCGCATTTTCTGATAATATTTGTGGTCGTTCACGTACATATACCCTTAAAGTAGTCCCCGCCCGGAGATCCGATTGGGGGACTATTTTACCTCCGGATAATTTTACCTTAATGGTACTCATTTCATATTGGAGTGGTTAAATGGCAAGTTGTAGCCGATTTAAGTGAACACCATATTTTAACGTTTTGGTGGCTACTTCATTCACACACAACCCCCAGAATGTCTGGAGGACCACACCTGCTGTTGGTCGACGGGTCCATTGGACCTAGCTGGGAGATCGTGGTGATCACCAGCTTTCCCTCCTTAAGCCACCGGAGGACGATTTTAGTGCCATAGAAGGTCAGCACTAGGAACAGAAAAGTAGAAAGAGGAGGAAGGAAAGGGAAATGAACCCCTAGGCCTCGAATGCTCTAATGCCGTCGGGGTCGAAGAAAGTAAGAGTTCAGTCAGAGGACTGGATAGGAAAGGGTAAAGAGGGAATTAGGTATTAAATAGAGGAAAATTATACCAAATTCAATCATTAACTCATCAAGCTGACTAGTGCTAATTGATGAGTAGCCCCTCCCTTTAGTTCAGCTCGTAAAATTACGCTTACTAACAGCTGCACCACGGGAAGGTAGGGATCGGACATTGGGTATTTGTCCAGGTTGGTTCCTTAAAGCCTTCAATGGGAAGGATTAATGGCTCTCCCCCCAGTATCCGACAGATACCCTTCTGCAGCCAAACCCTTTAACTCTATTAAATATAGAATATAATCTAAATTTAACAGAAGAAATACTGAAATCAGAAGTAAACACTGAAATACTGAAACAATTGTCTTTAGAGACAATTATTATTAGGTACCCTCCACAAAACTGGCTTCATTTATACACTGACGGATCCTTGAACTCCAGAGAAAAAGGTGCCGGTGCAGGTGTTACGTGCTGTCTCTTCTCACTTTATAGATCTCTTGGATATGGAACAACAAGTTTTGATGGTGAAATCACTGCAATAAGTGAAAGTCTCAGGAATCTTCTATGCCACATCAATAAATTTAAGAATGCAGTTATATTGTCAGACTCCAAAGCAGCTATTCTATCAATCGTCTCTAAACACACACCTTCATCTCAAACAGCAGAAATAACTAAAATGCTCTCTCAATTAATATCACTCAATAAAAGAATTGTATTCCAATGGATACCATCCCATTGTGGAATCCTGGGAAACGAGAATGCGGATGCTTTAGCAAAGAAGGGCAGCACTGCTACTTACAGACCTGTTACTAAATCTACATATTACTCTGTGAAAAGATTTATTAAATCTACATACTTAGACTTTAACAAACAAAATTTGATAACACAATCTCAAGGGAAAAAATGGAACTCTCTGCATCAAAATCCACAGTTAATTCCCGATTTACCACGCAAATCGTCTGTAGCTGCATTTAGATTGGCAACAGGCCATGATTGTTTGGCTAAACACCTGCATAGAATTGGAATATATCAGTCCCCTAACTGCCCATTGTGCAACTCAAACCAAGAAATGGATTCGGAACACCTCAAAATCTGTGTTTCAGTGGCTGGCCATGATAATATCTTTGAAAAATATTGGAGTGCAAGAGGTCAAATGACTTTATTGTCAAACGCCTGGCATTAGAAAACAACAACAACTATTAACGGAGTTCAAATTATGATAGTGATTGATGATGACGATGACGAGGACGTACAATTACATAACAATGAAAATGGCATTCACTTTTTTCGCAGCGAATGACCATTATGTTAAATGAAAGAAATGAAAGTCCAAATTTCTCTCACCCTTTAAGCTTACTATGAAACTTGAACAAGATGAGTGCAACGTGCACACGCATGAACATTAATGAACAGGTTATTGATGTTGGGTTGCAAGAAAACAGTAATGTCGCTTCTATATACGACTACTAATTGAACATTAACATTTTCTCCGACAGAACATCGAATAAATTCCTCTTCTCATTCTGTACGAAACGTTCTTTCCTGCTCGTAGAGAGACAGAGGGTTTGTAGAGCGACATGGTACCGACACTGATACCTTCAGTACGTGAGCGAGACAGAGAGCAATGTACAGGAAACTTCCCTTACCAGTATGAATGACTTTGATTACACGATGTAATCACGATACCCAGTTTGTTCACAGCTGATCTACATGAAACAATAACTGCGGTCTCTATGGAGACGATGCATGACAACAATAGCAATGCCGTTGCTGTGTTACATACGTTCTGAATATTAGAAAAATGTTCAACTCATTCAGAACAGCGGTAAGATATTTTTCCCATAATCGAAGAGTACTAGAGTTTGGAGCTACATCAATTGGCGTAGGGTCCCTGATAGGCACAGGATACGGTATATATAAGATCATCACCGGCGAGAAACGGATTGGTCCTCAGGGGCCCTACCCCCAAGAGATCCTATTCAAGGACAGGCACAGGCGCCCGAAACTGCGCGAAGAGGACCTGAATACACCATCTGAGGAAGAAATCAAGGTCACCGACTATTCCAAATATCTACCTCGACAACCAGAGGAAGGACAAGAGCCAGGCCAGAGTGGTCAGGGCGGGCAGTTGGCAGGAGAAGAAACCCCACCGCCAATCTTTATTCCTTACAGCAGGAGAAACACCGGCCACTTTGTTGTTGTGGAGGGGGGTGAATTGAAAAGGGTCTACACCGAAGAACTAGCTCCCGAAATTCCCGAAGATCAGGGACAAGATGCAAAGAAGGGGGACGACGACCCGTCCTCATCCCCTCCCCCAGCCCCTCAACAATAAGGTATGAGTTTACACTTTCAACTTACAGTATAACTAATCAGTTATATATATATATATATATATATATATTTATATATATAACTGATTAGTTATATATATTATCATCATCATTATCATCATCATCACGGGTTGAGCCGGTAGGCCCGTTCCGTCCCCATTAGAATTGTTCTCTCCAACGAAACTTCTTGGAGCATACTGGAAAGCTTTCTTGGGAATTCGGTGATCCTCCATCCTTTCTAGATGTTCCATCCACCTATTTCGTTGATTTGTTAAGTTTTGTGTTATGCCCTCTATCCCTAATTCTTTTCTGATATCTTCATTCCTCTTGTGTTGTAATAAAGAATATCCCGCCACTGATCTTAGGAATTTCATTTCTGAGGCTTCTAGTCGTCTTTTGTCTCTTTCTGTTAAGGTCCATGTCTCTGCTCCGTAAAGTAGTACTGGAAGGGTTACTGTTTTGTAGCGTTTTAACTGTGTTTCTTTCGTTGTTCTTTTTCCTAAGCTCCGTCTAATTGTTCCGCATATACCTTGAAATCTATGCATCTTTTCTTCCATATCTCTTTTTTCCACATGAGAAATGTTGCATCCCAAATATTTAAAATTACTAACTTGTTCAATAATTTTGGAGTCAATAACTATTTTCGACCTTTTATGCCTTAGAAAGTATATAGAGATTGAGAGCTATTTTCCGTCATATGGCATGTTACGTGCACCTATTTTGAAGTGAAGCTATTTTTCCTCTCCTTAGGGATAGAATTACATAGGTAGTTTCCTATTTTACTACAAATGGTAATAATCGCTGAAATTATGGAACTCAAAGAAAACTATTCCCACGCTGCAAATACTCAGAATCTCCCTGTCCTCGAGACTAAAAAAATGAACTCTTATGAAATCTGATAGAACGCCGTGGGGAATTATATATCATTTAATGACAATTCTCTTATTAACATAAATTCAGATCGTAGAGTTATCATACTTACTTGCAAATGGCTTTTAAGGAACCCGAAGGTTCATTGCCGCCCTCACATAAGCCCGCCATTGGTCCCTATCCTGTGCAAGATTAATCCAGTCTCTATCATCATATCCCACCTCCCTCAAATCCATTTTAATATTATCCTCCCATCTACGTCTCGGCCTCCCTAAAGGTCTTTTTCCCTCCGGTCTCCCAACTAACACTCTATACATTTCTGGATTCGCCCATACGTGCTACATGCCCTGCCCATCTCAAACGTCTGGATTTAATGTTCCTAATTATGTCAGGTGAACAATACAATGCGTGCAGTTCTGCGTTGTGTAACTTTCTCCATTCTCCTGTAACTTCATCCCGCTTAGCCCCAAATATTTTCCTAAGCACCTTATTTTCAAACACCCTTAACCTATGTTCCTCTCTCAGAGTGAGAGTCCAAGTTTCACAACCATACAGAAGAACCGGTAATATAACTGTTTTATAAATTCTAACTTTCAGATTTTTTGACAGCAGACTAGATGATAAAAGCTTCTCAACCGAATAATAACACGCATATCCCATATTTATTCTGCGTTTAATTTCCTCCCGAGTGTCATTTATATTTGTTACTGTTGCTCCAAGATATTGGAATTTTTCCACCCCTTCGAAGGATAAATCTCCAATTTTTATATTTCCATTTCGTACAATATTCTGGTCACGAGTTATCATACTAACCTGCAAATTACTCCTTTCTACCCATTATATCCCGAAATAAAATATTTTTGAATTTTTGTAGTAAATTTGAGTTCTAGTATGCCCTTAGATCACTTATGACATATAATGGTTTCATTTTGAGAATAATGTATGTTACATGTGTTTTTTAAGCCGTATGAAAAATCATACGCTGGGCGTTGGTGTGTAGTACAAATAAATTTTCTGTTCATATGAGTAAGCATTTGGTACACGTGATGTTTCATGTGTTTTACACTACATATGTAATAATAACAATAATAAGTTGATACATTTTGTAAACAATGGCACTGTTTCGTGTTAGCAAATATAATAACATTGTTATCGCAACTGGAATTGCAAGTAACTGTTCTTCGGATGTAAACCAACATTACATCTCACACATCGAAACTTAGAACACTTTCCACACTTCTTTTGATTTTTACTCCCTCCAGAACATTTTCCTAGTCCCAGAACATTGTCATTGCATATGTTGGTAGCTACAGTAACTACACTGTTGTCATGCCACTTGATAAGTGTTCTCCAATTTCTGTCATCTTGTAGTGCGTGGTATGAACCTCTGGGATCTCTCTTCATATCGTGTAATGGAGCTTTCTCCACTCGATCATTATGTGTAGTTCCTTTGCAGTTGATACCATTTTCTGACAAGGTTTTGAGAAGAAGAAGGGAATTGACGTAATTGTCAATATAAACTATACATTTCTGAGGAAGGAATTCAATACAATAGTCTTTCGGTAATAGCAGTTCCAAGTGTTTTGATTTCTTCTCTATCACTTGCACCAGTCTAGGGTTGAAAACTAACGAGGTAACCCGTGGATGAACAAGATACCAACTTGTACCCATACCTAATGGACTTTGTACGAATAAATTGTTTCATGGAGTAATGCCCATAGTAGGCCTAAGGTTCCATTACTCCGTCCAGAGAGAATTCATTCCCTAGTGGGACAATGAGGCTTCCAAATTTATCATTGAGATGTGTAATAAGTGGCCGGATCTTATATATTTTGTCTTCTGGTATTGTTACCGTTCAAGTTCTATGTATCTGATCGAAGGAATATCTTTACATTGCGTTGCTCGCAAGAGCATTGTTGGTGTCAGGTAGTCTCTACCAGTAGGTACATACGACTATGCATAATTTTCAGTATCCAGATAAAATCAAAATAGCTTTGTATTTGTATACATCTTCTGAGGACAACTGGATCATGAAACCCTTTTTGATGCATATTTTACACTTTCTCTAACAATGTGTTCAACAATTTCATCAATTATATGTTTGAATATATCAATAGATGCGGCCTTATTGTGTAAGCTACTTATATATAGGAATGGAATGGAATCATGTATTTTTGCAATACAGTGAAACTTGTCTAAAGGGCCATCTGAAGTTACCTCGTAAAATGGCCGTTTTATCAGGTGGCCGCTTGATTAAGGTTGCGGTTTTTTATGAATCAGCATGAAAGTACTGAATTTCATTGACTTTTTAGTAGGTACTGTGCGCGTACAACAATCGTGCATATTAATGTCAGCCCCTTCCATTCTTGCAACTAGCCTTTTCAAAACTCAATTTCTTCGCCCTCGCACACTTGAATCATTCGTAAACGAAATCATTCACATTACTAAACACAGATTCTCTCTTTTTTTTGGCCACCATGCATATTTTCCTCCCATTCTTTTAATATTTCATCTTAATTATACAGTGTATTTGTGTCCTTCCACATTTGAATATTTCTGCAATTTTTTTCGCAGATGTTCCCTTCTCACTTTCTTCAATCATTTTTCGTCTCACCTCTAAACTTAATACCACTCTAGATTTATTGTTAGACATGATTTCTCTCTCAAACTAACGTCACAGTTCCTCTGAATCAACTGAATGAAAAGAAGAAAAATTCGTAAAAGCTGGTCCAAATAGAAAAAGATGGAAAGAGGAGAAAAAAAATTCGAATGGTTAATTACTGACCTAAAACATACTGTGACATTTTCGATAGAAAACGTCCGGTGTTTTAATCCTTTAAAAACGAGTAAGAATTTATATCTGTGCAGGGTCGGAGTGGAAAGTGACAAAAGAGTCATAAAACAGTAACCAACTAACCCCAAGATACGAAGGGTGTACTGTTGTACACTTCACTTAGCTATTGTACTCGTGATATTGCTCTCTGTCCTCTAACCATCGAAAAAATAGGTCAGACAGTATCCGTGAAAAAAATTTTTGTTGGACAGTGACTGTTATAGTCAGGTTCCAATCCAAACAGACCCCGGCCGCTGGCCGAAGCATGAGGTGGCCGCTAAATAAAGAGACAATTTGTATTGATCTTATGGTAAATCCAATTGGTTCCAGAGAAAATTGGCGTTTTGGCCAGGTTGCCGTTGAAATGAAGTGACCGCAAAGGCAGGTTTCACTGTACTATTATTAGAATCCAATTTTTTTCAGTATATTTTCTCTGAACTTCATCTACTTTTACTTTATTAGGTCTTTTGTGTACACTACTTTTGCTTTTTGTTCCTTATGTTTCGTTATGACCTGAAAGTGAATATTCTTTATCTGTACAAGAACCAGTTATTCTGAGATATTTTTCTTATGTCTTGCGCTACTTCATCATTCCCATCCAAATTCTTCTAATACACTAAATATCTCTTCAATGGTGTCCACACCTGTGGAGTAACGGTTAGCGCGTCTAGCCGTGAAACCAGGTGACCCGGGATCGATTTCCGGTCGGGGAAAGTTACCTGGTTGAGGTTTTGTCCGGGGTTTTCCCTCAACCCAATATGAGCAAAATGCTGGGTAACTTTCGGTGCTGGATCCCGGACTTATTTCACTGGCATTATCACCTTCATATCATTCAGAAGCTAAATAACCGGAAATGTTGATAAAGCGTCATAAAATAACCTACTAAAATTTAAAAAAAATCTTCACTGATTTCCAGAACCCTAAAACAATACGAAACTCGTTAATTCCCAACGTATGATTTATCATACACAACAATTCAACTAGTCCTACTACAATAATGTAATGGTGATATCTGTCAATAATGGGATTACAGAAGCAATAAAGATCATTCTTTATATCATTACATAAGAAAGCAAGAAAATTGCAGTATTATATAAAATAAAGCCAAAATTGTTTACCTTGGTGCGTTTTTGCTTCCATTGATAGACATCTTGATGTTGTCTACTGTACTAAAGGACAAAAGACAGTTTCACAAACGGTGAAACGTTCTGTGTAGTAAATTCAAACATTCTTGTATAATAATAACAGATAAAACCCTCATAACAAACAATATTTACATTGTTAATTGAATAAACAAAATTACGTATTTTTCGTATATTTCATACGTTGGGATATAATGGGTTAAAGAGTACCTTTAACAATGTACTTGTACTGCAGATGTTTTATTCGGTGCTTTAGTAAAATGAAAATATCAAGATAATACGTTGAAGAAAACTGTACCACACCGCAAATCTTCACGATCTTTCTGCTGAAAAGTAAACTGCCCCAACTAGGATTGGTACACGGGAAGGCCAGGTGCCAGGGTGCTAGATTTGACGTTCGCGTTTGTTCTCTGTACAGGTTATCGTCTCCCGCCTTGCCGCTCTGGGTGCCGTGTCCTATGCCGCCGCCTACGCCATCCCTATTCTTCACGCTGGAGTGCCCCTCGACACCCCCGAAGTAGCTGCAGCCAAGATCACCCACTTCGCCATCGTGGTCGCTCCAGCTCACTACGCCGCCTACGCCATCCCTGCTCTTCACGCTGGAGTGCCCCTCGACACCCCCGAAGTAGCTGCAGCCAAGACCACCCACTTCTCCATCGTGGTCGCTCCAGCTCACTACGCCGCCTACGCCATCCCTGCTCTTCACGCTGGAGTGCCCCTCGACACCCCCGAAGTAGCTGCAGCCAAGACCACCCACTTCGCCATCGTGGTCGCTCCAGCTCACTACGCCGCCTACGTCATCCCTGCTCTTCACGCTGGAGTGCCCCTCGACACCCCCGAAGTAGCTGCAGCCAAGACCACCCACTTCGCCATCGTGGTCGCTCCAGCTCACTACGCCGCCTACGCCATCCCTGCTCTTCACGCTGGAGTGCCCCTCGACACCCCCGAAGTAGCTGCAGCCAAGACCACCCACTTCGCCATCGTGGTCGCTCCAGCTCACTACGCCGCCTACGCCATCCCTGCTCTTCACGCTGGAGTGCCCCTCGACACCCCCGAAGTAGCTGCAGCCAAGACCACCCACTTCGCCATCGTGGTCGCTCCAGCTCACTACGCCGCCGCCTACGCCATCCCCGCTGTTCACTCTGGAGTGCCCATCGACACCCCCTACATAGCTGCCGCCAAGACCGTCCACTTCGCCGCCCCCGCCGTCGTGGCCCCTCCAGATCACTACGCCGCCGCCTACGCCATCCCCGCTGTTCACGCTGGAGTGCCCCTCGACACCCCCTACGTAGCTGCCGCCAAGACCGTCCACTTCGCCGCCCCCGCCGTCGTGGCCGCTCCAGATCACTACGCCGCCGCCTACGCCATCCCCGCTATTCACGCTGGAGTGCCCCTCTACACCCCCTACGTAGCTGCCGCCAAGACCGTCCACTTCGCCGCCCCCGCCGTCATGGCCGCTCCAGATCACTACGCCGCCGCCTACGCCATCCCCGCTGTTCACGCTGGAGTGCCCTTCGACACCCCCTACGTAGCTGCCGCCAATGTCGCCCACTTCGCCGCCCCCGTCGAGGCTCTTGCTCTACAGGGCCGCAAAATAAGCAGCGTTGCCACTTACGCCGGTCCCAAAAATTATAGAATATACATGAAATAAAATTGTTGTGCCATAAAAAGAGAAAAAGGGTGTTCCTTAATTATTATCTCTACCTTTCCATTGTTCCAAGTACCAAATTTCAAAACCTTATTCCAGATCAATGGAAGGAGTCCATAATCTTACCTATCTTTAAGAAGGGGGACAAGACTAACTGTAGTAACTTTCGAGGAATATCACTTTTGTTGACGTCGTACAAAATTTTGTCCAATATTCTTTTGAGAAGGTTAACTCCATATGTAGATGAAATTATCGGGGGTCATCAGTGTGGTTTTAGGCGTAACAGATCAACTATTGACCAGAAATTTTGTATTCGACAGATAATGGAGAAAAAATGGGAGTATAAGGGTACAGTGTATCAGTTATTCATAGATTTCAAAAAGGCAAATGACTCGGTTAAGAGAGAAGTTTTATATGATATTCTTATGGAATTTCGTATTCCCAAGAAACTAGTTCGATTAATTAAAATGTGTCTCAGTGAAACGTACAGCAGAGTTCGTATAGGTCAGTTTCTGTCAGAAGCGTTTCCAATTCACTGTGGGCTGAAGCAAGGAGATGCACTATCTCCTTTACTTTTTAACTTTGCTCTAGAGTATGCCATTAGGAAAGTCCAAGATAACAGAGGGGGTTTGGAATTGAACGGGTTACATCACCTGCTTGTCTATGCGGATGACGTGAATATGTTAGGAGAAAATCCACAAACGATTAGGGAAAACACGGAAATTTTACTTGAAGCAAGTAAAGCAATAGGTTTGGAAGTAAATCCCGAAAAGACAAAGTATATGATTATGTCTCGTGACGAGAATATTGTACGAAATGGAAATATAAAAATTGGAAATTTATCTTTTGAAGAAGTGGAGAAATTCAAATATCTGGGAGCAACAGTAACAAATATAAATGATACTGGGGAAGAAATTAAACACAGAATAAATATGGGAAATGCCTCTTATTATTCGGTTGAGAAACTTTTATCATCCAGTCTGCTGTCAAAAAATCTGAAAGTTAGAATTTATAAAACAGTTATATTACCGGTTGTTCTTTATGGTTGTGAAACTTGGACTCTCACTTTGAGAGAGGAATATAGGTTAAGGGTGTTTGAGAATAAGGTGCTTAGGAAAATATTTGGGGCCAAGAGGGATGAAGTTACAGGAGAATGGAGAAAGTTACACAACGCAGAACTGCACGCATTGTATTCTTCACCTGACATAATTAGGAACATTAAATCCAGACGTTTGAGATGGGCAGGGCATGTAGCACGTATGGGCGAATCCAGAAATGCATATAGAGTGTTAGTTGGGAGGCCGGAGGGAAAAAGATCTTTGGGGAGGCCGAGACGTAGATGGGAAGATAATATTAAAATGGATTTGAGGGAGGTGAGGTATGATGATAGAGACTGGATTAATCTTGCTCAGGATAGGGACCAGTGGCGGGCTTATGTGAGGGCGGCAATGAACCTCCGGGTTCCTTAAAAGCCAGTAAGTAAGTAAGTAAGTAAATAAGTAAGTAAGTACCTTCCCATTGTTGGGTTCAAAACTGCATATGCATACATACATACAGACATACTGGTACGTACATACATACATCATCTAATACATTACGTACATAAATATGGACACACAAGTCCATTTTCAATAAGTTACATGTATGCATAAGTAACTACTATATAGGGTGGAAGTGAAATAATTTTGCAGATTGAAAGAGACGATAGGGTACACGTAAATGAATATAAAATATGAAACCTATCTTACGTTTTGTGATTAAATGCACGGTTTATTAGAAAATTAAGTTTGAAGTTCCAGCAGTCCGGCTACATCGTCGCTAAACACTCTACTCGTATACAGATATAAGAGGGCAACGAACTCGGCGACTATCTGTGCGTAAGCTGCCAAGACGTTTTCACGCGTTCGCTTCGTGCAATGGTCTGAATTTAGGAGTTTTTAAAATTAAATTTATACGAAAACCGTTCACGCTATTGAAATACTCCAGAAGGATAAAATATTCTTTATTAGATTTCCTATCGATATGGGCAAAAATCACGATCTTACTCGCAACAGTTACCGAATAAGAAGAGATTGTTAAACATTTGGGAAAAACATTTTTTTTCTGAAAAAAAAAAAACTATGAATTTTCCACTAATATGATATTATAGTTTTTTGTTACATACTACATGACCTATTTCCTCTGGAAATCTGCAAGACTATTTCACTTTCGCCTTGTATGTAGGTAGTATGTAATAAATGTATATAAACCAGCATATATGCATACACTTACAGCATAATTATATAAGTAACCATATTTGATAAGTACACCATGATTCATCACCGCGCCAATCATCAATAATCATAAACATTAATCAAAATCTAAAAAAATAAGTTACATGAATACAAGTCATCTACAATATACAATAGAAACAGGAACTCAATAATAGTAATTAAAAAAGGCCTACTAGTACGTATACTCACGATTCTTAAAAAAAACACACAAAGCGTGTATAAATAAACAACCCAAAGAAGTACATATCCATATACCAAATACATGTGAACATATGTTCGTATTTACACGTTCATACATTCAATTGCAAGTAGTTTTGAAACTTTGTAGATATTAAGTTCAAATGCAAGATGTGTCAAACTCAAAAGTTCTATTCCAAACAAAATCGTAGTGACATACAGTGAAACCTGCCTTTACGGTCACTTCATTGAAACGGCCACCTGGCCAAAAGGCCAATTTTCTCTGGAATCAATTGGATTTTCCATAAGATCAATACAAACTCTCTCTTTATTTAGCGGCCACCTCATGCGCCGGCCAGCGGCCGGGGTCTATTTGGATTGGAACCTGACTATAACGGTCACTGTCCAACAAAAAATATTTTCACGGATAGTGTCTGACCTATTTTTTCGATGGTTAGAGGATAGGAAGCAATAGCTAAGTGTACAACAGTACACCCTCCATATCTTGGGGTTAGTTGGTTACTGTTTTATGACTCTTTTGTCACTTTCCACTCCGACCCTGCACAGCTATAAATTCTTACTCTTTTTTTAAGAATTGATACACGGGCATTTTCTATAGAAAATGTTACAGTATGTTTTAGGTAGTTAACCATTAGAATTTTTTTCTCCTCTTTCTATCTTTCTCTATAGCCTATGGACCAGCTTTTACAAATGTTTCTTCTTTTTATTCAGTTGATTCAGAGGAACTGTGAAGTTAGTTTAAGAGAGAAATCATGTCTAACAATAAATGTAGAGTGGTGTTAAGTTTAGAGGCGAGACGAAAAATGATTGAAGAAAGTGAGAAGGGAACATCTACGAGAAAAATTGCAGAAATATTCAAATGTGGAAGGACACAAATAAACGGTATAATTAAGGATAAAGATGAAATATTAAAAGAATGAGAGGAAGAGAGAATCTGTGTTTAGCAATGTGAATGATTTCGTTTACGAATGGTTCAAGTGTGTGAGGGCGAAGAAATTGGCACTAAGTGGGCTTATGATTCAAGAGAAAGCTCTTGAAATTGCCAAAGAACTCAATGTAAGAAATTTTGTTGCTAGTAATGGGTGGTTAGAGTGCTTTAGAAAACGGCATAACATTGCATTTCGTTCTGTGTCTGGTGAAGGAGGTGACATTGCAACCAATGTTATTGAAGAATGGAAAAAATAGACTGCCTTCAATTCTTGCGGAATATCAACTCAGAGACATTTACAATGTTGACGAAACAGTTTTTTTCTTCAGGGCCCTCCCTAACAAAATTTAAGTTTCAAGAAAAAAGAGTATAAAGGGGGGAAGTTGGCAAAAGACAGAATAACCCTGCTCTTTTGTTTTAATGCTGCAGGAGAAAAATAACTAGGCTACTATTAATGATAGGGAAATCACTAAAACCGAGATGTTTGAAATATTGACATGGGCTTATTGGAGGCGAAATAGACTGCCAAGAATAAAGCTTGGATGACATCATCATTGTTTGAGAATTAGCTATGCGATTTCAATTCTAAGATTAAACGACAAAATCGCAATGTGATCCGTGAAATTGGTGTTTCTTCCCCCAAATACATCACACCTCCAGTGCCTTGATCAAGATATTATCAATCATTTAAACTGAGGTACCGCAAGCGAGTTTTGAAAAGGCTAGTTGCAAGAATGGAAGAGGCTGACATTAATATGCATGATTGTTGTACGCGCACAGTCCTAAAAAGTCAGTGAAATTCAGTATTTTCATGCTGATTCATAAAAAACCGCAACCTTAATCAAGCGGCCACCTGATAAAACGGCCATTTTACAAGGTAACTTCAGATGGCCGCTTTAGACAGGTTTCACTGTACTATGTACAGCTGAGGAGGCAAGACCTGGCAAGTGAGCTTGGCGATAGGGGAGAGAATAAGCTATCAGAAAAAGAGTTTGTGCGAGATCGTGCGTATTTGTTTGCTTTCCGCACAAAACCAATCCGCGGAAAGTCTAAAATTCCACATTCAGTATTCCCAACGTAACACACATAACAATTTCCCTATTCTTACCGCTTAAGCGTCATATTCATTTTACTGCTTTAGGCTTTTAACATATTATTTTTAAAGACGTTCAATATAGTAATAATTATAAATTGGAAAATTACCACTGCAATTTCACCTAAATTGCACTGTTAATTATTGTTTTTAAATATTTGCAAAAATTAAGTAAACTCTACAACACCACAAAAGTTACTGCATTTGTAATGCAAGTAACATTAAGGAAGCCGTGAAAAAATCAACAAGATTCCAGACTCATCATAGACTAGGGGGAAAAAAAAGACAGACGTATATCACGGCCTACTGCAGTATAGTAAACACAGAAAACATTTTATAGGAACAATGTTGAAGACAGATATATTTTTGTTTTCCAAAGTTGCCGTCATTGAACAGAAACCAAGATGGAGATTTCATTGCAACTAATTAGAAATTCGTCTTTCAGGTATGTAATAAACGATCTTCGCACAAAATAATGTACGATACACAAGCGGTATGTTTGTTTTCATGTTCTCGGAAATTAAAAAAGATGAACTACGTTTCGCTTTTTCAATCTTTTCCTCGAACATGAAAACGTCAACATACCGCTCTTGTAACGCGTATTACTATTATTTCATGATGCTGAATATTACACGAATCTACCGACACGGAAGTTCATCTCAGACTAATGGCGGTTTGTCCAAGTATTGTTAGAACACTTAACGACTGTTAAACCTTCAACAGTTTGTTAAATACAGTTTTTCCATTTGTTCAACACCAGTTTGGCTTAACAGATTCTTAACCGTTTGTTAACTTTAAATGTAGGATTTCAGGCCGTTAACTCATTTAACAAACAGTTAAACATGGCGGATAACGCCACAGCTGTTCAGAAAAAAGTTGTGAAAATAACATGTTATGTTTCTCTTTGAGGAATGTTTACAGTAAGGGCCGGTTTCACCAAGCTTCAGTAAATCAGTGCAAATGAAACATTAGCTAGTACTGAACATTAAAATATTTACACGAGTACGTTTATATGTGCGCTCTCTCCCTAGACTTCAAGCGGAGCAGCTATATGTGCCTCGTCGCGCTGGTAATGTCATGACGCTGCGATGGAGTAGTCAGTAGAGAGTTGGATTGCCATCGAAGGGACCCGTGTTCGATTCTTGGCGATAACTTTTTTTTTTATTAACGTAACTAATTTTTATACGTGTTACCTTTCTTCTTTTTTTTTTAATTTTGTGTACTGGAACGAATTATTTCGCAACTCTGGCTCCACTAGGAGAATTTAAAAAACTCTTGGGAGATCAATTTTTTTCTCGAAATAGAACAAAGATAAACAAACAAATTAAAGAAAAATAAAATAAATACACATCTGGATCTAATATTTCATCCACATGCCACCGGCGTCTATCACTGCCTGCAATTTGCTACCGTCCTGACATTGATACTTGCGTTTCAGCGTTGAAACTCAAAAACTGAAGGTGGATAGGTTCAAAAAAGGTATGTGGCCTAATAAACCCATTCAGAGCTCCCTCTGAATGGGTTTTTAGGCCACTGTTTCACTATTATGGAAGCAAATAACTATCAAAATGTTAAGTATTCTTCATTGAAAATAAATCTGAAAAATTTTTATTTGAACGTCTAACGAACTTAGTTTGCAGCAGCATTTGCTGCACAAGCCACTAGTTTCGTATAATAGCAACCAGAAATAGCGTACTCTGATTTTGAGACATACCACAGCTCCCTATGGATATACAGCAGCCATTTTCATTCACAATTTTCTGTCCAAGGGCAGGTTTTTCACTGCAAACCCAACTTTCTCCAATATTCCCTCTTTTCCGTCTTCATTTTCGTCTTTGCATACGATCCATATATCTTAATGTTGTCTATCATCTGATACATTCTTCTGCCCCGAACTTTTCTCTCGTTCACTATTCCTTCCAATGCATCCTTCAGTAGAACTAGGCAGTTTCTTCATAGCCAGTGATCCAGCCAATTTTTTTTTTCTGGTCAGTTTCAGCATTAGCCTATTCTAGCTTCACCTACTTTTTCTAGCACAACTTCATTTCATATCTACATTTCAAATGCTTCTAGTCGTATTTCTTCACTTCGTCGTAATGTCCATGTTTCTACTCCCATACAATGTCACACTTCACAGAAAGCACTTCACTATCTCTTCCTTAGTTTTTTTCCATAAGTCCGCGGAAAATGCTCTTTTTCCTCTTAGAAACTTTCTTGGCCATTGTTATCTTCATTTCGACTTCCTGGCAGCAGCTCATGTTACTGCTTATAGTAGGCTACATTCCAAGTATTTAAAGCTGTCCACTTGTCCTTTTGCCTCATTTCGAATTCGCACGTTTACCTTATTTATTTCTTCCAATAACTATGGTCTTCGTCTTATTTGCATTTATCTACACCCCACACTGCTCATAGCTTCTTTAGCTCCGGTAGCATGTCCCTTAGTATCATCTCCTCTTCTGCTAACAACGCCATTCATCAGCAAATTGTATAAAACTTATTCTTCTTCCTCCTACTATCACCACTCCCATGTTCTGAAAACACTTCTTCTCTAAATCCTTCAAGCAGATGTTGAAATAGGATTGATGACAAAGGGCATCTTTGTCATAGCCTATTACTCCCCCTATTCCACTTTCCTCTGACATTTCTTCTCCTATCCTGACTTTGACTCGTTGTTTCATATAAAGATTACTAAGCAGACTCCTCTCTTTCCAATCCACATCAATTTTCTTCAAGATCTCCATAAGATTATTCCAATCCATTTCGTCAAAACAGTAGCCTATATAATTTATTATAGGTGTGCTATTAAAAAGTGACAGAAGAATCATAGAATTCATATAATTGTGTGAAACATTTATTGTTGACTGTTATTGTGAGCATGGTTGGGATTGTAAGGATGTTTTGGTTTTGAAATAAAATTCTGATATTTCTTTTCATTTTTGTCTTCATACTCACCGCATTTAAATACAACAAGACGGAACCTTCTCATTAATTATTTCATTTATATTTCCTCATTTCTATTAGGTATAATCTCGAGACAACAATGCAATTAACTATTCACACAACAATATGACGCCAATGAGTTGTTTGAAATTTTACTGTAATGAATAATATGTCATTATAGATAATTGGAATCATTTAGAAATTAATACGACAGTTAAGTACTTTAGAAATGAATTACCTGTCTTCATACTCACCACATTTATTAATCACCCGCATTTGTGTACGAATAATAATGACTTCATTATGATGTCGCATTTGTTTTCTCTTTATGTTTTATCACAGTTGTCTGGATTCGAAACATTATTGTTTTAAATGTACGTATCATAATTGAAGTTATTCAAGACATATTGTAATTAATGACGTTACTGTATAAACAGAAAGCGTAACCCGATTTCTCAAATGTGAAGCGCATAAAGATTTCAAGTTAAAAAGTAATAGATTGTCTGTTTCCTGTTATACGACATAACAAAATAAAGAGGTATAATTAAAAAGTTTCTTCTGTGCAGTAACATTGAAGTAGCCTAATAAGTTTAAAAACTGAAGTAGGCCTAATACGTTTAAAAATTAAATACAACTATAACTATAATATAATAAATACAGTTTTCATGTTTTAAAATGGAAAGACCTAAACAACGTTGCATCTAAGAATCTCATCTAGAATTTCATGGGAAAATGAAAAACAAATATAACTATATAATAAATACAGTTTTCATATTTTAAAATGGGAAGACCTAGACAACGTTGGATCTAAGAATCTCACCTAGAATTTCATGGGAAAATGAAAAACAAATATAACTATATAATAAATACAGTTTTCATATTTTAAAATGGGAAGATCTAGTCAACGTTGGATCTAAGAATCCCATCTAGAATTTCATGTAAAAATGAAAAACAACTATAACTATACTGCATAATAAATACACTTTTCATATTTTAAAATTGGAAGATCTAGACAACGTTGGATCTAAGAATCCCATCTAGAATTTCATGGGAAAATGAAAAACAACTATAACTATATAATAAATACAGTTTTCATATTTTAAAATAGGAAGATCTAGACAACGTTGGATCTAAGAATCCCATCTATAATTTCATGGGAAAATAAAATACAACTATAACTATATAATAAATACAGTTTTTATATTTTAAAATGGGAAGACCTAGACATAGTTGGATCCAAGAACCTCATCTAGAATTTCATGGGAACAGGACATACTAAGCCAGAATGTCGATAAAAAGAAGAAGAAATTAGTTTGCATGTAATATGTATTTTTCATATAAATCTGGGTACTATTAACAACAAGATCAATTTTGTAACTAATAATGTAGGCCTACATAAAATGAACTTATTGGAAAGATAAATGTATTCACAACAGACAGTAGTTCTTCTGTAGCAAAGCAGTTAGCCTGGGATCAAGATAAAAGTGCGCTAACTGTAGGAATGTTACAGAGCATTCCAAGATTCTCTCCATTTATGGAGGATGCATTTTAAGTTATCAGCAACTCACGAGTCAGGGAGGGGAGGAGAGTGAGACGGAAAATAAATCCATTTTAGACACATACATCTGCCCCTTCCTTTTGCACCGTATTTTTGTCCACACTCGCATACAACCTCCGAATCTAGAGCAGGTCTGGGTTGTTTCACTGTTTTTGTTTTCTTGTTGCATCCTCTTTTTGTCCTGGAAAGGACAAACACTTCACAGACAAGAACAGAAGACAGGGTCATAAGAGAGAACGAATCCATTTAGCAAGCTGATTAACTAAAAACCGGGTTTTCTTAAAAAGCAGTCGTACAGCATTCCAAGGCAAGAAAATAAAGGAACGAAGTTGATATAGATTTATAATCCTGCATGACAAAAAAGACGTTTCTAAAATACCATAGCAACCGTGAATTCTCTCTCTCTCTCTCTCTCTCTCTCTCTCTCTCTCTCTCTGGGTGATTACCATAGAAATCTCTTCCCTCTCTTAAAAAAAGTGAAGTCTCCTCAATGATTGTTACCATGACGACTGTTTATTTGTCGTGTAGTTCCTTCACGTTAAAAAATGAATGTCTAAAAAGTTTGTGCCATAAATTCCGAGAACAGCTGAAGGTTTTTCTGCGTGGACTTAATGTGTTTCGGCTGTGACCGCGTGTAAAAGACGCTGGCACTCATAAAAAAGAGACTGCATAATGCTGCCATCGACTTACGAAACAGTTTCGATTGCAAGGTCAATAAGCCAGAATTCGTGCTGAGACATTAATATTTCTCTCTTGCTTGTTCCTTTCATCTCCTCTTATTTTCTTGCTTCAATCAATTCTGACATTATTTTAGCTTTCTTTTTCGTAACTTCTTTACTTTTTCTGTTTTTATGTCTTTATTCTTTATTTATACCTTTTCCTTTTTAAGAGTTTCATTCTCCTATCATTTCATTTCCCTTAGTATTTTTATTGTTTCGAATTTTTTTGTTCCTTTTATCTACCTAACAACCTACGTATACACCTACCTTTTCATTCAATATTCATCAAACTACCTACCACCTAGCATCTACGATTCTCCTAGTATCTATTGTTTGTCCTTTCGTCCTGTCCTCCCGTCCAACCTGCACGTCCGTCTATCCCAACCCAACCATCCCATTCCATCCATCCATCATATAGCTAAATATGTACCTATCTACCTACCTACTACCTCTAATTGAGATTCTGGCTGATATGTACATCTATTATCAGGCAGTATATCTCACTTGACGATATGTATCAGAGGAAGAACAATTTTTTGTTACATACAGTTTAAGTCTGATTAGTGGAATATGTTACTATCCAGTGATGTATACAATGGAGGGGGAAAAGAAATGTCTACCCTGCCCCATTACCTCCTGGCTTACACGTTTCATAAGTGGCGCCTTATTGGTGTCACTTATGAAGTTCCAATCTGTCAATTGACTCCCATCCACCCACCTATCTATATAGTATATCTATCTGCCTATCTATCTACCTCTCTGTTCATTTATCTTTGCTACGCACGCATTCTTCTGTTTATCAGTGGAATTTTAGAATTATGGCAGTAGAAACCCACCCAAACACTGTCTCTGCACATCACAAATTCCAGTTGTACTAATCGAAATTGGAATCTAGATATAAATGTTTGTGAAAGGGAGATAATTTGCTTATTAAATCAAACATAGCCTATAACTAAAAGTAAATTATTTGATTCACGGAGAAGACAAAATATGGCATTTGTTAATACATGTAAAAAAAATCAGCATATATCGATGGTGTTGAATAGCAACCCCGTATGAGAGGGAAAAAGCAGAATAAAAATGAGATTACACTTTATTTCTATCAAATAAGTCTTCCCGAACCTTCTGCAAACCTATCTTGCGTCAAGCCATGGATGAAAACTTCACATGAAGAGATTTAAATATCCCCTACCCCTTATGTCAGATATTTGTCCGTTATCAACATTGTCTATCCTGCGGGTAGACGACAGGACTGTGACCTATTTTCAAGTTGCACACCATGCGACGAGCCACGCTGTGCATGATGCGTATCTGTGGAGAGTTGGATACTTTAAAGTAGAAGGGTGCAAAGTGCCAAAATGAAACATTGGAGATAAGATAAAAAAAGTACCTATAAGAATAATTGTTCACATATTTGTGTCATGTTTTCTGTTTTACTGATAGAAAACAGCAGTAGTACAGTGTTTACTCATTAATAATAGTGGTATGTAAAGACATTATTTCTCTATATTTAATTACATAACACAGATTGTGAAAAGGATTAAGTAATGGGTACAGTTGCAGTAGAATGGTGCAAAGTCCAATACCTATTTTTTCCTATTCTGGAGTAATTTTTATTCACAGATCTGCCTGTACAACTGCCTATGCTCCTCATTTGGAAGATAGGGAGTCATTGTTAGTATATCCCCCTTCTTTTCTTCAGTAATTTCCCTATTTTATGCTTTAACTTAAAACAATGTTGACTGCACATCTTTCATGTTTTTTTTTTTCTTTTTTAGCACTTTAATGGTATGTGCTGCTTCATTATCATGGGACTGTTTCACAGAAACACTACCTGCTTTACTAATTTCATACTGAATGCAACATGCCTTAGAAATATTCAAGTTCTTAATGGAAATTAGTTGATCAGCAACATCTTGCATATTAAGGAAATATGACTCTAGTATTGAAACGGTTTGAAATGGTTTTACAACTTTAGAGTCTTTTGTACGATTTTAAGAAGGTCACTAAGAATGAAGGCTTTTGCCACTTTCTGTCGTTTTTCAATTAAAGCGAAATCAGAATCTCATTGCAAGAAACTGTGGCCGCTGAGAAGGAAACGTTGTTCTATGTGCTCAAGCAAACCAATGACAACTAAAAAGAGACGCATGAAAACCATTACACGATTTTTGTTTTCAGCTGCACAGTTATCAGATCCTTCTTGTTTGTTGTGTTCATATTCATCAGTTTTAGTACACACGAGGCAATCTCATTGTCACCTCTACTCGCGGTGCTTTCATCCCACATACACATATAAGACTGCATTGTATCACATACACAAACTCCAAAGTTATAACGTGAAAGCTGACAACCTGTAAAACATTTCGCTGTGTGTAAGTTTAGGCACAATCATGACCTGTTGAAGATCCATTGCGTTCTATGATGCAGCTCAAAAGGGCGCTTACCGTCTGAAACTGCATGGTGCTGTCAACGTAACATCTAAATATCTCGCTTATGAAACACAAGTGGATGTAGCCTCTTTCATACATCATCCTCTTAGGCACATTGCACTTTTCTGCATAATAATTTCGTTTTCTATGATTTTGGCACTTTGCACCTTTCTACTTTAAAGTATCCAGTTATATCGCCGTTATCAAGATGTTAAAATGTTTATCCGTTCTTCTGTAAAACTGATTTTTTTCACTTACGAAGTTGCTGTTCAACACCATCGATATATTACACAAGACTTCCCTCTGGATTGTTATATGTATGTTAAGATACATTGCATTTTATTTCGCGGTTTAGATTTTATGACATGCCCGTCTGCGGCATTAAGTACACTGCGTACTCAGGAAATAAACATTAGAGGCACATACACATCTTAACTTTCTGACTTGTGTGTACTTTCCACGTCTCTGTTCGAGATACTCTTGCTATGAATCGGGGTTTCTGGCCCACTGTTTGGCTGCCGCACAAAGATGCTGTGATTATATAAATATTTAGAATTCATTTTTTTTAATATCAGTTACAAATGAACCGCCCGCGGGACGCACTTAGAGCTTCATTTGTCTAAACATGGCGCCCGTTGCCCGAAGCGCTAAGTAAATACAGACACGAATGACGTACAAACATGCATTTCATTTGTTTTCCGGGAATAACGTACGTCAGGGAGAAACACGGGGTGCACCAGACACATCTTGTGTTACGGTGCACATGACAGAAGAACTTCAGTACGATCCCACCTCCCACTCTTTTCTCAAGAATAGGGCACGCAACAACCTCACCTAGATGGACTTCTTTTTTATATTTTGCAGACATGTGAGTCGCCTAGGATCAAGGTGCACTTTATCCAGAAAATGTGATTTTCCAGAAAAGACGGAAAACTAGTGCAGTTAGACTCCAAACGATGATTTTTTTTAGTTGGCTATTTAACGACGCTGTATCAACTACGAGGTTATTTAGCGTCGATGAGAAGATTGGTGATAGCGAGACGGTATTTGGCGAGATGAGGCCGAGGATTTACCATAGATTACCTGGCATTCACCTTCCGGTTGGGGAAAACCTCGGAAAAAACCCAACCAGGTAATAAGCCCACACCTGTGGAGTAACGGTCAGCGCGTCTGGCCGCGAAACCAGGTGGCCCGGGTTCGATTCCCGGTCAGGGCAAGTTACCTGGTTGAGGTTTTTCCGGGGTTTTCCCTCAACCCAATATGAGCAAATGCTGGGTAACTTTCAGTGCTGGACCCCGGACTCATTTCACCGGCATTATCACCTTCACCTCATTCAGACGCTAAATAACCGAAGATGTTGATAAAGCGTCGTAAAATAACCTACTAGCAAAAAATATAAAAATAAGCCCAAGTGGTGATCGAATCCGTGCCCGAGCGCAACTTCAGACCGGCAGGCAAGCGGCTTAACCGACTGAGCCACGCCGGTGGCTAAAACGATGATTTTACTACTAAAGTTAAGGCAGATAAATTCCTGTTTGACTCAAAACGAGCAGTTTATCACATTCCCTGCGAAATTCTGCACTGAAAGATCCCATACTTCATAGTTTGGCGAAAGTGCAGTTTGATTTTAGCCGACTCATGTCTATAGGCTAAGCAGGAACGGATATGTACAGTATGTTATTATTGTAGCCTGTATCAGATAAGGCGACTAAATACTTGATCGACGATTGGGCCAAATATATTTCGTTATGTTCTTCTCAGTGACTTAGACAGTACCTTATCACACTATACCTCCTGCGCAAAGAACTCTGATTCAATTTCCAATTACAAAATGGAGATTAACTTCCTCTCGCAGGAATTGGGTGTATGTCCCTTATATTGTATTTGCCTAGTGTTGTGTCACACTAACTATACTACTAAAGAATCTCGCCCAATATTTAAAGAAGATGATGATGATGATGATGATGATGATGATGATGATGATGATGATGATGATGATGATGATGATCAGGGAACGGATTTATATGGACTAAAAATATATGAAATATGTAAATATATATGTAGTTATTTTTACCAAAATATGGAATTAAATATGGATTTTTACCAAAATATGGAATTAAATATGGACTTAAAATTATAAAAAAATGACTATGTACGTTAAATATTGGTACATTTTAATCAAACTAAACAAAAAATATAATGGACGTACCTTATCTTCCAATGTAGTTTCAACAAAACACAATTTTTATTGTCTGTTACCATAACAATAGGTTACAAACATTTCTTTCAAGTGCTGAAAAGTGAATCTTCTTCTATTGTCTCTGAGGATAGATTTATACTGACTAAAAGAGCGTTCGACGTCACAAGAAGTAACTGGTACATAATTCAATTTCACAATGTCTGCTGGGGATAAGTCCAAGTTAATCTTCACTGTTGATTCACCACTCATCACAGCAACAACCTTTTGTAGTTCTTCATATCCAGGGTTTTTTGAAAGTACAGTGTCCACCTTAGCTCTTACTGCATCTGCAACTTTACCTCTACCACGATTCAGTTGTTCCACAGTACTATTTATAATTTCAAAACTTTCAGATAGTGAAAGGTGCCTATTTTGGAGACTTTTGAGCGTTTTTATGATGCATGAAAATGTATGCTGAATGTGAGCTAAGTCATTCTTCACACTTATGTCACAGGTAACTGTTTTCGCAGTATCAATTGAGACTGCATCTTCAGAGTCCAATGCAAGGAGAACATTGTTAATAGAGTCTATATGTTCGGCATAATATTCAACTGCTTCTAGCCATGTACCCCATCTAGTTAAAATTGGCTTTGGTGGCAATGGAATTTCAGGGTACATTTCTTTCAACACGTTAACTCTACTGGGAGCTTTGAGAAATACTTTTTTCACTGATGAAATCAACAAATCTACTTTAGGGAAATTGTCTCTGACCACTTCTGCCACACGATGAAATGCATGCGCCACACAAGTAAAATGAGTCAATTTAGGATATACAACAGATAATGCTTGTCCAGCTTTGACCATATAAGGGGCAGCATCGCTAATAAAGAATAACACATTATCGTACATAATACCCTTTGGCCACAGGATACCCATAGCTTCGTTGAACAGTTTAACTATAGTTTTGTTATTGCACTTTTCTAGAACATCACAATGTAAAAGAATTCGTTCAGAATATTGTTCACTTAACAAACCGATAACTACATTACCAACAAGTCTACCTTCTTTGTCGGGAGTCTCATCAATGGAAACCCAAATTGAACTATCTTTAATTTCATCTCTTATCTTCTGTATTGTCTCATCGTAGATGGATGGAGCATACGTCTTCCTAAGTGTTGACTCATCCGGGATTGTATGTTGAGTATATTTTTCAAGGAATTCCCTGAAGACCTTATTCTTTAGTTTGTAGAGAGGAATATCAGCAGAGATGAGAGAACGGCACAGGTCGATGTTAAACTCAGATCTTACATTCGATGTTGTTGGTTGTGTTAAAAACAATTGTCTCTGCTTGGAATTTAGTTGTTTGTTGGCCTGATGTTTACTAGTTGTAATGCGTTGTTGCACCAGGAACTTTTGTGTAGATGATACTGCACACTGACACAAATTACAAAATAATATTTTATTGTCAGTTGATAAACAATCTTCTTTAAATTCTGAAATGTAACTTGTTAGTTTTGATTTTAAATTGACTGAATGACGTACTTTTGGCATATTTACCGTCTTTATAGTATGATTTACAAAACTGAACCTATGTGTACTCTGACTGGCATTTAACTGTTGAGCTGCACAACTGAAGTCTGTTAAAAATTTTAAATTAAATTAATACAGTTTTGTAACTTACTTTCCCATTGTTGATAGGACTGCTAATTTTCAAATAACTCTGATGTTAAAGGGATTACTGAACATGTGTTTAAATCTCTATTGTTGAAATGTATTTTTAAAAGTTAATGGAATTTTGTTTTGTTTTATTGTTAAACCTAATATAATATGGACTGTTTTATATGAAATATGGAAAATATATGGAAATTAACGAAAATATGTACTAAACTCTAAAATATGGAAAAATATGGAAAATAAAAGTAGGATTTTTCAACCCTACACATTGTGAAACATAAAGATAATGCAAAATATAAATTATATTAGCTTTATAAGTAAATATGTATTTACATATAAATCCTTTCCCTGATGATGATGATGATGATGATGATGATGATGATGATGATGATGATGATGATGATGATGATGATGATGATGATGACGACGGTGGTTTGTGTTCGATAGATTCACACAAGAGCGATGTGATGTGAACACGCTCTTGCTGTTTACAATGACTCATCCGGTCACATTCTAATGCTCTCGCATTACCAAGCTACCGTAACACGGGAAAAGGCTCTGAATAGCAAATGCGCATCGCGAAGTCGAATGGCTTTTGTTTTCCTTTACATTCCAGCTCCAGCCTGTCTTATTAGGACATTCTTTGTAGAATGCGTCATCTCAGGTTAGGTTTACTGCTCCAAACAGTCTCTTGTACTGCAAACCAATTACAGAGGTCGTGCGCTATTTTTTTAAAACCTTTTAAATCCTAAACAGATAAATTTGTTCGTGGTACCAAATGACCAAAACGAACAAATTTTTACCTTTTAAACTATACAGACTTTTTTTTTTCGTGGTATCAAATGACCAAAACGAACAATTATAAATTACAATTTATGTATTATTTACAAACTGCGTTAGTATTCTTAAATGTTAAGTGCCATTAAACTTGATTGAAATAATTTAATATTTTTATATTGTAGTTTTTTTCTTAAAAAGGAATAAAGTCATTTCAAATGCAGTCAACTAAAACTCCGTCAGTCTCCACGCGTACTATTACGCCGATTGCTTTACATGGGCCCTCCCCATCCTTTACCATAGGCTCAATTGACTGCAGTGGTAGGGACGCGAACATGTGATGCCAGCACATGCTGGCCGTACAGATATGGAATTAAAATTTGGAGCGAGTCTTGAGGGAAGTCCACCTGTATGTAGGCAATAATTTCGCATGACTGTCCAGAAGTAGCATATATACAGGGACTCTTGTTTACCACATATTGGCAGTGTGTTGTAAGCGAAACTTATACAGTACAATAAGGGAGCTTCAAGTTTTATTTCCGTATCTGTACATATATTGTGCGCCTTAAATCGCTCGGCTGACGAACCCAGCAGGATTTTACCCGATTATGCAGGCATATGAACTCCTGGTTAAAAGTTAGAAATTTACATGTAACAATGGTATAAGTCTTCCAGCATTAAAAGCTATGGACACATTCGTCTTATTTCATAGGGATTAATTACTACTTGTAGACCTACTAAATTAAGGTGGATTCTGTAAGAGGAAACGAGTAGTTAACACCAGGTTCATGGGACAATTTTACACAGAAGGGTAGTTCATGTTCACGATGTTTTACATAACAATATTAACATTTTTAAGTTAATGCCGATTAATATTTAGTAGTACATATTTAAAACAACTACAGTACATAAAAGAATGAAAGCTCTATTTCTTTAATTGACCTCATTTTTCTATGTTCCTTTTCGCATAGCCTGCCTCTGTTGTTGTTGTTGTTGTTGTTAGGTAAAATTTGAATTATTGTTTCTCTTGTTGTCGGTTTCATTTCTTCTCTCGCTATAGTATAAATTCCCCTTAAAGAAAAGGTCTGAATTCAATACTGGTGATTACTATGTTTTCCATTGGATCCCAGGTTCACGGGTTCATACCTCGCTGAAGACGATTATTTTTTAATGACGGTAGAAATTCCGTAGCATGGCTTTCTTTGGAAGAGTAGCAAACCTGATGATCTTAGATTTACAGCAAGTAAATGAACCCTGACTATGATAGACAGTTCTAAGTAAAACCTATCGGTCATTCCTTATTCACGACAAAAGTTGGACGTATCTAGTACAATGGACCCATATCAGTGGCCTAGATATGCGTGAAATTGGTTCACCTTAATAGCATACTACTGTATTATTATTTACAGCTGATTTGGAGCTGCGTTTGGGAGTGGATTCGATTCCCACTTGGACTGATTAACTGGTTGGATTTTTCCGAAGTTTTCCCCACCTGTATAGCGAATGTCAGCCCCATGGCGAATCCTCGGCCTCATCTCGCCAAATACCACTTCGCTATCACTAGATGCACACTAAGTTAAATAATCTGGTGATCGATACAGCGCGTTAAGTAACCGGTTAAAAAATAAGTAGGCCTACGTTACACTTATATTAGGCCTTTAGTCATTTTAAATTAATTTAAATGTTACATACAGTAGATCAATAATGATTTTGTACTTCATAATCCAGAACAAGTGCTTTGTATGGGGGCAGAAACATGGACATTACGATGAAGTGAATAGAAGAGACTACAAGCATTTGAAATGTGGATATGGAGAAGAATGGAGCATGTGAAGTGGACAGACAGAATAAGAAATGAAGCTGTGTTGGAAAGAGTGAGTGAAGAAAGAATGATGCTGAAACTTATCAGGAAGAGGAAAAAAAATGGTTAGGTCACTGGCTGAGAAGAAACTGCCTACTGAAGAATGCACTGAAAGGCATAGTGAACGGGAGAAGAGTTCGGGGCAGAAGAAGATATCAGATGATAGACATTAAGATATATAGATACGAGAGTCAATGTAGAGTATCCACCGCCCACTGAACGAATATTGGTTAAATGAGCGTTGAGCGACTTCCGCCGATTTTGGAATAGACACCGACGCACTTACGTTAGGTTAGGTTAGGTTAGGTTAGGTTAGGTTAGTTTAGGCTTTTATTATCCCGTCAAGATGAAGGTGAAAGCGATTGAGTGTGATTTTTTGTTTTCTATGTTGGCAGTTCAAGTGCGTCGGTATCTATTCCAAAATCGGCGGAAGTTGCTCAACGCTCGTTTCACCCGAATATTTCATACTTTTATCACTGCCAATGTTGCGCTATAAACCAATTTTCGCAAATCTAATGTAAAAGACTGCCTACACAAGCAACAAGTTATACTAAATGTTTAGGATTAGTGTAAAACTGGCCTATGTCTCCTATAGTGGGCGGGACATAAGTAACATTCACCAAAAAAAAAAAAAAATCGTCGAGTTTTCGTAAGTTCGAGGATCAGTGACAGGTTAGGTTTGGTTTGTCCCGGCTTTTAGTATGCCTTATATAGGCCTATACGCTAGTAGATAGGCACACACATAGATTTATCCTGGACCGAATAAAGGAGTGCTCTCTCGCGTAGAACAACATAATAGTGATACCGATGGGTTGCATGATTATTTCGTATGTATAAATATCTGAGAAAATCATCGGTTGGGTATATAAGAAACGAAGGTGTTAGGGGCGGGTTTATAGTTTTCACAATGATCACATGTTGTCTTGAGTAGTAAGTTATGCTACAATTTTGAGGTTATTTTCAATGATTTAAGCAGGCTACTTTTTTTTCTCTCCCGTGTGTTGTGCATAGCAAGATTAACCGAAATGATACAGTATTACTGCTTATCAATACATATGTAAAAATGTTTCTCAGACAATTTTTAAAATAAGCTATACGTACAGTAGCAACTACGACATTTTAATGATGAAACCAAGATGAAAATTGAAAATAAAAGATACTGTACCTTTGATTTTTGTTGACCTTCCGTATATATCATCTTGATAATATTTTCGTTTTAAAGTCAATAAATCACTTTCACTAACTGCAAACTTTGCCACAAGTTGTAACTTTAATGTCAAGAAAAACACCGCGCTTAATGTACCCCGCCATTTTCTAAAATACTACTCTTTTTACGCTAGAAGTGTTCTAAATCAGTGGTACCACAGTTCAGTATATACAGTCACAAAGCTCAATACGTAGGGAATGTGCATCCATAGGTAGTTGCTAACCATTAGGATCGCTACTATCGCCTCATATAGACAATGCGAAATAGTACCCTCACAACTCAAGCTTCGTGACTGTAGTCTGTGGTGGTACAGTAGATAGTGATATAAAAACTTTGCCTTAGAAATAAATTATGGACAACCGCTTACTGAGGTAGTGGTCAAAGTTGTAATAGCATACGATCGACGTGCCGTCGTGCCATCTACGCACAAGATATTAAAGCATCAAGAATTTATGTCGCACTGCTTATCACAGAGCAGCAGCACCTGTCATTTATACATAAAATTGTAAAAGCATTTATATTTTTGCAAAGATTTATAATAAGTTCGAATATTATAATTTGTATACATTTTACATCGTAATGTTGACACATCGATAACAAAAAGCGTATGTGTCAGAATGCAAAATGAAAAATTTTAATCTTCCAAATCCTATTTTATAGGGTCGTTCTAAATTTCTCGCTTTGGCATCTATGTTGATATTGCATAGTAATTCAGTTCTTTAGCCCCTGTAAAGAATACATTTAAAAATCGGATGGTTTCTTACTACCTCTACAACACCCAAATTCCGTTTCCCATAAATAAGTAGGCCTAACTGATGATCCTTCACAATCGTAGGCTACGTGTGCGCGTAAGTGTAGGAACATTCCTGCCATTATCAATTTTATTTCAAGTCTTAGTTCAAATATAATTAATATTTTTTGTGCATATATCCTGGAGCATGGGAAATTGTTTTGTTTAGTTAACTACCTATCCGAAGAAAAGTTTGAACCTCACAAGTGACGTCAAAAACGCATCGTTCATGAGACAACTAAGCCAGGAGATAATGGGATAGGGTGGCCAGTTCCTTTCTCCCTACGTTGCATACATCACCGACTAGTTACATATTACAGTAATCAGACTTAAGATCAGGGGTGGAGATACGGACCCACAGCCTCTGCGAGTGCGGGAGGGTGCAATGAAAAGTTTGAAAACATACAAAGTTAATATTATTAAATTTTAAATTTCAAACAGTCTATTTAAGGTACTCAAAAATGTTATTTTACCTTTTAAAATATGTTTCAGGATTGTAAAATTTTAGTGAAGGTGAGCTTTACTGATTGTCAAAATGTTTAAGTGACCAATGTAAGAGGGATCTGATGGATTCTTTCCCCTCAACAAATGGTTAGCTTCCGTTCAATTCTGAGAAAGAAAATAAAAACTGCCATAAATATCAGACTACTGGCTAAAGCCATTATATGTCAAAATTCAAAATTGTCTACCGGCTTCCTGGCGTTTGTACAGCTAACATTTTATTTACCACTTCGTCCGTGATGAATGCGACAACTGAGAGATCATCCTCAAAACTGAAGCTAATTAAGAACTACCTTAGAAGTACATACAATGTCACAGGAGCGACTCAATGGACTTTCTATTTTGAGCATTGAAAATGACATAGCTCGGGATTTTAATCAGATTATTGATTCATTTGCAGCATCGAAGTCCCGAGTAAAGAAGTTTTGGAATCTTTCATAAAAAATCGTACATGACGTTTTTAAACATTTCTTTGACTTTTGCAAAAAGTTGTGTAACATGTTATATTATTTATAAATGCATTACGCATTTAATCTTTTGTATTAAAATAATACTGATCTATAAAATAAATAATACAATCCTCTACATTACAAAAGTGTAAGTTTCTTAACAATGAAGTGCCATGATAACCTCAGGGCTAAGTGGAGGGGGGAGCTAAAGGGGGGGGGTAATGTTTTAAGCAGGGGGGAGGGCTGCAACGAAACCAAGCTCTGCCACTGCTTAAAATGTATGCAAACAATTATTCTTCTTCTTCTAACACATATCGTAAAGTGAGATGTACTGCCTTGATAACAGATGTAAGTTTTTACTTATCAGCCAGAACCTCAACAATTCCATGGGCTACACGTTCTCCCCCCCCCCTCTCAATCCTGTGGATTTTTATCTGTGGGGCCATCTAAAACAATTGGTTTATGCAGCAGGCATTCTTAATGCAGACACACTTCATCAATGGAAGCCTGCGAAACCATTCAACACCGTGTGGGAATATTTGAAAGGGTGCGACAGTCCATGATCCAACGAGGGCATGCATGTGTGAAAGCAAGAGGAGAACATTTTGAACATTTGTTATGAGTTTCTGAATTGATTAACGTTGCAACACTTGCTACCAAGCTGACAATATCTAACATGTTTCATTAATAACTAAAAAACTAAGGATTTTCGGACATGTTTATACGAACCTTTTTTTCTTGTTTTGGTGTGAAGAACATGCCCCCAAGGTTTGTCAAAGTATTTCTGAAACACCCTGTATTACTTAGTTCGTCAGAGACTATCCAGAGTGCAACACTGGTAGTAGATCAGCAAAGAATGATAGTAATAAAGAATTGTTCGGATGTCTTAAGAGCAATGGTCGTCACCACTCGCTGAAATGGGTAAAGGGTAAACAGAACAACGTGATTTGCCCCATCATGTAGCAGGAAGAGGCAGAGAGCATACCCGCCAGCAGCCACAGATACACCATAGTGCAGTCTCTTCTCCACAGGTAAGAGACGCTAGCCCGAGGGTGCAGTGTGATGATCGCTGTCATAGAGGAACCGGAGTACCTGAAGAAAACCCATGTTGCTTGGACCATGGCTTGCCCAAACAAATTATAAATTGAGGGTAGAATGGGATTTGAACCCAGGCTCTCTGGCTCATAAGCCCAGTGGTCTACCATTGAGCCACCATGACAGTTGTTTTTTTTAAATTTAATATAGCATTGCCATTTTAAAGATAATATTTTCAAGAAGACTATTATAATAATATACCAAAATATGAATAAACATGTATATGAATAAATGAAAATACAGAAAGAATCGCATTTCATGTGAAAGAACAATAATTCCAAAACTCAAACCATTCACACTAAATAAATTGGCCAGGCTTGAGTACTAAACTTTGCTGTTAACGAAATATGTATACAAAGGATCTTAAAAGCATATAAAAACAAATAATTTAAAATTGGAAAATATAAATAGTAGAAATAAAAGAGGTTTATTGCAAATGACAGCAAATTCTATAGAAAGAAGAGGGCAACGTTTTCCAATATTGCATATTATGATAATAATAAGCTCTCTAAACACTGAAGTTTATAACAAATATTTCTACACAAATGTCATGTGAATATGAAATAAAAAGTTTATCATTATTGTCTATTTTTATTTTCCAATAAAAAATATACATATAAAACTACAGCTTTACAAAACAAAGCCAAATTTTGAAAACACAACAGAAATGATTAAATACAAGGAGATACAAAAACAAGATACGAGAATCACTCATAGCACTCCTTCAAGATGGCTGCTGCACTTGACATTCGTCAAAAGCAACATGCTGTTAGAGAGTTCCTATGTTGTAAGAACTAAATAGTGGGAAAGATTCACAAGAGGTTGAAAAAGGTATATGGTGATGTCACTGTCTATTGCAGTACAGTTAATTGATGAGCAAGTAGATTATCTGGTGAAAGAGGGCACGCCTGCATTCAGGATTTTCCTTGCAGTGGCAGATCTCACATTGCACAAACTTTCAACAATGTGTAGTGCATTAACAACAAATTGTAATGGGAGAAACAAGTGTATGCAGAATATTGGAACAGTTGGAGTTGAAAAAGGTTTGTGCCAGGTGGGTTCCAAGGATGTTGACAGGAGCCCACAAAGAACCCCCCCCCCCCCCAAAAAAAAAACAGTATACAGCGAACCTTTGGAACAATAGAGGATGAGGATGGTGGAGATGACTTTCTTGTAAGAATTGTGACAGGAGATGAAACAAGAGATAGAATCCCTTCATTGAAAAAGATTTGAAGATGACTATCTCATGAACTGATGAACAGTCACTCAAATATGCTGGTTCAGACTTTTACCATGCAGGTATACAGGTCCTAGTTTCAAGGTGGCAAAAGGCAATTGAAAGGGGCAGGGATTATGTGGAAAAGTGACTTTTTTCGTAAAGGATATACCTACATTCTGTAAAAATATCAAGTGACATTTTGTCCCTAAAGATTCTCTAAAAATAGCAATTTGTAGAATGAATGATCTTTTTTAATGTGCATTTCTTTTGGAGTGACTCTTGTACATAGGAGTGGAGATAAAATAAAGATCCAATGATAGTAAAAAAATACACAATAATTAACGTCACATATCATTAATTATTGTTTTAAGAAACCTTGAGCAAAGACTGTTTACGGCCAATGGTACTTAACATTCCATGCTTACTATATTGTTATCGAAGATTAGAATATGTTTTATATTAGGAATGATGGGTCCAAGTTGCGTCCTATTTTAGTAATACTCTGCACACATACAGTGCAGGACAATCAATCGCCATTTTTGCCATTTCAAAGAACTGTATTACACTAGTTGATAACCACATGAACAATGAAACATTTTAAAATAATCATCTCATATTATATTAAAATTTATGACTTCCAATACAACACTGAACATACAAAAATGACAACAGTTGCCGCTGCTGTGACTAGATCCACGTAACAGAGAAAAGGAATGTGATCTTAGTATACTTTTACAAACATAAAAACCCCACTAATATGGTAGTTATAAAAAATAAAGATCCAAGTTTCAGAAACATAATGACCCAACAAAATTTTGGATATTTCCTTAACTTCTATAACAACAGCAACAACTTATATCACGCCCTCAAGAGGCTGAAAGACAGACATCTAAGTGTGCATTCATATCAACGTCTTTCACCATTGTCAAGCAGCACGGACATGGGTATATGTTATCACCAGATTTCTTATCAACGGAATTTTTGGTGGCCCAATCATCTTCCTCATCATCATCAACAATTCTTCCTTTTCCAAAAACACTCTGCAAGCATTCTTCAAGATGACCTTCCAGATCACGTTTCAACGTATCTGCATTACATGCTGGACACTTAACAACACCACAGTCTGGTGCAAATTTGACTGCACAATCGTTAACAGTTGCTGTGCCGTTATCAGCGACATCAGCTTCAATACAAGAATCCAAGTGAGTATTTATATTGACTTCTCTAATCTTGGAATTGCATACGGGGCAGTTCACCATGTCTCCAGATTCTGTTTCTGATAGATCCATGAATGAACCACTTCTTAATTTTTTCATATCATCAGCATTCTCAGCAATGGATATGTGACGTTTGGGGGCCTTGCCACCACTTGGAGAAGTACTAACGTCCGAGAAATGTGACTGTTCTGACGAAGTGGGTGATCTCTTATTATCTAATGTCCAGTTATCCATAGTTCGCAGAGATTTCTGGGGTGAGACAGAAGAGTTTCTTGCTACATTTGACTGACCAGCATCAAATTTACCGCGAATTTTGTTATCTTCAGCTTTCTTCTTACTAGAACTGATCCAACTGTCCAAGTGTTGTTGACTCTTTTGTGGAGAGAGAGAAGGGCTTTTTGCTTTATTTGAAGGACGAGATTTCGACTCGCCATTTGAAAATCCATTGTGTTTATTGACTTTCGAAGTGACAGTCTCGGACTTAGTATTTAATAACCTACTCACTCCACTTCCCCCCAGTGTGTGTCCTTTCCCACCAAAAGGTGTAAAAGCAGCTGATGCACTCTCTCGGTTTGTACTGCCATTAATTGTATGTATATTAGCTACTCCTTTCACACCTTTGTTACTCCCATCAACTGGTGCTGTCGACTTGTTTTCATTCATCACCTGTTCACTCTTTGTACCTTTTGCAGTGATCACCAACGTACCTCCACCCTTATTTGCCAACATTCCACCAAATCCACCAGGCCTCTTGTTGCCATTATTTGCAGAGGACACTGCTTTCTTGGGAATGCTCCCCTTTTTGTGTTTATTACTCAAGTCCTTGAATGCTGTAACATTGCTGGGATTAGTCTTCATCAGAGGGGAATGAGACTTGCTCGAAGTGATTCCACTGCTTATGCTGCTACTTCCAAGTGTATTTCCTTTACCATGGAATGGAAAGAAGGTCCGAATATCATTCTTCTCTGTGCCAGGATGTGTAACTGTAAAAAAATGAAGGAAACAATCAAAACAAAAATTTCATACTGCTATGTATAGTACTAGAAAAAAATGAGCCAAGTCTTGCTAGCAATCCTGAATGTAAGCAACAAGATTCGCAAAACTATACTCTTTTCTCTGTAAGAAAAATCCTAATGTAAACACAAGCACGTGGCTGTCATACCCGTGATTAGCTCACAGTCGAAACACTCACACGACACAGGAAAATATAATTCCGTATTTGGAAACCTTAACCTTGTATTATTTGAAAATAAAAATTAAATTCTAGTTATTAAAGACGATGAAACATATAACTTCACTCATACATAAAAGAAAAGCTACTTTTATATTGTGTTACTTATTTTGAAAGCGGATGAATACTAAGAGTAATACCAAAGTAGTCTGTTCTTGTAATACGCTGGCATCACTTGAGCTTGTTCTCGTATGGTTTCTGGATCCTCAGTGTGTGTGGGATTGGTTACTAAACATAAGAGTGGAAACTCTCTCAAAAGCAGAGAGAAAGAAATAGTTTTAAATGTATAGGTACGAGTTAAGTGAGTTGAATCCAATTAATTAATTATAAAGTAACAGTTTCCTAAGCAAACAAATGCATATTAGTGAGGTTAGGTCTCCTTCGACGAGTAACGGGAAATGTTTAATATGAAACAGAATGTACAACAGTGGGCGGGATCACTTACTGAGAATCGCTGACACCAAGCTGCAGCCAATCAAACCTCACTTCAGTCACGTGCCATTGTTTCCTATAGGATTATTCTTACAACGAAAAGATTATATCTACAAGTAGCATACACATAGGCGTTCTTCTTTACTGCACATGCACAATGCATTGTATTTGGGACTTAGTAAAATTAGGCAGCCCATTTATTTTTTTCTGGAACTGTACTATTATCAGTAAGATGTCTGAACAGACTTCATTCCCAAGGTACAATCAGGTAAGATCTTAGAGAATGTAACAGGTAGACAAATAACGAAGGTAATATCTAAATAAATTACATCATCATTGGAATTTAACAAACAAACCATCAATGGCTAACCAATTTTGAAAATAAGTGGATCCACGTACAGAAAAAGTTCACTTGTCTGGTATATAGATGATCAATTAAGGACAGGAGAACTGGTGTGGGCATTAAATAACCAAGCTTTGTCTTATCAATAACCTTGGAACATCTCCAAGATCTTTCAAACAGAAATGTACAGCTTGATTCAGGAATTTTGGCCCTTGCAAAAAGTAAGTAGATAGATTAAGAGCGAATTACTCATCACTACTGGAGGACTGGGTTGCACAGGTCAGCCCGCACAGTCATAATACCTAACATTTCCTTCTTATCATGTCGCGATACACTCCGTCTTAAAACATAATATTCTTCCACACGTCCTGTTACTAACCACTAACCCTCTGTTGACTAAACAATGTCATGACGACTTATATTTTCTTGACATGACTGTCCTTCAGCTACGAGCATATATATTATTTTCGTTCTTTCTCTTCCTTCCTATGCACGTTTGTGATTAAATTTCTTTCTTATGATGCAACACAGATCTTGCTCATTAGCCAAACGAGCAAGGACAAGGGCCAATAACGTTGAATCGAGCTGAACGCTATAGAGCGTTAGAGCGTTGTGTAAGAGATTCTGACCAAGCATCTCATTATATCCAAATATCATTATCTAACAGTCAGGCAGCCCTAAAAGCTTTGAAAAGCTCTGAATGCTCCTCAAAACTAGTCTGGGATTGCCAGTGTCTTAATACAAAGGTAAAACACAACAAAGTTACACTGACGTGGGTGCCAGGAGTCAAAGGTGTGGGAGGTGATGAATGTGCTGATCACCTTGCCAGGGTGCAGACATCCTATTTATAGGCCCTAAGCCTTACTGCGGACTTATTCAGAGTGGTGTTAAAAAAGAAAATCAGAGTCTGTGAGGAGACAAAAATCCTTGTACTGGGAAAATGTTTCAGGATAATGACAAGTGAAGAAGTTTATAACATTCGTGCAGCAAAGGATTAATAAGTACCTTAAACTTTAATATGAGTTAGGGGAAATTACGGGTTTTGTTACTGGTTATACCCTCCTAAAGTACCATCTTAAGAGGAAGGGCAATAGCGAGAATATAGTCGACTGTGAGGTAATAGCTTGCAAAAGTCTGATATATCTAGGAAAGACATTTTAACACCTGAGCAAATCTTGAATCTTATCTAGGAAACATAAAGCAGTAATGCGATACAATCTAAAGTATGTACAGACGATAGCATTTCTCTTTTATTCGAAAGGTATTTTTAAACTAGAAAAATGAGAAGATTTCATAGACAAGTAAAGGATCTAAGACACTTCTCTCATCACAAATATGTTCCTGTGCACTACTTTCTTTGAACGTGGTAATAAGGTCGTGACTTTTGGTGCATCCCTCATGCAGTATATAAAGAAATTCATTAACAATTACAATCCTTACAGAACAAATATACAGACTAGTGTACAAAATAAATCACTTTTGTTCAAAGTCACGTTGAAGAAACTAACTAGTCATTATTTACACATTTCAATATCTAAAAATGATCCAACAACTTAAAAACTACAGAAAAGAATTCAATTGCAATGGATACCTGCACATTGCGGAATTGCTGGAAATGAAACTGCTGACTTTCTTACCAAAAAAGGATCCAATTTAATTCAGAATACAAATACAAGCCTATCTTTTACATCCATCAAAAGACTAATTAAAAATAAATATAAAATCAAGCAAAACCAAGCACTATGTACCAAAGCCAAAGATAAAAAATGGAGCATTTTAATAAAAAAAAAAAAAAAAAAAAAACAGAAATTATTCCAGAAATCCCACGTAAATCTGCAGTAGCAAAATTCAGACTGCTTACAGAACACGATTATTTGGCCAAACACTCGAATAAAATAGGAATTTACACAAATCCAAATTGCCCTCTATGCAACAAAGAAGAAGAAATGACTGAAGATCATCTACAAACCTGTGAAGTTCTACCTGATGGATCCACTATAGAGAAATATTGGAGAGCAAGAACGCTAATGGCTTCGTTGCCAAAGCCCGGCATTAGATAACAACAACAACATATCTAAAGCTCAAAATCTTCCACGAGGTCTAAAGCAGTATTTTGTACTTTGTTGTCACCCTGCTATCTGAGTTACCTTTCGTGTCAGTCTGCTTAGTCTTCTTCTTTGAAAACCCCTCTGGCTCGCGCACCTTGATGTAACGTCCTCCACAACGTTCTTGATGATCCTTCCACCAGAAGTCAGTAGGTCCAGGTGCACGGTCCATCGCACGCTTCACCATGCCAAAGTATGGTGGTCTCTTCTGGCATGGTCCATCGCACCGCCACCAGTGCTGCTGGTATAGCTTTACCTCATCATGGAAGCTGTGATACACCTGCATTACAAACAACAATGAAGCACTAAATTACTTCTTCCATCTTATACCTGAAATGTTTGCATTTATAGACAAACACAACCATAAATTATTTTGCATCATTAATATTTGATCTATTACTTCCACAAATTTCAAACAGCTAAAGTGACTCTGAAATAAAATTAAGTGAGAGATTGAGTTAATATATAGTCAAAATGGTTAAACAGAAAGGGGCCAGGCACAGCTGATATCTGGAAGAAAAAGTTAATACTGCCAAACCGTGTGATACTTTATTTATTTTGCAGTATCAGTTGAAATTTCCTTCAACAAAACGACTGAAGAAACCAGAAGAAGCAAGGACCTCACTACATGATGACTGACAGAAAGTCGAAAGTAGTCAACTAGGTAATTTACCACTTAGTTTTCATTTCAACACTGGAAAGTTGTTGTTAGAACTAAATTCTTAAGTGACCTAATTTTTAGTAAAACATTAAATTTCATGTGCATCATGTCTGGATAAACTAACTCATTTATACAGAATATATGAAGAAAGAATAAGTGGAAGGATGGACACACAGACAGCATGTTAAAAATGCACTTTCTTGGTAGCAGGAATTCTGAAAACGTGTCTTTCTATGAAAGTCTCAAAATAGAAATTCTGAAGCAATTTAAATTTCTTACAAAATATCTAAAGAAAGTAACTTGAATCCTCCTTAAAGAGTAACATGCTGAAGCTATAAATCACTTTATTATCTTAGTATTATGGTACATCGCATGGAGGAGAGTTTATTTGCACCATGATAATGATGATGATGATGACGATAATTATGATTGATGATTAATGGGGAAATGGTGGAATGATTGTACGAAGAAATTCTCTACTTAAGTGTTGATTTTACTTCCTTTATGAGGTGTTTTCTTTTGTTACTGGTAGACTGTATGTAGTTCCTCTTTGTATCAGTTTAACTGCCATTTCATTTTCAGTACACATAAGAACAATGAACTTTTTATTATCACACCATGCTCCTCCCCTTTGCAGAAAAATGTCTCTGGTGTAATAATAATAATAATAATAATGATTTATTTTAGCTGGCAGAGTTAAGGCCGTAAGGCCTTCTCTTCCACTCATCCAGCATACAACCTACATTTCATAAGACCACAGAGACATAAGGAAGCAAAGAAAAAGTGGGACACAACAGAACTTCAATTATATCACAGTTTAAGGGACCTGATCGTCAACAACTCTTCCTTTTCCAAAAAAAAAAAAAAAAAGAGCCAATAAGACTATAATGAAAAAATACATAGTACAGAAAAATGAATACAACCCCAACATAATAGGCAACATCATAAGAAAGACTAAATGCAAACAAGAAAATGCCACACAAACACAAGAACAAAACAAATACATCACATTAACATATGAAAACAAAACACATACAACATCAACTGGAAGATCATTTCAAACACGTTACAAAAACATATCAGAGCCATAACCAAACTACACAATAATTCAACCTACGCAGAACACATCACAAATTCCAATCACAACTACAGCAAAATAGACACTGATATGAAAATACTACACATCCAGCCAAAAAACCAGAAACTTGACACTCTAGAACAATATGAAATTTAAAAACATACAAAAACACACCCACCACAACAGGAAACCAGAAGAAAGTGTGGAATCGTCATTAGGCTTTGGACAATGAAGAATACCACTTTGCAACTAGTCAGCCAAGTAAAATTCCTCATATTAACACAGTAAAGAAATTACAAAGTTAATCAGTGAGTACAAATTTAAATTTATATCACAGTTTCACCTAGACTCACAAGAATATGAACCAGTCTCACGTAGAAATCCAACATTCTAGCCTGTTGAATCGAAATTGAGCTTCGGCATGGATTCGATTCCCGCTTGGGCTGATTACATGGATTTTTTCCCCCAAGGTTTTTCTCAACCATTGGGAGAATGTTATATAATCTGTGGCGAATCCTCGGCCTCATCTTGTCTAATACCATTTCGCCATCACCAATTTCCACAGACATTAAATAATTTAGTATTTCATACAGTGTCATTAAATAACTAAATAAAATGAAAAAAAAAAAAAAAAAACATTCTGGCATTTGGCTACTGGACTGAAATATGCTACAGAAAAACTAGTGCAAAGGTATTACATTAATGGCAAATATCTCTGGACATGGGAAGTTTCAGTGAAATTGTACATTACCAAGAAAGAAAGAAGAAGAAACAATAAAAGCATCAATATGCAGCCAACTCACAGTTATTTTGGTGCCTGCTTCATTGTTGATGCGATTCATATGCTTGTGGAACTCGGGCCCATGGCCATCTCGATCGCGATTGTTGTGAGTCACAAAGAGGTATGCATGGATCATCTCATGCTGACATGCAAGAAAAAACAACAATCACCTCATAACATTAATATCATGACACTGTGTAAATCATTACTATGTTAGTGTAAGTTAAGTAAAAGTAAAAATAATTATTACAACAAGCTTCCTCTACTTTTGTGTCTTCTACTCACAGCTCATAAGAGAGCTCTGTATGTTATATCTTACACTTACGTGAATATAGTGTTGAATTGGAATCACAACGCAACACAAATGAATTAAGTTTTGATATTAATATTAACATCGGTATTACTAATTACTTATTAATTACATTCAAATTTCACAAGCTTAGTTACTTCTGTTTCATCAGTTTCCTTTACTGGAAACCAAAATTGTTGCCAACATAACAATTTGAAAATAACTGCCAGTTGTATTTATCAGTACGTACTGGACATTCAAAACAAAATTGGTAAAAGAAAATTCAACCTGACGTCTAGAAAAACACTATAATCCACTAGCATATGTAGTAATAGGGGAAAATGGTTAGGTTCCACCCTTAGGGCATTAAGCAAGCTGATCCGGACTATACTATACGACCATTTTAGGTTGTTCTAAAGAACTTTTATGCTTCCTGTATTGAATTGGCAGGTATGATATTTTAAGTTCACCTTAACAAGCAGCAGTGAAGGTGATTTTCTCTGCCATTCTTAGTCCAGCAATACTTCATTATACTGTCAGTATAGGCAGTGTTCTTGATATGTGAGATTTGTTAATGAAAGCTTGGAAGCAAGTTATTACCAGTGAGTCACGTCGGCAATATTTATCACTGTATGGACAGTATTGGGCTGCATTGTACTGCACAATCACTACCAAATTATGCAGTTTTCAGTACTTCATTACTCTACATACATTTCTTTAGGTTGACTGCTGATACACACTGGAATAAAAAAATTAATTCCTCAACTCTTTCTTCCTTGACATGCTCGTATAGAACATACACGTCTCACTCAGATTTCAACACAAACATTCATAGCACAATCGTCTCACTTCCATTTCAACACAGGCTGTTCAACATTCAGGAAATAAGAAAATTTACAAAGAGGCATCTGTGTTTTGATTTCTTGGGTCAAAGCAGGTCAATGTGGGTGAGTGACAACAACATTCATAACATATGTTCATAGTCTGGATTATATGTTCAAGGACAATGTCAAAATGGATGCCTCAAGCTACATCACTTAGCGACTGTGAACTGCATTACAGTAAAACAGACTTACCAAGAGGGTTTCAACTAAGTCCTTCCTAGGGCGAAGCTTTAGCAGGGGAAGGCTAAGCCGCACAGAGCAGAGGCCACCTCTCCCCTCATAGCAACACACGCCTGCACAACTGTAACACAAACCGTCCAAGTCATGCGTGTGAATGAGTGGTTACGATGGTGTGGCTTGAAACATAATGTGTCATGGCACATGTAAACTGCATGCATGCACAGAAAAAATGACGAGACTGACAGAAGAAATAGTGATAAAATCCCTACATTAATGTCTTTGACGGAAGTGAAGAGACCAATCATACCTCATAATAGAACACTACATACGAATGGGTGTATGCCTGGAAACAGGTTTTGCTTTAAACAGTCACGAAGCTTGAGTTGAGGGCACTAGGAACAACAGACTGTGCCCGCACTATTTCGCATTGTCTGTGATGAGGCAATAGTAGTGATCCTAGTGGTTAGCAACTATCTATGGATGCATATTCCCTACGTATTGAGCTTCGTGACTGCATATACTAGACTGTGGTACAGCGCTGTTCGAAAAGTCAGTAACAGCCCACTTAGCAGTGATTCAGTATGTCAGCTTTCGGTAATAAAATCTCGCAACTTACACGTTGCATTATAAATAGTGTGTAGGGGGGGGGGGGGGTAAAGCTAATTGGGATTTCCTGATCTCTGATCAGGTCAAAAACCCTGATAGAACTGATATGTAAGCATTGTGGTGAATTTTGGTGGAGTCCAGAGGGCCTAATTAGTCAAATCCACTCTCCTCACCTCCACGTTGGGGCTCCCTGAGATCTTTTAAAATGCGAAAAAGAGTGATGTGTACAGAAAGCAATGGGAAGCTACCACATTTATCTTTCCCCAGAAAAACTGCAAAAATGGAAGGCGGAAAATAGGAAAGATTGGAGAATGCTGGATTTGCAGTGAAAAACCTTCTTTTGGGCAGAACACAATGAATGAATGAATATCATGTGACACAAAAGTTATCTGCATGAAATGTATTATTCCATTTGGAAATGAATGTAATCTTTCGTTTATATTTGTTTTTTTATTTAATCATGGAGTAGGAGTAGTAAACAACAATGTTACAGTTAGTTTGTGTTTCATTTCGCTTACTGTTAGGAGTTACTGAGAGCTGAAGGACAGATCATTATTATTTTGAGTTGTAATTGATATTGTTTGAAAGTTAAAGAAGAGATCATGTTGACTCATGAACAGTGAATGGAGTTAGTACTGCTCTGTGACGACAATCACAGAACAAGGGAAGCTGCAGAATAGTTTCATCATCGTGATCCAGACATTCAAAAATCATTCTATCAATGTATGAGTAGTTTATTACATAAAATTACAACAATGTTTAGTGTACTCAACCATATTTTTTATGGAAATATGAACCACTACACATATGGCGAATTGTTACATACCAGTAACATTGTAATAGACTTACTGCCCGTGTCTCACTTCCTGAGCCGAGGATTCCCTAGTCTTATAGCCATGCCTCTTAGGTCTACTCGAACCGTCACGGTAGCTGCAGCATGCAGCACTGTAGTATATTACATGTTCTGAAAACATTATCCTATGCTATTCCAGGAGTCTTTACTGTTCATAATACCGGAGACTCTAATCTTGACTACCACTATCGCTATTATCTCTGATGGCGATTTCCGAAAATGTATGTACACACTAGGCCACTCCTCGTTCAGTCTGGAGTACTGTTGAATTAACATAGAGCAGTGTTTCTCAAGGTATGTTGTCGGGATTCCGTGAGTCTTATATGATTTTAAATTTTATTTTATACTTTTTCTTTTACTTGGTTATTTAATGACACTGTATCAACTACTAGATTATTTAGTGTCGATGGGATTGGTAATAGCAAAATGGTATTTGGCGAGATGAGGCCGGGGATTAGCCATACATTACCTGATATTCGCCTTATGGTTGGGGAAAACCTCGGAAAAAACCTAACCAGGTAATCAGCCCAAGCGGGAATCGAACCCGCGCCCAAGCGCAACTCTGGATCAGTAGGCAAGCACCTTAGCTGACTGAGCTGCGCCGATGGCTATTTTATACTTAGTGGATACTATAAAAAATATATAAATGTTACGAAAATATGAATCAGTAATAATATGAAACCACCACCACCACCAATAATAATAATAATAATAATAATAATAATAATAATAATAATAATAATAATAATAATAATAATAATAAATAAGTTACGTTGTCCATTATTACACTTGTTAATACACATGCTTGTCATCTAGATTTTCTATAAAATTCTAGAGATTAAGACACTAGGTGCTAACTTGCATAAACAAAAGTCACCGAGGTTAAATGCAGATAACTGAAACTGTGAATACAAATTCCATGGATAAGGGCTGAATTACTGTACAAATTTTGGATTCAACTATAAACACACAACACAACAGAGAATAAGAACCATTACATAAAAATTCACCAAGACCTCGAACAGATCTGAAAACTTCATATTGTTATGCCAGAATGCAAATAGCCAAGAACCATAAGCCTATGCAACCAACATCCTGACTGACCGACCGACCAACCATTCTCCTTCAAGCCAGACTTCTAGAACATATAGGTTTACTGTTAGGTTTCACCAGTAATTGTCTCAATCATGTGTTGACACCAGATTATGTTTCTTTTCCCTCAGTAACTTACGAAGTCATCCTGGGGCTCCACCTCACTTCCACATTCTTCAGCTTCCCCCAGAAGAATCGTATATCGAACTGGACGAACAAAGCATGGATGTCAGGAGTGGGGTCAATGTATTCCCAGGATGGATCCACAATGGATGTTTCTTTTGGAGGTTTGCTCCTGTGTCCATTCTCCTTATTCCTCAACTCAAGTGCTTTGATCGGAGGTGAAGAGATGCTTCTGCCAGATTCCCTCTGAAACGAATTATCACCAGATGTTACAATATAACTTTGAAGGAAAGAAGAGCAATGATGGCTCAGTAGGGAGAAAATGTTTTTGTGGATTATCTCTATCTGTAAATATGTTTCAAGACAGTCAGTGCCTGACCGTGAAACGAGAGGGACCAGATTCAAATTCTGGTTGGGATAAGTCACCTGATAGAAGTTTTTTCAGGAGTTTTCCCTCAACCCATTAATAGCACATGTTGGGTAACTTTCGGCGCTGGACCCTGGACTCATTTCACTGGCATTATCACCTTCATCTCATTCAGACGTTAGGTAACTTTAGCAGTTGAAAAGCATCGTAAAATAGCTACAGGAATTTAAAAAAAAAGTCGGGTAACTCAGTTAGCAGAGCAACTGGCTACGTACTGAAAGATTTTGGGTTCAATCCTGGATGGTGACAGGATTTTTCTCATTGCTAAAACTTCCAGAATGGCCCAGGATCCACCTCAACCTCCTGTCAAATTAAGTAAAAGGTGATTTTTCTCCAAATTCATACAAACTTATGTAACTTGCGAATGGCCTCTATATTTCATCCGCATATTATACTAGGCGATTAGGCGGCTACTAAGTAAACACCTCATTCGTAATGTTACTGTATTTATGAGACAGGAATGCCCCGAAACACCTGTCAGACAGAGAAACTGTAACACCAAAGATTTCTATCAAGACATTCAATTAGGTAGGCCTACTTAACTATCAAAAGCGCACAAAATATGTTATCAATTGGAAATGTATATCGAATTAAATGACAATTAGCTTGAAAGAACTCCCCTTACTTCATTTTCATTTGTTAACTGTTCTTGCAACTGCAACGCTAAAGCAAAATCTTCATCGAAGTACATACTTAAAACTTCAAACACTCATCTATGATTCTTGACAAGTACCGACGGCCCGAACGATACAGTGTCGCCAATTTAAGTAGATGGAAGTCGCCAAACAGCAGTCGTTGAAAAGTCACTAGATTCCTTATTATCAACATAAAAAAGTTTATTTTTATCGCTAGAGGTTGTTAAAAAAGTCGCTAAATCCTATTTAAGCAACGAGTTATATTACAACTCGTATTTAAGCACTAGGAAAGTTATACAAAAATTATCGCTGAAAAACAGTTAAAAGTCGCCAGTCCATGATTCCATGATCCAAGCGAAAACTGTGTGCTCACTATGTGGAAAGAGTTGTGATAAAATATCACATCATAAAGTGCATCAATAATAAGCTCTTACGAAAATACAAGTAAAGACTAAATTAAACATTGCATGTTGTCCGCTATTTTCACTATTGCCATCTACCTAGGCCATCTATTACATATTAGATTTAGCTATGAAAAATTACGTTGGCGAAGCTGGTACTTCCACTTTTTTTTTCTTGATAACTGTATTTCTAATTCATTGCTACCAACATAGTTCATATGCGCAAAGAAGATACCTAGTGCCTGGCAAAGACAAAATTACCTTTGATTTACAATAGCGCGAAAACACAAACACGTGAGCTGTTATGCCATTCTTTTTTTAGTAATGACTTTATCATTGTAATTAATGTAATTTTAAAATGGAAATCTAAGCTTAAATAGCTTTAAAAATTCCTTTACTGTTTAGTAATTTATATAGTTCCTGATAAGAAATATACTTGCCGCTGAAAAATATTTGAATTATACAATTACAAAAGATTAATTATGTAAAAAGTGTTGTTTCAAATATTATAATAAAACTTATAATGTTTCAGACACTGGTGAACGAAAAATAATGGCTGAAGAGGAGGTAGAGATAAATCCTGAAGGAGGCGAAGGAATAGATACTCTTGGGGTAGGTATTAAACAGTTATAAGTATTTGTTTAAAATGAGATTAAAGCAAAGCAGTAAATGGACCTCATTTCTCCTTTATTTCATTCCATTATAAAGCGTTACTACAAAAGAAATACATTCAATCAAAGTACAGAATTGGAACACTTATGTATGGTTTTTGGCTTATTATTATTATTATTATTATTATTATTATTATTATTATTATTATTGTTATTATTATTGTTATTATTATCATTGTTTCTTGCACTTAACTACATCTGCTCATGACGGGTGTCACAAGTTTTGTTGTCTCCACAGTTTTATAGAATCGTTAACAAGTGCAGTTACTTAAGACGAAGTTACTTCTATCCTCAAAATAAGGCTATTGGTACTTCATACAAAGGCTAATTTAATAGCTCCAAAAACGTAACGTGTATAGCATGTAAAAATATCTACTTGAAAATATATAATTTTGTGTACAAATTCTTAATTATGAAGTTTAATAACTATGGTATGTAGCCATTTTGCTTCAGGAAATTTTATATTTTTCATTCCCCTACTGTGGACTCACAAAACCCACAATTAGTCTCGTTTCATCACGTCTAATTTTTTAGAAATACAAGGCTTTCGAAATTCCTGAAAACGTCTATTTATTGAAATCATTCACTACATATTATTACATAATTAAATTTATACATAATAGAATCATAAAATGTTACAAAACAATATGCATGAAGAATTATAAGAATTATAAACAAAGTATCAATCAATATTTTTTGCGCCCCCTCCCCTTATACAAAATACTGCTATAAAAAATACATTTCTGCATTTATTTGTATAAGCTTTTCCTCGGAGCTGGTATGTATAAGTCTCTTCAATTTTTTTTCTTGTTTTTTCGAAAAGAAAATTTCTTAAGAGGTCCTTAAAGTTACATCATGTTGAAATGCACCACCAAAGAACAGAATACAAAAGCAGGGAGATGTGTTGGTAACCTGCATAATGCATTTGTAGTTATGTCTTCCTGTTTTGTCACTACAAGTAATTTATTTTGTAGTTTTCAGTCAGTGTTTAAACTTCTTTGAATGCGCAAAAACATATGAACTTCATTTGCGTATTATGAAAACGTTTGTTTAAATTTTGAAGTTTTCGTTTATATTAAAAAAATTATAGAAAAATCTGACATGATACAGAAAATCAGAATACAAAATCGGATTCAGGACACTTCAATTAACTAAATACAGTAATACAGGCCTACGTTAGATCATCACATTAAAATACTTAAAAAAATACAGAAAAACCTGACGTGATGCTAAACATCTGAATACAGAATCAGATTCAGGGGACTTGAATTAAACTAAAAACAGTCATATTGGTCAAAGTTATATCATCGCGTTAAAAATATTTTATAAAATATATGAACTTCGCCAATTTTGACATTCTTTCATCTATATTTTTAAAAGTTTCAGAAAAATCTGACGTGATACAGAAAATCTGAATACAGATTCGGATTCAAGACACTTCAACTAACTAGAAACAGTAAAGTTAGATTATAGCGTTAAAAAGGTATATATATATATATATATATATATATATATATATTTATTTATTTATTTATTTATTTATTTTAAATTATGAACTTAGCCATTTTGATATTTTTTTGTTTTTATTTTTAAATTTTCAGAAACATTTGCCGTGATACGGGAAATCTAAATAGAGATTCGGATTCAGGGCACTTCCATTAACTAAAAACAGTCATTTTTGCTCATGAAGAAGAAATAAAGTTTTAAAATGCATACCAATCTAATATTACAGATAGGCCTATAATTTTTCATTTGTCATTAATCTTTCTTTCTTTCTCACTCTGCTTAATCTCCTCTTTCAGTCCGACTTACACACTACTATAGCTAGGGGTACACTAGACATCTCATAAAATATGGGCCTCCCTGGTCATGATGCAGGGCCACCACAGAGACATCATAGAACAATCACAAGACAACTAACAAACACAAAGTCCCGTGGACAGAAGATAAATTTCCTCCACTACCCATGCCGGGATTCGAACCTCGGACCACTTGGTAGAGAATGGCACACATTATCCTACTCATTAATTATTTAGATTTTTTCAGTTTTTGTTTAGTTATGTGAACATACATTCAACTGCAGTTTTCAAATTTCACGTTATATAATATATACTTACTTACTTATGGCTTTTAAGGAACCTGGAGGTTCATTGCCGCCCTTCCATAAGCCTGCCATCAATCCCTATTCTGTGTAAGATAAATCCAGTCTCTATCATCATATCCTACCTCCTTCAATGTTATCCTCCCATCTACGTCTCGGCCTCCCCAAAGGTCTTTTTCCCTTCGGCCTCCCACTAACACTCTATATGCATTTCTGGATTCACCCATATGTACTACATGCACTGCCCATCTCAAACAACTGGATTTAATGTTTCTAATTATGTCAGGTGAAGAATATGATGTGTGCAATTCTGCGTTTTTCCATTCTCCTGCAACTTTATCCCTCTTAGCCCCAAATATTTTCCTAAGAACCTTATTCTCAAATGCCCTATATAATATATAGGCCATGTAAATATTAATAACACTAATAATACTGTACAAGTACATTAGTCAGAGCGTAACAATTTAATCATGTTTGTGTGCAGGAGTATGTAGGAGAGAGGAATTCCAAAAACGAACGACATGGTAAAGGAAGAGCTTTGTTACCCAACGGAGACATTTATGAAGGAATGTATTCACGTGGAAAACGTCATGGAAAGGGTTTATATGTATTTCGAAATGGCGCACGTTACAATGGAGAGTGGTGTAAAGGACTGAAGTATGGAGAAGGTGTCTTTTACTACCCTGATGGCTCCAAATACGAAGGTAATTTATTTCAATCGGTAATTATGTATGGAATTATAGGATGGGGTAGCTCATTTAAATCAAATTTTAATCCACTTTATTTATTACAGGAGAAAATAATTAAAATATGTCTTCATAAACCTATTGATTTTCCATCTCAAAATTTGTTTTTAGACTTTAATGTACTTAACGTAAGACAAATTTATTATATTGTATTAATAAAATTCATATATAAAAATCGAAATAATTTTGAATTGTATTCCCATAGTTATGAAACAAAAGGCATGAATTCTTTTAGATTGTTTGAACCAAAATGCAACACTGTTACAGTATTTAATCATAGTAGTAATTTAGGCCCAAGAATATATAACAAATTTATATTTAAATATCCTAATCTTGTCAATTCTAATAGTTCTAGTATTAAATTAAAAAAGTTATGTATGGATTTTATAAAAATTGAAAAATCGTAAATTTAAATTTATATACTATAATTGCATAGTAGACATAAGACAAATTGTATTGTATACTTATTAATTTCAATTCAGGAATCCGCCCCTGAGCACGAGTTCTCTTTCAGGGGCGAGCTAAAGTTTTTTTCTATATATAATATATGTTATGTTATAATTATTAGCAAAATAATAAATAAATACATATATTTTTAAATAAGGATACAAAAAAGTTCCAACTTTGTTCTTTTTTTTTTTTTGCCAATGTCAGGTAAAAATTCTCATACTTGCTATAGTAAGACTTTCACAAAAATCATAAACAGGCAATATATAGCATTCATATTGTTTTTGGTGATCTAATGGTTACCATATATCAGTGACGGCAGTTGCTAATGTGTTCAGATGTTACAACATAATGATGAATTTGTTCAAATATCGATTTCCCGGAACTACTCAGATTTCTGATTCGGTTTCAGGAATGTTAGTGCTACTCGCTGAATAGATTGTATAAAATCTGCAACACAACCACCCAACTCTCAGCTGAGTCATATGTAGACTTCACTTACGCAGATAACTTCCTATTAGTGATACATAGCGCAGTATCGGTGGTTCAACTTACTACAAACTAGTATTAGTAAAAATATTGGTAATAAATATAAGCAGTTAAAATGTCATTCACTGACCAAAATTATGAAAGAAGATGCTGAAATACTATCTGCCGTCCTGCTCCAAACTGTTTTGTTATCAATTTAAGAAGAAGTGGCGCATCACTCACTGCAGTTCCCATTGAGAAATGGAAGCAATGTTTTTCTGGATGATATTTTTCACTTCTTACAGGGTATGTGAATTATTTCTGTACTTTTTCTTTTAGAGTTTCCCAGAGATAAAAGTCATAAGAGGTCAGGTCGGGAGATCACATATTCCTACTGATTATAATTATAATTATGAATTAGAGTCTGACTGGGTGGAAGAGAAGGCATAGTGGCCTAAGCTCTGACAGTTTAAATAAATACATTATTACTTACTTACAAATGGCTTTTAAGGAACCCGAAGGTTCATTGCCGCCCTCACATAAGCCCGCCAGCGGTCCCTATCCTGTGCAAGATTAATCCAGTCTCTATCATCATACCCCACCTCCCTCAAATCCATTTTAATATTATCCTCCCATCTACGTCTCGGCCTCCCTGAAGGTCTTTTTCCCTCCGGTCTCCCAACTAACACTCTATATGCATTTCTGGATTCGCCCATACGTGCTACATGCCCTGCCCATCTCAAACGTCTGGATTTAATGTTCCTAATTATGTCAGGTGAAGAATACAATGCGTGCAGTTCTGTGTTGTGTAACTTTCTCCATTCTCCTGTAACTTCATCCCGCTTAGCCCCAAATATTTTCCTCAGCACCTTATTCTCAAACACCCTTAACCTATGTTCCTCTCTCAGAGTGAGAGTCCAAGTTTCACAACCATACAGAAGAACCGGTAATATAACTGTTTTATAAATTCTAACTTTCAGATTTTTGGACACCAGACTGGATGATAAGAGCTTCTCAACCGAATAATAACATGCATTTCCCATATTTATTCTGTGTTTAATTTCCTCCCGAGTGTCATTTATATTTGTTACTGTTGCTCCAAGATATTTGAATTTTTCCACCTCTTCGAAGGATAAATCTCCAATGTTTATATTTCCATTTCGTACATTATTATTATTATTATTATTATTATTATTATTATTATTATTATTATTATTATTTATTTATTTATTTCATCAATCTTTGTTCACATCATGGAGGATTAGATGTATTCCAGTTCTTAATCCGCCATCACTCTCAATACAAATATAACAAAAACTAATACATACTGAACCTATAAGTATCCTCTGTTTACAATAATAATAATAATAATAATAATAATAATAATAATAATAATAATAATAATAATAATAATAATACACAACTAATAATAAGTATAGCTCTTGTATTTAAAACTCCTACCTTAGCTTTTTCATTTTATGCTCAATCTCTTAAGAATTATTCTGTTAACTTCATTGACTACTTCTCGTTGTTTCTTATCGTGTGACTGCTCAACATTTATAATTCCATCTCCGTTAGAGCTTTGACTTTCTCTTCCCATCTAATTTTAACTCTAAAAAGAAATTTTCCTAATTTATGCAGATTGGTGGTGTTAAGGTGACCATTCATTTTTTTATAAGCTTCTATAGCGTTTATTTGTAGAAATTTTTTATCTACCCAACTGTGTCTCAAATCATTCATTGCCTGACACTTTAGCACAATATGCATTGCGTCTTCAGCTAGTCCACACAAAGGACATTTATCCTTCTCTACGTTCCCTCTTTTATTCTTGAGTCTCCAGATACCTAATCTCCACCATGCCATTCCTGTTCTCTCTTCCCTTGAAATTATTATTATTATTATTATTATTATTATTATTATTATTATTGTCGAATACCCTGTGAAGTCCGTCCCTAAAATGGTCGGCTCTATCTGCTGTCCAGTATCCTGTTGGAGACGGAGCATGCTTTTGCCTTTTGCAACAGGATACTGCAACAGCACATACATGTATTTAATCGTATTTTACATTAAGAGTTCATGGTGTGTGAAATTACCGATACTGCACAGCATATCACTGAGAGCAAGCACTCTGTATAACCGGAGTCTGCAAACGGATCGGCCGAGATGCTGGTCACCACATTGCGATTTCTCTACAATCTATTCACCCAGTACTTTTTTATATCACAAAAAGAAACAAATACATTTGGTTTCTACACGTGCAGTGGCGTAACAACGGAAGTGTAAGGGGTAAGATTTACCTCCTAAAAATTCAGAGAGGTAAATAGTATAGTTTTACCCTCATAAAATATTGAGAGATATAGAGTATACTTTTACCTCTCTATGTGACCAAAATTTCAAGTTTATAATTTATTTTATCGAGGTAAAAAGACTTCAAATTCTCTTTACTATAATAATAAATATAATAAAATTCGAACCATTGAGACAATCACACAAAACGAAATGCTCTTTTTGTCTCCGATTCAAGACATCACAACAATTTTAATTCAGAAGCAGTTTCAACACTGTGGAAGTGAAATGCTCAACATAATGTTTCGTGTTCTATATGTTCATTAATTTATTTGCTTAATTTGTTTTACAGTGCAAGGTTTTATTTTTTTATTTATCGAACAAATTATTATTATTATTATTATTAAGCTGTTGCTATGACAAGGTCTGTCACTAATTCTGAGATCGCACGTTTCCATATGAAAAAAAAAAACCAATGGTAATATGATGGTAAGAATATATATATATATATATATATATATATATATATATATATATATATATATATACTTAACAGAATCGGGCATTTTGTAATCACTCATTATACGATTGTAGTTCAAATTATTAAAGCTATTATCAGATGTGTAAAAAAAAAAGGTAAAAATAATATAATCTTCATCTTACGATGTTTGATGACGTATACACGTCCATTGATGTGACATATTAATGCATTTTTAAATACTATTATAGTCACAATCATGCCATGGTTTGAAAGAAAAATTTCACAACCTCGAGCGGGAATCGAGGAAGTCGCAGGTTCGATTCCCGCTCGAGGTTGTGAAATTTTTCTTTCATACCATGGCATGATTGTGACTATAATAGTATTTAAAAATTCATAAAAATAATATTTTAAATTACACACATATATATTTTTTTATTGTCTGCAATCAACTTTATAAAAATGAACATTTAACATAATGTTAAAAAAACATTTATTTTAAATCAACTTTATTAATATGTAATTATTTCTTTTTTTATAATTCAATTTTGCTCTAATCCCCCATCACATTATATTATGGCAAGACTTGTCATGAAAATTGCACATGACAAAATTATTACCCCCCACTCCTCCACAAACAATGTAAGTTGTTGCACCACTGTACATTTGAATTTGTCTTCTTTCCTTACTTCGGGCTTCATGCACACATTCAAGAGTAATGTGCTAAAAAATTTGTAGTCAAAAGTCGACGGATTGGTGCAATATTATGCTACGCTTTAATTATGTTTTACCTTTTAAGTATAACGATTTTCATGTAATCATTAATTTTCTGTGTTTATGAAGGAAGCAATGTAACCCTTAAATTGGTATCATGACGTCTGTGAGACCGCATGTCGATTTTACTACGCACTTACTCAAGGTCAAACACAGCGAGGGGCGTGCAACTTTCACAGCACAGAACCAATACTTCAACTGGAAGGTACATAAATGGAGGAAGCAAAAAACCCTTGTAGGAGGAGGGATGACAGTAGAAAAGTTTGGAGATGTCTCACAGACGTCATGATACCAGTTAAGGGTTGTAAATGTACACATTATATCAGTGTCATTTCGAAAGACTCAGAATATAATTAGAAAAAAACAAATCTACAAATATGAAAATAACATTTTAACAACAATAATGAAACAAACTGTGGTTCATGCTAACCATGAGCCACCTGATGTCATATGTGCCATTAGAGTCTAGCCTTCGCTCACTCACCAAAGGGGCAGAGGTCTGATGTAATATTTAAGGTGGACAAAATTGCTAATTCCGTCATTATATCTTTGGCAGGGGACTGGAAACGGGATATGAAACATGGCTATGGTGCATACTATTACCCCAATGGAGATATATACGAGGGTACATGGATGAAGGGAAAGCGACACGGCCTTGGTGCATATATGTATGCACAGTCTGGTACACGCTTTTTAGGTACATGGAACCAGGGCAAGATGGAAGGTCCAGGCCAGCTTATCCACCCTTCTCACCGATTCCATGGGGAATGGAACAACAATCTGGTAACAAGGCTCATTTCTTCTTACTTATATTATAGTGTCATAGTTGAATTACTGAGGCATCAATATCAATAATTATTACAGGTATTTTTATGGTTACTTGCTCCTCGCACCATTGAGCATTTGTCCTGTGTCCTGTGCAAGGTGTTGGTTTCCTGTTGGAAAATAATACATGTATGATGCAGCACAGTGTCATTTTTCAGCTAGATATGCAATGTTGTGCAACAGATTGTATAGTGGTGGAGAAAATCTGTGGCATACATTTTGGTAATAAAACACATCTGTATCATACTCGACATAAAATATTGTCAAGTCACATGTGATTAAAGATCAAATAAATAATTTCATTTCATTTCCATTTATTTATATTAGTTCCGCCAGTCACAATAAAAACAAGAGTAATTACATGAAAGAGAGAAAAAAAGAAAGAAATTTAAACATTTATAAATTCATCAAAACTATATACAGATTTAGTTAACGTGTACCTTTTTAAATGTCACTTAAAATTACTTTGTTTTATTTTCAATTGGTTTGGAAACTTATACAAATGTACCCCTAACAGCTACAATGTTAACCTCAACTCTGGCTAAGTGCTAACGCGCTTATCTTCTATCCAGATGGCCCAGGTTCGATCCCCAGCCAGGTCATGATGGAATTTGTGGTGGACAAAGTAGATGTTGCAGAAGGTTTTTCTCGGGATATTCTCATTTTCCTTTTTAATTCCACCAACACTTTCCACCTCTCTCTCATTTCATCTATCACTTGCAATAGTTAAAAGTAGGCTGGGTTGAAGGTTTGGGGTACCTGTATAGGTTTCCAGTGCTGATATAGAAAGGAACTGTGGCTCCAAGACCTTGAGCTTATCAGGTACTCATCTGGAGATGGGACCTATTTACTGTCAGGGGTGAGGCAGGATGGCCTCTCTGTCAGATTAGGATTCACGAATGCCACCCAAGGCACCTGTCGGACTCAGACAATATACAGAGAGTTTCTATGCAAACCAGTTATGTTCTGTCGGCTTAATGATAATAGTGTGGATGCTCATCCCAAGGAAGCTGAGAGGTAAAGAGTAGAGTGGGACCAGTTTATGTAGGGCAGCGTGTATGGACTTGCCCATATGTTGAGATATGGCCACTCACTCACCATCCGTCAACAGGTTTTTGTTAGGTAGAGACTGGAATGGGACCAGTCTGCATAGGAAATGTCTGTAAAAGGCGGACAATGGATCAATGTAAGCCTCAGTGTATGGAATTGTACCAGATCCAGTCCTCGAAAAGATAAGCTAAACCTAGCCAAGCCAACCACTATGGTGCGAAAGTTTAGTCAGCTGCAGGGAGCTGTCGAACTTAATCATGCAGAGTGAAGGAGACTCTGCTATTCAACCCTCATTGCAGTAGAGTCTACTGACTTAATTGTGGTTACTTACTTAATACATGGCATTGTTAGTGGTAGTTTCCAGATTAGTGTGTATGCATATAATTTACATGTTTTCTATCGAAAATAAAGGTGTATGATCCATTCTCCACTCTGTCAAACGTATGGTTACAGATGTTTCGTTTCTCGACAATGTACAGTAGTGGCAAAAAAAAACCGACCCTTGTAGCTGATTTCAGAGCCTTGTTCACTCCAGAGCACGATAGACTGGTAACTAAGACTTTCGTGGTTCGAATCTTGCCTGGGAAGGAAACTTTTTTTTTGTTCCTTATTCAAATTTATTCTCAATACTTTTCGATTGCTGGTAAAATTTATGTTCTGGGAATAATAAGTTAATTAAGTAGTAAAATATCGCTGCAATCGAAAAGTATTGGGAATAAATTTGAATGAGGAACAAAAAAAGTTTCCTTCTCAGGCAAGATTCGAACTGTGAAAGTCTTAGTTACCAGTCTATCGTGCTCTGGAGTGAACAAGGCTCTGAAATCAGCTACAAGGATCGGTCCGGTTTTTTTGCCACTACTGTACAATCATGACTAGTAACCCAATTGATTAAAGATTTTCTTGAAATTACTTTACATTGAAATTAGGAGGAGCATCAACACGCTGGCACTTCAACGTCCTTGTTAAATGATTCAGTTGTGGACAAGTATAGAGATTCCATAACATGGCCCCTTAAATTTGACTCGCTGTAGAAAGTACATTGCCACAATCATTTGAAAAAGTTACAAATGAAAGAATATCACTTCTCAACCTGCAAGGTTCACACCTCGATGGAAATGAAAGAGAAGCTGAAATGTTGGCTCGATGTTTACACTTGGTTAACATGGCTTTTTTTTTCAGTAATTTATTTTATTTCGTTACTTAATTCATCCCGTCGTGTTAAATCTGTGTTGCATGATTTGAAGGCTGTTTTCAGAACGTAAAATTTATAGACATAAGTTAACAGCAACCACCTATAAAATATACCACGAACAAAACATTTATGCTTAAAGTAATATGAAGTTAACTATTAATTACTGTATTTTTTCACTATGACTGCATTTATTCTCCATGTAATTAAAACGGAATGGCACAAGTAGGCCTCTGCATTGCATTAATTTTCATACTGTATATGTTGCAGCCGAAGGGGCGAGGCGTGTACATATTCCAGCCTGATCTGATGCAGCATGGCAGCTACTTGCATGTCAAAGACCCAGAATTCACGTACGTGATGCCGGAGTCCCTGGAGGACGAGGCACAGGAGGAACAGACCCTACCCAAGGGCGTGGTGCCCATCTGGCACGTCCAGAACATCACCAAGTACGATCCTGACTTGATGCCTCCCGAGGCCAAGCCCGTGCAGATTACAGATTCGGTGGAGTCCGTGGTTGAAGAGGAGGAGGAGGGACAGGAGGAAGAACCTCTGCTTGAGGAGACAGAGGAAGAGGGAGAAAAGGCTGAAGCTTGGGAAGAGGAAGAGAACAAATCCCTCCTTCAAACTGAAGAAGCAGATGCAGATGGTACAGTTCTTTTTTATGTTAAGTGCCAGCTAAGCCCCATTACCTTCTCAAACTGTCCACTTAGTTTCCTGAATTGTATGTCAGAGCAGGGGCGGCCCGTCCTTATGTGCTACAGTGCTACAGCACAATGATATTTTTTGCTCAAATAAAGTGTTTGCAATACCATAGTATTTGATCTGCCATTTGACAATTTCCCGTTGTTATGTTCATGACGCTCTTCGTTCTTTGGTGCCTCACGGAGTTCGTTGTGCTACTCAAAACTTACATGAGAATGTAGACAGTTAAAGCGCATGTGCGAAGCTGAAATAACTGCTCTGATTGGCTATTTTTACGCGGGGAAGTGCTGTAGTCAGCTTCAGCACAACACAGCTTGGAGATTGCAAAAGTAAAGCATAAGGAAAGAACGCTTGTTTGTGGAGGAACTATGTACAATGTATTTGGTAATTCAAATGTTCGACTGCTGCTGCCATCTAACAGTTTTTTGAGGTACCTCCTGAATCAATCAGCAAGCGACGGAAAATTGAATCCCAGAAAATTGATGCCAAGGAGGTATGTAACCGTATAATTCAGGAAACTACTCATCGTTTCCAATCTTTAAGCTACCTAGACGCAACAAAATTGTTAAACAGCGAATTTTTTGCATAATTTTCCTGAACGCGAACTTGAAGTTGCTGCCAACAGCTATACTGTACTGAACAAAAAATGTTAAAGACACAACTTGGAGTTCTATACGGAAGATCCGACTTCCGAAATATAGATGGCTGTTCAATTGTTACAAAACATAGTCTCCAACAATTCACGGGATCCATTCTGTGAAGTAACGAAGTTGTTAAATATTTTGGTTACAACATCAATGACCACTGCTGAGCCAGAAAGATGTTTTTCTTGCTTGAAACGCATAAAAACGTTTTTAAGGAACACTATGTCCCAGGATCGCCTCACTGCTCTTGCAATACTGTCAATAGAAAAGAGTATAATGTCCAGGATGGAGGGGTTTAACGTTCAACACCAGGGTAATTGACAACTTCTGCAGTAGGAAGGAACTCCATATTTCGTCACTAGGCGAGTCTCAAATTAAGATAAATGCACGTAAGTGTATACTGTAGGCCGATATAGAGATTGTAGCACACTCATTATTTTGACCACCAGCCGCTACTGTGTCAGAGGTCTCTGCTATTTCACTAGATGCCTTGCAAGGACATGTGTGGTCTCAATCGATATATTATCCTGCAGAGACATCTGTCCAAAAAACAGGAAATTTGGTGAAGCAAGGAACAGCTGGCTGATGAATTTTGTCTGGAATCCTCAGTCAGTATTGAGTCTTTTTCACGTATCAAATATGTATGGCATGGGAACCCTAAATTCATTTTGTTCCAAAGGAAACAATATCTATCACTTTTATTATGCTGTAAAAGTACACTGCACTCAGCTGGGGGAATCTGTAAACTTAGATGTAATAATAAAGTGGTAACTACTATATTATAGAGGACGACCCAACATAGTGTTCAGTTCGCTGTAAGGAAAAATCACATTATCAAATGGATGTCACCATAACAAAAGATGTGTAAAAAATTTTATGCTTAAGTGGTTTCAGAAAAAATGCAAGACATGTTATGATTATTGCATATAATAATGTGTGCAAGTGTAATTTCATTTCATTCAATCCCCATTCAGAGAACAAGTCTCAATATTGGACTATGAAATTTTCCCATATTATTTCAGAATAAATGAAACCATTAAAGAAGCATAAGTTGAACTTATACAATTTTCTACAGAACGGAAAACTTGCAATTTACTCTCATCACCAAGAACAGTTTCCAATTATTGCAACTTCTGATGAAGATGGGAATGGGTAATACTTCTGCACGACTGCATAGCTGTAAAATATAATAGCTTTCACTAAAATCTGTTGTTGTTGTTAATCAATGCCGAGTACTCGGCAATAAAGTCATTAATCCTCTTACTCTCTGATATAGGCGAATGAAGATGAGGCTACCCGCAGAAAATGGTATTGCCCTTTGCATGTGAAAACCGTCAATGAATCAGTTCTTGTCAATTCATTCACCTAAATACATTATCATTCAAACTAGATAAATAAGATTTTTTTTTCAGTGCTTAAAAATACTACGAAATATTTAAAATGCATAAAGGATTTGTTGTTCCTTTCATTGTCTCTAATACTCAGATATTTACTCTTATTTCCCTAACACTTTGTATAAACTGGAAATGGGAGCATCTTCAAATTATATGTTGTGTAATTATGTGAGAAAATGTGCTAAAACAATTTATTGCTAATTACTGAACAAATTGTTAGACTAAGGTAAAAGTTTCAAAAGAATTTTCAATTCGTATTGATTTATTATAAATGTTTTACATCACAACTGTATTATGTGACAAATCTAAATTTTGCAGGAGTCGATCTTCTAGGATTAAGAGGAATTAAATGTCAATCTTGTTTTAGTTTCAAAGTTTCAGGAGCCACTACACAAGCTTATCATAATGAGGCACCAGGCACACTATTAGCCAAATGGCTAATATGTCAGCTTTTCACGCTGGTAACCCAGGTTCGAATTTCGGTGGTTCTAAATGTAATTTATTGTGGACAAAGACAATACCGGTATTCGTGGTTGATTTTTACTCCATTAATTATCACAATCATCATACTGGTGCTCTTAGACCACTTCCCATCTTTTCTGGATGGGAATGCTTTGCTGAATGACATAAGCCACATACCCACTAATGGATAAGAATAATTTTTAAAGACTGTTAATGATCGTTACATAATATCATATAACATTTAGAGGTATTGCTGCATTTAGATTGGCAACAGGCCATGATTGTTTGGCCAAACACCTGCATAGAATTGGAATATATCAGTCCCCTAACTGCCCATTGTGCAACTCAAACCAAGAAATGGATTCGGAATACCTCAAAATCTGTGCTTCAGTGGCTGGTCATGATAATATCTTTGAAAAATATTGGGGTGAAAGAGGTCAAATGCCTGGCATTAGAAAACAACAGCATTTCGAGGTGTACATACATTTCTGTTTAGAGTACAGTGACAAGCTACTGGCAAGAGGGCATGGGAATAAGAGTGACTTGACTTTTTCTAGTCCATGTATGCTTTTCACAAAAAAGAAAAGTACTGCATGTAATGTATTTTCGTTTCGTTCCTAGTTGTTGGTAATTACGTCCATCCTTCTACCCTTCAGTGTATCTACAACCTTTTTTCCATTACACTCCATACTGTGTTTATAACCGCAGCAAAACTTTTTTGTTGAAGTATGGTATTTATTTAGTCTTATTAATTGCTTCTTTCTTTGCTTTAGCTGTTTAGAGTTAAAGCATATACTGTACACAAATATGAATATAAATATTTACACAGCTTTGTTTACAGAAGATGAAACACCGCCAGAAAATGAAGTTGCAGGTGAAAATCCCGAATCTACTCTTGAGGAGGAAAATTGATGAAATAAAATGAAAACTGAATTTCCGCACAGTGAAGTTCATGAAGGAAAATGTTACTGCAAGTGTTAAGATGCAATTTTTGTTGCTCGATAAATCATAATTTTTATATCAGTGAGAATGTAATTACAAACATGGTATGTTAAATAAAATAAATGATATAGACAAAAAGATCTTTATTTATTTTGTAATTTACAAATAGGTTTGTGATGTTCATCTTTTACAGGTACGATGTTATGCACCAGCACAACTTACATTCTGTGTTTAGTGCAGGCTCGTGGATATGCAATGTAATCTTAATTACATACTTAACACTTTGTATCACTTAGGAATATACTGTAGTTATAATAATCTCTGGCCGCGAAACCAAGTGGCCCGGGTTCGATTCCCGGTCTGGGCAAGTTACTTGGTTGAGGTTTTTTCCGGGGTTTTCCCTCAACCCAATATGAGCAAATGCTGGGTAATTTTCGGTGCTGGACCCAGCACTCATTTCACCGGCATTATCACCTTCATCTCATTCAGATGCTAAATAACCTAAGATTTATTTATTTAAAATGTTTCTAGTCACTACCATAAGAGCCAGACTCGTGTACGGTGTGGTCTTAGCCAATAATATAACATAAAATTTACACGGACAGTTTACTAAATACAGTAAGTAACTTAATTCAAACGAACAAATAACACACAAGAGAAAAAAAAAAAAAAAAAGAGAGAGAGAGAGAGAGAGAGAGAGAGAGAGAGAGAGAGAGAGAGAGAAATATACACATTTAATATAAATTGACAAAAGCCAGTGATATTCAATAAAAACATGAATAATTTTATAAATTTCTTTTTTAAAAGCTTCAATTTTAAAATATTTCAAATTTGGAAAATGGTTTGTAATTTTATTATAAAGTCTTGGGCCGAAACTAGCACCATGTTTAAGAGCTGTATTTATATGACATTTATGCTCAATTAATGGGAAAGACGTTGATAAAGCGTAGTAAAATAACCTACTAAAATAAAATGCAGCACAGTAAAGCTGTGCACCTGTAATTTTTTTAATGTTGCATAACGTTAGGAATATAGTTTGCATCAATCCAATACTTATTTCTTCTCACTAGGTTCGAGAGTAACTTGGGAATTTATCATCACGGAAAAATGCAATCTCTATTAATTTGAGAAAAATTCGTTCCGGCATCGGGAAATTAATAGATATTTACAATATGGCTACTTATACTCAATGATTATTCAATGAGGACAGCGAGGCAATATGTATGTATAATGCAACCTCGTCCTCATTCCCTTGTTATTGTAGTCCCCTTGTTCTCCTTCTCTCCACCTTCTTGTTCACACTCATAGGACGATTAGAGAAGTTGCACTGGAACTTATTTATTATTATTTTTTTTTTTTCCTTGATTGCTTATTGACGCTGTATGAACTACTAGGTTATTTAGTGTCGATTGGTAATAGTGAGATGGTATTTGGTGAGATGAGGCCGAAGATTCGCCATTGATTACCTGACATTTGCCTTACAGTTGGGGAAAACCTCGGAAGAAACCCAGCCAGGTGATCAGTCCAACCAGGAATCGACCCCACACCTGAGCACAACTCCGGATCAGTGACAGGCTCCTCAGTCGACTGAGCTACGTAGATGGTTACTGGAACTTATTCCTGAAGTCATTTGGAGCAAAAATCTTTATATGAACAAGATTGACACAAGACAGGTGCACTGAAAAACATACAAGACAGGTGCACTGAAAAACAATGTGAAATTTCTAAAATTGGCCACCAAAATAATCATACCAAAATAAACAGAGGATCCTCTGTCTCCAAGTTACTGGTACCATTCAATAGTGTCATGTAATGCATTTGTACATGTATGTTATAAATTGTATTAAATATTCGCGCATGTACTTGCTTTGCACAGACATGATATCTTATCTGGTACCGGTAACAGCAGACTAGGTAACTGTCTTCAGTATAATAAAGCTTTATTAACAAATTGTACCAAAACTCTTAAACCGTAAAAACTAACTAAAATCGAAATACAATTTGAAAAGCTCGTGTTTACTTACGTATAGATTAAAAGTCCTGTACTTTGGGCATAGCAAGAAACTGAAGATTAAGAGTGAGCGAAAATTGAAGCATGTGTTCAGTAAATAATGTAAAAATAAATAAAATATTCATTATGGAATGAAATTAATTACATAGATTCATCCATAGTGTACTGCCCAAGGGCAGGTCTTTCATTGCAAACTCAGCATTCTCCAGTCTTTCCTACTTTCTGCCTTCCTCTTAGTCTCCTCATATGATCTACATATCTTAATGTCATCTATCATCTGATATCTTCTTCTGCCACGAACTCTTCTCCTTCCTTCCAGTACATCCTTCAGAAGGCAGTTTCTTCTCAACCAGTGATCCAGCCGATTCCTTTTCCTCTTCCTGATCAGTTTCAGCATTATTCTTTCTTCACCCACTCTTTTCAACACAGCTTCATTTCCTATTCTGTCTGTCCACTTCACACGTTCCATTCTCCTCCATATCCACATTTCAAATGCTTCTAGTCGCTTCTCTTCACTTCGTCGTAATATCCATGTTTCTGCCCCATACAATACGACACTCCACACAAAGCACTTCACTAGTCTCTTCCTCAGTTCTTTCTCCAGAGGTTCACAGAAGATGCTCCTTTCTCTATTAAAAGCTTCACAGGACATGTAGCACATATGGGTGAATCCATAAATGCATATAGAGTGTTAGTTGGAAGACCTGAGGGGAAAAGATCTTTAGGGAGGCCAAGACGTAGGTGGAAGGGTAATATTAAAATGGATTTGAAGGAGGTGGGATATGATGGTAGGGGCTGGATTAATCTTGCTCAGGATAGGGACCGATGGTGGGCTTCCCTAAAAGCCATTTGCAAGTAAGTAAGTATGCGATTCTTACACTCCTATCATAATTGTTAGACATTCCCGAAAATTATGGACACTGTAAATTACAAATACCACGTCTCCCTCTCTTAATCCGTCGAATTATGAGTCCGTAGCATATTTAAAATCTTTATTTCGTGGTCAGAAAACATAACCTAGTTCGTGACTATTCCTAATACTACCGTAAGAGAAGGCATGATCATGCGACAAATGATCTTTATTGTGATTTTGAGTCTAGCAAACCTATGTTCAAATCACGTGATATGCAATAACAGACATGCATGGTAATGCTTTATCTAGAATAGAATAATGGTAAGTCAATGAAATGAGCGATTTTAAAACCTTGATAATTATGGTACTAATAGTTTAAAAAGAAAACATTTATTCTAAACTTAAAGTACATATAATAGCATTTAATTGTACTTCGTAACACTGTGTGATCTCAACACTAAACGCTTGACTGCATTAATTCATTGTCTAGCCATGTGACTGGTCACTCCATCCTGTTAAAACCACCTGCTTGCATTGATTTCAAGTTTCTCCACAATCTGAGACAAATTTCTTCAGTCATTTGGACATACCACTCAGAAGTGACGGTAACAGAATTCCCATTTCATTTCATTCATAGTTTTCTGCCCAAGGTTAGGTCTTTCACTGCAAACCCAGCATTCTCCAATCTTTCCTATTGTCTGCCTTCCTCTGAGTCTCCTCATATGATCCATATATCTTAATGTCGCCTATCATCGATACCTTCTTCTACCCCGAACTCTTCTCCCGTTCACCATTCCTTCCAGTTCATCCTTCAGTAGGCAGTTTCTTCTCAACCAGTAATCCAACCAATTCATTTTTCTCTTCCTGATCAGTTTCAGCATCATTCCTTCTTCATCCTCTCCATCCAACACAGCTTCATTCCCATTATTATCCTAAAAGAAATAAGGACTGATGATTCCAAAGGATGCTACTGTACATCATAGTGACTTCGGCATTATGCAATGGTTTCTGATGCATTTAATGAGGGTTGGTTACTGCACAGTAAAGGTACCGAAAGTTTTGTTTGTTAACATATTTAGATGGAAGTGCACTTCATTGCTCATTATTAGACTAGACAGTATTTCGGAAGGCGGTCAACTGCTATATGTGCTGTAGCATTTCTGGTATGTGACGTCACAAGCTTGTACAGTAGAACCAATTGGAATCAGTCTGTAACAAGTACTTCCTGAGTTCGTTTGTTCACATGTGAGCATTTCAATTCATTGAATAATAAAACTAACATATACTGCGTGTGTAAGATAAATAAATGGAAGAAGAGACTGTAAAAAGACAAGTATTGCAGAGGCAGGCGCGAAAAATAGTTTTAAGATGTATAATTATTTTAAAAACGTTGACGAGCAGAACGCTGCCGGCCATCTTGATGCTGGCTGCAACGTTGCCAACACACAAGAAACGACTGCAGAAGCATGTGGTGTGGGATTGAGAACAGTGCAAAAAATATTGTTAGTGAAGGAGAGAGGATTTGTTTGGTGTCATGCTTACAGTAATCAATGGCTAAGGTCATTATTGTCTTTTGATAATTTAAATTCTCTCCTGTGCTATTTGTATTGCAGTATGATGTAGCAATGTTGTACGCTGCCTTGCTCTCTCTATCTGTCTCTCTTGATGCAAACGCTAGCAGACTACCACCTTCTGAATTGCAGTCGACTCTAGTGTACTATGAATAGCGTTTTCGTTAATGTTCATGAAATGCAAGAGTTGGCGAAAAAAATTAATATGATTGACTTGATCACCTTTCTTTAATGCTTATACCACCTGAATTTTGTGTGATGCATCTGTAGATCATTATGAAGAAGCTTGGGACACTAGTGTTCAAGCCAAGTGAAATTGCATGACAATGGGCAAAATGTTAAGGCTACACACATAGCAGCTCCTATGGAGTTAATGTTTTCGGGCATATATACAGTTTTTTGTTTGCCTAGAGGCTCCTTCTTTAATGCATAATCGGATGCTTCAAAATTCTGCACTCAGATTTTATAATGATTTGGACTGATGGATATTGTAATGATGTAGAAACAGCCACAAAATTATCCCCACTTTTGTAATATTCCTTAATAGCAAACGCATGTTGTTCACCCGTTCAATACTCATCATAACTAAATGCTTTATCATGAAGGATCGATTTTTTTTATTGGCAACAATTAAAATAACTGAATGTGATTGGAAACAACTGATATTTATAATTGCCCGTTTCATTGACTCTCCTTGCATACAATGAAACTACTCAAATAAGGTATTTATCAACAACATGAATTTTCAACAGCTAAGACAATGTTAGTAAATAAACACACTGTTAGATTGCAACATGTAATATAATGTAAGTACTTATGAGTGGTCTACAAAATAATTCTCAAAATATACAACATAATAAAAATACTGCTGAATAATTGTAAAAAATATTACATAAGCAACTACATGGATGGATAGTACTGTATATAAAAATGTTGAAATGCGTCAAAGAACAATAAAAATATCGAAATAAGATGGGATCTATATAATCAAATACAGATATAAAATTAATAGATAATACAATATTCATTATGTAGACGAAAATGTAAGTATTGTAAAACTCACTTGCGTTTCATTCACTACATGAAATGTAACATCAAGTCATGAAAATGCAAAGTTATTCTTCAACATCAGACATTTCTCTTTTAAACAGAGTCAACATTGTGTATATGTATATATGCTATATAACATTTATATATTAACAGTTAAGTTTTAATTTAAAATTGCAACATTATTTTATTTAAAATGACAAAATTGTACTGCTAACCGATTCAATATTGTACACCAACCTCGTATTCATAATGGTCCTGTCAATTTCATGGATGCTATTCTCCAATTTTAATTCGGGCCCAAATGCATTTCGTAACTAACAGAATCTTTGGCTCGTGAACAGAGTTCGAGTCAAATGCTTTACATCTAGACAAAATTACACAACAGAAAGAAAGTCCTGATACACACAAATATAATAATGATAAGGTCTACTCTACAAAACATGTAGGTAACAAGAAGCTAAATTCTGTGATCGGATGATTTAGTATTATATCTGCTCTCTCGGAGGCTAGTACGTCTAAACTAAGTAGTACATGCATACATTTGTCAACAACTAATAATATTAATTATTGTTTCTAAACTATGAAAGCACTAATATTTCCACTTAAAGTAAAACAGACTGTTACATAATAAAATGAGTGCATTTAGAGTGGTCGTATATATCATTCATTTCCTTCTTAGCCTCAATTCTATGGCACTGTGTCACTAAATAATGGTACAAACAAGACTAGAATTCAGGAATAACGCAGCTTTTTCTACTGCTGTCAATATTTCTTGATAGTTTCACGTTCTCACAAACCTTTATATATTTTTATAAAAGTCAGTACGAAGATTGTCTTTTATTTTAAATCACAATCATTTCAGTAATGAAGATATGACACTTTCCCTACACCTTCTCAAAATCAACAACAATCCTCTACATAGGCAGATTGTCTTGTCTTTATTTTTTTTATCATACCGTTAATGAAGATATGACATTTCAACCATACCTACAAAATATTAAATGTATCGAATGTAGCTCATAATTATAAAGATGGATAATAATTCGTGTGATTACAAGAAAAAACTGTCAGTGCTTTCAGAAATATATAGATTTAAAATATTATAAAAAATAACTCCTCTCAAAGTAGTCAAGTGGTGCAACTATGGCATCTTCGGTTTTCACACCGTGTCATAAAAGAATAACAATTATTTTGGAGGAACATTTCTCATACACTTTTAGTGTTAAACAGAAAATGTAGCCATCAACTTCAATACTTCAATATCCTTTTGGCAAATATGTAATTAAAAACTGCTTTCATTTTCAGATTACAGACAGTGGGTTAAGATTTTATTTTATCATTGCGTCCATTTTGCATAGGACATGACTGGACAATTGCGAGCCCAGACTTGGCTAGGCCATGGCATTTCACATTCATATTAACACTCTCATCAACACAACAAAGAAAGTTACGAGAACACTCACACCTAACTTATATAATACATTAATCTCAGGGTCATCACAATAAATGTACCCAACCCTGGCCCAGTTTAAATTCAATCACATCTGACATTGCTAGCAGCTGCTGTTGTTCCACCATGTCTCTTTGTGACTCTTTTTTACGCTTCATAAAAGAATAAAAACATCCTTCAGATCTCATGCATTAATAAATATTATAAATCGTTCATGCTCTACTCTTTATTTCCAACCTCTTTATTTTAAAGGAGGATGATTCTATAAAAAAAATCAGTTTCGTTCACATTGCAAAGCACTCCAAAATTAGTAGATATACTGTAATATATTCAATATATTTTATGTATGTTACATATGTAACTGCTTTTCATTATTATGTCTCCACTTAGAGCTAATGGTTTTAAAAAATTCTTGAGAATAAATAAAGATTTACCCATAGCATGAGCTTCCACAAGAGACCAAAATCAAGTTTTGTGTAACATGTATTTAATGACTCATCAGAATAAAAGATCGTTTAAACAAGAAATGGAGAAAGAATTAGAAAATATAATTTGTAATAAGTAATTTTCAAAATAAATATAATTTATTTCGTTTTAATTCTTCCTTCTTCCTTCGGTAAACGTGTGTATTTTTTAAAATACTGGTACCTTACTTCATATGACAGTATTAAAATGCTGAAACAGAGCATAGTTATAATCATATTAATATAATAATTATGAAAATATGTTCTGCAGTACAGGATTAATTCGGAATCCTTAAAAATAATTGCCAACTGTGATCTCATCACTACATTATAGGCCCTTTTTGGGGGGGGGGGGGGAGTGAGAAAATGGAAAGTTGATAATAAAAGAAAGATTTACGTTGATGAAAATTTTACATGAATCAGAAAAATTTGCTGTTAGGAATATGTAATGATACCTTGACAAGGAAATACTGTAGAGTTTTTATTTATACAACGTTTAATTTGTACGTGGAAGTTAAGTGACAGACTAATTCTTCAGTTCTTGATATTCTTTTACTCATTAAGTGATCAGTGCACAGGCGTGAACAGACTGAAGTCGTGTTCAAGAGACAGATAAGATTTTTCTTTCCTAAAATGTTATTAGTAAGTTATGTTTTCGAAAGTTATTTGAACTTTATATCGAGATAAACTGTATATTACATTCCATGTGCATAGAAAGACTTTGCATAATACTTCAGTAGATGCAGCAATCAACCGATTTGTTCAAAAGTTTCCAAAATTACTACAAGACGTTGTTTTCACATCAATAGAAGATATATTATTTACAACACAAATACACTTTCTCAGCTCAAAGTAGAATTTAATGGAGAGCATACTGTGTGATTTCTGCCCCAGTTCGTTTCAGAAGTCATTGCAACAATACAAAAATAATGCATAAAATTAAATATATGTCCATTTAGGTGTTATTATTAATTAGGAACATCCACTTAGAAGCACACATAATAGAATCTCTGTGCACCCTTATGCATATTAATTATATACGGAGTATTTCTTGGCCAAGAAAATCAAGTAACTTGATTAACTATAAAAGAAAACTTTCTTTCCTTTATGGAAGATGAAAACATTGTCATCCCAGTCAAATGTTCCAGTAGTTATGTGGGTGTATACTGAAAGATGTATATTTCCTCAGCCGAGAAATTCTCTGTTTACATTTCTTCTTTATTTCAGAGAAAAGAAATTTCAAGCAGCACACATTGATGTAACACAGCATACATAATACGATGAATACGGTATAGACCTCTGTCATTCAAACTTCATATTAATTAACAAATTAGCAACTCAAAAGAAACAAAACCAAACAAAGTGACTCGAGAAAATGTTCTCAACTCGTTGGTCAATGTTTCAATAAATTAGAAATTAAATTTGTGGCACGATAAGTCTTGAAGGGCCAAGGCTGACCAGTCAGCTGTTGGCATCACGTCCACATGCCTCAGCAGAGGTGCACGATAATCCAGCCAGAAAGGGGATATCATGTGGTTAGCACGATGATCCCCCCAGCAGATGTTGAGTACGCACTGGTCTCCTACACAGGTCGAAATTTCATGAGAACACTCCTTCCTCATGAGGACTCGAAGAAGCGTGCATTCCCTAATACGAGTCATAAGCATGATGTCTTACACCACGACACTATGGCGTGGTACTTCAATGTTTCAATAACAGGAGTAAAGAGCGACAAACTATGGAAGACAACCTCAAACTAATTAGCCAACGAACTGAGAACATCACATTGCAGCTCTTTTGTTATAAAACATCAAGTGCTGCAGCCTCCAGACAATATACTTTTTAATATTCTAAATGTGTTTGCATTTATTATGGTTTCTAAGAGAATTACCAAGAGGTATTCCTCTTTTTTTATTAATGGATTAAAATATGTACTAATGCAGTATAGGCCTACCTAACTTGTTTGACCATTATCGCTGTTTCACTTATATTACCTTCGATTTTTGCTGCTGTGCAACAGTAATTTTTCAAATTGTAGTAAATTATCGATACTAGCATACCTACAGCTACAGTTTCAGAACAAAACCGTAATTATTTCCTTGCTTAATAGCTAACATTATAGACACTCTTCCATATTTTACAGACGTGGCCAAATTACACTAGGAGAGTAACAGTTGTTTCAGTCTATTTTCATGCTAGAATATTATGAATACCGTTTTTTTAAATCTCCTCTAGGTCTCAATTCTTTAAATGGCAGATGACAACGACTGAGCTACACCGGTGACTTATTTTTGGTTACTTTGGTGTTTTTTTTTTTTTTTTACTAATGTTATTTATTGTTTCTAGTTTATATCAATGATTTAGCCTCAATCACAAATAATGATTTATCCCATGTAATTTTATTTGCAGATGATACACATCTGGGGTCATTCGTCTATTGCAGAAAAGAGCTTTACATATCATGGCAAGAAAACCTCATTTTGAACATTGTAAAAGCTTATTTATTAATTATAAAATACTAACTTTGCCTGGAATTTATATCTTTACTTGCCTGATTTTTATAAGAGAAAATGTGGATAAATATCGTAGTAGATCAACCATTCATGATTATGGCACTAGGTCACGTGATGATTTGAGTTTTAAATATTGTCACACTTCCGAAGCACTGAAAAGGTGGGAAACTATGGGAATAAAATTTTTAATGCCTTACCTGTTAATGCCAAATGTGTTGCTCTTTCCCATTTTAAAAAAGTTCTCTTACAGTGGTTCTTTGATAAGACTTTTTACACTGTTGACGAGTTCTTTAATGTTGAGGTGAACGATCTTGTCTTTTAATTTAATTTTTAATTTGTAATGTTTCCTTTCAACGAAGCCTATTGTCATTTTAATTATTTAATGGCCAATAATAGTAATAATAATAATAATAATAATAATAATAATAATAATAATAATAATATCTACACAGCTGATGAATTGTTTATGTTTGTAAATAGGATTAATCTACGTGCTATGTATTGTACAATTTTGTATAGCTCATCTGATAAATTGTTTATGCTTATAAATTGGATTAATCTACTTGCAATGTATTGTACAATTTTGTATAGCTCAATTGATGTATTGTTTATGCTTGTAAATTGAATTAATCTACTTGCTATGTATTGTTTTATGCTTAATCTACTTGCTATGTATTGTACAATTTTGTATAGCTCAACTGATGTATTGTTTATGCTTGTAAATTGGATGAATCTATTTGCTATGTATTGTACAATTTTCTATAGCTCAACTGATGTATTTGTTTATGCCTGCAGATTGAATTAATCTACTTGCTATAATATATTGTAAATTTTTGTATAGCTCAGCTGATGAATTGCATATGCAGTAAATCGAATTAATCTACTTGCTATGTGCTGCATATCTTACAGATCAACTGATAAATTGTTTAGGCTTGTAAACTGAATTACTCGTAATCTGCTTCTTGTCCATTGTATATTTTTGTAGAGCCACCAGCATAGCTCAGTCAGCAGACTCGCTTGCCTGCTAATTCCAAGCTGTGCTAGGGTTTGGGTTAGATTGAGCTTCTGGCTATAGTTCATGAGGTCCCGGGTTCGAATCCCGGTTAGAGCACAGGAATTTTTCCTTGAAGGGGATTATTCCTGTGTTCGTCCATGGTCTGGAATTTAGGTTAAGTTTAGATTTAAGACCTCTCCTGGCACCACATTATCATAATCATCCTATCACATCATCGGGGTAATGTAACTCCGCCTTCCAGGCGCCCCAACCTCAGAAGTGGGTTACAACTAAGCCATGGCCAGGAGAGAAGACCAGAAATGTCGAAAAGACAACCTGGTGGCATTGGATAAAAAAAAAAAATTCCACTTAGGTTGATTACTTGATTGAGATTTTTTTCCGAGATTTTCCCAACCATAAGGCAAAAAATGATATAACTCTTGACTTGTTCTACATCTTAAAGCTTTAACGTTAATGTAAGATTTATGGAATACTATAAATTAAATGAAAAACGAAAATAATAGGGAAAATGTGAAGGCAGGATTTTTTCGAGGTACTTCTATTTTCACTGCCACTAATATTCATAATTACCATCATGCTTGGCGCACTATAGATCCATTTTCACGTGGTACACTCCAGACAATGTTTAAAATAAAAAAATTTATCTACAGCTTGAGCGTCTGACCATAAGATGATTATAATTATTATTAATATACCTACCATTAACGGAGTATGGAAAGATTTTAATGCATATGATGTTTTGTTATTGGTTACTAATGCACTTGTTTAATATTCTCACGAGTAATGGTAATTAAGAAACAAACAATGATCAGAAATAAACTAATAAAAAATCAACCCATTACACTGATCCTTGCTTTTAACTAAATGGATTATTACGTTCTTCGTACAAAAGATGAAGATGTGTGTATTAAATCCATGTATTTCTTTAGTCAGCTATAAATTCTATGTACAGAAGAAATTTTAAACAATTGGAAGAGATATAGAACTCAAACAGAATTGTAAAAGGCTTTATGGACCCTGAAGCGTAATATCGATTGTAATATAACAAAGTATAAAAATTCATAATTAAATTCTATTAATCTCTTAAGGGATAACTAATCTTAGGGCTACGCTGATAGTAAAGCTTGCTATAGAAGTAAATCAGCTATTTCCATACACTTCTAACAACAAGCTGTGACATATGAAATTGTGTAGGAGATAGCATGAAACAATTATTGTTGCACTATGTCCACCCATGAATATATCTATATTCGTATAAGGGGTGGGAAACGTGAATGATCAGCATCATATTACAGTTGCTTTATCTCGTGAAAAGAAACATTCTTGCTCAATCAATGTCAGATATGTCCTAACATATCGTAAGAAGAAAAATTCCTTGTCCCCACCTAAAATCGAATACATGCCATTCTAACCTGCAGGTTGTCACTCTATCAACTAAGCCAACTTTCTTTTATTTACTGGACTGTTTTAATTGTAACAATTTAAATTGAGCTTTATGTTTAATGAAATTTTTGTCACATATACATAAACGAAACCTGTAAAGAATATGTCAGTGCGACAAATACGATTTTTCTTCTTTCAAAACACTGCAACTTGCAAAAATTGAAAGTCCATTGGAGGGTAGTTGGTAAAAGTACAATAAAATTACAGCATTATTTCTGCTGAATCTGTCTATAGAACCTTGTGAAACAGTGTAAGGACACCAATGCATAAAATAGTTCATTCATTAATTTTATATAATCATCAGTAGGAACTTTAACACTGTCTTCTTCAGTATAAATTTTACATTACAGTATTAGAAATTATGACTGTTTGCAACAACAATACGTGCAAAATTCCTCCAAAATACGTGTATGTATATATTTTATATTCTCATTTTTTCATAAGAAATTAATCTATTTTATATTGGTTCCGAATCCACTACAAAAATGCGAAATTCATATATTTCTGCGATATATATGTGTAAAAGACACCTATTTTCGTCAATTCGGTTTTTAATAATCTATAATTTTTCCTCACATTAACAAGATAATAATAAAAAACATGAAAAAAAGGGGGAGGAGGATAATTTTGTTGAAAGGTAGAAGGTTTCTTCAGAAAATAAAAGCATAGATTGTTTATAAGCTTTACCAGCAATACAACTTAAATTCAGAATTTGTTCAACCAACCTTAAATGGCAGAAAATAACATACATTTATTCTATGCTCTAATTTAACGCTTCGGAAATGAAGAATAAGTTCTCGAAATTCTTTTAAATTATTTCCTTAAATTATAGTTTTACTTTTCACTTAGGGGGTTTGAACTGTAGGTGTCATTTTACATCTGATAAAACAAAATACGTTACAGTTTATTAACGTTTTGTGATATATAGGCCTACTTATGATGTAATTTTTTAATGAAAATATCATGTTACACATAGCCTATTCACCAGAATTAACTTATGAAGAGGTTTTCGCTACAAAATGCTAAATGTGAAGTTCATAGATGCCACAAAATACTAAATTAATAAATAGAGTATAATAAGATTTTAATTTCAGAATAATAAAAATTACCAACTTTATGCATTATATTAAAATAAAATATATTATCATATCTTTTATAACTTCACAGCAATTAAGGAGAAAACAGTAAATTTCACATTTATAGCAAAAACTATAGGCCTGCATATCGATAAAAAATCACCTTTACTAAAAAAATATTTTGAAGTCAGCACATAATATGGAATTGGACTTTCAGATAAAACAGCCTTTTAACTTCGTAACATTTTATGTTAGTTCTAAAATCTAGAAATGTTTGACGATAAAGATATCGAAGTAACATTTTTCACATACATGCTGTAAGTCTTGAAATGGTCAGGCTCGACACACAATCATCATACACATATAACAAATGGCAGCTCTATCACCACAGGTAACATCGCAGTGCTTCTTAAAAGTTAGTGATTTAAGACAAATAAAGACGTATATAAATATACCGTACTATTAACACTAAAATAATCTCATACTGATATATAACAATAAACATGACAGAAATTCACACTCATTTGGCACAATTTCCACAGAAAAACCAATCATATCCAATACAAGCAACCAAAATGTTAAAACAGTACACGAAACTAACAATTAGCGATTGTTTAACTTAGTGATTCGCTTAGAAACCATTACAAGTGTTGCCATACAATTACGTCTATTTTATAATGTAACTGAATTGTTCTCTGTTACACACAAAAACTGAAAAGGAGTATTAAAATCTTCCAAGGTACAACATTCATGTTCAGTTTTAAAATATATGCAGTCTCATTATTCATAGATTTGGAAGCTTTCAGTACAACTTAAGTATTCAGTAAGGAGTATATTACACTGCAAAGGAGTCATGTAAAACCTCCCAAATGTATAACACAACAGTCTTTTCTCAAACAGAAAGAAACGGAAATTAACAACGAGAGATAGAAAGATACTGTAAAAGGAAAATGCTCAAATACATTTTCTCTTCTAGAATGCCAATAAAGTAAATTAAAACCAAATAAAATAAAATAAATTATAACTTCTTAAAATTTACTTTCATTGTATCAGATCTGTTGCATCACCTTAATGTCTTATTCCTGAATTCCAGCACCGCTGGCACATGGATCCTGCGTCAAGTCCCTCACAAGGACGTGAGATTGAGGAACTTGGGCGTTTTGCTCACACCCTTCACCCCAGAACCTCCGCCCCCTTCCCAGATAACAACACTGCCATCATCTGCAGATGCATATAGGTGCTGGGCGTCTTGCGAATAGGTCAGACTGCACAAAAAAATGCAATATTAAGGCACGGGATTCACAAACTCTGATAATGACAACAAATTAAAGTATAATGCAACGCAAATGGATAACTGTTGATGGTATTTGCAGGGATATGGAGGTGCTGAAGTAGAGCATCTCTTGGTCTACAATAAGGCCCATAAATGAGTAGTCTGTAATGACCTGGGCTCTGTGATTGGTATTACAGTACAGGAAATTAAGAAATAAATAAATATTTCCCTACATGCAGTATGGAAATGGAAGAACCAATAAGCTGAGCATTATAAATAAATTTTTAGGGAATTAAAAGCCTTTATTTCTATAAAAGGTCATATTGGTACAATATTAATAACTGACTGTTGAAAATAATCTTCTGTAAAAATGTTCAGAAGAATGAAATAAAGAATGATCTTTATTCATATAAAATTCTTCTTTCTATTTTAGTTTTTTTATATTTTCGGCACTTGTAAAAATTATCAGTAGAAATGAATACTTTAAGAGCCATAGTAAGCAAAACAATATTTGACAGAGTTAGGAACCAGGATGTGAGGAAGAAATGCAATATTACAGATGTTGAGACATTTATTACAACGAGAAAAAGGGAATGGAGCTCCCACGTGGATAGAGCTGACGACACGAGACTTATTAAAGCAGCAAAGAACCTACGTCCTAGAGAAAAAAGAGAAGTGGGCAGACCTCTCAAGAGATGGAATAAGACGTAATCATCATTGACATGGTATGTGTAAATAAACAGGCTTATGCCTATAGAAAAGAAGAAGAAGAAGAAGAAGAAGAAGAAGAAGAAGAAGTAAAAATTATAAATTTACAACAACAAAAATAAGGAGGATTTTACAACTGATGATCTGAAACATGTAACCTGTGAAAATTTAACACAGTTATTTTATTAAATATTGTAATAAATACCATACAAAAGCAAATCATAATTAAGAGAGACAAAAACATTCTACATTTATTACTTACAGCACAAGATCACAAAGCTCCAAATTTCTAGCTAGTTCTTAATATTTTTTAATTGCTGATAGACCCCATACATGACAAAATATTATGGTGAGAGATCTGATGAGTGTGGGATTAAGGTAGTGTATAAGTAAAGTTCCAATATGTGTCGCAAAATAAAATGTTTACTTCTAACACTTGGAAATTAAGGCAGATCTTATAACTTTAATTATGGTTTATTTAACGACGCTCGCAACTATCGAGGTTATATCAGCGTCGCCGGTGTGCCAGAATTTTGTCCTGCAGGAGTTCTTTTACATGCCAGTAAATCTACTGACATGAGCCTGTCGCATTTAAGCACACTTAAATGCCATCGACCTGGGCCAGATCGAACCCGCAACCTCAATCACAGAAGACCAGTGCTATACCGACTATGCTACCCAAGCCGACGGCAGATCTTATATGTTATAATAATCTTATATTTAAGTAAGTTCAGTATTCAGTGGGTAGAACAATCACCATTAGGCTGAGTTTCACGGGTTGAAACTGACAGAAGGCATAAAAATCTCATAGGACACAGTATTAGATGAACGACATTTAAGTTAACATATCAAAGTCAAACTTAATGAGTTTGGGTACTAGCAGTTGGTAATGGGCGACCCTGTGTCTATTACTGCCACATTCATTACGTTTCCACTGGAGTCGAAAGGAGGCCACCAGTGTAGCTAACAGTAGGATGAAGTCAGGTCACATTATCTCTATCATTATAGTCATCCTTTCCAGAAACGACCCCTTCCATACCTCTTAGACAATTAACACATTAGTTCTAGCAACTCCACGTTGATTGAAATACAGCAGAACCTCACTAATTCGGACTAACGGGGGGGGGGGGGGAATTCAGTCTCAATTAGTGAAAGTCCGAATTATAGAGAATTTACTGGAACAGGATTATTTCGACAACTGAAAAAAAAAATGATATTGTATAGTCCTTTAATTATTAATTTAATGTTTAAATCATTCTCTTTTGCAAACATATGGAATATAAAACATTAATTAAAAAAAAGAGAATGAGTATGAAGTTCTTTAGTCCAAGTCAACTACTGCATAGGAAGTACTAGCTTTGGAATTTTCAGAATGTAATTTAAAGAAAGAGGTAAATGTTGTCTGAATATCTTTGCTTTGCACATCATGACGCATTTCTTTTAAGGTAAGATAAAATTTCTGATAGTTCGGATTACAGTCCGCAAATTTAATTAATATATCTAAATTAATTTTATGTTGGACAATTTGAATTTATTACCACATTTTTCACTCTTTTCATTCACTTCTGTCTTCAATGTGTGGATTATGAATCTCCAATCAATCTCCAACTGCCTTGTGGTGGGAGGGGGGAGGGAGGAAAAAAGGACTATCCGGATTATCGCGAATTTCGAATTAAAAAAAAAGCTGTCCGAATTATCGCGAATCCCGAATTAGCGGAGTTTCACTATACAGTAAAGATGTTACCAAACTTTCTAAGCCTAACTATTCTTCAATATTCTGAGCATTATTGAGGCAAAAGGTTCACACACACATATATACGTAAGAAAAACATATTTTTGGTGCTCCATATATGTCAGAAATAAATGGAGAAATTAGTTCTTAATTTCCAGAAAGGAACGAACGAGAGAGAGGGAAGGGAGAGGATAAATATATCCATAGTATGACTTTCTCTGAATAGAAAGTAAAGCTGAACTTTTCGTGTTGTAAATTTATAACACCAAACATCTGTTGAACAATAATGTTCTATTACTGGCTTCTGTTTCCTGCATCACAGTCAAATATTTCTGCAGGGTCTGAAGACTTTCATGATGTCATTAAATCTTTTTGAACAATGTTAGTTATGTATGAGTGACAAAAAACTAACGCACATGAAAACTTATCCCTCACACCAAATCTAATCTAAAGCCTATTACTCAATATCTGATAACGGTACACAATATTTTACATTTCCCCATGGAAGTGCGAGCATAGTCCAAGTGTATCTGTGTCTAGAAGTGTTAAGTTACTAACCTGTTCCCTGTACTTTAAGCCACAAAAAAAAATAATATAGAATGTTTCTTTTTCTTCCAATGGCCATTATGAATGTAAAATAAATCCAAATAATTTGTACCAGCAGTCTCTTTTGAGCAGCTTTTTAAACCTCCCTGCAACCATGCTTTTTCCCTGCCACATATGATCTCCGAAGCTTAATCAATTATGTAATTTTACCTGAATAGGGGCCATACTTTGAGTATGTAGTCCTGAAGCTCAATCTGTGATAATCTTTCTAGTGGACATAGTTGTATTTATTTTCTTTGAGACCTCTCATGGAGAAAAAGCAGAGTTTGTTATGATTTTGAGGTCTACAAAGGTAGCATAATTAATCATCCTCAAGTGTAACAAATAAATTCCTAACCCATAACAAGACTAGTAAGTAACAATGACTGTTGAAATACTGAATGCTATGTACCTTATGATTGGACGTGCAATGAAGCTCGTGGTAATCTCCCGCACTGGTGATAAGTCCCATGTGCTCCACAACCTGAAACATGCGACATGAGTGAAATGAGAAGAGGAAAAACGAGAGTATTCTGCAGAAATCTGTATCAACGTCTTGGTCTCAGTCAAAGGAAAATAAAGTAGAATCATTGAACATGTGTCCTTCTACAGAGCCAAATGAATACTGGTTTTTGAATAACTATCACACAACTTCATGTATGCACAGACAATCGATATGAATGAATGACATTCCTTTGATAAAGACTGACAACTACTCGTATTGGAAACAAGTAACAAACACGGGCTGCACTACATTTTTTTCACCTGACATTATGTGTATACTATCAGGAAAGGTCGCAAGACACGATTCTGTAACAGAGTCATATGACTATGTCACTTATAATCATAATGATTTATTGCATACACTGATCATATACATGATTTGGGACATGTCATATTTTTAAACTAATAATATTAATTACATAATAAATAAGCATAAATAATAATTATAATTAAATGCAACACACATACAAATATACAAAACTTGGGACTTAACTGCAGAAAACTACAGGCCAAGTAGACTTTGGCTATAATGTCCATTTGCTGGGAAGTGTAGACACAAACTATTAGAGTCAATCAAAATCCTATAAAACAAATTAAGTAGTGCTCTATGTATTTCTTATATTTTTCCACCAAATAGTTCTTTTCTCTGCTAATTAGCCCTTAATGGGATCTCTTCCGAAAGTCTACTCCAGCATTGTCCTGAAAGTTGACAAAGTCAAATGCATACCAATGGCAACAGACAGAATTTTGTTTAACTCATTTGTAATGTGAAACATGGGAGAACTATACAGAAAATAAAATTTTTTAGATTTCTTTAACAGACAGCTTTAACTTTTGGTACACATACATATACAATATCTTAGCAACCTAATGGAGTTACCAAAATCTGACTTTCATCATACATTTATTTTTTCATTTATTCAATGCTTTTTTTTTCTTTAAATGGGAGCAAATTTTCAAAATTCATTCAATCAGTCTGAATATTTTTATACAGCATCACTGTTATGTTAGGAAGAGAGAAAAGTCACTCATTAAGTTGTTAATTGGGGGAGGGGGACGAAGAACAACATTAAATTCCAATATAATACTATTATTGTAACAAAATAATAGTCTCTAGGATCAAAATTCTTTCCGGAAATATTATTGCAAAGAAAAAGAAGAAGAAATACTCAAAATAAAAAATAATTCATGCTCATTTATTCGTCAAATCTGTATATTCCAAAGATGTATCACATATTTTCTGATGGGAACAGATTAATTGCAGAAATTCGCTCAGTAGTGTACGGATTTCGTTAATTATGACAGAAAATACCACCTGTGCATCGCACTGACATCAGTGACAAGGAATTAATTACGGTTTCAATACCTGATGGCACCACTAGCCAGGCCTGCTGCGATCACGTTGACAGACACGCCCTCTGGGGCACCTGAAAAGCAGATGGCAGTGATGGAGTCCCTGGTGGCGACAGTTCCAATGGGCACAGCATTGATGGTGTGCAGCCGCAGCAAGCTGCCTCCAAGCGTCGTTTCCATGGAGCTAGCCCCTGCACTGCTCACCATAGCGATGTCCCCCAGTGTCTCACTCACCGACACCAGGTTCACTGGCATCGTCATGTTGTTGCCGGAGATGCAGCGCACATATGACAAGCTGAGGTAACAATGATACATTAACATAAAACTTAACACTCTTGTGTTAACAGGGAGATTTAAAATCACCAATAAGGAATAGATTAAAAAATAAAGGGAATTTTCCAACAAAGGCATTAAAATCACGGCATTGTGTTAACAGGGAGATTTAAAATCGTCAATAAGGAGTAGATTAAAAAATAAAGGGAATTTTCCAACAAAGGCATTATAATCACGGCATTGTGTTAACAGGGAGATTTAAAATCGTCAATAAGGAGTAGATTAAAAAATAAAGGGAATTTTCCAACAAAGGCATTATAATCACGGCATTGTGTTAACAGGGAGATTTAAAATCATCAATAAGGAGTAGATTAAAAAATAAAGGGAATTTTCCAACAAAGGCATTATAATCACGGCATGGCATTCTTGTCTGAAGTGATACATTACAAGAAATGTCGCAATATGTCAGTGTTATGCTTAACCTATGATGTAATGTTATACAGTCATGAATTCACGAGACATGATAGTTCTATTTTCAGAGTGCACTATGTAGAACAGAATGCTCTGACCTAATAAAAAATTAGAATTATTTCTTCACCACTTTCTCCTCTTTCCTCTAAATTCACTGTGTGTGAGAAAATGTTGGAGAGCAAGAGTGTTCATGGCTTTATTGCCAATTCCAAACTTAAACTCTCTCTCGCTATGTACGATAAAATTGATTTTGTTCTTTGAAGAGTGCCAATTCATTGACTATGTTTTCTCCAATGAACTATGTAATTTGATTGCAGTGAAATAGAGTCTCATTGCAATAAAACGAGGCTCTAAGCTACAATAAATTACAACAAAGTAAAGTGGACTGAAGAGCAGCTTCTATATCAAGGCAGGCAAGCATCATCACCTCTAAATATTGGGAAACAAGGAAATCCAGAGCATCAATCACATATATTGAGTCAGGCTAACTCACTTGTTGAGATCCCAAATGATGGCGGATCCATCCTGGCTGCCTGTCACCACGATACTGAAGCTGCGGCAGATATAGATGTTGTGGATGGGGCCATCATGACCGAGAAGAGTGACAGGCTCACTGTGAAACTCGAGGTGACCCCGTGAGGGGCTAAACTTGTACTCGTACACCACTAGCTTGCCAGACCAGTGCCCCATCCACAGTTGGCTGCAGTCTGGCACACTCGCGCATGTGCAGATCTACAACATGCAAAAATTTCAACATTCAAACAAACATCATTCTCGGTGCAAATCAAGCTTTCTGGTATAACTCCCTGTAAAGTTGATTTGAATAATTTCGAGGAAAAAATTGTTCCGGGGCCGGGTATCGAACCCAGGACCTTTTGGTTAAATGTACCAACACTCTACCAAACTGAGCTACCTGGGACCGATCCAATTAATTAATGTCCAACCTACACTACAAAATAAGATGAAAACTCCATAACCTCCCACACCACATACGGGAGAAAAACAAAGGTACTTAATCAAATCAAGCTTTCATTATAATTCCCTGATTTGGTAATTCAGGAGCAAATGACTTACAACTTAATACAAGCTAATTTTTCACTAACTATTTGACAACAGAGGCCAGCACAGCATAATTTGGGAAATTTTGTTCTAAGAATATAATTTTGTTATAGTGTTGATTTTTAATTAGAGACGGCAAAGAAATTCACTACTAAAACATTTGCTGACTTCTGCTGGTTGAAGTGTAGTAGTCTCCCCTCCTCCCACCACAAGTTACACATTATATGGACGAATTATGTTTTGAAGATATTAATATCATCTGAGTCATCTGATTTTCTTACTAGAACTATTAAAGGCCTCTACAGAATTTTAGTCTGCAGACACATTTTATTGAATACAGTAGAGTCTTGATTACACAGACTTTACGGGCCGAGGGCAATCCAGATAATAGAAAGGGTAAGAGCGCTATGTCACTTTTGATCCTGTAATCTTAAAGGGACAAAAGTCGGACTCAGTAATGTAGAAAAATATTACTCACATGTACATAATAAACGAGTTTTTATTCATAATGCAGTACAGTATGTAACTGACTTTAAAAAATTTTTTCTTGTTCAGTATTGTATATGAAGAGTCCACTGCAAGAATGATGGATGTCATTTGGAATACATTTTGCAGGAGAAGCAATTGAAAGTTTGAAATGCTTAGCGCTCAAAGCTTAACTGTGATTTTCCGATCATTTCTGGACAATGACTATCAGTGTTAATGCCATATAACTCTCTATGCACATTCTATATGTCTTAAGCTATGCATTGACAGTCTTGGTTCATTTTCGACAAGAAAGTGACATCCATCATTCTTGCAGTGGACTCTTCATATATGTATACTTACTTACTGGCTTTTAAGGCACCCGGAGGTTCATTGCCGCCCTCACATAAGCCCGCCATTGGTCCCTATCCTGAGCAAGATTAATCCAGTCTCTATCGTCATATCCCACCTCCCTCAAATCCATTTTAATATTATCTTCCTATCTACGTCTCGGCCTCTCCAAAGGTCTTTTTCCCCTCCTGCCTCCCAACTAACACTCTATATGCATTTCTGGATTCGCCCATATGTGCTACATGCCCTGCCCATCTCAAACATCTGGATTTAATGTTCCTAATTATGTCAGATGAAGAATACAATGCGTACAGTTCTGGTTTGTGTAACTTTCTCCATTCTCCTGTAACTTCATCCCTCTTAGCTCCAAATATTTTCCTAAGCACCTTATTCTCAAACACCCTTAACCTATGTTCCTCTCTCAAATATATGTACACTACTGTAATTAAAAAAAAAAAGATCCAGATAACAAGTAAGGCCAGATAATTGAAGCCCGAATAATCGGGACTCTATTCTACCTGCAAATGGCCACTATTTTTTTATTCCAATATAAATATTATATGGCTAACTAACAGTACATTGAACACTGGCCATATTTCCCTTCCTGTATTTGATTTGAAACAAGAATATTTTACCGGGTCAAGGCCTGGTGATTTGACCACAGGCCACGGTGGTTGCTCCTTCTTCAGTTTGACTCTGACGACTCCATCTGCATGGCCCCATGTGACCAGAGCTGCTCCCAACACTGAGGTGGCGTTCACCATGCTGAGACCTGTATAGGCATTCACAAATAGCACGGTGATGAGACTAGCATGCTTGAGACAACACAGTACCTCTAGTAAAAAAATACTGTTCATATACTGAAAACTATGCTATGGTTTTCACAACTATCTACATATAATGCTCACCATGGATGGAAACTTACAACTAGGTATACTGCTCGTGCATAGATGCGAAACTGATCAGACAATAACTGCTGTAAAAGCATAAGCATTCAGTCTCTTCTTTTTACTCACCCTTCTCCTTGCTGTAGCGTAGGAGAATTGATGTATGTGGAGCTAGTCCAAACACGTCATTAGTCAAAAGAGGAACCAGACTTGCAACTGGTGTTCTGTGCTGGTGCTTCCATACCACAACAGGTTCAGAATCAGCAGGAGAGCCAACGTAACTGCCCCATAGCAGACCCTTCACACCAGGAACCACTTCTCTCTGAAAAAAAATATTGGCATATTCTTTGATAGTTCTTTACAACTAATCAAGGTTTAAGTTATTTCTGGTGCGGTTTACAGTATCCAATATGATGATCAACCAGAATTTCAGTGATCAATACCAATACATATTTTGAGAGAAATGTCTACAGACATAATGAATAGTTAAAAATATGCAGTTACTGTTATTACATTTCAACAGCAATTAATCATCATTTCATACAAGAAGACTCTGCATGTAAACAAATACACGTGTCTGAAGCCTTCTCTATTGGCTGAAGGATAAAGAACCTCTTTATGGCATCTAAACCACGATGTTAATTAGTTCCTTATCTGGAAAAAAACCTGTTATATATTTTCGTAGTCCTAGTAGGAAATCTGCTATTTTAGTAAACACGTAAACGAAATATGATATATGATGCAACTGAGAAAATAATAAAAGCTGTCAAGAAAGAATGTGATTTGTAAGTAGAGTCGAGCATTAATTGTTGGAAATGAGGCGAAGTAAATCACACAGAAATTAGGAGTTAACAACAAAAATCCACGAAATAAAATAATAATTTAAATTACAATTTCAAAATGTTAAAAAAATTAGAAGGTACAATTTATAAAACACACCATTTCCTAATAGACTTTTTAAATATTCTTATAAAACAAATCAGCAGTAACGTATTTGGACTTCATATTGACCATGATTGCTTAGGACATTACCTACAGCGCATACATTTTATCATTCTATGTTCATAATGTGTGCAGCTGTGCTGTGCACTACCGCATCTGTCTACATCCACAAGAGTGGAAAGATAAAATGTATGCACTATACAAGGAATAGGTTGCACAGAAGATTCAAATTAAGATGGGGGAGGGGGAGCGGAACATAAAAAATTGGAAGACAGAAAATAGTTACAATGTAAATTTTTGGTTTATATTCCAAAGCACGAGGCAGTTAAGCCTTATCACCAGGGAAAGGATTTATATGTAAATACATATTTACTTATAAAGCTAATATAATTTATATTTTGCATTATCTTTATGTTTCACAATGTGTAGGGTTGAAAAATCCTACTTTTATTTTCCATATTTTTCCATATTTTAGAGTTTAGTACATATTTTCGTTAATTTCCATATATTTTCCATATTTCATATAAAACAGTCCATATTATATTAGGTTTAACAATAAAACAAAACAAAATTCCATTAACTTTTAAAAATACATTTCAACAATAGAGATTTAAACACATGTTCAGTAATCCCTTTAACATCAGAGTTATTTGAAAATTAGCAGTCCTATCAACAATGGGAAAGTAAGTTACAAAACTGTATTAATTTAATTTAAAATTTTTAACAGACTTCAGTTGTGCAGCTCAACAGTTAAATGCCAGTCAGAGTACACATAGGTTCAGTTTTGTAAATCATACTATAAAGACGGTAAATATGCCAAAAGTACGTCATTCAGTCAATTTAAAATCAAAACTAACAAGTTACATTTCAGAATTTAAAGAAGATGGTTTATCAACTGACAATAAAATATTATTTTGTAATTTGTGTCAGTGTGCAGTATCATCTACACAAAAGTTCCTGGTGCAACAACACATTACAACTAGTAAACATCAGGCCAACAAACAACTAAATTCCAAGCAGAGACAATTGTTTTTAACACAACCAACAACATCGAATGTAAGATCTGAGTTTAACATCGACCTTTGCCGTTCTCTCATCTCTGCTGATATTCCTCTCTACAAACTAAAGAATAAGGTCTTCAGGGAATTCCTTGAAAAATATACTCAACATACAATCCCGGATGAGTCAACACTTAGGAAGACGTATGCTCCATCCATCTACGATGAGACAATACAGAAGATAAGAGATGAAATTAAAGATAGTTCAATTTGGGTTTCCATTGATGAGACTCCCGACAAAGAAGGTAGACTTGTTGGTAATGTAGTTATCGGTTTGTTAAGTGAACAATATTCTGAACGAATTCTTTTACATTGTGATGTTCTAGAAAAGTGCAATAACAAAACTATAGTTAAACTGTTCAACGAAGCTATGGGTATCCTGTGGCCAAAGGGTATTATGTACGATAATGTGTTATTCTTTATTAGCGATGCTGCCCCTTATATGGTCAAAGCTGGACAAGCATTATCTGTTGTATATCCTAAATTGACTCATTTTACTTGTGTGGCGCATGCATTTCATCGTGTGGCAGAAGTGGTCAGAGACAATTTCCCTAAAGTAGATTTGTTGATTTCATCAGTGAAAAAAGTATTTCTCAAAGCTCCCAGTAGAGTTAACGTGTTGAAAGAAATGTACCCTGAAATTCCATTGCCACCAAAGCCAATTTTAACTAGATGGGGTACATGGCTAGAAGCAGTTGAATATTATGCCGAACATATAGACTCTATTAACAATGTTCTCCTTGCATTGGACTCTGAAGATGCAGTCTCAATTGATACTGCGAAAACAGTTACCTGTGACATAAGTGTGAAGAATGACTTAGCTCACATTCAGCATACATTTTCATGCATCATAAAAACGCTCAAAAGTCTCCAAAATAGGCACCTTTCACTATCTGAAAGTTTTGAAATTATAAATAGTACTGTGGAACAACTGAATCGTGGTAGAGGTAAAGTTGCAGATGCAGTAAGAGCTAAGGTGGACACTGTACTTTCAAAAAACCCTGGATATGAAGAACTACAAAAGGTTGTTGCTGTGATGAGTGGTGAATCAACAGTGAAGATTAACTTGGACTTATCCCCAGCAGACATTGTGAAATTGAATTATGTACCAGTTACTTCTTGTGACGTCGAACGCTCTTTTAGTCAGTATAAATCTATCCTCAGAGACAATAGAAGAAGATTCACTTTTCAGCACTTGAAAGAAATGTTTGTAACCTATTGTTATGGTAACAGACAATAAAAATTGTGTTTTGTTGAAACTACATTGGAAGATAAGGTACGTCCATTATATTTTTTGTTTAGTTTGATTAAAATGTACCAATATTTAACGTACATAGTCATTTTTTTATAATTTTAAGTCCATATTTAATTCCATATTTTGGTAAAAATCCATATTTAATTCCATATTTTGGTAAAAATAACTACATATATATTTACATATTTCATATATTTTTAGTCCATATAAATCCGTTCCCTGCTTATCACCTATAAATAAGAAAACAACACATGTAATATATTTAAAGTTATATTAAATTTAATGACCATTTTGTACTACAGAGACTATTTTAGAGTTTCTGAGGGTGATGAAATGGTAATAATGGAGCAAATGAAGAAATGAAAACGGCAGGAAAAATCTCATTCATAGCCATTTTAGTCATCAAAACGTTACAAAATATGCTGGATAACCCTTGTCTCACAGCTATACTATACTCACCACACTTGAAGATGGTGTTCGTGATGCCAGGGACTGGACCACCATGGGATGAGCTGAACGGAAGAGTTGTCGTGGTGTCTGTCCATATGTTCGTACCATTGTTTTCCATGCTGTACGTTCCAAAGGGTCACGAATCTTCTCTACATCAAAGCCACAGTAAGTCTGGAAATACAAAACGATACTTTACAATATTCACTTGTCGTCATATTTTTAATTGAAGATGTTTTTATTGTATAAGTTACTGTACTGTCCTCCAGCAGATTAATAATAATAATAATAATAATAATAATAATAATAATAATAATAATAATAATAATAATAATAATAATAAAATAATAATAATAATAATAATAATAATAATAATAATAATAATAATAATAATAATAATAATAATAATAATAAAATGATTAGTTCACTTTTTTGTAGTAGCTCTTTGTTTCGAATTATATATTTCTAAATTCTTCGAGGAATTTCTATCGGTGTGTGAGCTAATGCCAATGTGAACTATTCTGTAACCTCTGATCTCTCTTAACATTCATTACAATTACTTCTATTCGGAGTTTTTGTTCACTTAAGTTCCTGCATTTCGACATATAAATATTGTACAATTTTATAATACATTAAATTGTCATCTTCTTCTTAGAGTGGTAAAAAGACAGTGAAGTTCTCTACTCCTTATAACAGAAAGATAGGCAAGGATGATGATGATGATGATGATGATGATGATGATGATGATAAAGTGAACTCTAGATGTTGATGCGAGGAGAAGTAACCTATTAATTTTGCTAGAAATACATTTACAGACAAAGTTCTTTATGTGCACTTTCATTGATATTGGTTTTCTTCACAACAACAAGCAACTGAAATTAGGAATTAATCAATAAAGAAATGCCTGAATTCGTATACTGTTCAGTTCCAAATATATTCAAACTCAGTTGGAGATTTCCTATTCAATACAGTGTCAGTGCTGCAATTCAGTACATACTGCTGGGTGGAAAACATTGATGGCTTCCACAGCTGCCTTCCCAGTCTGCTTGTAACCAAACACGAGGTCGATCCAGAGGGGCAAATTCTCACGGGCATGGACTGACTCTAGGGCTTGGCGGTGGATCAGTACAAAGCGCCTTGCGTCGCCATGACTCCAGGGGGGCAACTCCACGTCATTGACTCTGTCTCCACTCTGACGCACTCCGAAGTTGAACTCTGGAAGTAAAGCGAAGTTATATGTACCAGCACATACATTCAACCAACATTAGAGGAATGGTATTTATTTAAATTGCTCCAGTCAAAAAGCAATTGACAAAAATATACATCTTGATTACACAACTTTTAATACTATAATTTATATTTATAAACTTAGTTCAATATTAACACGTGAAAGTGATCACCATAATTATATTCCTACGAAAAAAATATATTACAATCTTATATTCAATCCTATCAATACTTTCTGCTAGCTTGATATACAAACAATAAGATGAGGAAACTACAGTAATAAATGAACTTCTAAGGAACATTCACATAGTTCAAATATAAAACAAATTTGTAATTTTAACATATCTTAAGAGCTGCAGTAAAGGCCCTTTTAAGTAAAATCACATCTCTCTTAAATCCAGCCTTTTTTTTTAACATAAGTGTATAAGAGCATCAGAAATTTTCTAATCATGTAAGAAACAGAAGCTAGCAACAAAAATTCACTATCATAACTGAAATTTCATGTACAAAAATTAAAAAAATAAAATTTATAAAATGAAGACTTGAAATAAAAAAGGCTCTAAGTGCCATAATAAGAAATTTTGAAATTGTGTGCAAAATGGGATCTATATGCCAAGCCCTAAAATGTATAAAAGGCTCGAACTGCCACGAATGAAAATGTAATACCAAATGCAATCGACAGATAACATGCGGTTTAACTGCCGCTGCTGTTAACATATGAAAGGCTCTATGTCCCGCGTGCTTCCTCCTCATAGTTAGTTTAAATGGCGGAGGCGGCAGATATTTGTAAGAGTTTGAGTGGAAAGAAATGACGAATTAAAGGAGAAGGTACTGCGGCTGCAATGGAAAAAAAAAAAAAAGCTGAAAAATGGAGGAAATGAATACATAAGTTCAATAATAAACATGTTCCTGCAAAACCTCGTCCAGCACAGGAGGTAAGTCTCATTACTGATCGCTAACCTACACCATACCTGGACAGACCGTTTATTCTTGTTCTTTTTGCATGAAAGCAACAATAAGGTCTAACTAAATTATGTTGGTTGTGACAACAGAAAAAAATGGTAGACCTAGTGAGGTATATTGCACTGGGTTCTCCATCTTGCTTTCAGAGTCGGTGTGCATGCAAGTATAAATGCAAGAAACTCAGCTATGAACACAAGGTCGGGCTGTTTGAAGATTTTTATGACTGGAAGATATTAAAAAGCGAGGGAGTTACTTGATGGGGCTGATGCAAGTATCACATGTTAAAAGAAGACATCATGGTACCTATGATGACCCTTAACAGAGCAGGAGACAAGCAACTATTCATTACACTGTTCCAGATGGGCAAGGTGACTTAGTGCAAGTTTGCAGAGGAACATTTTCTGAAATATTTTCGTTAACTCAGAAGAAAATCCAGGTATTACCGTAACCGAAAAGAAGAAGAATTTGACTGAAATGATCCAGTACCTGACAAATGATGATCACAAACAGTTTTACAGAAGCATTAGAGAATAAACTTTTACTTTATGAACAAAAAACCATTTTTGTTCAGTTCGTTTGTCCTCTTCACTATCTTTTTGCTGATTCTGAAGTATGGAACTTAGAGCCTTTCATTAAATTTCCATTTCCAGTACGTTTTTCATACTATTACAATATTACTTTTGTAAGTTCCTTTGGACACTAACTCCAAACTATGCTTATTTTTCAAATAAAACACATTAATACTGAAATTATGACCATTAATTACCTAGTATACTTAAAACTCATTTTCCTCAAATTCATGATTATGGCACTTAGAGCCTTTTTTATTTCAAGTCTTCAAATATTCAGTTCCAATAACACTTTTTAAATATGTTGTTGTTGTTTTCTAATGCCAGGCGTTTGACAATAAAGTCATTTGACCTCTTGCACTCCAATATTTTTCAAAGATATTATCATGACCAGCCAATGAAGCACAGATTTTGAGGTGTTCCGAATCCATTTCTTGGTTTGAGTTGCACAATGGGCAGTTAGGGGATTGATATATTCCAATTCTATGCAGGTGTTTAGCCAAACAATCATGGCCTATTGCCAATCTAAATGCAGCTACAGACGATTTTCGTGGTAAATCGGGAATTAACTGTGGATTTTGATGCACAGAGTTCCATTTTTTCCCTTGGGATTGAGTTATCAAATTTTGTTTGTTGAAGTCTAAGTATGTAGATTTAATAAATCTCTTCACAGAGTAATACGTAGATTTAGTAACAGGTCTGTAAGTAGCAGTGTTGCCCTTCTTTGCTAAAGCATCCGCATTCTCGTTTCCCAGGATTCCACAATGGGATGGTATCCATTGGAATACAATTCTTTTATTGAGTGATATTAATTGAGAGAGCATTTTAATTATTTCTGCTGTTTGAGATGAAGGTGTGTGTTTAGAGACGATTGATAGAATAGCTGCTTTGGAGTCCGACAATATAACTGCATTCCTAAATTTATTGATGTGGCATAGAAGATTCCTACTTTTTAAATATACAATTGGGTGTAGCAATATTTGTTTCTTTATTCTGTTTCAAGTACTCTTGACAGAAAATTGGTTTTCAAAGCTGAGAATTTAACAATGCAGTCACTGGCTCTTGCAACTGGCATCGACTTAAATGATAATCATTTTCAATTTGTAAATCTCATATTAGTATGCCAGCAGATATTAAGTACAGAGATTTACAATCAATCAATCTCGCAATCTATTTCTACGATTTTCTACCACAGACGTCCACAATATTGTTATCATTGTTTTATATATATTACACTAGTTATTCATGAATAAAGGGATCTTTTAAATTCAGTAAATCTAGTACATGAAACCGAAACTTTTTTTTTTTTGATGGAATATGCGCTTAGAATTCAGAAGCAAGCAGGGTACTGGTAACAACTAGACCACTGAGTACGAATTTGTCTAGATAAAGTAAATTAAAATCAATCATTCAATGATGTCGCAATGTTTTCTACTTAGTTCTTTTTCATCCTTTTATGACAATGTCTTACAAAGTGTAAATTCAACATACAGCATACGGTACAACAAAAGTAATGAGTTAAAAAAATAGAGAACATAGTGCTAATGGAACCTGTCGTACCTTCTGAGTTCCGCAAGAACTCTGGCAAGAAGAAGAACTCAGGAATAAGTTCCTTCACGTCAGTGGTAGAGTCTGAGCTGGTGAGGCGCCATGTTGTATGCAGAGAGTGAAATGTCCGGTCAGGAAGGTCGAAGTTCTGGTCTGCATATCATAGGAAATGTTTTTCTCAGTTGAACAATAAAGAATTTCTCTTTTGTCTAGCATACTTTTATTTAATGGCGGATATAGATAATTCGTTATCTCGTTATACCTATGCATGCATGAGGGGAAGCAGGAAGTGGACTGGAAAGCTTCCCTCCCTCACTACGCCTCCACTTGCAGTCAGCTAGCTCAGTTATCCCCACCATAAAGTTTTTACTATAAGCAACGGTGCATGCATGCATTTGATTTCATGAGATAACGAATGACCTATACTTGACTTTACATCATTCACCCAATCAACATCAACTACGAGCGACATGCTGAAGCTGTAGTTCTTTTTACCATCATAGGTATTGCTCTGAGTGCACCATGATGATGATTAATAAAACAATAGTGGAATTCCGGTAGGAGAATAGAGAGTAACGTGTGAAAACTTTCCACCAAGTACCACTTGGGCTACCACTATGGAAAGTTGATGCTCTAGCCCAGCAGTCATCAGCACAGTGCACCTTCGACTAGCGTCTCTTACCCGCGAATAAGACATTGCACTATCGTGCATACATGGCTGCTGGTGCATATTCCGAAACACTCCTTACCCTTTACCCATTTCAGCGCATGCTGACGACCACTGCTCCAGCCATTTGGATAATGGTGAACCTCTTTTGTCAAATGTGTTATATATGATTATGGATCAATACACGCAGGTATGAAGTCAAAAAAGTATTTATGAAGCAAACTGTTAAATTATTGAAACATTAAATGGTTATTAAAATGCTAAATGGCTATGGACTGGAAGTTTCAATCCCAAGTGGTAAAGGGATTTTTCTGGTTACCAAAATTTCCAGAACAACCCTGAAATTCACTCAGCCTTGTATCAAATTCAGTAATCTATCGAATTTTTCCCGGGGGTAAAAGGCAGTCAGAGCGTGATGTCAACCATACCACCTCATTCTAGTGCTGAGGTCACGAAAGCATGGAGTTCTACCTTCATGCCTGACCCCTCCTCAAGCACTTTCACGTCGTGTAAAGATGACACCATTACTGTTACTGAAACTGCAATGTATGCACTAGACTTCAGGACCTATAAATATCAGAATCTGGCAGCAAACAGCATTTCCAGCTGCCAAGCACAGCCGCACACTCATGCATGAACGTCTATTTGAAGGCTTTTATAAACAGCGTGAACATGGAGAAACACAGAAGGCAAAGAAAGTACATTTCATGCTATCATGACTCGACAGCAGGAGGGGGAAGTAATAAGGCATTTTACCACCAACAAAACAATAAAATATTTATTTGATATTTATGAGTCTCATTATTATTATTATTATTATTATTATTATTATTATTATTATTATTATTATTATTATTATTATTATTACTATTATTATCTGACCTCACAATTAAACTCTACAGAATATACTCAAAGCAAATAATTATGTAAACATCCCAATATTTTTGCTGAACTGCAGAATATTTAAAAATATTTTGTATTAAAATGATATTTACCATTACTTATTACTTATTATTTCTTTATAAGGACAACATTAAGTTAAAAATTCTCAGAGGTGTGATGGCTACAAATAGCCTCCTTTCCAATAATACGGTGAAAATCGGAAAAAAGGTTCCTAAAAAACCACAAAATGTATGTAAGCGAAGTATTAAAGAAAATTAACAGCAGTGTCATTCCTCAACATTAGGAATAAAATTTCTAAAGATTTTCAGCATTTTCCATTACATGGCACAATTTTAAAATCAGTAAGGAAAAAATATATTGCTTTTTCAGTGTAATAAATCTGCACCATTTAATGGATCTGCAATTGGCACAATAAACGAGTTTTTACACCACCCAGTTCTGATGATAGCCCACAGGCTGAAACTAGTCAACAAGGTAACCTAGTTAATTAACACGTGAAAGCAAACATATACTTTATATTCCGAAACGAGTTTTGTTGAATTTTAGATAAAAGAAGTTTTGACATTCTGAATCTATTAATCTTAACAGAAAGAATAGAAAAAGAGAAATAACACTTACGTACATAATATATTAAGAACACAAACAGAAAGACTTTCCAAATTAATGTTAAATTAAAAACACAGAAGAAGAGACGAAGTGTGTTTTCTGCCAACATGGAAATATATCTTACCTAGAAGTTAGAAACAGACCAACAGGTCTAAACTATGAAACAGATAATGGTGGTGGTGATGAAGATGATTTAGATACAGCACCCTTGCAGGAACAGCAACTAGCAAAATGAGCTTATGCTACGGTTTCATTATGTTAATTATACAGACATTTACTGATGATCTACAGGCATTTACTGTTTATCAGAATTTCAACAAATCTACACCCTTTACTTTTATCTAAGCATCTGTATCAAATTATTTTAGTGGTTAATTTAAAATATTTTCAGTATCAGATTACATTATTTCACTCCAAAAAGAGTTCTTGCACTAAACAATACACAGCAAACGTATGGATCTCTCGTCTGCTGCTTTATACCTTGGTATGTGAGGAACATGCCAGTGAAGGGTGGCAGTCGGACTAAGAAGTGCAGCACTGTGCCAGAGTTTGAGTAGTGTGAGCCATAGTGATAAGGTTCCTTGTTGAGAGTCACGCCATGTATTCCCTCCATCAGTTCCTGCTTCAAATACTGCAACAATAATCATTCATTACGTTCAATGCTCACTTTTTTTTTTGTCTACATAGCATTACAACTGCAGGCCTAAACTTACATTGTAGTTGTTGATGTAGTGTTGCTCATTCTTCTTATCCTGGACTGCCATTGGCTTTTTGAAATTCCTGCAACAAAACAGAACAAATTAAAACTCCCGCACAATGAGTAGCAAAATCGAATAGCTTGGCCTTTAATCTTGGCTTTGTTAGGTTCATAAAGATCTATCAGTAGGTATGTGCTGGTGAAAATCGTAATAGAATAATTTTCGCTGCAAATTTACGAAACTTCGGACAAAGTTTATTGTTTAAGGAATTGTAAAAGCTAAAGAAGTTTTTGTCCTTATACGTACATTTCAGCAGTGCAGTATGTGACAGATCAATTAACTTTAGTTACAACTCTGGAGGCAAATTTCCTGTATTTGCGGAATGAGGACGACAAAAGAGGTCTAATTTGTGCTGAGTCATTTCCATTTAGCATCTCTGAATATTTCATTTTTTAATAATGCAATGTTTTCCACATATTAAGGACAGTATATATCCTTGTTCTATACATTGCTACTCTACTTAACGTATGCATGGACAACCCTTCACTGCTACCCCTCTTTCGGTGCATTGCAGTGGGGGAAGTAATTTAACCCACGTGCAGACCAATCTGCTACTGCCTGTACAAGCTTGAATATGCACCTCTGAATTAAATGTATTTTCTGTTATGTTTCAATATTATATGTTGACTGTATCTGTCTTGAGTCATACTTTCATATGATTGGCATTTTTAGAAGTTCAAATTGCAATTCTCTGCAATAAATATGTGACAAACGACGTTCATCCGTATAACTGCACAATTATAAACAATACTTCACTATATAAACACTTTGAATAGAAATCGACATTGCAATAATTGCCGAAATTTTTCCACTCTGAGTTCAGAATTTATGGAATGATCGATAATGAGTTCCGTTCAAAAGGAGAAGTTTTTTTTTAGTTGGTTATTTAACGACACTGTATCAACTACTAGGTTATTTAGCGTCGATGGGATTGGTGATAGCGAGATGGTATTTGGCGAGATGAGGCCGAGGATTCGCCATAGATTACCTTGCATTCACATTACGGTTGGGGAAAACCTCGAAAAAACCCAACCAGGTAATCAGCCCAAGCGAGAATCGAACCCACACCAGCACGTAACTTCAGACCGACAGGCAAGTGCCATAACCGACTGAGCCACACCGGTGGCCTCTTTTTGGTCAAAGTATCATTTCTTCAAAAATTGGCATTCTCCAGCCTGGAAATGATCCTAAAAGATTTTAAGACATCTAAAACAACTAGTTATCAGAACAAATGTAGATTTGCATATTTACATTTGATCTCAAATTTTTCAAACCACCAGTAACTGAGATGCTAAATATTTCCATAAACACTTCTAAACTGAAATTCCTGTTTGCATACCTGTAGGCCTGGGGGTCAGTGAGGTCAAGCGTTTGGCCAGTGTAGTTCGCAAGCACGAAGGGGAACACGGGATACTGCATGAGATCATTGTAGGAGCGTCCAGCCATCTTGTTGAGCTGCGTGAGGTACTCCCAATTGGTAAGCAGTCCCTCTCTCCACAGTTGCACTGCATCACTCAGGTTGTCACCTGCAACGCGGTTGGGCAGCTGACACTGTGTTAACTCCCAGGCAAATGCATCACGTTCCTGTAAGTAAGAGTCAGCAGTATGTTTCAGAATACAGTACCATACTAATATATAGTATTCAATGGTATTTATTTGCTGTAGTACCCTAACAACCAGCTTTAAATTGTAGTACTCAAAACATAATCCATTTCTGATATATTGTATATTCGTATATTCAATCAGAAGCATGTTTACGTATAGGAACATACTAATATGAAGTCAGTGACATATTTCAGAGTAAAGTACTATTTTAATTTCCAGTCAGTGGCATATTTTGAACATAGCAGTACATTATAGGTTCCCCACAATACTAGACTGTTTCAAATACAACAAAAAATATACTAGTGCAAGACTTTCTCCATGCAATCTAAATGTGTGTGTATATATCTAATGCCTACCCACTTCACTGATTCGGGTTCCACATACTGCGGATAGATAGCAGGACTGTGACTCATTTTCACATTGCACACCACTTCAGCAGGCCATGTTATGCATGATGTTTATCTGTCAAGAGTTATGTCGTGTACTAGGGTAAGTGTAGTGTAGGAAATGGTTGAGGATGATGGTTTTTTTTTACTTGGTTATTTAACGACGTTGTATCAACTACGAGGTTATTTAGCGTCGATGGGATTGGTGGTTGCGAAACGGTATTTGGCGAGATGAGGCCGAGGATTCGCCATAGACTACCTGACATTTGCCATACAGTGGGGAAAACCTCGGAAAAACCCCAACCAGGTAATCAGCCCAAGCAGGAATCGAACCCGCGCCCGAACGCAATTCCAGATCAGTAGGCAAGTGCCTTAGCCAACAGAGCTATGGCGGTGGCTGAGGGTGAAGGTGAGGAAAGGAGAAGAGGAAATCAGGTGCCGGCATATAGCCTACTCTTGTTGTATAGCACCAAGGGGGGCGCCAGGCTTAATGTCCCCATCCGACAGACGAATCACTATCAACAGTGACATATGCCTTCTCTTCATATGTACTGCGAAGAGATTTGGAATTTAACGCAGACATATTGGTGCACAATTTAGTGAAATTTAAATGTCATGCTAACAAAGTTTAGGTACCACTGTAAACTATCTCTTAAAATGTAAATTGGGTCACTAAAGACTGAAGAGTTTGTACGCAATGTTAATTCAGCTCTCAAATACAGAACTTGAGATACATCACATTTCTGTAACACTGAAATTATCTTATGTCCAATGTTTAGGGCCTTCGACAAAGTACACAGTTTTAAATAATTCGTATGAAAATTCATACGAGGTTTAGATAAATATTAATTCACAATTAAATATTTAACAAGAGAATTTCAGTACACGAATCTTCACAAACTTTAAGCTCTTGAATAAAGTTTTATTACTACTATACATAGAACTGATTAGATGTAGAAAATCTCAAACACATAAAATAGTATTAGAATGCGCAATACAAAATCCCCTCAGAGTCACGCTAAAGAACTAGATTAATTCTACTCAAGAAACTGAGGTCTCATAGAAATCTTAAACACAAAACTGCACAATATCAATGTACGCGAGCATTATGAAAAGCAGGCACACATAATATATACACGCAAAAACAAACAGCAAGGTGGAGGAAAAAAGATTGTTTCTTGCTGCATGTTTCTATTTCCAAGTGAACAAACAATTTCACAATGTTTCTTGTATATTTCTGTTTCTACTGTCTTGATTTATGTTTGTTAAGATTTCAGTGAAGTCGGTTTCTTCAATGAAGTTTAGTTTGTTTCGAAGGTGATTTACTTTAACTGTCTTTGAGAAACTTTGTAAAGTGAACTGTCGGTTATATGAAATTTGTTAAGACAGGATTCTGTTACCACGTGTACCATTCTTTCTCTTGCTTCATAAGTTTCAATTTTGCGGTCTTCATCTTTATAAATGTAAGTGTTACATGGAGCTATCTAGCTATTATATAATGTTCTTTGAGAAGCAAAATTTTGACGTGACTGTGTCGAAATCTGTATAACTTTTTTTCTTATATTGCTGATGGTGGGGCTAAGTTTTCCTTTACTTGCTTTGGAGGAGACAGAATTCTGAAGCTTCCTTCATAATTATATTCACAATCTCATTACCGGATTACATGGCATACACTGTATTGTGACATTAAGGTTTTTATTTGTCAGGAGCAATGAACAATAACAAGGCAAAACACACAAAATGAAGGGAAACTATTTCCTGAACTAAAAAAATTATCTATAAAAAAAAGAAAGAAAAAAAAAAAGAAAGGAAAAAAAAAAAAGCAATATACAGGATCATTTCAAAGCAAAGTGAATAAAGCAAATACCACTGCCACCAACACTACCACGAATACTACTACTGCTACTGACATATTACTACCATTCTTGCCATTACTAATAATGCCAACGTCACTGCCACAACTGCTACAGCTACTACATCTGTGCATAGACAAATACATTAGGTGTGAAAGAGAGTGTGTGTGTGTATATATATGCATGTGTGTGAAGAGAAAACATATTTAGATGAACGGAACCCATTTTAACAAACTGTACAAGATTCTTAGAAAGCAAATGGGATAAACTACGAATGACAGGACTGGTTTCTAGGACAAGAGAAGTCATTAAGCAAATAAGAACATGCGAATAATTTGCTGTATTCGTTCACCTTAGACGATTGGAAAGCCACGAGATATGTCTTGCCATTCAGTAAGAATATTTCTAAAGCTCTCTCCTGCAGTTGGAAGCGGCGATTGTGTATCTCCTTCACATTCTCAAATGGCCAGGCTGTAGAGGACACATCCAAACTGCCAGCTGTAACCTGGAACAATTCAACAATTTAATTTATCTGTTATAGTCCCGTTGCTCTTATTTCCAGCAGCCAATCACGTTGCAGGTCGGCTACATTTAAACGTGTGCATCTTGTGATTCGCTCCTGATGACGTTATGCATTTCCTAAGGCTTGATAAATACTTAATATAATCGCCCGCCATTTTGGCTCTTTCGTTGGCGTTTGCAGAAAGCACACGAGGACGTTATTTGCCACTCAATTATTTGCTCAATTACCGTGCATTTGATTTATTATCATAAGAGCTACAACATGATAATGTTTAACAATGTGGCAAATAGATTCCTCATCTGGTAGCTCTGCAACAAAAGAACAAAAATGGCGAACGATATTATCTACCTAGACTTTATAGAGCCTTCACTTCCTAAGGTGTAAGCAAAGAGGAGGAGTCACACCGGGAATAACAACGTTGTGACCATAAAAGTCAAAATTCTAACTTCCATTTATATTTACCCATAGAGTTGAGAGAGAGTCAGCGTGAGAAGAATAAAGAGAAGAATAAAAACAAAACGAGAAAGAAGAATAAGAGAGAAGAGGAAGGTGAGAAAATCAAGAGGATAAAACAGAGAAAAGAGAAAAAAGAGAAGAATGAGAATAGGAAAAGAGAAAGAAGAGGAAGATGAAAAGAAAAAGAAGACGAGAAGGAAAACGAGGAATAGGCAATGTGGAAGACGAAAAGAAAAAGAAGGAAAGCAGGGAAAGAGAAGAGGAGGAAAAAAAGGCAAGGAAAGCAAAAGGCTGAAGAGGATCAAACCTAGAAAGAAGAGCAAGGTGGGAAGAAAAACAATATGAAGAACAAAAAGATAAGACAAAAACACAGGGATATGAAGAAAGGGAATCATGGTAAGAAAAAGAGCAGAATACAACAAGAAGATAAAAGAATGAAGACAACACGGGAAGAAAAGAAGAGAGAGACAAGGTAAATATGAGAATGACGAAAAGGAGGGGAAACACGATGTGGTGGACGTAAGTGAAAAGAAAACGAAGAACATGTAGAGGAGGGAGCACCTCAGCCAGATCAGTCTCCAGCATGCTGTCGTCAGCCACAAAGTACAGGCAACTCTCGCCAATAAGCAGTTCGCCCGGCACCTCATTGGCAGGCGTGATCACTTTGGCAGCACACATATGCTGGATCTTCTCATTGGTGTGCAGGCGCTCAATCAGCACTGACGAAGTCGAAGACTTTTTGTCCTGCTCAAACAGGTACGACAATGGATCAGGTCCCTTCACTGCATCTGAAACAGCAAGAGAACACGCCAGTTAACTCACAAGCTCTGAGGCTCACTTAATTTTCTGTCAAATGAGTTATTTCTCGAGGGAAAGGGGGATACATTTACAGTTCTATTGTGTTATTGGGGAAGTGAGGCTTAACATCTTCATATATGACTCAGGTTTCTTGATGTTCTAATTTTTTGGAATAATCGAAAATTAAATTTTTATCGTGTACAAATGTTTCCCTTTTCAAATTTCTTAACTATTTAGCACTTTCAATTTAATCATTTTTTTTAACATTGTGGTGATTAAATATTTCCTAAGGTGTAAGACATTTTCGTGTCTGTCTGCAACTTCATTTCCATAAACTCTACAATGTGCTAGAAACAATAAAATCTTCTTACCGAAATGTTGTATTTGTTTATTCATATTGCATATACTTTTAACATCAACCTATTTGTTTTCGGAGTCGAGAAACATTCTATACTTGAACAGTTGACATGTGAGTCATAGAATGCAACTACATTGTTTAATTCATATTCTGCTGTCTTTTCAGATATGTTTGTAAAAAAAATTGGTTATATGATCCCCTGATCCATCACTAATTTTATATTCGAGATCTTGCAAGAGAGTTACCGTTATTCTAATCCCGATCTCTGTACAGGTTTCAGGCTGTTAGAAGAATGAGTCTCAAGGAATTTCCTTATTTTTATTCTAGAAAGGTCACACTCCAAGACAAGACACATATCTCGTAATCTCTTCTCCCCATCTGCAAATGGAATAACCATTATCTATGGCTATCAGCTGTAGATGTTTATTAAACAGCCCATGTCCACTTTTTAAATGGTGTATGCCCATTTGAAATGTAAGTGCTTATGGCTGTATGGAAACATAGCAAATTCGCTAGATTTTTAATGTTTATGTCCTTATACAGTGTCTGATGTATTATCAATTATTTGTAGATACTGAGTCATATTAAGTGCCTGGTTTCCTAGATTAAAGATGACAGTAATTTAGAGAGCGGAAAGTTCAACATTTCTACCCCTGTGGTCTTCATGGCATTTACAGCGACCATTTTCACTTTTTTCCTGTATGAAACAAGTAATTTCTCAAATCTTTCTGTGCAAGTGTTTGAACACATAAAACACAGTGCAGTTCAAACGAAAGCAAGCAACTGTAAGTCACAATAGTCTAATTATATTTAAAAGAACGACTCTGACAACTCCAAGGAGGGTGGGGACATGAGGAAACGATGTCAAAATCTGACCGTATCCAGTAACAGGTAACTTCGCAGCATTGTTGCATTTTTAGAGAGCTCGCACATGCAAGTCATACAGACTGTGTTATGATGTTTCCTTTGTCTCTTCAAGCTTCTAATTTATGTTTACATTTAACTTCAAGTATAATATTTACAATAATGTTATCTAATTCATATAAGTACATTTTAGAGAGTTAAGAGCAGAATATTATACAGTGTACTCAATCTAAGACTCCAGGGCTACATAATGTTTTAAGTTTTATTAATGTACCAGTCATTAATTGCTGTATAGTGTGGATATGAGGAAAATGAACGCATATTGTTCACAGACGAAATTTGGTAGACAAGTCACACAAGTTGTCTCGCGAACTTTTGCACAATTTATGTGCATATTTGGAAGTAAAAGACGAAGGATAATTCATTCCAGCTTAATAATAGGAAACAATGTTACAAAAACTCTGAAAATTGGACAGACTACTGTCAAAAACATAAATGGGGAAAAAAGTTTCCTAGAAAATCTAACGAACTCACAACAGTGCTTACAACCTAACTTTTAAGTTAAAAGACGAATATGGACGATATTTAAGTGAACGCTACATGCAGGCATATTTACGAGGAGGATTTGTCTAGAGTTTTAGGCATCAGACTAGATGGTGTGAAGTTTCTGAGAGCACACGGCTCTGACTGGTGCTTGTTGGAAACACCCCTAAAAATGTCAGAGCAGTTCCTTGACAATTCGACTATTATTAACGTGTATCTAAGAGTAATTGCAACATACAGAAAAAGAGTGTAAGCAAAGATTGGAATCATGATCTCGTCATCTGATGTAAGAACACAATGGTGACTCGTCATTCAAAACAAGGTTGCTTTGCACAGAAATAGCCCTATTGCTGTACGAAATAAAATTAAAATGTTGCTTTTAATAAAAGTAAATAATGAAGCCAGTCTCAATATTCGAAACTAGACAATATCAAAATACTCCAAAGTCGAAGTTTTGTGCTTTTGAGTTAACCAATTCCCTTAACCCAAGCTATCTAATAAAAAACTCTAAGAACCTCAGCATTCAAACACTAGTCGTGAAAATATGAGAAGAATGCAACAAGTCACAGTACAAACAGTGGTAAAGCAAACAGGACACTTTCTCATTATACTTTTGCACAGTAATAATGAAACAATAGCTTTTATTAATATTTGAGTCGAAGTGTGTAGGTTTTACTGTGACCTATTTTTTTTAACTATTTTCATAATAACATGGCGTGAAGGAAATACTGTATATAGTTTTAATACTGACCTCAAATTATTAATTACTTTAATGTATTTTCATATTTTAGTGACTTAATATCTTACGATCTGAGACATCTTCACAGAAAAAAAAAATGTATGTCTTAGGTACAAATGCGGAAACAAAATTTGGAGCTCTCTTATTGTACAAGTTTTACTTACAACACTGTACATGTGCACTAAACAAGAGCGCCTGTATATATGCTACTTGTAGACAGTCGTGCAAAACTGTTGCCTACATACAGGTGGACTCATTCCAAATTTTAATTCCATATCTGTACAAAGTTTAAGGAACAAGTAATAATGTTCTATATATCATCATCGATATCTATTAACATATATAACATTTTCGATAAAAAAAAAAGTCGATAGAAAGGATTTCCAGCTAATTTTACAACAATGAATTTATATACAGTGCAATTAATATACTAGTAAAAATTATTTACCGATTAATAAATAACGATTTCACTGTGGTAAGTTGATGGAAATAACATCGAAACTAGTCAATCAGGTACAATAACATTATTATGTAAAGTGTTAACATAGTGAAGTCGTTATTTATTAATTTAAATAACTTAAAAATTCATATGTGATTGTATATGCGTAAAAAGAGTGTATACAAGAATGAAGGATAAAAATTATTAAATGTTTTCCATATTTTGCGTTAAAGTGGACATGATTACATAATTAACACGAGTAAGATCGCCATTTAATCAATTATTTGTAAACGCTGTAAACGAACAAATAATTTTAGGAGAAAAAGAAAAATGTTCAGAATTAAGCTTTTGGGTATTCCAACGTGTCCTGAAATTTGACAGTTACAAAGTTTCGGAACTATTTACAAGTTCCATCAACAGGGGCAGATAGGTAAGACAGAGGGTCACCTACTCTGTTGGACTCAATGCATCAGGCAAATCTATACAAGCCCAAAAGAGAAGGCTACCTCTGTGGTTTTACCTATCTGCCCTAATGATGGAACCTGTTGATCACAGTCACAGTGAAAGCCTAAAAACTTATAAACAAAATTGTTCATTAATAGTATTAATGATATTATAAATCTTTTATCGTATGCATATTGCAATTAAGGGTAATTAAAAATCTAATATTATTTATTCGAACTAGTGTACTGTTCAGGAATACATTGATAAAGAGAGAGTGAAAGAAAAAGGTAAAAAAAAATCAGTACCAGTTATGCTGAAAATGTGAATTTCTATTAAAATATTTCACTATATGCATAATGCATAATGAGAAAGGTAAGAAATCGGTGGTGCAGGCAAATAATTGCACTTCATTTCGTATTACACTACCTTAGACGTAAAATAAGACCTCAGAAGTTGCATTTCTATATGCAGCATTCTGTTGATCAATCTCCAGTTTATTTCCAGAAGTCAGTAAAAGTAAGCACTAAATTCACAAACTGACTACGTCTTTGATTTCACTCATTATAAATTACATATATCACATATACTGCAGTCATTTCTTTACTGAAACGAAGGATTATAATCTGAAACAAATGACACACTATGAATTAAGACACCATATGAAGTACAACTGTATCCAACCATCTCTAAATCATGGAGCACTGGTAAAGCACTCACCCAATTTGCGCTGGGCTGCAGGCATCAGGTACTTCCTGCCTATGCTTAAATGACATCTCTGCAATCGGTTCCTCACTCGTGCCGGACCTTCAGTGGCGTCCAGTTGCCATGATCTGAACACATACACATGATGGAAAGTAAAGGAAGAGACCATGGCAAGGAATGTATGAACTTAATTCATCAGGTCTCAATGGATAGCAATCATAACTCAATGAGAAAAATATAATTAATGGTGATTTAAAGAACCACAATACAGCACTAAATAATGCTGAAATTAATTGTGCAATCAATCGACTCTGCACATACATTCTATCTTATCCTATCCTATTTTATATTATCCTATCCTATCCATCCTTCCATCCATCTATTCAGAATGAAATTGGCATAGTACTTCCCGAAACCTATTTTATGAAAGAAAACTTATGCCCAATGAATAATATGAATTTTGCCACAGCTGCTTTTTAAAGAAGCTCTGGGGCTAGTTCCGGTAGTTTTATTATTTTCTCTCATTACTTATCTTTACATTACTCACATGGCTCTTCTAATTTCATCTCAATAAGCCTTTACTTCGACCAAAAGGTATATAAATATTTGTTTTACTGGTATTTTAAATATGTTCTGTTCAAGGCACCTACATTTTTACGTTATGTAACTGACACTTTCAGGAATCCACTGTAAGAAATAAGATTGGTTTATTCAACGTGAATAAATGTTTGATCATGTCGCAGGTTTGATTGAAAAACAAAATAAAACAAAACAAATAAGGTAAATAAGGAAAATCGTTACAGCTGATTCCAACTAAATGACTATTTTACATTACTGTTCAAATGAAGTACCACTTTTTAAGTAAAAATTCTACAGTTCATACTATCTTAGAAAATTAAGTAATACATAATAAAAATTAACAAAGTCCCTCCAATAGTTAAGGAGAAAAGACTGTATACAGAGTGACACATGAAGCACCAATCATTACTTCAGTGCATGTTTGCAGGGCCACTGACCTGGGGTAGGAGTCGGGAAAGAACCAGACAGCTCGCTCGTGTGTAAGCTGCTGGATGACCTTCTGCCACTTGATGCGGATCTGCACATTCTCGCTGTATGCCTGCTTGATGTGCTCCATGAACACCTTACGTTCACTGTTTTGTGCATCCACTACAGTACGTGTGATGCTCATGGCTGCTTCTGCCACATTCTTCATCAAGCCTTCGAACTTGAACACACTTCTGCAAGACACAACAATGGTCAAAATCTGAATAGCACTATTCGGAGAGAAAATATATATAGCCTACAGTAAAAATTCATTTATATGTTTCTCACTAATATGTTTTTTTCTAGAGTCCCAGCAAAATTTCTATACTTTCCATGTTAATTTATTTCAGTTACACGTTTTTCGTTTATACGTTTTTCACACTTATACAATCGTATTTTAAACCCTGAGAAGTACAACATTTCATTTATACATTCTAATTAAATTTTTCTCGAAATTAGTTTGCCATGAAAATGTAAAAAAGCGAAAATATCGTATTTACGCCATCGAATATAATATGAACACCAATTATTTTATCCTAAAATAAAATTAAAAAAAAAAACTAAATAAATAAAAAAAACTGGCAAATATAATACGCCTGTGCTAAAAACTCCTCGAGATTAAAAATTGTATTATCAAGACAGGCTATATAGGCATTCCTTTACCTCTAGCTATAGGCTATGTCTCATTCATCCTCATTTGCAGTATCAGAGCTGGAACTTCCAGTCAACAGGTCTGGGTTGATTGACAATGACTAACGTCATGTTATTCTTTCGTCATTCATAATTACTGGTTGATGATTGGTTTTTGAAATCCAATTAGTGAAAGAATGAGGGAGTATGTTTGTAAGTGAATTTTTTTTTTGTAAAATAATATTTTATTAATTATTAATGTTATTTCAGATGTAATTAAATGCCATTTCATATTCTCACTTACGTTTTTTTTTTCTTCAGACCTCAATAAAAACGTAACTTATAAATGGAGTTTTTCTGTAGATGTGTGTGTGTTTTTTTTAATAAATATTATGATAATACATGCAATGAAGTGAGTGAAAAACGAGTAATTACTTAAATTCAAGCTATAAATAAAATCTGTATTATGAAAATAAATATTCTATCAAAAAGATTTAAAATATAGTTTTTCTAACAAAACTGTTATAGAAACAATGGTAATCGAATAGGATAGCCATACAAAAGTTAACAATAAGTTCCCAAAGTTCAACTCTGTTACATATAATTTTTCTTAAAAGTTAAAATATAAACTAAATATAACAGATACTACTACAAGAAAAAACGCCTCATATTAAAAAGTCATTGGTGACATAAAAAAACCATTTAAAATATTATATTTTTGTACAACTTTGACATAAAACCTTAAAAATTGCTGCATAATGTGTTCAATAAATTTATGTAAATATCGAACCATGTATTGATAAAGACATAATTTATATTTACTGTCTCAACTGTGATTCCCTGGGATCTAGATCCAATTATATAACTACAGACACGGATGAGTAACTAGTGATGTTTAAGATCATGCAATTATTAGTTGTACAATAGAAATTTTATGTCTGTGATCAGGTAAAAATGACAGCTACTAGAATTTTGATAACGGAATACCTATTGTATACATAATATATGTATATTGGAAAGTTTAGTTACATAGGTACAATTTGGTCACTTTGTTGCAAGTCTTATCCTAGCGAAAATAGCAATGTTATATGACTAAACTTCCAATAGTTCATGAGACATGGACGAATGAGTGGGTGGGTGGGTGGGTGGGTGGGCGAATGGGAGGACGGACAGACAGACAGATGACTTGCAAAAAACAACTTTTTCGGTGTCAGAAATGCAGAAAGTATGTACGAATAAACTGCCACTTTTATCATTTTATGAGAAATTGTTGTATCTAATATGCAATATTGTAAAATGAATTGACTTATAAATAACGCATAATGTGTATAAACAAAATGAGTTCAAGAAATAAAGACACAAAGCTGTAAACAGATGGTACACTAAAACCATTTTCTTTTTTCGTAATTAGGAATGCTCAAAATGTACGGATATTGTCATGAACAACTCGAAACTAATTCCTATACTATCGTTTCTACATAAACTGTGAAAGTTTGTTGTTGTTGTTGTCTAGTGCCTTGCATCTGGCAATGAAGCCATTAGCAGTCGTGCTTTCCAATACTTTTGAACTGTAGTTTCTTCTGATCTTAATGCTTCACAGGTCTTCAAGTGATCTTCATTCATTTTAAAGTGAAAGTGACTGTGAAAGTAACAAGACAGAATACGACAGCTGGAACTAAATAACAGAATATCGAACCTGTGTGTGGCACCCTCGTTCTGCTTCTCGTACTGCTGGTGTTGCTTCTCCATATCTGCCACCAGCACCTTCAGTTCGTCCTCCCAGAGGTCTCCAGGGGTCAGGTTCGCCAGGCCCCACGACTGTAGTAAGTGGCTAAAGTCCTGGCAGGCTCTGAGGTCGGTGCCTGACATGTGACCTGCAGATCTATGCAGCAGGTCCCATAGGAACACCGTGAACTTCTGCTCAGTCTGCAATACATCAAGACTGTCAATAATTATATCTAACAATTACTACAATATCTTAATAAAGAAATGACCTGGAAATAGAAAATAAATAGCAAATGTATAGAAAATATCTGAAAGGGCTCTTTCTCTCTTTAGTATGTCTTCAGATAGACAGATAAAGATACACACGTTATATAACTGTCTTATCTTGCAGTTTAATTAAATTTATTACATATTAAGAACATGTAACACTATAACTTTTATATTTCTTATACTTTCAAGACGACTTCAGCATCACAGGAAACGAAATTATACACTTTCTGGCCAAGATAAGCATTTACCGTGCTACAGGAAAAACCACTAAACTATTCTGTCACTCGGTAAAAGTTGTAATCAAACAAAAGACACAAACTATCATTAAATGACCATACTAAATAAGAATAAGTTCTAGGCAAATGATTTCAATCACTGATCGATGCATATTAGACAATATAAGAAAGACTCATGTAGATACCTTTCAAGTGAAAACCAGACAACTGATTAGCAGCATTGTGTGGGGAAGCTCAAGAGAGATTAAACTGCTAATACTCCCAAACTTTCAAGATTTCTAATATCATATATATGTTTCGAAAACTACGAAACCCTCGAATGCTATAATATTATTAAAATATGTGAATGTACTATTCGCTTCTTCTCATGCATATAATACATGTACGCTTACACTCACTCTTCCCTCCTCCCTCTCTACTTTGGCTTGCTTCCTATTTGGAATTCACTGCCTACATTGTTGGAGGAGAGAACAGTGGAATATTTCATCATATTACCAATGTTGGGGTTAGCACCGTACTTCAAAATCCTACATATGAAATGTAGAGCAATGGACTATAACCTTTTTCCTGGTTCAAAGGACTGTGTTATTCGCTACACACACAGGCTCAAATTTACTTACTGCTGTTACTGCAGCATACCGACGTGAGAATATTACAACTTCAATTGTAAATGTGTCTAATTATATTCAATTTATAGCTTAAAATAAATACAGTACATACTTCAAACACATAACTAAACAACTGCTGCCACCACAATGAATCATGGTACTATGACCAGACTCTGGTAGAGTTTTTTTATTTTATTGGGTTATTTTACGACGCTGTATCAACATCTAGGTTATTTAGCATCTGAATGAAATGAAGGTGATAATGCCAATGAAATGAGTCCGGGGTCCAGCACCGAAAGTTACCCAGCATTTGCTCGTATTGGGTTGAGGGAAAACCCCGGAAAAAACCTCAACTAGGTAACTTGCCCCGACCAGGATTCGAACCCGGGCCACCTGGTTTCGTGGCCAGAAGCGCTGACCGTTACTCCACAGGTGTGGACACTCTGGTAGAAAAGAGTAAAGTAATCCTAGGGAATTCATTTATTTATGAAGAATGGGGAACTCACATTCTACATACAATACTTACAAGATACTGAAGGTGTGGACAGGAGTGCTAGTTTTAATAATAGAAGGGGAAAATCTTCCAAGGTTTCGCCACTAAGTATATTTATTCTATTAATCTGTTGTGTATTGAAATCTAAAATGTCATTAGCACGTGGTTAGTTGTATTCATATTATGTGAATTCCAAGTGCTATTAATGCTATAAACATTCAATCTTTCTGAACAATGCCCCTCTCAACTCCATTTCTTTCCAGATTAGTAAAATGTAGCTTCAGAAACTTTTGCAGTTTTCCTCAGAAACTCGTTCCATGAAATTAATAGTTAGTTTATATTTGAAGAGTTTGCGGGAAAAACGATGAATGTCACAGTTTTCTTAAGGTTGATGCCATTATCTAATTCAATGGATTACTGCGAAATTTAATGTTGTTCTTATGAAAAATGGTAAAAAGGAGAATTATCACCACGAATACAGTAATCCTCTCCTTTATTTTCTATAGAAACAGCACTACATCTTGCAGTTATAGACTCAATTAGATCATTATGTAATCCTTAATAGAAATGTGACATTCATCGTTTTTCCCGCAAGCTCTTCATTTGTAAATTATGTGTTTATCGAAGACATGATTTAATTTTATATGCTATCCATGTAAATTTACTAGTGCAAACAGCATCTGAATAGCCCAAAAGAGAGAACAGTAGCAGCTATTCACGAAAAAACATTGTATTTCCTTCTCAAAGGTATGGCTGCAATGGCTTCGAACATGCAGCAGGTAAAATATTGCCTCTTTTACTAAAATCACGCACCTGAGCATGTGTGTGCAGGATGGAGGAGAGCAGTTCCTTGCAGCGTGCCTCGGAGCGGACAGTGTGCACAGCGAAGGTCCTGATCTTTACAGGCTGCACAGGGGACAGCATCCATACCAGCAGGTGCGCGGCCTGCACGCGCAGAAGGTCCCTTGCCGCCCACATCACAGCGCTCCATGCACTGCGCTGCCCTGTGGCTCGCTTCTCCAACACAGAGGCCAGGCCCTGCAGCAGTGTGGCCAGCAGCCGACGTGCGTAGTTGTGCTCCACACCACAGCCCGACGTGCTGTGTTCTGCCAGTCATTCAACCAGTCCTTCATTTAACCATATTTTAGATGCACACATTACGTGAGGACATCATAGGACATCAGAGTGAAAATGCTCTATGTTGGATTCGAACCTATAGCTGTGGCTTCCTAACTGCATTACATAATATCTACGATTAAGCACAATCCAAAGTTGATTAATCAAATCTTTATTCACAGTTCTTTCCAAGAGATCTGTGTCAGTAGCCTCTATAAATAGTTGTGTGTGTCCAAACACTAAATTAAGCACGCCAACAGTTTTCTCAAAGGAAGGTTCAACAGTTTTACATAAAGCAGAAGATGTTTGCTAATGTGTATGATTTCATGAAGAGGCAGGAAAAAATGATAAATTTACTTACAAAGTATATTTTTAAAAATCTGTAAGTGCAGACAAGAGTAGTAAAAAAGCGAGTGCATTGAAAGGGCTCATATGGCTTACAGCACTGTAAATGAGTGAAAAATACAAAAGCAGTGGCGCAACAATGTAATTTGTTTCGGGGGGGGGGGGGGGAATGGATACGAATTTTGTCGTGTGCAATTCTCATGACAAGTCTTACTGTAAATGTATTGGAGAGGACCACATAAATGAGAGAAAAATATATAATTGTTGAAATGACATCTAATAACATCCGAAACAGCAATTGAATATTATCATACAGTCCTCTCTGTAGATTGAAAACTCAAAAAAGTTTCATATCCATTGTTCAAGAATTAAAACAGAAAATCAATATCCCGAATTTAAAAGAAAACCTACAAATTAAACCAAACCCTTTAACTCTATTAAATATAGAATATAATCTAAATTTAACAGAAGAAATACTGAAATCAGAAGTAAACACTGAAATACTAAAACAATTGTCTTTAGAGACAATTAATATTAGATACCCTCCACAAAACTGGCTTCATTTATACACTGACGGATCCTTGATCTCCAGAGAACAAGGTGCCGGTGCAGGTGTTACGTGCTGTCTCTTCTCACTTTATAGATCTCTTGGGTATGAAACAACAAGTTTTGATGGAGAAATCATTGCAATAAGTGAAAGTCTCAGGAATCTCCTATGCCACATCAGTAAATTTAAAAATGCAGTTATATTATCAGACTCCAAAGCAGCTATTCTATCAATCGTCTCTAAACACACACCTTCATCTCAAACAGCAGAAATAACTAAAATGCTCTCTCAATTAATATCACTCAATAAAAGAATTGTATTCCAATGGATACCATCCCATTGTGGAATCCTGGGAAACGAGAATGCGGATGCTTTAGCAAAGAAGGGCAACACTGCTACTTACAGACCTGTTACTAAATCTATGTATTACTCTGTGAAAAGATTTATTAAATCTACATACTTAGACCTCAACAAACAAAATTTGATAACACAATCCCAAGGGAAAAAATGGAACTCTCTGCATCAAAATCCACAGTTAATTCCCGATTTACCACGAAAATCGTCTGTAGTAGCTGCATTTAGATTGGCAACAGGCCATGATTGTTTGGCCAAACACCTGCATAGAATTGGAATATATCAGTCTCCTATCTGTCCATTGTGCAACTCAAACCAAGAAATGGATTCGGAACACCTCAAAATCTGTGCTTCAGTGGCTGGTCATGATAATATCTTTGAAAAATATTGGAGTGCAAGAGGTCAAATGACTTTATTGTCAAACGCCTGGCATTAGAAAACAACAACAACATATTATCTAGGAAGAATGAGTTAAGTCAATTTAGTAAAATTTTCACAATTAAGCCATTCTGAGTCTGTAATACAATACCTACTCAAATTTATAACACATATTCTCAAAGAATCTAAAATTATTTGTAAAAACATTTTCCCTGTTCAGAGCCAAAGCTGGTTGATATATTACATTTCAAACTCCAAGCCAGAGAGATTTAACTTGTTTTTCCCGTGTAATCTCCATTTAATAACATGTGATTATTTTGGACTGCTTGCTCCTAAGAAATAAACCATGTCCACAAATTCTGTAATTTGTTCATTACATCATGGTGTGTTACAAAATGTTTCACTGTTTCTAAAGCAGTAAAACCGTCACTGAAGGACACAAGATTGTTAGAGGTTAGCATGGGTAGCTTAGAATTTCTACGAATTTCAAAGTGAGCCGCATCTCAACAATGAACACGTGCTGTATTTTCGCATTCTTATATTTTATAATTTCGGGAAAAATTGATCTAAAATGTATAAATGAAGTTTCGTATCTCCCGAGTTTTAAAATACGGTCGTATAAATGCAAAAATAAAATGTATAACGAAAAACGTATAACCCAAATAAATTAACATGGAGTACAGGAATTCTGCCAGGACTTCTGAAAAAATGTATAAGTGTGAAACATATAAACAAAGTTTTACTGTATCTTTATAATATTATTATTCTCTGTTTGAAATTAAATCACCACTTATACAGTTTTATAAATGAATAAATATATAATTCGGTTAAAGAGATGGCTGCTAAAAAGCAAAGGAAAAAAAAAAGAAAAACCTAACTATGTAGGAATATTGTTTTTTGTACATAAACAAAGAAAGTACTGGTAATTACGTGGCTGTAACAAAATGGTACCCCTTGTTATAGCGCAGCTATCCCTTTCTGGATTTTCTTTCTTATGGCAACTAATATCAAGTTAAAGGATATAAGGATGAAGATTGTAGTGTATAAGAATGCGAGGCTAAATACTTATTAATATACTCACCTCCATTGACGAGAAAGTCTACAGATTTCACAATGACTGTCTTGAATCGTTCATTGATCTCGCCACGCGGTACTTCTCTCACAGTATTGATAGAACTGTTGCCATTTCCGGGCTTGCAGTTCTGAAACCCGGGACTCCCAGGATTCGATCCAGAGTTCGTGAAACCTCGCATCTCCAAGTTGGCACCCAAAGTCTGTTCAGCGTCATAACTTGTCGTGAGTACTGTCAACATAAACAACACAATTTCCACTGAACTCAAATATTGACAATTTTATTCGAAGGTCATAAATACAGAAACCTGGCCCTTCAGGTTCGACTATATGCCAGATTAGTATTTTATCTACATGAAAATTCAAAATCTGAAATTAAAGAGGTACAAAAACTGGATGCATCATGAATAACAATACTTAAAGAGTGCTACTGAATTAGAAAGTATGCCATTGGATCATGTCACGATAATGACCAAAATAAATTGGAATTATGGTTTATTTAATGATGCTCGCAACTGCCGAGGTGATATCAACGTCGCCAGTGTACCAGAATTTTGTCCTGCAGAAGTTTTTTACATGCCAGTAAATCTGACACTGGCACACTTAAATGCCATTAACCTGGGGCGGGATCAAATCCACAACCTCGGGCAATAATTACCAAAATATTTACTCTGGACAATTAATTATAAAAATGAAGTACTGCAATATAACCAATGTAGTAAATTATGAAAATAAAAATGGAAGTATTATTATAGAACTTTTTAATGTATCTTAAGAACAATGAAGTTAGAGGAAGGAAAGGTTAAGGTAGGATATAAAACTCAATTATGGTACAAGCTGTCGAGAAAATTTCACTCACAATTTCTGAAACTACCTTCCTATTTCTTTATATCATTGCAGATAGGATAGGGTCTAGAATGTCAGCAATTGCAGCAAAGACCATAATCCGTGCGAGAGGAGAGCAGGAAAGGAGAGGATAGGAAAGGGGAAAGGGAGGGGAGGATAGGGGAGGGGAAGGGAGGGAAGGGAAAAGGAGAGACAGGAAGGGAGGGGAAAGGATAGAAGATGGGAAGGGAGATGATATAGCAGTGCAAAAGGGAGAGAGGAGGAGACGAGAGAGGGAAAAAAACAGAGGGGAGAGGAACAAGAGAGGGAGGGGACGGGAAGGGAAAGGATAGGTGACAGCAGAGGTGAGGGGAGAGGAGGGAAGAGATGGAAGAAGAGAGATGGGGAGGGGGAGGGAGGGGAGGAAAGGGGAGGGAAGGAGAAGAGAAAGAACTTTAGCTTCTACCACGACATGCATTTAGCTCTAATAGTGCTGATGGACTGCACTGCCAACAGCAAAACCCCCAGAGTGGACCGCACTATCAAAAACAAGCCAGACCCAGTTCTCCCTATAAATGATCGTAGCATTAGTTGTTCCTGGCACGCTGAAGAGATCACTACGCCCCAGAGTACTTCGCCACTGATGATGTCTGCCGCAGTAGTAGATGAAACGTCTGGTCTTAACATCGCCAGTAGACTACAGCCTATTAGTCTGGATATTTTTTTTAGTAGTTATTTAACGATGCTGCATCAACTACTAGCCTGGATAACTCTAACCTAATTTTAAATGTTTACATTTTTTGATAGTGGATTAGTTTGTGAAGTTAAAATGTTATGTTTTATTTAACGACACTCGCAACTGCTTAGGTTATATCAGCATCGTTGGTGTGCCGGAATTTTGTCCTGCAGGAGTTCTTTTATATGCCAATAAATCTACTGACATGTGCACACTTAAATGCTGTCGACCTGGCCCGGGATCGAATCTGCAACCTTGGACATAGAAGGCCAGCGCTATACCAACTGCGCAGGCTGACTTAGCTTGTGATCTTGTATGGTCTTTTGAAGTACAATATTTTTTTAATTGTGGAATAAAAAATTTAATTCTTTTGAACTGTATTTACTGAAAAGAAAGAATGGTTTTGTGAAGGGTGTATTACAACAAACTGGAGAAAACATTACTTCGGTAAAGGTGAGATATATAGTGGTTTGTTATTCAAAAAGTGTTTTCTGCAAATATTAACAACTCTGGAAAAATATTGTATCCTATAAACGGACATCCTGAAAGAAGGAACTAGTGACTGTCAGCAAAAACACTCATTTGCCTTATCTTTAGTGTGGTTGTCCTGACCTTGAATATCTAGAAGGCAATGGTTTTCAAATATATTTACAGAACTGAACACACTAAAAAATGAGGACTCACCTGCCGTGAGGAAAGACGTAGTGTTGAGCAGTTTAGTGGCAGTGGGCTGCTGAAGGAATGTGATCATGTCCTGGATGACGTCCAGCTGCCCCTCCAGCAGCACACAGTGTGCCTCGCGCAGAGCACTCACACAGCGTGCCTGTGGGCCACATGTGTTGCGCTCCAGCTTCTCCATGTAGCTCAGCTGCAGCTGCATATCATTCAGGATCTGCTGACACAGGCTCGTGGCAATTTATTGTGAATTATAAATAAAAATAATTTCAAATGAGAACAAAACCATTTGCTTCTGAAGACAGAGAGAGAGAGAGAGATATGGGGGGGGAGTGAGAGAGGTAGGGAGAAAGACGAGGGAAAGAATGAGGGAGAGGAGAGGAAAGGGAAAAGGAGAAGGAGAGGAAAGGGGAAGAGAGAGGGAAGAGAGAAAGGGAAAGAGACAGGGAGCGAGAGAGGAAAGTATAGAGAGAGAGAGAGAGAGTGTGTATGTGTGTTTACTGAAGCTATTGAGTTCACACAATGATAAATACAGCAAGTGACAGGGCTGTACTCACTTTTGCTTACACATATCTTACATGACAGTCTATTGAAATAACCCACAATCATACGCCTCTTTCAAACGAAGTTGTACTTAAATTTTTATATCATTTTTAAAAATCTATAATTTCCACCAAGTCTGAATCTGGAACCCTGAATGTAGAGAGAAGTGCAAAATTTCCTGAACTACTTTTTATAAACAAAAACATACTAAGGTTGGATAAAAAGTAATGGCAACAGTTCGATATTTCTGACAAGGCTTTATTCACAGGGGTACAACATTTACGTACCTTCTATATAGTCGCCCCCCCTTATTTATTACCTTTTGCCAAGGAACATCAACGCAGCATAAGACTATATTCTGATAAGTCTGCAGTAGCCCAACACAGCCTAGAAACTGGTCACAAGATAGATTTCGGCGCCACCACCGTCTTGGACAAGACATCAGGTTACTGGGACTTTGTTATCAAGGAAGCCATCGAAATCCAGCTAGATGGCAATAATTTCAACAGAGAAGGGCGTCTACAGCTGAGTACAGCATGGAAACCTGCCATCAATACGCTTAGACAACCACCACACGGCAGACAGTCGGGGCCAGCAAGTAGCTCCTGATTGGCTGCCGCGTCCACCAAGCAGAATGCGCCTGGCGGTCGGGACTAGGAACTAGCTCCTGATTGGCCCGCAGCGGGAAGCCCTACTTTTGCATATATACCGGCTAGACATGGTCCCACATCACTTCATCCCTGAAGAAGATGGCAGAGCTAGCCGTCGAAAGCTTGGAAGCTAATCTCCAACTCACCTGGCTGAGAACCCGGGAAGAGTTATTCAAAAACATAACTTCACCTATTCTAATAAAGCTACACTTTCACTTTGTTTACTGACCTGCATGTGGTGTGTGCCCGGTGTGTGCAACACATGGGCCGAGAGTGTGACTAGGAACACGTGAATGTCTCCAAACAAGATGTCTTGTTCCGACATGCCATACATGTCGGTTGGCTGAGGAGCAAGATGTGCTACAGCAACAAGTGTGCGAGACAGAACCTCCAGTAGACCACAATCCAGCATGGGACGTATAGACTCTGTCACCTGTAGCATGGGAGTTGTTAATAGTCGATTATGAGCTCGAATTGTGTAATATTCACTTGTCATACAAGTTGACTGGCAAAAAAAAAAAAAAAGGAAACTCATGCACACATTCAGTAACTCAAAATAAACTGCAGTGCACTAAAATATTATTTTCCATTGTTATTCTACAGGTGATGATTATGCCATTGGATTGGGGTGAAAAGAATTTCATATTTTCATATTAGTGTGCTAAAAGATGAAATATGAAAATATGAAATTTTTTCCACCCCAATCCAATGCAACGCACTGGACTATATGATTATACAAAAGGAAGAGATTAGACAAAATGAACAATTACAAAAAGACTGGTTATATGTCATCAGGATGACCGAGAATCAAATGCTTCAATGGACAGTATTAAAGGATCTTAAAAAAAAACACATAACTGAGGAGTGTTTTTTTCAAAAGTTGCTAAAAGCCTCAAACTAAACTTATCAGAATACGTGTTTTTTTATATGATCAAAAAGTATTAACCTCAAATATTGTACTGTATTATTTTATTATCATGTAGTTTATTAAGGTATTAATTTTATTACATAAAATTATTTAAAAATTTATATTTATAAATGGGAAAGTAAGAGTATGAAATTTACTATTTTTTCCGAAGTCACTAAATGCCAAGACATTGAAACATGATATGTTTGTTAATATTTCAATCTTAAGTTTTATATACATCTTGTTTACACAACTTCAACATTATATCACTTCGGAAAACATTTAACACAAGAAAGACAAATAATACGTTTTCTTAAGTTTTTTTCTCTATTCTTAAATCAATTTTTAGCTCATATTTTATTTTTAGTTTATAGAGAATTTATATTACCATATTTCAATCCATATTTTATTAATTTTTTCATCTTTACATAACAGTTTGAACAAAGTGCCTACAAAACAAAGTAAAAAACAAATAATATTATAATTCTTTGGAAACACAAACTCTATTCATACAACAATGATGCTAATTGAATCACTTACATAAAAAAAATTAAACAAGTCCATATTTACTGAAATAACGTGAAATATATTATTTCTTTCCTGAAGCACCCAAACATAAAATTGTGCCTAAAATATTAAGAGTTTCCAAGTAACAGTGAGAACCAACCAAACAGACATTGAATAAAATAAAAAAATTGTTAAGGATTTTCTCAAAATACATGTGCTTGGACATTGTCTTTTCCAATCAGATATTCAATTTAATATGAATCTCCAGTAATATCTTTGTAAAATTCTTTAGCTAATGTTGGTATTTCAAAATACTTCATGCAATTCAAGACATCCTTCTTCTCCTTACTGACCATAATCTTCTTTGGCAAAGTAACTGTGTTCATTATTTCCTGGATACAGGTCTGATTTTAATATCTCAACTTCAACGTGATCTCCAGCACAGGTATCCGCCACTGACAGCAGTTGTTTGAATTTTTGAAGTCATCATTTGTTGGGTTGTAATTTTAGAGGGCAGGAAAAGCAATAATACAAATCAATATTAGTACTATTTCCATTACTACACATTTCTTGTAACATTTGAATATCTTCTTATTAGAATTAGTTTCATTATTACAATTTGCTTTCATTCTAGCAGTACAAATCGCGCCACTTAAGTTCCATAGTAGTCTCTGCCCACGAGGATCTTTATTAGCTTGCTGCATTATACGATACTAGTAACTTATTCTTCTACTAATATATATTTTATATTGTTGATCTAAATATAAAATGGTATCTAGTTATCGTATGTTGCTATTCTGCTTATAATGTAATTGGCATTTTTGTCGACTTTTGCTTCATATGACCATAAGCAAATATCGAGTTATGCAAACGATCACAGTTTTCATTGCCTTATAACTGCAGAAATTATCAACTTTTGATAAAACTGATTTGATAGGGATACATGAAACATACCAAAAACTCAATTTTTTTAAATTTTGGTGTTTAGTGATTATTGAAAAAAATGCTCGATTCATGATGATGATGATGATGATTATGATGACATGTTGATAATTATGAAAAAAAAGTTAATATTTTAATGAGAATAAAGTCATGCAAGCTGACCTTGGCAAACATGTCACGCAGGAAGACAATCATGTTGTGTGCAAGTGACACATCATGCACGGCACGTGGCAGCAAGGCCAGCAGAGGCGGGAAGCTATTGAGCTGAAGGAAGGACATCTCAGACAGTGTGGGCACCTCGGTCTGCTCCTCCAGGCGCACGTTGCAGCGTGTAACTAGTGACACACATGCCTCCACTAGCTCCAGTGATGCTGGGAACAGATTGAGTTGGTTCGCCAACTGATGAAAGCCCTTCAGTTTCAGGAACTTGTTGATCTCCTCGTCGGTTGAGCGGTGCAGGTATGCTGACAGCACCTGTTGCAACACGTGTTACTTTTCATTTGTTCTCTGTAGTAGAGATGGGTGATAGTCACGATAGTATTGATAATACTATCGAATGCCGTTCCTACTATCAATAGTCATTACAAACTTTTTTGTCAATTGGTTCTAAACAGGATATATCTGAATTTATGTCTGAACAGGTACTGAACTATTAATTTAATAATATATACCAAATTTAATCTGAACTACATATCAATAACACGATATTATAATCTGTCCTTAAAGTCCCAACATTAGCCATCATTATAATTTTTTTTTAACATGTGACCATTGCTCCAATGATAGTCTAAGTTTCCCATTAAAATAAGCATTTCCACTTTGTTTGGATGCAGACGGTTTCACCTTTCATTGTTTAAGTTTTCAGTTTTGGATAAAAGTCTTTCAGAGGAACCTGAAGATCCCAGTGAATATAGATACTTTTTTACCAAATTACTTAGTTGTGGGTGAATTGTGTATGATAAAAGGAATGGATAAGTGGAAACAAAATACCGGATTTTCTTAGTTAAATATGAAAAATGAAATTTGCATAGTAGTTAAATAGGGATTTAATGTAAAAATTGACTCGATAGTAAGGTTGAGTATATAAATTATAATTGAGGATAACTATCTTCCATAATTTTGTAGATCAATGGAGGTCATGAAAACTGGTTCCAGCCAATCAGAAAGAGATAATCCAATGTCTCAACTCTCATTATAAAGGGACTATATCCTTGATAATATGTAGAATGCTTTTATTCTACCCATGATTGCAAAGTGAAGAATCGTGCGAGTCATTTGTTTACAATTCAAAAGAATACAGTAGGCCTACTTAAAATCATAGATTGGGATGAGTTCTGACCAAACTGTGAATGAATCATTACAAACGATTCATAATGTCTGATTGAATCACTGAAAAAGAATCGTGTTGCCCAGCTCAAGTTTGAAATCCTTATAATATTATGAATGATCTTCCCATTTTTCGATAGTCACCAGAACTATTGATAGTATTGGAAACAATTTGATTATCGATAGTTTCGATAGTTGAAGTCATAACTTGAAATCATAGATAGTATCGATAGTACTAAAGACTATTGCCCATCACTACCATGTAAATGCTATATTTACATACATGTTTTAATCGAGTGCAATGTCCTTAATGTTAAACTAAAGAATATCAACGTATTTTATATATAACATACAATTTATAACATATTATATCACGTCATGACCATAATACTAGCTGGTCACTATAAAGGAAGCATGGCTCCTAAGGGTTAAAGCTTAAGAAATTTTGCTTCTGTCACCCGTAGAGATTATACAGTCATTTGTTAGTTACTGTTTGTTTCTTTTCAACTTTCCAAATCTTACGCATTTAAAAATTTTAATCACCTTCACTACAGCCATACGAACACGGGAATCAGAGTGGTTAGCCATGACAAGCAGAAACTCCGCCTTCACTACGTGATTTAGCACTTGGTGTGCCATGTTGTCGGGCAGGATGAGAAGTGTGTCACGAAGTAGGAGCAACAGACCCTCCACTACCAGGCCCTTCTCCCCCTCACCCACAGCCAAGTGTGGCTCCGCATCCTTCAGCAACTCCTGAGGATCGTCAGCAAGGTCTGTGTCACACCAGGGGCTCACAGCAGGCTCCTTCTGTACACACACAGACCACAAAACACATTCACGTGTAGTTTTTCGGTATTACAACCATGTAATGCAAGTGACTAACAGGCTTGTACATACACCATGAAACAACATTTTTAGAAGTATATTTTGAGCATTATAACCGTTTAGATGAAGATAAATGCAAATAAGACGAAGAGCATTGTCATAGGAAGAAAAATACAGAAAATAAACTTGCGAATTCTAAATGAGGCAGTAGAGCAAATGGACAGCTTCAGATACTTGGGGTGTACTATAAGAAGTAACATGAGCTGCTGCCAGGAAATCAGGAGGAGGATAGCAATGGCCAAGGAAGTTTTTAATAGAAAAAGGAGCATCATCTGTGGACCTCTGGAAAAAGAACTAAGGAAGAGACCAGTGAAGTGCTTTGTATGGAGTGTGGCATTGTAGAGGGCAGAAACATGGACATTACGACGAAGTGAAGAGAAGCATTTGAGATGTGGATATAGAGAAGAATGGAACATGTGAAGTGGACAGACAGAATAAGATATTAAGCTGTGTTGGAAAGAGTGGGTGAAGAAAGAATGATGCTGAAATTGATCAGGAAGAGGAAAAAGAATTGGTTGGATCACTGGCTGAGAAGTATATATAAATTAAATAAAGGCATAAATATTAAATAAGTAATAAGTGATAAACTGTTACTTTTTACCTTCAAATTCTAGACCTGAAGCCTGTTATTACAATCTCGACGAAAAATTTTCAATCCATGCCTTCAATGGACGTGCCATAGAGCTCCCTTGTGATAACAGATCAGCACAGGCTCTGCTACAGCTATTTTTTTAATAGTTATTTTTTAATTTAATTGATAATTATACATATAACTCAAAATCAGTTGAATATTTTAGGTCTCACTTCATACAACCAGGCCCAATTGTTCTTACAAATTTCACCTCACAAGCAGCTGATCTATTTTCGTCTATAAAATGGAGCTAGTCTCGCTATTGCACGCAAATTCCTTTTTGCATAATACATTTTCATAATCACTCAAATCACAGACACACTTTATACAGAAAATTTCGTGCCTCTAGCACACAAAAGAAGAATACGAAAATAAATTAACTTTAATAATTTCAGTAAATAACAAATTAGAAAAAAAATAATAGAAACATAAAATTATGTAACATTCAAATAAAAAATACGCAAGCAAAAAGCACATGTTACTCACCATGCCAGTTTCTGTGGTAAATTTCTCTTTCTCCTCCTCGGACCCAAGGCCACATTCCACTTCCCTGTCCAAGCTAGTGGAGAAGAAGGTGGCCTGCTCAGCACAGGCTAACAACTTGTCAGCTGAGTCTGTATAGTTGCCTGTTTTCCTGTGGACATCCATACTAGCTGCTATGTCACTGCTTGTCTCCCGATAACTGCCTGCAATCCCTGAGTCATTGTCTGCTGCTCGGTTGCTGTCCACTGGCAGAGAAGACACCCTCTCCACCATGTTCTGCAGGTTCTCCGATGTCAGCGGTGGGTCTACGTTTCCACCATCCAGGGAATTTTGTTTAATCTGGAATGCGGAAATGTTACATTGTTCAATAACAATTAATCACAAACTTACTTCCAAATTGTTATCATGATGAGAATTGTGGTGGTAATAAAAAATTCTTCAGAAACATCACGTGACTTAAGATGTCTCCTCGGCAGATGATCCTCTCTCTGTCAGCATTTTATTCTTTTAAGCTACAGCAATAACATGAGCTGTGCACATCGGCTTGATCGCTCGAGCAGCTCTTTAGATCGTAGCGCTACCTATAGTGTTGGCATTTCCTGCATTCTTTCTCCTATTTGGCAGCAATGAATCATGGGTAGACAACAGATGGAGAAAATGAGAAGTTTCCTGGATAGCTTAATCGAATTGTATCAACACTTGGAAATCTGCCTCGGCCTAGTAATGTAGTTAAAATACATTCGGTCATAGTTTTCATTAAGTACTTGGAAATCTGTCTTGGCCTAGAGAAGTAGTTAACTTACATTCTGTGATAGCTATTGTTCTACTTGGAAACCTGTTTCGGTCTAAATATAAAGTTCAGTTATGTTCTGGAATTAGTGTTGTGATAGACTAGGAAACTTGTCGTCATGTAAAGAAGTGAACAATTAGACTTGGGAACTGGCCTTTTGCTTGGAAGTGTAGATAGGTTATTCTCAGAGATTTGGTTTATGTAGTAAAAATATTGCACCGTGGAGATTTATATTGAATTGTTATGAAAGATTATACTGGTAAAATATTAGTTGAAAATCATCGTTGTGTAAGAAAACAGCATTGGGAATTGTGCCATGGAGATTAGCGATGAAATTGTACGAAAGTTCTGAGAACGTGGAAGTCACAGGTCCCTTATGATGGACTGTTCTAGAAGATTTTAGGTCATAGTGATGTGTATTGAGTATTAAAAGAGTTTCGTCAAATTGGTAAAGTATTGACTGGCTCTTTTCTAAATTATTTGCCATACTTTCCTCCTCTCATTAGTCTACGCTATACTTGCGATTGTTATATATTGTACAGAATTGTGCTTATAGATTGTTACTGGGCGAATTAAGATTGTATATGGCTTTGTGCCGGAAGTATACTAATAGAGCAGATTGTATCGATTGGCGGCCATTAAGTCATTTACTTAACTATTGTTATCTTTAATCATTTATACCTTTGTTAATTCATGTCAGTCATCTCATTGTACATATTTGTAATTCTTTTACATATTCAGTTAATTATATATTATATTGTTTAATGTTCAGTCGACCAAACCCAATTCACCTTTAACATCTGATTTAGTAGCTTTAACAAAAACAAACATCCCGTTGCAAACATATGTTAAGATGTTAGTATAGTGCTGAAAGAATATACAGTTGGGTTATGTGAAGGTGAGCTACAGTCATGAGCAACAAATTTATATTTGTTAGATATTACTAAACTAATCTTAGTAGGAAAAGTGTCGCAGAAAATTTTATATAAAGTTCTTAAGTCTCATATCCTGTAAAGACAACAATGTACAACAGAGAACGACACTTCATGGGTGTCCAAAGAATCTAAATAGATGTTGATATAAAATTGGATCACCTCCTCCAGCTGGATCCAAAAATGATGTATTTAAGTTTCGATCAGTTAATATAGTATTTGCCATAACTGTGGAAAAGTTAGACGGAACTGATGCTTGATCAGAGGTTCGAAGGTCATTTCACCATTAGCACAAAAGGCAAGTGTCGAAAAGTTTGACGTACCAAGACATACAACTACTTAAAATAAAAGAAATATCTACGGTACCATTTCATACAAAATCGTTATTTCGAGAATGCAAACCATGCATACAGGCAGACAGTGGACAGTAAATACAAGTCACTCTCTATCATCATTGATATGTTTGTTTTAGGAAAGAGTAGCTGTGCGAGACAGCATTCACTGACACAGGCAAAAAAATCTGGTTCGCAGGAGTAGTAGAAAATTAAACCATATGAAGAATATCACTGGAAGACTTTCACAATACATGGTTAAACTCTTGTTGAGACTTGGATGAAACAAACTTCGGTTGATGAGTGGATTCTTAACAGAATATTGCCATCTGAAGAAACATCTTTGCAAAGTGAACCTAAATGATGATTGGCCACTACAAGATGTTTAATTAGTGACGAAACGGCAAACATAATATTCTGTGCAATTGAAACGTTCTAAAGGAGCTCAGCTTCTGTCACTTAGGAGTCTATTTCTTATAAGAGACTATCTTTTGATCCCACTTAAAAGGTTACTGCACTTCACAGAAGATGCAAGATTGCCAGTGGAATAGTTGCAAGGAGTAGTTTAATAGTTCCAATAGTGGACGTAGCACTATGGGCTACGTAAACAACTCCCTATAACATATACATATTCAAAGAAATTCAAAATCCAGAGCATTAGCAAACAACACTATATATATATATCCATACCTGTAGATTTGTCAAAGCCTTGTTCAACTTCTGTGGGTCCACAGGTTGAGCAAAGTCCATATCTTTAGCGTCTCTGGTTCCTTTTCTTGCAGATTTGGATTTTGCATCATTGTCACCTGCTTGAAAATGAGAAGCAATAATGTCAAAATTGGCATAAAAGTTAAACTATTGAAAATTGTTAATTTTTATACCAAGCAACGACAAAGATGAAACATTTCGAAATTCTGTAAACTACGGTACTACTAAGAATGACAATATTAATAACGAGATTTGTTTTTGTTACATGGTCCATCAGAGTTCTTTTGCTATTTCTGACAAACAAAATCAAGTTCATCTTTTATTTATTTTACTTTCCCCAATTGGGGACTGCCTTTACAAAAAACATATACTAAGAAACAATAGAAAAATGTTGTAATAACTGATCTGCTATAATAAGGGAATAAATCTGGGTCATATAAAGTTTCTTCCATTTTTAATTTCTTGCAAATTTTGTCAAAAGAAAGAATATAAATTGTCTACACAGAATTATTTGGCTGAGAAAACCATCCTGTCATTTTTGATTATAAACCAGAAGTTGATTTCGGTAAAACTTTGCTGTTCATTTCATGGGAGTCTGGGGCAATGCTTCCTCCTACCAGAAAAGAAAGCAAATTTTTGCTAGTGGCCTAGATACGCAACATCTTCAGTCACAGAAACAAAGACTTAATTCATCCACTAGTGAAATACTTGTAACATATCATAGTCCTACCTGGTTTGCCCCGCAATGTGGGTCGTGGAGATGGGCCTGGCTTGGTGCTGGGTGCACTATTGGTGCCACTCAGATTCAGAGGGTTGCTAGGTGGCGTTGGTGACAGAAGAAAGTAGAAGCTGTTGCGAACGTGGGTAATGTATGTGGCACTCGCTCTGTGTAGCAACACAAGAAAGTCTGTCACTGCCACAATGTGAGAGAACTCAGGTGGGGAACCCATCAGTGAGCGGATCAGTTCCACCAGTGAACAGCACACGGACATGTGTAGCTGGAGTGTCTCTTCATATAAAAACCGCTCCTGTGGAAACAGCAAACATCCTCCTGTTAGCTAGTAATCAGCTTTCCACACTTGAGACAAAGACTCAAGGTATAGTATAGAGAAGTGATGCTCAAACTTTTCTTCTTAAGGACCCAACCCTAAGGCGGGAGAGAGAGAGAGAGAGAGAGAGAGTGTGTGTGTGTGTGTGTGTGTGTGTGTGTGTGTGTGCGTGCGTGCGTGTGTGTGCGCGAAACTATCCTGTCATATCACAAAAATTGTCAGCATAAGCTTGTTCGTGGACTTAACAGATGAAGTTATTCTTGCCCCAACAACATAACAGTAAACTATGCAATCAAGAAGGCAAACAATGTGAAACACTTAAACTACTGAGTTTAGGGAAAAAAAACACAGAACTCAAACTGGAGAACTAATCAAAGTTAAGAAGTATTTTTTTTTTCCCACCAAACAATATATAAAGTCCTGCTTAACAAGCCTGGAGACAAGCAAAAACCTACAATTTTCACATCACTTCGGACACCAGGAAAGTTTTAAATCATATTTAATCTAAAGTAACCTCGTTAAAGTTATTCTTGCCCCAACAACATAACAGTAAACTACTGCAATCAAGAAGGCAAACAATGTGAAACACTTAAACTACTGAGTTTAGGGGAAAAAACATAGAACTCAAACTGGAGAACTAATCAAAGTTAAGAAGTATTTTTTTCCCCCAAACAATATATAAAGTCCTGCTTAACAAGCCTGGAGACAAGCAAAAACCTACAATTTTCGCATCACTTCGAACACCAGGAAAGTTTTAAATCATATTTAATCTAAAGTAACCTAACCTAATATATAACTCCTCTACTCTTCAGTCAATGTGGCAACGAGACAGAACATCTAAGAAGAAGAATAATCCACATTTCAACTCTAACCTTTACTTAATAATGAAATAAATGTGATGTGCTTATAAAGAAAATTTCAGGATACTATAACCCTAACTCTAGCACATACCTTGCAGAAAAGTAGCAAAGCCTCCACCATTCGTACACGATTTAGCTGTGCAGCATTGAACTCTCGGAATGGGTGATCATCTCGCAACAGCACATGTAACGTTCTGAACAGTGTGCCCAGCACACCACCGCCTTCTTCATCAAACGCACAGTCCTTCTCCTTGGAAGCAGCACGCTCCCAGTCCCGCCATGACCCGACAATCGTCGTCAGCAGAAACGAATTGACAATCACAGCATCAGACCGGGCTGCTATGTGGAAACGACGTGGACCAGGCTGGTACTGCAGAACAGGTTTGTCACAGCAAGTGTCCAGCACAGCCTGCAAACAGAAAAGTACCGTCTAGCAATGTTCTCTGCAAGCAGCTCAGGTATGCGACAACACAGTGACTTACATGCTTCTGTGCACAAAGAATTTTTACCGCACAGCTGAAATTTTCTTTCAGAAACACAGTTGGATCTAATCAAAATATAATTTTGATCATACATGCTTTGCACTCAAATTGTCCTCGTCAAACTTATAATTATATTATTTGATATTTCAGTAACCTCTGAGATTTACTGTAAGATTGATGTCGTCAGGTCAGCTAGTAGTCAAGAGGGCTATAATATTATCACTTATGGGAAAAAATTTATGATTAAAAATCATCTCTATTGTTAGCCAGGTACTCTAAAAATGTATTAATTACACCTTACAGTAACAAGGTCTGCTCAAATAATCCGATATTTCGGTCTGAGTTTTATTTTTGCAACGTTTCTTTGCCGTTAAGTCCCTCCACTTCTTTATTAATAAAACATCTGCTGGTGATGCCTCCTCACTTTCCTCCACAAAACATAAAGAAATGTGTATCGGATGATTTTACCATTTTTTATTCTCTTCACAGCCTCAAGTTATTCTTCAAATGTAATCACTATAGATTTCATTTTACTCAACATTTCAATAAAAAATATACGTACTTTGTAATGTTTGCGCAAAACACAATTGCACACTATTGGAAGATCCTGTATACAATGCTTCGAACTGCAGGTAAAGAATCCACATAGTTACTTTACTCGTTATGTGTTTTATATACTAATGGCGGGTACTTGACTTTTCGTCAATCATCCATATGAAGCCAGTTGTGTAGACCAATTTACTGACAGAGATGTTGCATTTGTTTGGTAATGTTTTCGGAATTCACTGTCAGGTTGTGGGGTTGTGCCCTGGTCTCTCTGATTTTGGTAGTATGTTGGATGTGTGAAGGTCATCGTTCAAGATGGCTAACCTTAGTTTTATAAGTGTATTTTAATTTCATTTTATTTTAGCTCTACTCTTGTTTTGAATATTTTGATCAATATAGGGTGTTTCAAAAGTGGTGGTAAAAAATTTAGGGATGGTAAGTAAAAACGACGAGAAGTAAAAAAGTTCCAGTAAACATGGCTCCGCAAATTAACCATTTTGTGCTGGTTGGAGCTCAGTGAATACTAAGTACTAACTCCAACAAAAACAGTAACAATTTTATTAATTTATCAATCACGACAAAGTAAAATACATAATTTTAGCTCCAACACCAATGAAATATGATTGAACATACACAAAAGAAACTTTTTTGTTTGAACAACAGTGAAGTTTATGGATAAACAAGGTATCAACATGTTAACTGAAGAATTTTACAGCACGTGTTCAAAATGCTGAACATGCACTTGAATGCATCTGTCTACTCTTCTCCACAAAGATCCTCGAATGTGCTCGAGCAATCCTGGGTTCTTCTTCATTTGCTGGAAGGCATCTACAATCCGATGCTGCACTTCTTCACATGTGGTGATATCTGTTGTATAAACTAGGATTTTGCATAACCCCATACACAAAAATCCAAAGGATTTAAATCTGGTGATCCAGATACAGGTCCTCTTCTACCTATCCACCGTTCACCATATAGTCTGTTTAGATATCATCTCACATTTAGAAGGAAACTAGATGGGGAGAGTGAGGCATGTGTGTTTTATTTTTGTATGAAGCATGAATGTTGCTGCTTTACCATATCCAGGTGCTCGATTGAATGACAGCCCCAACCAGTAAAAAATGGCATTATCTCGTAAACGGTTAATTTGTGGACCCATGTTTAATGAAACTTTTTTGCTTGTCGTCGTTTTTTATTTGCAGTTTCTAAGAAAGTTAGGAATCATTCAAGTCTTCCATTAGTAAGTCGAATTACTTGCTTAGAGAATGGTTCTTTAACAGAGCACCTAGTTAAAATAAAATTACGAATATATGAAATAAACGAATGATTATTGAATAAATATATAAATTAATTAATTGATCAACTATGAAATAGTGTTCTATACTAAAAATAATATAATTTCTGATATTTGACTGGTAACAGCTATTACCTTATTTATATTTTACACAGGACATGATTTGTTCCGCAATAGAAAGCAATATCAATACCTTGAGCATGTGGTGTCCAGCTATGCAGCGTGATGACTGCAGTACTTTGAGCAACAGCTTGTGACAGTCTTGGCTCACGAACTGAGAAAATAGTTCGCTATCACTCTGCACTAGTCGCAGCAGCAGAAAGAGTGCCCGAGCCTGCAGCTCCTGTGATGCCTTCAGCTCCACCACCTAAAATCACAATACAGTGTTATCATTGCGTAACAGTATTCGAAGGAGCAAGTGAAAAGAAAAATAAAAAATATCATTCTACGAAAATCCACCAAGTAGGGCTAATTACTGATCAAAATCTAAACATTATTTCGGCATTTTTAATTTATAAAACTAGGTTCCTGTATTAATAACGATATTCTTAAAAAACAGTTCCTTTCATTTTGACAGTAAACGCAAACTTATAGTCACCATAATAACAACAACAAATGTAATTTTAATATAATACGTCGAAAAAGAACCATAAAAATAGCAATTACAATCTGTCAATAAAGGCCCTTCAGAATCTTTAAGTAAAAAAGTGATATATTTTCATTTCGAGGAGTTTATTAGTGAGGTGATTACTTCCAGAACAATTATGTTGAATCAACAAATAGTTACTTCAATAAATGATGATGATGATGATGATGATGATATCATCATCATCACCATCATCCTTCTATTTAGTGGCCCGTTAGTCTCAATATGGTCGCTTGCCAATGTTTTAATGGTCTGCCCAACTATCTCTTGCCCACAGGATGATAACTCAATAATAATGATGATGATGCTGATTGTAATGATAATAATAATAATAATAATAATAATAATACAGTAGCAGCAATTAAAACTACAGCAATAAAAAAAATACATACCATTATTGATAATGAAACATAATGTTGGTATGGTTTAGTCAGTAGTTAGCTTCATGTGATCTTGGTAATTAAATAATAATAATAATAATAATAATAATAATAATAATAATAATGATAATAATAATAATAATAATAATAATAATAATAATAATAATAATAATAATAACTAATACGTACCGGTATGTTAGGAATAGCATTAATATGTTATGAACTTACCAGCTTACAAGAAGAACATTTTTAGATTTTTATAATACAATAATCCTAAGAAGTAATCTTTAACATGCAATATTTACAAAAATGTCTAATAATTCTAAGTTGCATGTTGTTTTCAGGTTTCTGTTTCATTAATGTTATAGATAACAATCTCTTCGCTAAAAGTTCATAATAACGGTGATTTTTTCCTTCTAATTTTTATGTGAATATACCATAAACAAGCATTTTAAAATTATCGACAAACAAGTATATCAGTGCACGCACGCACACACACTCACTCATCTCTCCTTTTTAATAAGCAAGAAATTGGTAGAAGTGTCCACTATGAGCTCTTCAAGCACTACAGAGCAGCAGAATAAAGTAAATTCAGATCGGAGCCGAAATAGAAACACTAGAATTCTCTTTTATTCGCATAATCGTATAATATATGGATCAGTTCACACTTCAGTAATATTTTATTTTAATAGATTCACAGCTACCGTTCAAGTAATAACATGAAATTCCAAACCAAAGCTCAAAACAAAGACATTACGAACATGATAAATATGTACAACAGAAACATATACTTGTAATGGGTCCCACTGCACATACAACTTCAAGAGAATGAAAGCATCACGCACGCACGCACATACACAAAATTACTAGATATTATGTTAAAAAAAAATGGTCCACAGTATAACAATTTTGCAAGGAAAATTTACACAAAGAACAGAAGCACAAATAATGCTCAGATACATACGAAACATTACATACAAAATAGGTGTTTTAGATTCAGCTAGCAGTCCTCTGGATAAACTGAACATCTACTCATCTGCCCAATATGTACTGTGTGGTAAACCCAACTCAACAACGAACGAAGATCATATACTCCTAAGCACAGCTATTCCTAAAATCAATAGTGATCTACACTCTTAACTGGGATGCAAGTCGGAAGATGGAAGAAATCAACATTCCAAGCATTAATAACCAACCAAAATATGCTCAAGGTAAGTACGCACAAGAATCACGCAACAATACGTTAAAGTTTAACTAGTGACGAGAAAGATATAACAGTTATAATCAGGGAACGGATTTATATGGACTAAAAATATATGAAATATGTAAATATATATGTAGTTATTTTTACCAAAATATGGAATTAAATATGGATTTTTACCAAAATATGGAATTAAATATGGACTTAAAATTATAAAAAAATGACTATGTACGTTAAATATTGGTACATTTTAATCAAACTAAACAAAAAATATAATGGACGTACCTTATCTTCCAATGTAGTTTCAACAAAACACAATTTTTATTGTCTGTTACCATAACAATAGGTTACAAACATTTCTTTCAAGTGCTGAAAAGTGAATCTTCTTCTATTGTCTCTGAGGATAGATTTATACTGACTAAAAGAGCGTTCGACGTCACAAGAAGTAACTGGTACATAATTCAATTTCACAATGTCTGCTGGGGATAAGTCCAAGTTAATCTTCACTGTTGATTCACCACTCATCACAGCAACAACCTTTTGTAGTTCTTCATATCCAGGGTTTTTTGAAAGTACAGTGTCCACCTTAGCTCTTACTGCATCTGCAACTTTACCTCTACCACGATTCAGTTGTTCCACAGTACTATTTATAATTTCAAAACTTTCAGATAGTGAAAGGTGCCTATTTTGGAGACTTTTGAGCGTTTTTATGATGCATGAAAATGTATGCTGAATGTGAGCTAAGTCATTCTTCACACTTATGTCACAGGTAACTGTTTTCGCAGTATCAATTGAGACTGCATCTTCAGAGTCCAATGCAAGGAGAACATTGTTAATAGAGTCTATATGTTCGGCATAATATTCAACTGCTTCTAGCCATGTACCCCATCTAGTTAAAATTGGCTTTGGTGGCAATGGAATTTCAGGGTACATTTCTTTCAACACGTTAACTCTACTGGGAGCTTTGAGAAATACTTTTTTCACTGATGAAATCAACAAATCTACTTTAGGGAAATTGTCTCTGACCACTTCTGCCACACGATGAAATGCATGCGCCACACAAGTAAAATGAGTCAATTTAGGATATACAGCAGATAATGCTTGTCCAGCTTTGACCATATAAGGGGCAGCATCGCTAATAAAGAATAACACATTATCGTACATAATACCCTTTGGCCACAGGATACCCATAGCTTCGTTGAACAGTTTAACTATAGTTTTGTTATTGCACTTTTCTAGAACATCACAATGTAAAAGAATTCGTTCAGAATATTGTTCACTTAACAAACCGATAACTACATTACCAACAAGTCTACCTTCTTTGTCGGGAGTCTCATCAATGGAAACCCAAATTGAACTATCTTTAATTTCATCTCTTATCTTCTGTATTGTCTCATCGTAGATGGATGGAGCATACGTCTTCCTAAGTGTTGACTCATCCGGGATTGTATGTTGAGTATATTTTTCAAGGAATTCCCTGAAGACCTTATTCTTTAGTTTGTAGAGAGGAATATCAGCAGAGATGAGAGAACGGCACAGGTCGATGTTAAACTCAGATCTTACATTCGATGTTGTTGGTTGTGTTAAAAACAATTGTCTCTGCTTGGAATTTAGTTGTTTGTTGGCCTGATGTTTACTAGTTGTAATGTGTTGTTGCACCAGGAACTTTTGTGTAGATGATACTGCACACTGACACAAATTACAAAATAATATTTTATTGTCAGTTGATAAACCATCTTCTTTAAATTCTGAAATGTAACTTGTTAGTTTTGATTTTAAATTGACTGAATGACGTACTTTTGGCATATTTACCGTCTTTATAGTATGATTTACAAAACTGAACCTATGTGTACTCTGACTGGCATTTAACTATTGAGCTGCACAACTGAAGTCTGTTAAAAATTTTAAATTAAATTAATACAGTTTTGTAACTTACTTTCCCATTGTTGATAGGACTGCTAATTTTCAAATAACTCTGATGTTAAAGGGATTACTGAACATGTGTTTAAATCTCTATTGTTGAAATGTATTTTTAAAAGTTAATGGAATTTTGTTTTGTTTTATTGTTAAACCTAATATAATATGGACTGTTTTATATGAAATATGGAAAATATATGGAAATTAACGAAAATATGTACTAAACTCTAAAATATGGAAAAATATGGAAAATAAAAGTAGGATTTTTCAACCCTACACATTGTGAAACATAAAGATAATGCAAAATATAAATTATATTAGCTTTATAAGTAAATATGTATTTACATATAAATCCTTTCCCTGGTTATAATATTAAAATAACAGAAGGCAAATGGTGTAAAAACACGACACTGATATCATTATAAAATAACAAATTTACTTCATCTGTGCACTTGTAATATTCTGAACTCACCCTTGCAAAAAGAAACAGGAACACAGGTGTTCCCCCGAGAATGGAAGCTGCGGCCACCAACCCCTGGTAGCGGCGGGGGTTCAGAGGAACCAGGAGAGTTGGATACAATGACAGGGGTAGCTGCTGACTGGCACGCTGGTCCAAAGTGACCACTCGAAAGCCTGGTTGTCCCGGGAAAAGAGAACCAACCACTCCTACAAGATCACCACATTTCAATTCGTGTTTTACATTAATTTACATCTGAAGATTGAAAATATACACAAAGCTGCAGCAAATAATTTAAGACATATTCTATGTCTTAATAGCAATGCAACTTTAAAGCACGCTTTTGTTTGAAATTCTAATAAAAAAGAGACATGGGAAGAGCGAAGGAAGCAGGACGGAGAGAAGAAGAAAAAGAAATGGAAAGAGAGGAATGAAAGGAAAAAGAGAGAAATGGATGAAAGAAAAAGGGAGACCGAAATGGGAAGGCGAGATGGAGGGATAAAAGAGAGACAGAGAGGGGAGAGAGAATATACATATTCATATAAGAACACTTTCAATTAATTATTATCAATCTGTTATTTCACTCACCTCCTGGATTAGTTACCACTTGGGGATAAACGTTGACCACATTTGGATTTTGGGCGCAGTATATCAAAAGCAAGTTATCCTACAACACAACCAGACAAGTAATTCTTATTGTTACGTTATGAAAATTAAGTTGGAGAGAATTAAATTAAACATGTAAAAAATTTCTTCCATTAAGTAACGTACTGGTGTCAAACGTCCGTTATGATTGCAAAATTCAAGATAATATGGGAATTTATTACAATTCTCTTCTAATAGTCATTTGATATATGAGTGCACTTTTCTGGGGAGGGTGTCAGAAGTTTGTTTCTATGGCGACAAAGTGCCGTCATGCAGAGTAGTGGAATAGTTACAGAAACATCCATCGGCACATATATATGAAAGGAATATTACTTGATTCCTCGTATAAGTGATTGCAATCAATATTGTCCATGTTGTAATTACCTCATCATCCAAACATTCAGTGTCCTCTGTTTAGGAGGAGTTATATTATTCTAGCCACCTTTATTTACATTAAGGGCAGAAAATTATGAAAGATACGTTTTATGTCTTCACCAAGATTAACAGAAATCAGCTATTGACTCAGAAGTTGAACGATTTTTATTCTATTTTTAGTAGATCTTGGATGCAAACATAAACAGTGAAATTTACATCAATATAATAATATGGACACTGTACCAATTACGATAATTTATCTTACTCTCTGCTGCTGCAGCATACAATGAATAATGTTTTGACATTTTTTAAAATGAAATTTATACTTCTGTCACCAAAGAATGACTTACACAATGAAATGTTCTGTGCCACAAGATGTTGCTGATACCCACACATATTACAGAAACAAAGAAGAGTATAATCACGAAATTTATATAAGCAACAGGCATTAACAATTTTTCTTCTAATGCCAACACCGTAAAACAAATGAAGTTCCTTAATTATTATGAGCTTTAAAGGAGTAAATATCTGTAAACGTACAAATTGTCTTATAAAAATAGGAAAAAATAATATGCATAATATTTTTCCCTCGAACTATGCATTTACATAAACAACAAAATTCGTGTAATTAGAAGGCCAAGAGGTAACTGTCAAATAATACAAGTTTGTATATAAATTCTAGAATCTACATCTAACATGCATTTTGCTGTTTTCATAAGAAAGAATTTGTACCCCACTCACCTGCAGTTCCTTGAGATTTCCCTTCTTGCCGTCTAGCACAGCATCCCAGTCGATGCCGCAGTACAGAGTTTTTGGCCCGAACACAGACGTGAAGTTGGGGCTTAATTTGTCTATGTCAGAACAGTCTGTCAGGTTGGTGTAGTTGGGTCCCAGCCCCACCAGGTACACAGCGCGGTCCTTGGTGAACACAGGACTCCTGAACACCATGACACTGCCCAGGAACCAAGCTCCAGAGAGAGACTCGGCATCCACCACGCTGGTGGAGTGTCCCAGCAGCAGACAAGTGGCGCGTGTCTTGCGTACTAGCAATCCATTGAACGGCAGTAGCACCTTCGTCTCCTGCCAGCCATCTACTATCAAGCCCACCTGACACACAGTTAATAGTATTTTTCTATGAAGTACTCCTTACAAATCTTTAAGAGTTCTAAATTAATTTTGTGTTACTATTAAATACCTATGCTGAACTTTAAGAATTTCATTAGTACATCAAGAACTGATTTCACAAAGCAGAATTTAAAAGAAATGAATGTATCACGGAAGAATTCAACATTTAACCTGTTTTGAATTATAATGCTGATCATCAATTAAATACGAAAATTCATCTTCAACAGAAGAGAAGTACCAGCAAAATTATTTGAAGGGTATAGGGAAAGAACGAGATTTGTCCACTTTAGCAAATTGTTTAGAAGAGCAATTAAAAAGCCTGTCTTTAGCAAATTCTTTTCTTGTATGCCAAATCTAAAATCTGTCATAGCATTTAGAACGTTAACATTGTCATAGTGTTTCATTCATAGGATTAAACTATATGGAATCCTATTCCACACAACATGCTCATTGTCATTCTCGACTACTACCTACAAGGAAGAAGGTCTTCTGAGTAGTCCACTGAAGCGATGCAGTGAACATTCTTTCTATAGCACATAAAATACTCTGAGGCATAATACTTGAAGTTAACAAAATTAAGAATAAGAAGAATGTGTATTCAAACTGAAATGGTCACAAACTCCATACTCTTCAGTACCGGTAGGTAAAGTTTAGAACTGACGTACTGAAAGAAAATCAGGCCCAAAATACTGAGTTACAAAAACTTTGGTTAATTACTATCCGAGTCATCATGGCCACAAGTCAAGTCAGTCACAGACATAACTGCAAAAGTAAGACAAAATGTGTCCATGGAGCATCGGTTGAATTTGGGAATTTATTTTCTTCCGTGGTTTTTGCAACTACTTCCAAAATCTAAAACAAGAGGGAGAATTTTCCAAATCTTTACATTTCCAAGGGAACATTAAAGATTACATTAATGTAGTGATGTATTAACATCTACTAAACATCTCAAAAGAGTGAAAAGATGTATTAAATCTACATACTTAGACTTCAACAAACAAAATTTCATAACACAATCTCAAGGGAAAAAATGGAACTCTCTGCATTATGATCCACAGTTAATTCCCGATTTACCACGCAAATCGTCTGTAGCTGCATTTAGATTGGCAACAGGCCATGACTGTATGGCCAAACACCTGCATAGAATTGGAATATATCAGTCCCCTAACTGCCCATTGTGCAACTCAAACCAAGAAATGGATTCGGAACATCTCAAAATCTGTGCTTCAGTGGCTGACCATGACAATATCTTTGAAAAATATTGCAGTGCAAGAGATCAGATGACTTTACTGTCAAACGCCTGGCATTAGAAAACAACAACATCATCTCAAAGGATTAATATCAATTACAAATGTAAAAATCAATTATAAGATGAATCTTTCTTTCTTAGACGGTTTAATGCCCCTTTTCCATCTTACACGCGGTTAGGGAAGGGAGAATCACTGAATCACATACTAGACATCTCACAAGTGTGGGCCTCTCTGGTCATAGGATTAGCATGACACAGAGCCACTGCAGAGAAATCACAGGACAATCACAAGACAACGGACAAACACACAGTCCCATGGGCGGAAGATAAATTTCTTCCACTGTCCATACCAAGAATCAAACCTCGGACTTGTTGGTCGGGAAGTGCACATGCTATCCACATGACGGACATAAAATGAATCCAGAGGGGAAAAATGGAAGATTCACAATATTTGTGGAATGATATCTTATTCAAACCAAGATAACAACATTCAGATTAGATATATAACATGAATTGTCTTGCCGAACATTGTACAGATTAAGAATTTTGGATTCAGTAACATGCAGTCAACAAGGACCACATCCCAGCATAAATAAGTTTAACCAGAAATGGAAAAGCTCTGATAGTTTTATATCAGGATATCAGAAAGTCTGATGTTAATGGAAAATAGAAGGTGAGAATCTTCTGTAATCAAATTTTGTTCGTGCTTCCATCATTTTAACATGTGCAAAACTTGGGTTATTAAAGACCTTTAAAAATTCATTACGTAAGGAAGACGTTAATGATCATATCCTTGTAACATACTATATTATTCCATAAGCTATTTCTGATCATTGCTCAGTTTTTCCTATAAAAATTAAAGCTTTAAACAATTAGCGACAATTGAGGGGTGTTTAGCAAAAACGTCAGTTGTCCAAAATCTGGAAATTTTAGTTACAGCAGCCATCTGATGCTCCTCTGGGACATGCATGAACACATGTATTCACTTCCTTGAAAACGTCAACAGTATAGTATCGAATGGCTTCTAAAAATTTGTGTTTCTGTTAAAACGTCAGTAGTTCACAATATTTCTTGTAAGAATGTCAGTTGTCCAGGTTTCATTGATCTACACAGTGTTGGCAGCACCATTGCACCAGAGTAACAGCTGCAGGCGCTAGTGTGTTTTGTTGCATTTTGCATTCTGCATTGTGAATTTGGAATTTTTCAAGTAAAATGTCATTTGTCCAAAGGATTTTTTGCTCCAATTATCCAAATATTGTGCATTATGTGTAAACAACATACTGGAGATAATCCAATAATTAAGAAGTGTGCTCATACAAATTATCAACGTCAAATGCCAATAATTGTTGATGCTGTGAAGTTTTCTCGAGATTCCCACAAAAATACCATTTTGGACAACTGACGTTTTTGCTAAACACCCCTCAATTCTTTTGTAATACTTGCTTCCCTTTACTTTATAGGACAATTATCTAATGTATATTTAAACGAAATGCTATTTAAAATGCTTTCAATTACAACAAAAATAGTCATGTGTGTATAAATTTCTGTTCTCTTGTTCCACAATACTGTCATCCAAATCACTAGTCACAGTATCTTCTAACAATTTATCCACATAATAAAGATTAACAAATCATCAGCAATTATTTTCAAAATGAAAACTGACCTCAATGACGGTCTTCCTGGCATGCATGTAATCTCGAACATTGGCTGCAAGGTGATGCCACTGCCCAATGCATAGCACACCCTCCACTGTCGCCTCTGACAACATTTCACAGGCTCGAGAATCTGGCCGGGTCAATTTCAACGTCAGTGTCCCTGCACATCAATATCAGTGACTGTCTCTTCTACTTCATTACAATAATTACATTTATTTATGATTTGTATTTATAAATTAATGACGTAACGCTGTTTACATCATAAGCAGTGTGTAATTTTATATTTTGGTCCAGGGGTTATATGTTACGTGCCTCCAAAATCCGCTGTGTTTTTTAAAAAGATTTTGCAGGAGAAAGAAAAAAGCATTGTCAAGTAAGTCCCTTGATTTTCAAAGTTACTTTCGGTAAAATTTCAATCATTACATGATAAATTATGAAATTATACCAAAGTAGCTTTGAATATAAAGGGAATTAAAAGTGACAATGCTCTTTTTTTTCTCCTGCAAGATCGTTTTAAAAACACATAGCAGATTTTGGAGGCACAGCGATGATATAGAAGACCCAACATGAATAATAATGTTCAATAAAATCAGTCTCTTACAAAGACTATATCCAAACTTGGCAAAAACTGAACAGGAGAAAATAGCTAGAACATGACACTTTGCACTAAAATAGCAAGCAAGGGAAAAAAGGCACTAGCCAACGAAGCTTCAACATCACTATTGCAGTCGTTTAGGTCTGGACTTCAACTAATGAGGCTTTTCTTTTTTGCGTATGGTGGTGTCTGTATGAAAGTGGATGTGTGTACTGTATATGCACTTATGTGTGTGTACGTGTGCATATGTAGCTGCATATGTGTGTTGCACACATTAAATTATCACTTTAGTTGAAATTAACCGAAACAGTGCGCTATAATATCCAGAAAAATAATGTATTTATTATCTAGGTGAGAGATTTTTGGAGAGGAGGAGAATGGGAGTAAAGCAACTGAAGTAACTGTGTTCAACAAGAAAAAGCAATACTATCTCTTGACATTTTATATAACGAGGAATCAAAAGAGTTCAATCTGTTTTTCAGTAACAATACTTTGATCTACAGCACAATCAGCACAAACCATAAACTAGTAACATATCAAATGGTTTATGTAAAATGAAGAACAAAAATCAAGTAGGGCTGTGAGTATTAACCGCCGAACAACTATGAGCTAAAATTAACAACGTATGTTTCACAATTTTAATATTCTAATTTCCTTATTTTCACTTTTACATGGCAGCTCTATGTAAGATAACGACTGGTTTGTTTCATCAGTAAAGCATCTGGACTGCAAATGTTATTACAACCACTGGTTCTTTTACGAAATCTTTAAAAGGTAAGTCGCAGTATCCAGAGGACCATAACAAAATTTTGAGGAAGGAAACTACGTGATCTATTAGAAGAAGTGTATAAATAACTTCTGTTGTTATAGCTATACAAAAAATAAGTTGAGATATATTGTTAAAAAAAAGCTTTACGATCAACCACTATTAAAGGATGTAAAGCTGTTTCAAATATCTCATTCTTTCTTTAAAACAGATGCCACCTACCAACGTTAGTGTCTGCCCAAGCTTCCAGCATGAGAGTTTCATATCCGATGGAAAATATGTGCAATGAAGTTTCGTTAGCTGGAGTTTTTGTTAAAGATGCTCCACCCACAGCCCCATGATAAGCTGAAACAGGAAAACATAATATATAATCATATCTTAGTTCTAATAAGTATACATAAATGTGATAAATAATAATAGAATTTTCAAATTCAAATACATTTTTAAATGAAACTAAGCTCTTAGCAATTTTAAATTTATATAATAAAGAGCAGCGTTTCTCAAACTATTTTGAAATGGGAACCACTTTTTAAAGTCAGAACAGTTCCGCGAACCACCTTATTCTTGTTCCCTTCGAAAGCAAATTTATCATTTTCATAGCACATTTTAATACCAGTTTACTTATATTTTAAAACTGAATTAAGATTCAGTACTTTGGTCCTCTGTTATGAATTCGGGTGGTCCCTGGCTGGGTTACAGGCGCGGCACCAGATGTACAGGGAAAAGATGTTGAGAATCACCACGTATGTAGTGCTTTAAATCCCTCTTTTGTTGCTGAGAGTAGAGTGGGAAGTAGATAGACAGGTAGGGTAATAAATTTCATAAAATGTCAGTACTGGGAGAAAAAGTGAAATTCGATTGCCATGTGTCATTTCCAAACTCTGAGATTTTAAGCTACAGTGTGGTATTGCAATTCGTTCGAATTTTATTTTTTCTTCTGTCGTTTTTGAAGGACCACAAGGGCAGACCTCGAGGACCACAGGTGGTCCGCGGACCATAGTTTGAGAAACACTGATATAGAGCAATAAATAATAATTTATGTCACGTTCATTCAAATTGTGTACATTGAACAATTCACATTACATAAGGAAATAGTTTTATACTGTATTGTTAACCGAATTCAACACATACATTTTACGCATATGTATACAGCACTATCTGTCACTATACTCACTGTTATCTTTTGTAGTCCATGTGTCAGAGATGACACCCCAATCTGAGCTGCTGTCTGACGCAGTTGAAAATGAAGCTGCCCGGGGCAAACTACTAACAGAGCTGCCACCCCCATGGTCCAGACGCAGCCACAGAGACAGAGAGAAGCCTTGTAGCCACATGGACCAGCCCAGGTCTGAGTTCAGAGGCAAAGCAAGGGCGCACCGCGACCAGCACGACTTAATCCCTGTCGACATTTAGTGCTTGTCAAGAACACACTTCTTCTCTTTCATCCGTACCAGTGAACATATGTCCATCTGGATCGGGATGTTCAAGCTTTTAAAAAGTACAAATGACACACATGTTGTGCTGTTTGTTATTACATGTATGATGCCTCTACAGGCCAAAGTTTCGTAAAATCCCACAGGACTCTTAGGGACAAAGTCACATACAAAGGACAAAATTAGAGAACTGACAATAAGCTATAGTGTGTTCAATGCTAGACAACAGACAAACTTTAAAATAAAGAAAGGAAAAAAAAAAAAGGTCACTTTTAAAAATAAAATCAGCTTTTAAGGTTTTTCACTATAGCACAATTACTGGACTTCTACAGTATTAAATGCAGCACACAATAAGAAGATTACTTCTGACTTTTATGAAAAGTATATGTCCTATACAGCTCTGTGGGCTGCTGAAGTGGGCAACGAAGAAATAGCATCTCCTTATCAAAAAATAAAAAATAAATAATAATACTAATATTAATAAGTATTATCATATCATTTTGCCTATGAGACTCAATGCTCAAAATCAAATCTATTCGCCTGGTATGGTCCTTATCATTACCAGTAATGGGAGTTGAGATTTATGCTACCAGCACCACAAATTATTGTAAGCAATTATCAAATATGAAACAATTTCTACAAAAATGAAATGTAAATTCTATGAAGAAAATACAATACAACGTACTACAAGATAATAAACGAGCAATTTATCTAGCGCAGTTTTTTTTTTGGTATGATATAATTATTATGTTCATAATTTCCAGATCTTTCTACAAAGATAGGTAGAAAAAGACAACTTCATTCACTGAACCTATAAACAGATTAATGAAGCATTAACTTAGTTTTCAAATACAGTACTGCAATTCATTAGTATTGAAATATTCATATTTACAAACTTCAAATTCTTCTGTATGCTACTTATTATTCATTCACCAAGAGCTAATGAGATGTAGACAAATGACTAAAAGTCAAAAAAGGTGTAGTTAATCATTGTTTTAGTTAACACGATCACATTCGATCACATAGATACCATTGTGTAAATATTAAAAAATGTTCTTTAAATACTTTTTTATAATTAACTGTGACACTTATATCATACACTAGTATGCAGAAGGTATAAAAAATAAATAGAAACTCATGGTCTAGTGGTCAGAGCTTCTGGCTATAGTTCATATGGTCCCGGGTTCGATTCCCGGTTAGAGCACAGGAATTTTTCCTTAAAGGGGATTATTCCTATGTTCGTCCATGGTCTGGAATTTAGGTAAAGTTTAGATTTAAGACCTCTCCTGGCACCACATTATCATAATCATCCTATCACATCAGGGTAATGTAACTCCGCCTTCCAGGCGCCCCAACCTCAGAAGTGGGTTACAACTAAGCCATGGCCAGGAGAGAAGACCAGAAATGTCGAAAAGACAACCTGGTGGCATTGGATAAAAAATATATATATATATAAAATTTAAAAAGCATGAATGTGAAGCTCATATAGAACGAATTTAATTTAAGGAGGGTGGTAAGGAGGTGGAAGGAAATGGGATGAAGGAAAGAAGAGGGGAGGAAGAAACAAAAAAGGAGAGAAAAGGGGAAGAGGGGGAAAGAAGTCAAAGAAGGGGGAAAAGAGAGTGGTTGGTATAGGAGGGAGAGGGAGAGAGAGACAGAGAGAGAGAGGGAGGAGGAGGAGGAGAGGTGATTAGTAGGTGAAAAGAAGAGTAGAAAGGAATGGAGGGAGAAGTAGGCTTAGAGAAAAAAAAGGAGGGGATGTAAGAGAATGAAAAGAAAAAGACCGGAGGTGTGAAGAAGGAAAAGATGAGGATGAGACAAAGATAAGAGGAGGAGGAGGAAGCAGGCGAAGAGAGAATGAGAAGAAAAGGAAGGGAAGGAGAAAACGGGAAATGAAATGGAGAAAAAGGAAAGGAGGTAGTGATGAAAGGTGAGCTTGTACAAGGGGAGGAGAATAAGAAAGGGAAAGAAAAGAAAGCTTGTCTTTGAAGTATTCTGTTTCTGCATTCTGGAAATTCCTATCATTTTACAATAAATCTCTATTTTCTATATCAAACGAGGATGAGGAGGAGGGAGCTCCAATAACTGAACTGACTCCTCACTTCATGAGGTTCAAGTTGTCTTACCTGCCCTGATATGTTGGCTGCGCAGTGTTCGCGCCAGGCTGCCAGCTGCATTGTTGTCTCCAGTGGGACTGTCAGGAGTGGGGCTGTTGGACCCTGATCGTCTGTTGTTGGCCACAGGGTCAAATGACTCTGCAGCTGCTGGGAAGCAGAGGATGTAGTTGGGTTGTGCGTGACTACATGTAACCAGAGAGGTCAAGGCAGTCAGCAGTGGACCCTGACAGTAGAAAGACAAAACTGTTAAACAACAGTACATACTAAAAGTGTCAAAATGCTGCAAAAAGCCTCGTCAGGAGAATTAAATGATAAATAGTGTTTTTATATTATGTCTGCATTTGTCCATCACAAATTTCATCACGCTCAAGCGGGGCTCGAACCTCAGCCGCCTGAGTAGAAGACCAGCATGCTAGCACTGAGTCACAGACGCGGCCCCATAATCTGTACACAAACCAGGATTATCTACTACCAATAGGTGATACATGCAGCCCTATAACTCGGGAAATATCGAAGATAGTACATATGTTCATATGGACTCCTTGTGTTGTTTTGAGGTCTATTATCCTCACGCCAGTCACAGCACAATGATATGGAGTTGTTATAGCAGTTATCACAGACTCAATGTTCAAATGCAGGTCATCATGAGTATGTGATACTGGGTTGAAACATTCTTCCTTTAACATACACCACAGAAAAGCGTCACACACAGTGAGGTCTGGCTTCTGCCCTGACAGGATAAGAAAATGCAGATCCTCTGAACACGACCTTATTCAGAAAGAGTTTCTTGAAGAATGCCAGATTATCATTGCCACGCTGTGGAGGGGCCCTATCCTGCTGGAAGACTTACTGCTCGAAATCCAAACCATTGATTTCGCAAAAGTTCAGTAAATTGACAAGGAAGCAAATTACGACCTGCTCCTGGTACACAGTAGCATTGACAGTGTTGGTCTTAAAAAAAAAAAGTTTTCTTTAATTCACTCACCAATGGCGGGTTTTCGGATTTAAAAAAGTTCAGATATTGAGCCAGTTCTTTCGGCCTGATATTGTGACGTGCAAGAAGTATCACCAATTCCAGGATGATTCGTTGCAGCTCTGTAAAAGAAACAAAATGGTCACCGATTAATTTACGGAATACAGTGAGAGAACTTACAAAACATATAGGAAATAATGTGCCATGTAGCACACCCAAGACACAGATGATTCTCTCTTCTTCTGTATTAAATGGGATTATAATTTATGGTTATTATATATATATCAATCGGCTCAGTCATTAGCTAAGAAGAAACTGCCTACTGAAGGATGCACTGGAAGAAATGGTGAACAAAAGAAAAGTTTGGGGCAGAAGAAGATATTAGGTGATAGACAATATTAAGATATATGCATCATATGCGGAGATTAAGAGGAAAGTGGAAAAGAGGGATGATTGGATAAATACATAGACAGTAGGGGTCAGCTACTCTGGCTATTTGCGTCCTTATCTAAACTTCTTCAAAAACAAAAACAAACAATACAATAAACTGAATGCTAACACAAAACTAAAACACTTGTCACAGTAAAAACGAGGTACACAAATGCAGTATCCACAAGGTAATTTATAAAAAAAAATCATAAAAGTGAGCAGTTCACAGACCCTAGGTAGTATTTTAGAAAGAAACAATAAAATAATAAAACAATGACCACCAGAGATAGATTATATGGCGCAATTCAAAACAATAGAATTTTTATAAAATATTCGATTGTACAAGGTCCGAAATGTTAAGTATGTTAAAAACTTGTATAAAACAACAAATATAACCTCTGGATGTAAAGGGTCCGGAGGATAAGTAAAATGGGTCAATAAAAAGAAACTAAATCACCCTGTCAAATCCTGTATTCGATCAAAATCTCAGAACTGCATTTGCACAATTAAAATCAAACCAAGAAATGGATTCGGAACACCTCAAAATCTGTGCTTCAGTGGCTGACCATGATAATATCTTTGAAAAATATTGGAGTGCAAGAGGTCAAATGACTTTATTGTCAAACTCCTAGCATTAGAAAACAACAACAACAACAATTAAAATCATTTCCAAGAGCGTCATGTAGGCCTAAAGTCGGCCAAATTGCATATTCTCGACAGTCACAGTCATATTTCCTACAATGTAATAAAATATGTTCGACCGTAAGTGGTACACAGCATATATCACACTCCGGCTGAGGCTCACCACATAGGAGATAACCATGTGTCAGACGACAGTGGCCAATTCTCAACTGGGTGAGTAAAACATCGTGTCATGAAGCTCTTGGAGACAAATCCGAAACTCGAACAGTATTCTTTATACTTCGTAATTTGTTTCTCTCTTGTGCAGACCAATCTCCTTCCCATTGCCACCATATTGTATATTTCAGGTGATTTTGAATATCTTCCCACCTCTCGCGTCAATACACCTGAGAGCAATTCATAGCACTGTCCCTTGTTGCAGCATCAGCTGCCTTGTTACCGGAGATTCCAACATGACCCAGAATCCACACTACTCCAATCTCAGAATCAGAGCTTAGGAGAGTGTGGAAAAGCTCCTGGGTTCTCAACACAAACGGATCATCAGAATTCAAACACTGCAGGGACTGAATGGCACTTAAAGAGTCGGAGTAGATAAGGAATCTGCCCCGGGGTTGTCTAATTAAAAACAATAAAGCTCTGTAAAAAGCGTAGAGTTCAGAAGTAAAAACACTGGTATACTGGCTCAATTTATATTTAAATATCTGTCCATTAGCAACAAAGGAACAACTGACATAATCACTTACATGGGGTCTGTCAGTAAAAACAACCGGTAAAGAATAATTTGGAAATGGGACGATTGGAGAATGCTGGGTTTGTAGTGAAAGATATGCCCTTGGGCAGAACACTATGAATGAATATGGAAGTTAAAATATTTATGTACACAACTTATTATTATCATGCTATTAACAGCAGCCTTCCTAGCCAAAATATCTGGGTTCAACTCAAAGTAAGTTCTAGAGATTTTTGTAGTAGACAAACAATGTTGGATCACATTTCCTTGAATTACTCCTTCCGTTTCCTTTGGCCTAATTCTATGCACAACTTCCATAAAATGAAATATATGTACCGACATTATTATATGTCCAGATGATAATCTGTCTAGAGGAAAAATCATCAGAACAAGAGAGAGACTCATTTATTCAGGCTAATAAGCAGAATGATAAATACTAACAAAGACAACAACATTAAAACTTTTTAATCGCTATACAAGATACCATACCACAATGGACAATATCAATTGATTATAAAATGCCAGGTTAAGGAATGGGCAGGCACCACTCACCTCCAAACTTGGTCTCGCTGACAGACAGGATGGCTGCAAAGCCTTTGAGCAGTTTGGAGGAGAGGTCACTGTTGGCCAGAACCACACAGTTCTGTTGGTTGTCTCGGCAAAGAGCCACCAGTCGTTGGATGCAGTGCACCAGGCTCTGCAGGTGTGTTGACTCATTTGGGCGCTCTGGACAAGATGTCAATATCCCAGATGACATCTCGTAGTACCTGCAACACACTTGTCTGACTTAGCTGCACTCTTGTGAGGAGGCTTAGTCATATACATCACCATGATCATCATCACTACTCTCACCAGCATCATATCATAATCTTAATCATCACAGCAGCAACAGCTTCACCATCATCACCACTATACTGGTACTTACTTACTTATGGCTTTTACGGAACCCCAAAAGTATGAGCTTTTTGAAACCAAACTGGATGACAGAAGCTTCTCAACCGAATAATAACATGCATTTCCCATATTTATTCTGTGTTTAATTTCCTCCCGAGTATCATTTATATTTGCTACTGTTGCTTCAAGATATTTGAATTTTTCTAGTTCTTCAGAGGATAAAATAAATTTCCAATTTTTATATTTCTGTTTCGTACAATATTCTGGTTACGAAACATCATCATATACTTCGTCTTTTCGGGATTTACTTCCAAACCTAGCTCTTTATTTGCTTCAAGTAAAATTCTCGTGATTTCCCTAATCATTTGTGGATTTTCTCCTAACATATTCACAATCATTGTTACCATAACAGATAAATTCTGCAAGACCAAAAAATTAATCTTTACATAGATGTGCAGCTGTTCCGTTTGCATTGAGCTGAAATCTTGTGAAGAAGCAATTAGAGGAATATACTGTAGATTTCAGTTTGTCTGTATCTTAGATTAAATATTTGACAACAAATACAACTCACTGAAAGCATTTACAAAGCAAATAATTTAAACATGCAGCATTATTTGCTTCTAACACTTGACTGCTTTCAACAGTTTCATGTTTGGAATAGTTCGTATCTGAAAACAAATATGAAACTACAAACAAAGGTGTGTGCAAATATTTTTTTTATTTCATAAAGAATAATTTCTAAAATCACACGAAGCATGTATTAGCAGCATGTGATGAATAACCTATAAAATTGAGGAAATATAATTTAGACTACTTATCACATTTTGAATATTGATGACTCCGAAGATACACCAATGATGGTTATTTATTTAATGTACACAGAAAAGCCATGTCCCACACCAAACTTCATAGAATTTATCGGGAGTTAAACCTCAGCCCATTTATAGAGTACATTCCTGAAGTACTGGTAACGCAGGTTGAAAGAAATGACGGAAGTTTTGTAGTGAGTACACATACGAGGGTGTTTTGAAAAGTAATGGTTCCTAATTTTTTGTGTTATTATTAACATATTTCGGAGTACTAGCTACCACATACTCTGTTCAGTTAACTTTCCTGCTTCACTGAAGCAAAGTTTCGTACCTCTGCCAGTAGAGAGCTCTGAATTATAGTCTGAAACATGGTGACATGTAATAGCATTATGTCAGTGCATCTGAAGCAGCGTGCTGTGATAGAGCTTCTAACAGGAAAAAATGTGGCCCTGATTGACATTCAACGGGAGAATGAAGACTGTTTATGGAGATGAATGTGTAGATATCAGTACTGTGCGATGTTGGTCTGTTCAACAGAATATCATGATTAGTTAGAACTTTGTAGATGTGGTAATTGATCTTCCTAGACGAGATGACCCGAAATAAAATTTGAGCTTTTCAGAATCAGTTTTACAATGGACTGAAAATTCCCACATAGTATGAAAACCAACTCATATGCTCTAAAATAACATATGCTGTGTTACTTACAAATGGCTTTTAAGGAACCCAGAGGTTCATTGCCACCCTCACATAAGCCCACCATCGGTCCCTATTCTGAGCAAGATTAATTCAGTCTCTATCATTATATCCCAGCTCCCTCAAATCCATTTTAATATTATCTTCCCATCTACGTCTCGGGATCCCTAAAGGTCTTTTTCCCTCAGGTCTTCTAACTAACACTCTATATGCATTTCTGGATTCACCCATACGTGCTACATGCCCTGCTGTCCATCTCAAACGTCTGGATTTAATGTTCCTAATTATGTTAAGTGAAGAATGCAAAGTGTGCAGTTCTGCATTGTGTAACTTTCTCTATTCTCCTGTTACTTCATCCTCTCAGCCTCAAATATTTTCCTAAGCATCTAATTCTCGAAAACCCTTAACCTCTGTTCCATTCTCAAAGTGAGAGTAAGTTTCACAAACATACAGAACAACCGGTAATATAACTGTTTTATAAATTTTAACTTTCAGCTTTTTCGAGAGCAGACTGGATGATAAAAGCTTCTCAACAGAATCAATCGATCAATCTTCTTAATGTATCCAGCTGTTTGCTGACAATATAAAGTCCACTGTAGTCTATTCACTTTTTGTTTTTCATGAGAAATGAGGGGTATTTTGTTCTCAATAGAATAACAACAGGCATTTTCCATATTTATTCTTCGTTTAATTTTCTCTCGAGTGTAATTTATATTTGTTACTCTTGGTCCAAGATATCTGAATTTTTCCACCTCTTCAAAGGATAAATTTCCAACTTTTATATTTCCATTTCGTATAATGTTCTAGTCACGAGACATAATCATATACTTTGTTTTTTTAGGGTTTACTTCCAAACCTATCTCCGTACTTGCTTCAAGTAAATTCCTGTGTTTTCCCTAATCGTTTGTGGATTTTCTCCTTACATATTCACGTCATCCACATAAACAAGAAACTGATGTAACCCATTCAATTTCAAACCCTCCCTGTTTTCCTGGACTTTCCTAAGGGCATATTCTAGAGTAAAGTTAAAAAGTAAAGGTGATAGTGCATCTCCTTGCTTTAGCTCACAGTGAACTGGAAAAGCATCAGACACAAACTGGCCTATACGGACTCTGCCATATGTTTCACTGAGACACATTTTAATTAACCGCACTATTTTCTTGGGAATACCAAATTCAATAAGAATATTATATAGAACTTCTCTCCTAACCGAGTCATAGGCCTTTTTGAAATCTACGAATAACTGATGTACTGTGTCCTTATACTCACACTTTTTCTCCAATATCTATTGAATACAAAAAATCTGATCAATAGTCGATCTATTAAGCCTAAAATCGCATTGATGATTGCCAATAATTTCTACATAACGAGTTAATCTTTTCAAAAGAATATTAGACAAAATTTTGTATGATGTCAATAAAAAAGATATTCCTCGAAAGTTGCTCCAGTTAGTCTTTCCCCCCCTTCTTAAACGTAGGTACAATAGCCGCCCAGAACAAGGTTACCGTAAAGTGGGGTGACTTTGAACGCCGAGGTGACTTTGAACAGCAATTTAGCGCCCTTCTAAATTAAATGCTGTACCCTATTTCGAAAAAACTGAACTAATTTATTGACAACTTAAACAGTTTTTTCGCAATTGGGTACAGAATTTAATTTAGAAAGGAGCTAAATTACTGTTCAAAGTCACCTCAGCGTTCAAAGTCACCCCACTTTACGGTATATCTCTTATTTCTCGTAAGTTGACTTTTTAGTGAATAATGGTTGTTAATGATGCGCTATGTGTAATGCTTGTACTCATATTGAAATCAGAAGACATGTCTGATTGTCAATCTAGTTCTAAAAAATTAAAAGTATGTACAGTACAATGTGTTTTTTCCCCCCCATTTTTTAAGAATATCAGTTTTGCTGGTTACAACCTTGTTCTGGGCGGGTATTCTATGGATTCCTTCCATTGTTCTGGTACTATTTCCTTTTCCCAATATCAAGTGCCATATATATACTACTTTTTTATAATTTTCAGTATTATTATTATTATTATTATTATTATTATTATTATTATTATTATTATTATTATTATTATTATTATTATTATTATTATTATTATTATTTTGTAAATTACAGACATTAGTGACTTTATGTCATTTTATAGTTTTTTTTTTTTTGGCGAATTCTATGTATTAACAGAATCTGGGCACTACTTCCCCTTCTCTCAGAATGAAATGGTAAGAGATAAAAAACTAAGATTATATACTATGCTGAAATCATTACTTCTATGACTGACCTCTTGTTGAGGTGCACGAGCAGCTCGACTGCCAGCAAGCAAAGAGCAGGGTGTGCAATACTGTGGGGCACCCTCATTACAGCAGGGATGGGTGTTGCAACAGCTGTGGTGGCAATGGAACTGCTCGACTCATCTTCAATATCCCCACCCACACAGCTGGTGGCGCCGCCTGCTCCAGAGACCCCACAGCTGTCCAGTACTTCTACATCTGCCTCATAGCCTTCATCAGCTGTCACATAGGCCTCGCTGCCCCCCTCACTGCCATCACCAGCCTCTGCCTCGTCCTCATCCTCCCCTTCTGACACGCATTCATCCCATGCTGCGCCTCCTCCAACCCCAGCCAGTAGTGAAGGCAACTGCAACACCAATTCGCAAGCTAAAAAATAGTATGGTGCATCTCCTCTTTACACGGAAAAAATTAAAAATTGATCTTAATCCTTTCCTTCTGCTCATTAGCCTTCTCCATAATCTTATTTTATAGAAATTCTTTTCTTCATTATATCTACTATAAAACATATACAGGGTGTTCCATTTATCATGTGCACCTATTATAACTTTTTTGTTTGGATAGGTATTGGAATTTTTGTTTTTGAGCATTATGTTAGAACGAGAAGCTAACAGGAGTATGGAGATTTGGTGCATGTAACTACATTATGGTACATGATACACGTGACGTCATCAATTTTTCAAATAGCACTACATACTTTAATCATGTTACATTGATTGCACACATTAAGACGAGTTCAAAAATGTATCACAATGTCACCTTCCTAGTCAATAACAACAAAACGAAACAAAAACGTACTTCCAATGTGATAATTTTACGCTTTGAGAGTCACAGAAGATGTTCCAAATGGTAACCATTCACATTAAAGCACATTCGAAAGCGTTCCCCGAAAGACGGTATGACTGCCTGGCATGTTGCTGGCTGAATGGACACACAAGCCTGTTGAATGCGTTGCTGCATGTCGTCTGGTGTTGTCAGAATGCTCTGGTACACACTGTCCTTTACAGTTCCCCACAGAAAGAAGCCGAGTGGCGACAGGTCCGGAGAACGTGCAGGCTACTGTACGTGGATTGTGACGTCGACAGTCGTCGTGGTTTGTTTACATGTTAAGACAGCAAACACACAACACACGACGTGTACGGACGTCAGTTGTCTTTCGTTTTGTGTAAGTTAATGCACAAGATGAATGGGGCACCACAACAAACGGCACATTCTGATGGCATTCATCTTGCATTTTGTTGTTGTTATTGATTGGAAAAGTGACATTGTGATACATTTTTGAACTCGTCTTAATGTGTGTAATCAATGTAATATGATTAAAGCATGTAGTGCTATTTGAAAAATTGATGACGTCACGTGTATCTTGTACCATAATGTAGTTACATGCACCAAATCTCTACACTCATGTTAGCCCCTCGTTCTAACGTAACTCTCAAAAACAAAAATTCCAATACCTATCCAAACAAAAAAGTTATAATAAGTGTACAAGATAAATGGGACACCCTGTGTGTATATCAATCGTGGTCTTCCTTGTGGCGTTTCTATCACATGTGCAAGTCTTTTTAATTCAGTTATGGAAATTAAATTAAATTCACATAATTTAAAAGAAACTAAGTGAATTCACAACCTCGTTATCCCAAAATTCTTACCACAAACTACACATATAGTGTGCATACATGGACATGCATATTATGTGTGATCTTCAAATTCAACGTGGAACAATTTTCAGCACTCACCTTGGGCTTCTTGTTGGGTGGCAACATTTGCTCGTGGCAACTGTGCGCGACAGCACAGCGCAGCAGCACATCGCATAGCTGCCGCATGTTGACACTGCGGTCCACATCGACACTTAACAAAGCCCTCTGCAGACATTCCACCACAGATTCGTTGCTGACAGGAACACCTGACACACACAATCAATTCCATAATTCACAAATAGACTGATCATAAGATTCATGTTATTTCTGACTTTTTCTTTTAGTTTTATTGTCAGTCGAATTTCCAGTTCAATAGACATGCACTTAGAAAAACACAATGGCAGTAGTAATGATGATAAGAACTTCAAATTCTTGAGGAAAATTGCTATAGTGCTTCAGAATTAAGAAAATACCATTTAGAATATAGGCACCTTCTTAGTGGACTCCTCCTTCTTTGCAATATAATTAAAATAAGTTATTTACGTATTTTCTAACGTATACAAAATAACATAAATATAACTCAAAATTTTCTCGGGCTTCCAGCCATGTCATAAGTTGGTGATCCACCGACGTTTCGAGGATGTTCATCTTCCTCATCTTCATTTTTTTTAACCCTGAAGATGAGGAAGAAGAACATCCTCGAAACGTCGGTGGATCACTAACTTATGACTTGGCTGGAAGCCAGAGGAAATTTTGAGTTATCACGTTGCCAGGAAAGCTTCAGTAGTAATATAAATATATATCTAAACACTGTAACTAAGCATTGCTTCAAATATAAATGTTTTATATTGCTTATAAACAGACTTATAAACTAGTTTGTTTTATTTCCAAAAACCGAATAAGTGGAATAGATTTACTTCTGTTATTTTATATACGTTAAAAAATACGTAAGTTTTTGGATCTCATAAGTTATAATGAAGTTAAAAATGCGTAGACCATATTAGCCACAGATAACTAACACATTATTTTGCTCTTAATTTTCTAAAAAGTTACCGTGATATCTTCTGTACATATTCTTGGTCCATATAAAACTATAAAACTAGCCACTTTCGATCACAGGTTACATACAACTGACGCCAGTGGGATTTGCCTGAGCTGTCATAACAGCAGATGAGCCATCTGTATAATCCCATGCACATCTGTGTCATTACAATGACTACTGTCACATTATCTGTTCAATTCTTATTTGTTACTGATTTTCCTCGAGTCAGTGTAATGAAGAAACTAAAATACAATCAATTGCATTCGTATATACGTATCCAGAGCCTTACAACAAAATAGGATAATACAATTTTTACTTTCTCATTATGAAAAATTATTTTATTTTATTTTTTGCATATCATACTTAGAAAATCAACTAGGGGTGCCAGCTCTCTGTGTACAGCAATGTCTCCTATATTACTGGCCATATTTTGTTTATATTAAGTTGTTGTTGTTGTTTGCTAATGCTGAATTTCTGACAATGAAGTAATTAATTCTCTCGCTCTCCAGTATTCTTCACTCAAGGACGCCAAGTTGATAGTGGCCAGGCAGTGATGAAGATGATTTTGATCCATTTCCTCTTGAAGATCACATAAGGGGCAGACTGATGGCGGAGATATTCCAAACCTGTTTATATTAAGTATCTACTGGTATAATATGCCAATTCTTACCCGAAATAATGCATATTAAAAGACTTCTTTTTAGTACTAGTCATTACTTTATTTGGGTTAGATTTATGGCTTGTGTTGGACAAGCTCGTAGTCCAGGTAACACAAGGGTTTTCTCTAGAAGTTCCGATTCCTCTGTGGTATCCCATCTCACCTCATCGTGGAGATAGCATAAACCTGCCTCCTATGGCGCACTCTGGGCAACAAATTGGTCTACTCAACTGGTTTCATAGGGTAAATGACGAACAGTCAAGTACGCACAATAAGAAGGGGAGGGGGGGGAAGGCAACATTATTTGGTTTATTTGGGTGTGAAGTTATCGAGTTAGAACAAATTGAAATTCCGACAGTGGAATTTTGTGACTGAAAGGAAAGGGACATGAATTTTTTTTTCTAATGTTGTTGTTATTTTCTAATGCCAGGCGTTTGACAATAAAGTCATTTGACCTCTTGCACTCCAATATTTTTCAAAGATATTATCATGACCAGCCACTGCAGCACAGATTTTGAGGTGTTCCGAATCCCATTGCACAATGGGCAGTTAGGGGACTGATACATTCCAATTCTATGCAGGTGTTTGGCCAAACAATCATGGCCTGTTGCCAATCTAAATGAGCTACAGACGATTTTCGTGGTAAATCGGGAATTAACTGTGGATTTTGATGCAGAGAGTTCCATTTTTTCCCTTGGGATTGAGTTATCAAATTTTGTTTGTTGAAGTCTAAGTATGTAGATTTAATAAATCTCTTCACAGAATAATACGTAGATTTAGTAGCAGGTCTGTAAGTAGCAGTGCTGCACTTCTTTGCTAAAGCATTCGCATTCTCGTTTCCCAGGATTCCACAATGGGATGGTATCCATTGGCATACAATTCTTTTATTGAGTGATATTAATTGAGAGAGCATTTTAGTTATTTCTGCTGTTTGAGATGAAGGTGTGTGTTTAGAGACGATTGACAGAATAGCTGCTTTGGAGTCTGACAATATAACTGCATTCCTCTGACAATATAACTGCATTCCTAAATTTATTGATGTGGCATAGAAGATTCCTGAGACATTCACTTATTGCAATGATTTCACCCTCAAAACTTGTTGTTCCATATCCAAGAGATCTATAATTTTTTCTAATGTTTCCACACCGCATAACTGACAAAATTACCTCTCTTTGTCTTCCAACAGAGGACAGAGGGCGTCTCAGCCATTTTAATGCGCTACTTACTGAACAGGTAGCTTAATCTGCTGCAGAAGATGACTGATGACATATGAAGAGTGTGATGATGAAGGCCTACAGATTTAGTTAAGAATTGAGTACTATCTCAATATTTGCCTGGGGAAACTAGATAAATCACGAAAAACCCAAATCAAGATAGTCGATCCTTGGGATCGAACCCCAGGCATCTGAATACAAGGCATGAATATTAAACACAACACCACCGTGCTCTGAAAGAATTCGTTACAGTCAGTTTGACAAACCTTTGATTAATTTTTCAATTTCTTTACTATGTAAATTTTTAGGAAATTACCTGATTGACTAGTTTCGAAGTGTTTCCAAAACAATGAATACAACACTTCGAAACTAGTCAGCCAGATAATTTCCTAAAAATTAACACAGTAAAAAAGTTGAAAAGTTAATCAGTGATATATAAGTGTTAAAAGTGTATGTAGAACAATGAAGAATCAAGATGAAATAAGTCATTTGGTACATTAATATTTTCGTTATTTTAATTACTACATAATACATACTATAATGAGGAATAGCATAATTTAATGACCCATTTTTATGCTAATTTTCATTTCAATCTCTCAATAAATGCCATAACTAAATTTCACATTTCCCCCTTCAAAATATCTTAGACAAATACTGTACCGGTAACCAAGATAAAAATTAAAATAATAACCAACTCACAATTTAAAAGTTTGTGACCTACTGTTCTGTGTTAAATAGCTAAAAAATTAAGGTCCATCTATCAAAAGAGGCTTAAAACATACGACGATGTAACAACACTTTCTCACTTCCTCCCGAGAAAATAAGAGTAACTGAAGGATAATTCAAAATGAAAAGAAAATAAAGCAATCATTCCTTAAAAATAAAGAGAATTTCTAATTATCATAGCTATAAATATTAAGAATATTTATAGGCAGTTGATATGATTAAAAAATTGGTCATCATCTTCAAGGTAATGTGAGTCATAAGTTCTGAAGGTTCACTTTACTCCACATAGTACACACAAATATGTCAAGGTCTTCCTAGATCTCTTAGTCACAATGTTTGTATTGTACTAGAATAGTGAAGATGGTAATCTGTATCTGGCAATTAGGGAATGCAAAAATATCATCTCAGCTATATTTATGCGGTATCTTTCTTTCTTTTTGCAGCAAATTCCAACATTCACTGTTGTAAAGAGAAACTGGTTTTGTTTTTATTCTTTCTCCTTTATGGATTATATCATTTGACCTGTTCCGACCTCAGCCCACCTCTTCCCAGGGGTGCTTAAGTCACATCTTCCCTTTTTATAATATAAACCAAAGGGAGGATAGAAGCTCATGACTCTTTACCTTGAATTATCCTGTGGAGAGATGAATAACACCTTTCTCTTACTATGATGTAAACACTCAAAATTGTGGAATTTGAGAATCTGGATCATATTTTAATTACTAAGAAATAGACGTAAGATCATGTGGTGATAAAAAAAAGTGGATAATTTAATACAGAAAGCGCTTCGAATATAAGGAGCTTTGACAAATAATTATTTATGAAATAAAGCAAAAATTATAATAAAGAAAGCAGTTGTGTCTCTATTTTGATACAAATGGCTGAAGCCAGATCTCATACTTGTAAAACTGTTTACAACAGAACAGTTGAAACGGAAATAAAGATATACAACTTGTACAAGAATAGATCATAGAGCAGAATAGAAAGGAAAATAAATTAATGGGATGTTCACAACACAAAAATGAAACAGAACGAAAACAGAATACTAAAACTAGAGCAGGATAGAACACCAAAAAAATTCCAAGTATTGACCACCCAAGCAAATGATGGAAATACTGTACTGTGAGTTAAACAGGCTACAAGCCTAATTGTAAATATTTAAAATAGACTTTAAAGCAACAATATGAATCTTGACAGAAATTAGTTCACAGGCATACAACTTTCACTTGACACAAGGCAAACAAACGAAGTTCACTGAACGGACTTTGAACGTTTGTGTTAACTGCAAAGGCAAGTTATTTCTTCTGAGAACATAGTACCTTATTAACGACCCTTTTAAACTACAGAATGGTGATAATGGGGGAAAAGTAAGAACTGAAATCTGCCTCACAGCCACATTCTCCGCCGTAAATCTCGCAAGAATATTGAGAACTGAACGCATTTCCTACCCTGATGATACATTTTTGGTGAAAGTGATGTAACAACTGAAAATGTGAACACTGACTTCTCACAACTCTGATATTTTCAGGTTAAAGCATTTTCATCTGATAATGTTTGTGCCACAAATCTGTTTAGTTTCCAATGACGCCATATCTGTATTATACCTTTAGTTGTGTAAAAATATTTTATGTGCTGTGGCTCAAGTTGTAGTGCGTAAAGCTACATATCTGCTTGTCTTGGGTACAATTCCCAGCAAGAAAGTGGAGAATATCTCCATGCTACTGGGACTGAATTATTTTATAAACGAATTATATCAAACAAAAAAAAATTAAAATATAATTTGACATATTCTACCCCTTTACCTCCAGGCTTATTTGTCTCATGAGTGATGCTTTATTGGTGTCATTTATGAGATTCAAGTCTATCTTCGGACAGTTGACTAACTAAACAATAAACAATTTGATGCAAGGAATGAGCGTATGATTGTCTAATAGGTCTCTCAACTAGCTATTTCACGAACTAAGAGAAGATAATTAAATATAATTTATTAAAATATAAGCTAACACACTAACAATAATAATGCGACGAAAGAGCCCAGTTGCTGCATTCGAGACAAAAACATGTTAAAATTGACTAGATTGACATTTATTCAAGATAAACTGTCTACATAAAACAGTGCATGATGTGCAAAGGCATAGATACATTAACAAGTAAGAACAAGGGGGACAGGGTTGCTCGCATCAGTGACATTTTCTCAAGTCACACGTGTCCCCTGGGTAGTGCAATATGAGCAACAATTCTGGTCAAAGAACATCTGCTTCAATGCATTGAACTGAAGAAAGAAGCACAGCAGCGCAGAAATCTGAGTGCTCTTTACTGGGAGGCAAGAAGCAAAATAAGTTTAATGATCCCAAAAGCGGCCATTGGAAAACAACAACAAATAAGAATCACCTACAAAAATGAAAAGCTCTGAACTGAGACAATTTTGTTAATGTTTAGTATAACTGCACCAACAGTCAAACCAACAAAATGTGACAAATTCACAAAATCCTTGAAATTGCTAATGCGAGTTCATTGATTTTTCCACCAAACCATCCATTTGTAAACTAAAAGTGAGTTCTACCTAGACCACTATGCAATTATAGTTAAACTCTGAGCTCGACACAATTAGCAGATAAATATAAACTTACTATTAGACAAGTTTCAAGAATGCCACTGAGGAGTTACAAATTACAGAAACACAAACTCACCGTAGACATTGCATAATGTATGCAATGTAAAATTAATATTATATTTTCCACACGGAATACAGTAACTAGTAACACATTCCACAACGAATTTCTGATGTATGTTGCTCGGATTTCTCCTGGGCAATCCTTCCACTGTCATATGGCACATTTCATGGGTGTCTGCTATGCACTCAATGAGATACCAAAAATTTCTTCACACTTGTGGGCACAATGGCACACTTTATCACGAGAGAAACGACTGTATGAACTTTGAGTAAAGACGTCACTTATCTGCAGAGGACTGTTTGCGTTCAAAACAGGTCAGACATATATTTACTTTAATGCTATTATAGGTGTAACAGCACAATGAAACGAATTTGCTGATAAGCTAATTGTTTATTTACTTTCCAAGTTCCTTTGAAATTTCGATACATTATAATTAAGAATGACTAATGGCTAGCAGCAGCATTTCATTGCAAAGAACATTTCAAGTACATGCAACGTGTTTCTTAAAGAGCACCAACAGAAGTAACTATTATTTCAGAGACTGGCATTGAAATTAAGAGATTTCCTTCCATCCAAAAATTCTACTAAAAAATTCTCATTTTCCTTTTTTGACGTTACCATGTAATAATGTTCTTTTACATGAATAATGGACATTTACTCGTATTAACTTCAACTGTCCTCGATGATATAACAGTTACAGGATTGGCAAAAGGTCACGAAATTTTAATCTTTCTTCTCCTCCCTTCCCCCTCCTATCCCATTACCTCCCCCCTCCCTCTCTATCCCATTGTCTAAAATAATTTCCACTACCACAGTTACAAAATTTTTATACAATCAAAGCTTATTTCCATTTCAAATATATTACTCTATGGTCAAATTTTGTGAAACATGATAGATTACTGTGCATGCATTTAGACCACAGTATTTTGGGTTCAAACCCTAACAAGGACAATGGATATTTGGCGGAAAATAATTCTAAATGACTATCAATGGATAAAGAAATGTTGTTTGCCCCATGTAATAGATTAAGTGCATGTAAGATCCCTTTGTTCATTAATAAAAATGGATAAAGGCTGAAGTTTAAGATCAGATTCACGATACTCTGTTCAAAGCTCTTGGTAGAATATCAGTTATTAAAAGACATACACAAGCAAATACCAAATTATGTAAAATGACATAGTATGATATGGAACAGTAAAATGTTAAATTAAATTAAAAAGATAGCTGTAACATTTCTGAAGAAGAGTAAACAGAATCATATACATTAAATGATAAATGATGGAATGTACTCACCTGAGTCATCAACAACAGGTGGTGCCGTCAAGATGACAATCAGAGTTGATTCTATCACCTTCATGCACAGATGGCTCTCCGAGTGACTGTCAGCCATCCGCATGCCTGTGTAACATCGAAACGTTTTAATCATACCATATCATATATCATATCATATCATATCATATCATATCATATCATATCATATCATATCATATCATATCATATATCATATCATATATAATATCATATCATATAATATATCATATCACATCACATCACATCACATCACATCACATCACATCACATCATATCACATCATATCATATATCCTCAACGCATTTCTCCCATCGTGGTACCAGTATTAGTATACCCTGTTCACAGAAGTCTGTTTGGCTGAGTATAGCCATCTGCAGACAGTTGATTGCACTTCAGCATCAGTTGCAAAGCGATGGCCAGCCAGAAATTTCTTCATGGGACCAAACAGATAAAGTCCGACAGTGCAAGGTCTGAACTGTATGGTGGATGCTGGAGTACCTCCCAACCAAATGTGTTGATTTTCTCTCGAACTGAAGCCGCAACATGGGGGGCAAGCACTGTCATGAAGAAGTATGACATTGTCACAAAGGGCACGATGCAACATTCACGTTTGAATGTAGGCTGCAGCATTCACAGTGGTCCCAATTTATTCTTTACTCGGGAAGTAGCAGATATTGACTCCCTAGACGCACGCACGCACACAAAAAAAACTGTACTGAGACCAAGAAGTCACCACTAGTATGACTCTTAGACTGCCCTTTCTCCACTTCAAACAAGTATTGAAAGTGCAGCTAAAACTTGTTTCAGAACCCTCCCAAGGCTATAATTTACCACTTTCATTTTTGTTGTGTTTAGTACATACAAAACACATACACACAGATCTGCAGGACGTCTTTGACTGCAGAATCCTATGATTATGTAGGAAACACAGTGAAATGGGGCAGAAAATGCCTTTGAAGATCGCAGTATTAAGGAGATCTATAAAGTAGCCCAAAAATACACAGGATTTTACATTTAGATTACCTGGCTGCTTTGATGTCACTCGATCAAGAAGCACCTGCAGGAGTTTCAGTCCATCTCGAGCAAGGGGGTTCTGTGCTAGATGCTTCCTGTACTGTGGGCTGTACAGGACAAGGTTGGCGCATGTCCGCCAGAACACACAAACAGTGGCCAGCAGCTGCATATGGCTCTCGGAATCATGCACAGTCGTCTCTTCATCTTCCTCGTCACATACTGTCTGCTCCAGTTCATCATCTTCAGATATGGCAACCCCAAGAAGAGAGAGAACACGTGTCGTAGCTGACTGCACCGCCCCCTGCAGCATGCACAGTGAGGGTAGCTTCCCCACATCGTCATCCACATCGCCATTTTCATACTCCAGCTTCCATATCTCAACGATTGCAGTCACCTCCAGGATAGAACAACATAGTTTCGAGAAGGCTGGCAGGGATATCAGCTCCAAGATGTGGTTGAGCCCTTCATACTGTGTCACAAACTCCTCTACAAACATCACATTTCCTGATAGTATCGACGAGAATGCGGATAAGCATGAGAGAATGTTGAACTTAGCATTCGACATCTCTTCACTAGAACTTGAGGGATTAAACCAGCAGGTCTTGGCTGTGATGAATGTGGGATAGAATACCTTAAAAAGCAAGCGGTGCTTTATGGCAGGGGTGCAGCGAGGTGCCACTTTCAGGAGATGGGAGGTTGTGGTATGGCTGAGCTTGGTATCTGGGGACTGGACCAGATCGCGGTACAACTCTAGGCATTCCCAAGAGCTCCTCGCTGGGGTCTCTGCCTCATCAGTCTTCTCCATATCTGTTTCAGAGAGTCGCCGTTCAGTTTTCTTCCACACGTTTTCGAATAAAGATTCTTCTGCAGAATATTCGGAAGTCAACACAGATTTTGGGGCGAAGTTTCCACTGCAGAAGACACAGGACACAGTGGACTCATGCTGGGAGATGGCTCCCAGCTCCGAGTAGATGGTACGCTCCAACAAAGCAAATCCCAGTGCCCGCACCTTGCCATTGCTGCCATTCTTGAATAGGTCGATGAGTGGACCAATGACACTGCGTGCAGGGAAGCAGCAGCAAGTGCCACATAGGGTCAATGTGCGCAGCACATGTGGACGGATGTTGATGGTGGGACTGGAGCTTGTCAGGATGCGAACCAGAACCATAAAGAGAGAGGCCACACAGCAGGTGGGCTGACGTGGACCAACTAATGTGGGACTAAATGGTCCACCAAGAAGATCGTAGTGATGGTGCAGAGCACCTGATGCTTGGTTCACACATCGTTTGTGTCGAGCCCGGCGGCAATCATGGGAGTGAACGATTTCGCCACGCACTTTTTTCAAAGCAGTCACCAGCTGCCCAATCAGGTCGATCACCTGCACACAATGAAAAAGTCCATTTCAATATTTTTATCATTTTCACAACAGGAAACGTAATATTTTAATGAAGACTGAACCAAAACTGTAAGATCTGAAGAATAAATAACAACATACCTAGGCTGTAGGCATATATCAGTCGTTTCTGAACATTTTTTATTTTGAGAAGCTCTTGGTTAAACTTAGGGGAACTCTGGTTGGCTAACACATAACATATTCATCTAGATGAGAAATCAAGCTCCGGGATCACATACAACTGCTGCATATACAATCATGGAGCGTAGAACAGCTCATCTGCATATCCAAAAGGCAGTAGTAGCCTGTTTGGTACATGCTCCATATGAGTTTTCCAAATCAGTTGAGTATCTAGGATTACTCCCAAATATTTAACGGACTTGTTTAATAGTAGGTCCTTATCAAAAACAGAGCTCAAGGTATACTGTTTTTATCCAGGTTCCCTGGCTTGTAAGCCCAACTCGCTAGCACTGAACCACCATGGTGGTCAATCAGAAATCCCAGTTAAAACAGCAGAAAATGTGTATGCAGAAGCTCGTGCTAACCCCAACCCGCTCATATCTGGCCTTGGCCAGTATGATCCTACGTTACAGCATAGACACCAGACAGGTCCATTAGATATACTCTTGAGACAGGACAGGGAGGCAGGCGTTACTCCCAGGTTTTGGTAGTCACGACTCGACTCCATGAGACTCCTTGGATAGTGCAACTACTTTGAAATGACCTTGTCTTAACTGCGCTAAACAAAATCCCTCCCAGACTACATCTACATTTGTTGATCGATGGAATTATCACAGAGCCAATTGGCTAGCATATATCCATCGATTCATAGAGTCATTCTACCTAAGAGCCAAATGGCTAGTCTCTGAAATTGAAACAACTCATCCAGCCTAAGGTTTTTCCGTGGTTTTCCTAAGGCGCTAAGACAAATGTCGGGATGAGCCCTAAAAGAAATGGGCCACGGACCTGCACTCATATCCCCATGAACCCCTTAATTACTCAAAATTAATTATTAATTACATCTATCCAAAATTCATAAATCAATCGACCTATTACCTAAAAGCCAAATTGGCTAGTCTCTTATATTGAGACAACTCATCCTGCCTAAGGTATTCCGTGGTTTTCCTAAGGCGTTAAGACAAATGTCGGGATAAGCCCTAAGAGAAATGGGCCACGGACCTATATGTCCTTCCCCATAAGCCCCCCCCCCCCTTTTTTTCTAACAAACAACTTAAAGCCCTAGTTCAGAGTATATAAATTATGAAATACATGTGCAACATCACACATGTCGCAATGCGAAAGGACAGGGAACCTTTCAATTTGCAGATTAAGAATTCACGGCGTCTCTCCTGGCGGTCTTCACCTGCCTTGTCATTGAACAACAAACGACAGAGTCTTCTCGACTCCTCCTGCACTGCGAAATGACAGTTCATTTCAATGTGCAGATCTACACCAGCCATCTCCTCCTCGTCCCGTCCCGTGATCATTTTGATCACATTTACATCTCCCTCGCGTATGTGGTACCTAAGAGGTTACGTCCATTTTCGGTTTTCCCCTTCAAAATTTTCTAGAGCTCCTTCAGTGGAGCAGCGTAACCCAGAGTGAGACTAGTGGCCAACAGGCCTGGAGCTCACATATTTAGTTTCTTACAGCCCCCCACCCCTTGCAAGGACGCGTTTTGCGTACCTTTTAAATTTGTCCTCCCAATTCTCCTCTTTTTTTCGATTTTCGATTTTTTTCGATTCGATGGAAAACATTATTTTGAATGTGAAGCAATCAATAATTTCCAGGAATGCATGACAAAGAATGTAAAAAATCAACATCCAGCAACAAACTACTACTTTTTTTTTTTGCAAAGGTATGTGTGTATATGATGTGTGAAAGAAGGAGAGAGAAGAAACAGAAGGAAGAGCAGCAGCAGTTTATTTAATGATGCTTTCAACTGCAAACGTTCTGCAGTATCGAAACTCAATACAGGCGAAAAAAGGAAGCCTTTTATATATAGTAAATCTACTACATGGGATCCACACGTTATTTGCTTCTCAGAGAAATCCATGCTAAGGTTTATATTGCTCTTTAAAATTCAACATCTTTGACTAAGCTTGAACCTATGAAACCTCGAATCCAACGACCAACATAGTAAGCAAGCAGAAGAGACTGTTTGGTGTTTAAACTATGAATACGTTTCATTAATTCTCAGACGAAATAAATAGCTTAGTGTCATAAAGCAAAGCAGGTAGAGTAAGATTCTAAAAATGACTATAATTTCAGAATTGTTTACAGTAATTAATTCCGCCTTTTGGTATACAAGAGGCAAACATGATGAGAATATAATAATTGTTCAGGATTGATCTAACAGTCTCTAGTTTAATTCTATTTCTACAAATGTAATTAAGTGAAGCACCTTCTTGGCCCTGGACATGGAAAGCTGCAACTCGACATTGGGCAAGGCCAGAAGGGCCATAACAGTTTTCTCGATGAGGCGTCCGCCGTGGCTCTCTGAGAAGAGCTGAAACAGCTGCAGGAAGTCCTGGAACTTGTCGACAGTGGAGCGTTGCAGTAGTAGACAGTACAGGAACATAAGTACTCCATATGCAGTGCCAAATACGAACTCCTGCACCAGTTGCTCGTGTGATTCGGGTACTACAGCATCCAGTTTCCTGACTGCATCCTCCAGAATCTTCAGCATTACAGGCAACATGCCATTACGAATGGCTGCTGTTGTTGCCTCAGGATGCAGTAATATCTGCAACAGTACATTTTTACACAATGATTAAGTGAGTTAACGTAGTGCAGTATATCTTCGCCATAATCTACTTGCATGGATGGAGCTATTAATTCTGTTATCATTTTAGCACTATCTTCTCCTAGATCTGATACATTTATTGAATTTTACCGTACACTTAGGCCTTTTACGTCTACGATTCAAATTCCTAATGCAGTAATAAGTATAAAAGACCAGAACTTCACCACTCAACATCTCGTCACAAGATAGAAGCCAAGGGTTGTACTCTTCATGGACAAAAACGCGGGTGCTACAATTTATAGCTGTAACAATTAAGAATGATGCTATGCTGTCGAATATATGAAGTGACAACTAGTAGACGAAAGGCCTATCAGTTCAATTTACTACATTTTTAGGTCTTATAAAACTTACATATTTATGTCTTAACAGTAGCCATTATAAAGAATATTACACGCTAAGAGAAAAAATATTTAATTTAAAGTAAGTACAGGTAACAAATAACAATAATAATATCACTGTGTGGCACGCACACGCACACGCACACGCGCACACACACACACACACACACACACACACACACACACACACACACACATCATAAACAATTTTTTCCATAACAGAGACAACTTACCTTCTCCAAGGCCGTAAGTAGTAAGCGGGTCATGGCTGCCTTGAGCTCAGCTATTTGGGCAGTGACTAGATTGATGTTGGTATTGCCTCCAAACTGCAGTGTGCATAGGTTCTCCAGCGCGAAGTTGACAGCCTGCAGGGAAATATGCTGTCCACTATTGGCAGTCACTGGAGAGATTCCATTTAGTTCTGTGCCACACAAGCTCCTCAGCAAATCAATCACTAGGCGGAAGAACTCGTAGCAGTGGATCTCTGCAGATAGTACCTCCTTTGTCCGTGAGTCTTCAAAGTCACCCGGACTAAGGGACCTTCTGGAGTCCAAAATTCTGTCCCCTCTTCCTGCGAAGCAGTTAGAGAATAACACCAATAAACAATTACATAATCTGTAATCAGTCTAAAATTTCATCACATTGCATACAGGGTATCCATCACACTTTTTCATTCCTACATTAAAGAAAGTAAATTTAAAAATTTCATTAAATTAATAAATTATAAAAAATAATTAAATAAATTCAGACACTGGCGACTAACAATTCATGGAAACATCCTGCTCTTCCGAAATTGTACTCTAGATACATTATTAAATGCAGATGATCAGGTTCTTTTTGCTACAAATAAAGACGAGCTGCAATACTCAATACATCACCTGAATATAATAGCACAAAATTTCAATATGAAAATTTCCCCAAACAAAACAAAAATTATGGCATTCCAAGGTAAACAGCCAGTTAGGAGTAAAATTTGCATTGGAACCCATACGTTAGAACAGGTAAACTCATTTAAATATTTAGGTTATAATTTGACATGTTTACCTGTTACTGATATATCTGAAAATATTCAACATTTTAATGGAGCCTTAAGAACCATCAACCAGGTTTTCACAACCACAAAAAACCAAAAACATACCAGGTTAAAAGCATATAAAGTTCTAGCAAGACCTGTCCTCATGTATGGTAGTGAGGCCTGGACTGTCCGAAACTCAGATGTTCAACGCCTAACAACTGCAGAAATGAGATTTCTAAGGAGGACTGCCGGCTACAGCTTGCTTGACCACAAAAGGAATGAACTAATTACAAAAGAATTGAAAATTACACCTATTTATGAACATCTCAACCACTATAGACAAAAATGGCTTAACCATGTCAATAGAATGGACCGTTCCAGACTCCCAAGACAAATTCTCCGCTATATACCACATGGAAGACGATCTTTGGGACGCCCCCTGAAAAGATGGATGGAGACCGTAACAGGCCACTACGCCTAATACCTGCAAGGACGATGATGATGAATGAAATAAATAAAACCTTAACCCATCTCCGATAATAAACAGCATTATTCAGTGAGAGCTAACCCAAAACAGAAGTGAAAAACATTCACATTCACTTCATTACAATACTTTCATTTCAAAATATTAGCGAGTTACTACAGGAATTAGTAAAGTATCATACAAATCAGAGAGAAGGTTCTATTTTCAACTGGCTGAATATGATACTGGGGAAATTTCACAAATAAACACAAAATACACAAACATTTTATTACACCTCCTCGAATTTAAAGACATTAACATACAACTAGAAACCAGTCTCAAAATCAAGTGACCCACCAGAAGTGCTGAAGGCAACAAGTATAGCAACTATAGAAGAAAGATATCCAACTGGTGCTTGGTATACGATTATAGTGATGGTTCATGTACAAACAACGAGGCAAGCTTTGGAATATTTAGCACAGAATTTTCGCAATATACACCCTTGCGAAAATATACAAACAATTTCGAAGGAGAACAGCAATAAAAACTGCTCTATTTAATGTTTTATACAAGCCACATATAAAGAAAAACATAATTCTATCAGACTCCAAAGCAGCATTAAAGAGCATATCCAATAACAACAAAACATCAGAAAATCTACAAGATATAAGAAAACAGTATAAAAACATCAAATCAAGAAATAAGGAAATTGTCTTCCAATGGATGCCATCGTATGTGGATCTGCTTGACAATGAAGCTGATAAGTAGCTAAAAAAATCCACCCAAATTAAAGCAAAGCCTGTCTTTAGTGTAGAAATCCCAACAACATGCAAATTAATAAAGGAACACTATATAAGATTGGAAATAAACAACAACTGAGGGCATCACCCGAATAAGGGCGTATAGAGCAAAATGTAGTTCTGGTATAAACTAAGTTCAATGTTTGTCAGGTGTCAGGCTGATCATTGTTGTGTCGAAAAAGTATACTTTACACACTGAAGAAAAACTTTTTCGACACAACTGTGATGAACCTGACAGCTGACAAATATTGAAATTAGTTTATATCGGAGCTACATTTTGCTCTATACGCCCTTATTCGGGTGATGTTCTCAATTCTTCTTTTCCATTCCATCCTGTCTTCCTTTCAGTCCATTTCTTTCAAATCCTTTTCATCCCATCGATCTTCTAACCTCATGTAACTATATGATCATAGGTTGACCTCTCTTCTTTCTTCCGGGTGAAAACCATTCTAAAATGTTCATTAGTAATTTCTGCTCTGGCATTCGTCTTACGTGAACATATCTTTCTAATTGTATTTTATTCCCTCTAACAAATAGTAGTTGCGACAGTGGCAGGAGCAGCAACCATAGCAATGGTGGCTGCAGTAGCAGCAGCAGCAATAGTAGTATTTAATTTAACAATGTTTTCAACTACAGAGGTTATTCAACGTCGAAATTAAACATGGATGAGAAATGGCTGACGAATCTTGCCTCGACTCCTCTACGAGGGACAAATTTCTTTTAAGTGCCATAAATTATTGCAAGAATCTCCAGGCTTTACTTACCTCCAAGAGGAAGTCGATAAAAATTTTAATGTCTTTTCAAGTTCGTTACACTCAGCTGGATATGAACCCACGAACTCCAGATCTAACATCCAGTATGGTAATCGCAAGACCACTAAGGACGACAATGTGGTGATTGCAGTTGAGTTCACTATAGATGGGTGGTTGCAGCAGCAGAAGCAGCACCAATAGTAGTAATAGAAGTAAAAGTAGTAGTGGTGTGTTATTGTGATGGTTGTAGTCTAACTGATGATGAGCATCATCATGATCACATTCATGGTGAAGTTAATGAAGTATTTGTGGCAGTGGTGGTGAAGAATTCCTTTCTGTCAAACCTTACACAACTGTACTCTAATAAATTAATTCTATAAACAAATGAATAATGTCCATTATCTTTTCCTCAGTTGTGCAACACAGTACCTACCTCCATGAGGCCGTCTTCTACTGGGAGTGTAGTCAGGTCGGTCCAACCGGGCCTCATCTTCACTGCGCACAACTGAGGTGAAATAGTCGAAGTCCATTGGGTCCAGCCAAATTCTGACAACACACAAAGACAAAACATGTTTCTTCGTTCTTGAATACACTTTTTTAACAGTTATATAATCATTAATCACTGATGAACTATTAAGTTATTTAGATTAATTAAATAACAACTTCACTGTGTTAATATTTAAATTATGATATTATTTTATCTGATTAACTAGTTTCGATGTTACATACATCATCTTCTGAATTCAGAATTTATCTAAACAACTTAATAATTCATAAGTGATAAAACTTGTATCCAGATATACTTTGAGGAGTAGGAAGAGGAGGCCAAATGGCTCTAATTTGTTGAGGAAATAACAACTGTATATATATGCAACACGCATCTGTTGTCTTTACTGGTTGAGTGATTACTATGCTCCGAAGTTTGTGAGTTTAAACAAGGTCGAGGGCAGTGGACGTTTAATGAAAAATAATAAAAACTATAAAACTTTCTTAAGTTAAAACGTTAAAAGTGTTTAGCTAGGGGGTGAGGAGTGTTCTTTCCAGCAGTTCATGTTTGTAAACAAAATGCATGGTTCAAGAATGCCTATTCTGTTGCAGTTACTTTATCCGAGCCATAGTCATAAAGTATATTACTTTTTTTTTTTAATTTCTAACACTTTCAACGTTTCAGCTTAAAGTTTTATAGTTTTAACACAGTTTAGTATATACGGTCACGAAGCCTGAGTTGTGAGGGTGCTAGGAACAATTGACTGTGCCGGACTTTTCCGCATTGCCTGTAATGAGGCAATATTAGCGATCCTAGTGGTTAGCAACTGTCTATGGGTGCATATTTACTACGTATTGAGCTTCGTGACTGTATATACTAGATTGTGGTTTTAATATGAGTGTTAAAGTGAACAATAAAAAATAAATAAATAAATAAATAAATAAATAAATAAATAAATAATAATAATAATAATAATAATAATAATAATAATAATAATCCATAGCACAGCATTCTTCAGAAAGAAAATAAGGCCAGGGGCCACAAGACATAAATATACAATATAAAAAAAATCCTGAATGAAAGGATATCAACAAAAGAACAGTTTCTCATTCACGTCAAAATTCATTAAATATTGTTAGTCACTACTCCCATCTGAGGTAATCAATTGTCAATATCCCTCAGAAAGTCAATGTCCTTGGCCAAACTTCGGATCCATAGTTGTTTATGTGCTAGCTTACCTAAGTGTGGTGCTGGATTTGTTAAGCTGCTCTAGTTGGTTTTCTGTGCCCAGACAGTGCTCAGAGTCACTAGTAGCTCCAGTGGTGTCTCCACTTGCGCCACCCAGTGTCACAATAGGTGAAGCATTGCCCTTCACAGGCGTTCTGGTGCGGCGCCCAGAGCGATTTGTCTTGGTTGATGTGTTGCTGTGGCTTCGCATCAGCTCGGCTCTGATCGGGGGACAAAGACCCTGCTGCACGGTGCGCATCAACTTCATCTTGGGAGGCGTTCGAATCCTTGTAATGGAGTTCAATTGAAACTCTATAAAGTTCACTAAAGGGAAGTCATTTTTAAAATCTGGTCTCATACATAAGCACCTAGCGGTCTATTTCCCTTCTTGCTTCCTACTATAAACTGCTGATTGTTTTGCTGTTATTCAACACTTGGAGGTTATTTCTATCCATAATAGCATTGAACTCATTGAACTTACAACCAAGAGTACATTTTGGTGATACGAAAATCAATCATGTCCTGTTGTTAATCTGAAAAGAGTTTCTCGGAAGTTCTGGCACCAGAGAGGAGTTATGAAGTATAGTACACCAGAATTTGTTTCATTACGTTTCTATATATTGTCTGTTTCATGTTTAAATGTTCTCTTGGCTGTTGATTTCAATGAATGGGAGTGTAGTACAGAAGTTTATGTCTATTTTATTTCTGATCATTCCTTTGTTAGTAAGCTATTCCTTTAAGTTTTTATCATTAAGTCGTTCAAAAGAAACAATTTATTCTATTTCAGATTTATTATCAGTGAGGATGACTATCTTACGAAATAATGTGAATCTGTGAAATAAATTTCATTTGCTCGTAAAGGAATGTACATGATGTGATGAATGTACAATCAGTTTATGATATGTTTAGGCCTGTACATTATAATGCTCGACAACATATCGGTATTAGTATTTACTACATTATGTCAATATTACATGTCACGCAAGTTAGAGATTACCTCGGAATATCGTCTAAGCTGCCAGAATCCTTGGACAACAGGATAAAGGGATTCTCTAATGTCATGTTTTCTTTCTGTTCTGGACCCAACTTCTGGAGACACACAGGGTACAGTGAAATGAGCAGGCTTGCCAATTCTCGTCCACATGACAAGTTCTGAAAAGTACATAACATTTTAATAGTGCATTAAAACATGTAGTTAAAACAAAACCATTGAGAATAGAACAATTATTACTATTATTATTATTATTATTATTATTATTATTATTATTATTATTATTATTATTATTATAGATATTTCACTTCATTACCCGCACTCCAAGACATTGCAGTGTTGCCAAACTGCGCCAACCCCGTCCCTGCAGGAAGTGTTTACGTAGTAAAGATAAATCCTCTCCATCACCAGGCAGGGAACAGATTTTGTGAACATCTGATAGTAACTCACAGCCGATTAATGTTGCAACACCACCAGGTGCACTGCAAGTAGAGGAATTGGAAAATAACTTCATAACCATAATCAGCTTCACATTTATAACACAACTTACACACAAAAACAAATGAAAATGGAAGTATTTAAATTGAGATATATTATTATAATAATTTACAACAGTGTTGTTAACATTATTCTCTGCTAGTTGCAGAATATAGGGAAATTTAGACCACTTCTGTGGTGTAGGGGTCAGCATGCTGGTCTCTTACACAGAGGGCCCGGGTTCAATTTCCTGGTTAAGGTTTTTCAGGGTTTTCCCTCAACCATAAGTCAAATGCCAGGAAATTCGGGCCACAACATCCCTGAATCGGTTTCATTCATCACCAAAATCATATTCATAACAAATCAGTAATACATAACAGACGCCATCTACTTAGTTCACAACAATAGAACCAGTCTCAACAATAGTACATAGGCCTTCGGATTTCACCCAAAAGATTAACTCGTGATATGACCAGAGTATAAAAAAAATTATGTACTTAATAACACTGTATATTTACGTAACAGATATCATCACGAGTTTACTGACACAAGCTTAGATCCAAGTAGACTTGAGTAACATCGGAATTACCTAATATAAAAGTATACAGTCAGAACAGACATTTTCTTTTGGATGATGTCGATGATGATGATGATGACGACGATGAGGAGGAGAACGAGAAGGAGGAGGAGGAGGAGGAGGAGGAGGAGGAGGAGGAGGAGGTTGAGATTGAGGATGATGGCAATTGTGATAATGAAGAAAAAGCTAGACCTAAAATTCTTCTTTTTCTAACTAATGACGGGCATTTGATTTGCGTCTAGATTATTAAAAAAAAATTGTTAGCTATGACATACCAGAATGATAATATTTCTTCAACACTTTTTCCTTCCTTGACTTGAACCAGGAACTCTGCTAAGAAAATGTCCAACCATCCTTGTTTCTGTAAATAAATTATTTGTTACTACACAAATCCACTCTCTCCTAAATTCAACGTGCTCCTCTGTTGTGAGGATTAATTACAGTTTCAGATATTTTCAAATTACTCGTCAAATACAAAGTATGGTCTGGGCATCTTTTTCCCAACAAAACATTCATTCGAGATGGTAACATAAAACAGAATGACTTGTGTTTGTGTTAAACACGACTGTAAAACTCATACAAATATTCACCATATCTGCTTACTAAAACATACTGGTGACGAAAAGGAGAGATTATAGCATAAAATTATTATGACATGTTTAAAAATGTTATCCAGAATTTACCTATAATGACAAAAAGCAGGAAAAAAGATAACTTGCACGTAATTTTGGATAAACACTGAATTAGAACAATTTTCGGTACAAAATATACTACTTACCATCAATTCAACTCATAAAATAATTTATGGTGTCGCATTTGAAATTTATTGGAAACTAAAAACATATAATTAAAAAAAATAAATCAACTTGGTCGTAATGGCCAACAAATGTTAATAATCAAATTTTACTTAGGAATATAGTTATAATGACAACTTGTATGTGTTAAAATGAAAAACTAAGTTGTAAATTACTTAGTTTACTAGTTTCGACTTCGTATCAGCCATCTTCAGAACTAGCAAGATCCTTGTTTCTTCCGGTTTCTTCAATTGTTTTGATGTGGGATACATTTTTATTTGGTAGTGTGGAGTCAAATAGGGTGTGTGCCCTCAAATTTAGTTTTGTATTGAGGCTGTGTTGTGGGTGTGTTTTTGTGTGTTTGTATTATTTCGTATTGTTCTAGTGTGTTTAATTTCTGGTTTTTCAGTTGGATATGTAGGATTTCCATGTCTGTTTCTATATTGCTATAACTTAGTTGGTGTTTGTGATGTGTTCTGCATATGTGGTGGTATTGTGTGATTTGGTTATGGCTGTAATATATTCTTTGTATCGTGTTTGAACTGAAGAAACTGTAAGAAGCAAGGACCTCACTAATTCTGAAGATGGCTCATACGAAGTCAAAACTAGTCAACTAGGTAATTTACAACTTAGTTTTTCATTTTTTAACACATGAAAGTTGTCATTACAATCTTATTCCTAAGTGATACAAAGTATTAAAAGTGTGTAATCAACATATATAATCAAACTTTATCTCATGACTACTGCATGCAATAGACAACGGCAGGTGCCTACCTCATAAGATGAATGCTCTGCTTGTACAAACAGTTCCCACAACTGCTGAATCCTGCTGGGTGAAGTCATATTAACATCCACATTAATGGCTTTACATCTCTATCCAGTACACCTGCAGGAAGACAAGTACAAAAGTCACATATCTCAAACACGAGTTATATAAAGATATTCGGTTGTAAGCAATTCACACAGGGTTTACATCAGAGCTTCATATAAAGGTTCAGGTAATTACATTATCGTAAAAAAAAACGCACGAAATTGTTCAGATTCACAATTATTTATTGATTTAGAAAACTGCTAGAGAAATAAAATTACTTACTGTGGAATATATGGGAAGTAATTAAAGGGAGAGATGTAGAATGCAGATACAGGCAGATGTACCGGCAAGATATTCCATTCAAGTCAAATTTAAGGGAACAATAATATTAGAGAGAGCAATAAGTAAAAGTTATAGCTGCCTTTTCACTATGGTAAGACCTTTACTCTCTTATGCCGCCCTTATGTGATGGCCAAGAGTTAAACTAAAGAACTGCAGAACTGAACTTAACAAATTGCAAAGGGTGTTCTGCATAGCAATAACGGGAGCATTTAGAACAACTCCCACTGCGGCACTGGAAATGCGATAGGACTCACCTCATTACACGTCTGGGTTGAGGCTGAGGCCCTCATAGCATTCCACAGAATCTGTTGCCAGACAACGGTGTTCAATATTGAACACTTGGATCACCTCAGACTCCCTTGGGACAGCGATGTTTATCGGATTCTCAATATGAGAACCGACATTTTTGGAACAAAGGGTTTCGTTTGACAACAAATTCACTGTCACTTACACAAAGAGCAGTGAATGAGAAAGTCAGGTTAAACCTGAGAACACAATAAGGGTCCAGTCTGGTACACTGATGGTTCCAAAACCAAGTCAGGAACTGATGCTGGGTTATTTGGAAATGGCACCAAGCTTTCTTTTAGAATGGGTCAATATACCACAGTCTTTTAGGCTGAGATTTTTGCTATCTTAGCCAATATCAGGGAAAGTATTAGGAGGGCTACAATCATAGACATATTCTTATACTTTCAGACAGCCAAGTGGCACTTAAGGCACTTGAAGCCCCCTTGGTTAAGTCAAAACTGGTATTCCCATTCATGGGACCTGAGCCTGTGCTGGGACTATCTCTAAGACCAGTAAAACAGGTTATCAGAGATTGGGCTTTCAAGAAACGCAAACTACTGGAACTCAAGTGAAGACTGCAAACACTCTAAGACCCTCATAAGAGATTTTAATAAAAGCAAGTCAAGTGACCTGTTAAATCTGAGCAAGAAATAGCTCCACTGGCAGTCGGATTCCTTACAGGACACTGTGCCCTCAAGAAGAACCTGTAAAGGATGGGACATAATATCAACCCAGGCCATACTCATTGTTCACAGGGAGATGAGTCTGTCGCTCATTTATTGTGCAACTGCAATGCACTCACCCATCAAATAGTTCTCATCTTTCGAAAACATTTTCCAAAGCTTGATGAGTTATCAACTGTCCCAGTCTGTAATTTGATTCAGTTTATTAAGAACATCAAACTATTGAACCGATAGGATATTATGACGGGGATGCACAATAGATCTTTCAGGTCGCAGTGCTAGGGCTGTTATAGCCCTCTCCATCTTAAATTCCATTCAATTCACAGTATAGAAAAATTGCTGTGATGTTACAAAAAATCTTAATGGTTTACTTCTCTTCTGCCTGGGGCACTTCTCACAGCCATTAAGTTGGCATTCATATTTTGTTACTTACTAAGTATGGTATAGGAGAAGTGCTGTGATGTTACAAAATCTCGATGGTTTGACTTCTGCCCAGGACATTTCTCACAGCCACTTAGTTGGCATTTATATTTTGTTACTGTACTAAGTACAGTGTTGAAGTGAAATTTTTACGTCAAGTCAAAAGTTCCACAAGTTTGGACAAACTATATAATGAAGATATCAGGAAAAAATTGGACATCTATTTTATGAATGAAAAAATTTTGGACTACAGACATAAATGGAGACAACACGTATTACGAATGGACGAAAATAGGATCCCCAAATTGGGAATGAACTACAAACCATGTGGAAGAAGAAACCAGGGTCGACCTCACAAGAGATGAAATGATCTTTGAAGCCGGAACAGGCAATGGAAATGCTTATACCGTGAAAAGATAATGATGATGATGATGATACTAAGTACGGCATAGAAAAAGTGCCATGATGTTACAAAAATCTCCATGGTTTACTTGATTTCTGCCCTGGGACACTTCTCACAGCCACTAAACTGGTATTCATATTTTGTTACTCTGCAGTGTTGTTACAAAATCTCAATGGTTTACTTGACTTCTGCCCGGGCTCTTCAAATGTGATTTACAAGTATGTGAACATGAAGTAAAGATTAGTAATGGAACCATGCAACCATTGCATGACTATTACTGTTAGTATCATCGACATCATCAATTTCATTATCATCATCAAGTAACAAAGATTAGGTCATGTGGTTCATTTCACCTTTACACTTGTGAGGATTTCTTAACTGTCACTGGTATTCTATCTGACAAAAGGATTAGAACTCCAAATAGATGTGAGTATAAAAGTATTTAAAACTTTAAAAATAGGTTAAATTCAGCTAGTATTAAAAACAAAAAAGGGACATGATTATTCAAATTTCTCTGCTTATTTTTATGACACTTTGTGCCGTAAATTAGTTTCAATGTTGTAAAAAAGAATTAATTTAATCACTGCATTAATTTCAAGTAGCTGTTGCCAAATATTTTACTTTCCAAAAATCATAGCACGTCATATGCCCAGCAAACAGTGAGAATACAATGAAACAGTGTAGGCCTACACTTCACTGATAAAAACTGATGGCACAGAATTAAAATGAATGGATATAGAAACAATGCAGATGTACACTAATATAAAAAAAAGATATACCAGTACATATAACACATGTTTAAGAATTAAAAAAAAAGAAAAAAGATATACCAGTACATATAACACATATTTATATTTCTTTATTACAGATAAAGCATATATCAATGTCAAAGAAAATATGTAGGGGCCTTGAGACTGGTAGCGTAATGGGAAGCACAACGACTTGAAGTCATTACCTGTCCATGTTTATTGACGAAAACCTATTCTACTTGTGTCACTTTTGTGTCACTTTTCCTTTTTCTCTCTCAAACAGTTAGCTTTATGTTAATTTGTACAAAGTAAATATTTGGTAAATTAAGTTTTTGACGTGAGGCTTATTATTATTATTGCTCCAGACCAAATATTTTAAACATACAATCCATATTATTAAATTTTATATTGCATTTTCTTATACATGATAAAATGGAGAAAAAAATAAGCAGATTTTAAGCAAATCGCAACTCTTTTTTCTACCGATTATGAATGAACTAGTTACTTTGCAAGTAAATGTTCTGACAAATCAGATGTACAATTTCCTTCTAAAATGACAAACTCTAACAGTTTATGACAAAGGGCCATATTTTTCTTGCAACACAGAAACCAGGTAAAGACGTGTATTTTCGTCACTGATTCGACTTTAAGAAAATTCACTATTTTTCTGTGGTTACTGTGATCAATAAGGAAATGCACGGAAATAAGATATATGTGCAGTCCTCCCTGCCACCTAGTCTTCCATCTCGACAGAACAACCCTGTCTGCCCACATCTCTCTGCCAGTCACCACTTTTACAGCTACTTTCCACCCTTATTTCGGTGTGAAATTGGTGTCGGCACTCAATTTTTCTTTTGATTATGGTATTTACAATACATATGACTCAAATAGAAACCAAGTGCGTAAATACATTTGAAGGGTAAACTGAAAAAATTATCACGGTCCATCAAAAATCGAAATTGAGTTAATAATGCCGTAGCACATTTGACCATAAAACCATGTGGCCTGGGTTCGAATTCAGGTCACGAAAAGTTACCTGGTTGAGGCTTTTTCCGAGGTTTTCTCTCAACCCAATATGAACAAATGCTGGGTAACTATTGGTACTGGATCCCAAACTCATTTCACCAGCATTATTACCTACATTTCATTCAGATGCTAAATAATCTGAGATGTTGATACAGCATTGTAAAATAACTCACTAAAAAAATAAAAAAAAAAAATATTGCCATCTTAGTGTGGAAAGGGAGTAGGCCTACTATCATGTGATCTAGCTAGTTTTCTGTTAAAACGATCATGGTCCTCGAAAATGAGTGTTAGAGTTTTCATGTACCGGTACTTCAGAAGAACGATCAAGCTCCAGTCGGTTCTGATGAAGAAAGATCGAGATCCATTTTCCTATTCCGCTTTTTCTCCTTCTATGTTTCGCCATATAATGCTGCAGCTGTCACTGGCTTTCTGGAAATTTAATATGTAAAATGACCTGAAAGATAATTTAATTATTTCTTCACTGGTCAGTACGAATGCAATGAATACTTGAATGAAATGAATGAAATGGAGACACCAGAAGTAATAGAGAATGTATATGAACATTCAATTGCTGTGTAAAATGAGAGTACAAAGAAAAGTTTTTGGGAGTATTTCTAACTCATCGAAAGGGATACAATGAGTCACATTACAGGAGACGATTGTAAGTGTTCAAGATTGAGATTTTCTCATAATATTAATAAAGGAATGAAATTTAATGGCTTCATATGCTACATAGAATGCTCATTTGAGGAGTTTATCATTGTAAATACTATGAGGTCATACAAACAATATATACTGATTTTTGAGTATTAGTATAACATAAGTTTTGGATATTCCAGAAGTGACACTTTTTTTTTAATTGGTTATTTTACGACGTTTTATCAACTGCTGTGGTTATCAATCGTTTGAATGAAATGAAGGCGATCATGCCAGCGAAATGAGTCCGGGGTCCAACACCAAAAGTTACCCAGCATTTGCTCGTACTGAATTGAGGGAAAATCCCGGAAAAAACAACAAGGTAACTTGTCCTAACCAGGATTTGAGTCTGGGCCCGCTTGTTTCACGGTCAGGCAGGTAACACGTCCTATTTGCGATAAATTTAGAGCCGATATTTTTCTAAACTTGAATTAGAAGTAAACAACAATAAAGCTGCAACTCAAATACAAAATTTGAATAAATAGAAACCATATCTGATTCAAAATGAGCTATATAAGAGGAAAGGAGATACGTTGTGTGAGCTATAAAACATTCTGAATGTTTGGATATGTTTTAAATCCATAAAGTCTATGATTAAAGAAGCAATTTGTATGGATTACCAGAAGAATCTTCCTATTCCTAATATTTCAACAAGTGAAGCATATTACTGCAGGCAACTATCACTTTTTCGTGCTATCTCCATAGTCTACACTTTCTACTAGGAAATCTGTATTTTGTAGATTTTGTACACATGAGGAAACAGTTTCGAACAAAGCGTCTGATGAAGTATGCTTAACGTTGTGGTATTTCTGTTCTGAAATTCTGCTTAACTCTGTGCGTGAATTCAATACATTCTCTGAATCCTGTGGGGAAAGAATAACAAATTTTATTGTGATACTATTTTGCCATTTCTTAGTGTATAAAAGGAGAAATTTTATTGTCTGTCGACATTTCCAGCAAGTGGTACCTCGAGCGCAATAAGTATATGGGATTTATAAACCATAAAATAAGATGTGAGATGTCTGATGACCGGAAGTAAAAGATTACCGGTACTAATGCTAGGAAGAAATCTGAACCATTCTTCGTAATCCATGTTGAATCTTTCGTACACTACTTTTAACACTTCAATATAAATAATTGATTAAATGGCGATCTTACTCGTGTTAATTGTGTAAGCATATGCGGCTTACAGCTGTACATGCACATGCTTACACAATTAACACGAGTAAGATCGCCATTTAATCAATTATTTACATTCTTCGTAGTTGACTGTAAGATGGAAGAAGTGTAGGAGAATTTCTGAATAGCTACTGCACTTTCGCCTAGAGGTCCATTCCAATCTACTATGGAAAATAAGACACCAAAATGGTGTTCCTGATAGTCATCCAGCGGACGAAACGAAAGCTATATAGTGAGTTTCTATTTTATTTGTCAAAAATATTTTATCTTTAATTTTATTTATCGTATTTTACTTACTTACTTACTTACAAATGGCTTTTAAGGAACCCGAAGGTTTATTGCCGCCCTCACATAAGCCCGCCATCGGTCCCTATCCTGTGCAAGATTAATCCAGTCTCTATCATCATATCCCACCTCCCTCAAATCCATTTTAATATTATCCTCCCATCTACGCCTTGGCCTCCCTAAAGGTCTTTTTCCCTCCGGTCTCCCAACTAACACTCTATATGCATTTCCGGATTCGCCCATACGTGCTACATGCCCTGCCCATCTCAAACGTCTGGATTTAATGTTCCTAATTATGTCAGGTGAAGAATACAATGTGTGCAGTTCTGCGTTGTGTAACTTTCTCCATTCTCCTGTAACTTCATCCCGCTTAGCCCCAAATATTTTCCTTTCAAATTCTATTAAGCATTTAAATTAGTTTTAATAGTCATTTTCTAACATTATTTTAATTATATATCAGACCACTGAAAAGAAATCAGAAGAAAAACAATGTGAAAGAGTTGAAAATCCTCAACAGCTTCATGTGATGATGTTATAAGCTATTTCAAAATTGCAAAATTCGTCAACTTTCAAATAATGGTCAGTTTTACAGACCCACAGTACAAGAACAATGAAAGGAAAAGAATAATAATTATATTTTGAAATTACACATCAGACTGTCAAAAACAAATTACGCTAATCTTAGAATGTAGGCTTTCACCTCCGGCGTTGATAGGATGGGTATTTTCCAGGCTAGAGGGCCGTGGTCTGTCAGTCGTGGCGGACCGCAGTGACGACAAGCCACAACCATCCCACACCTTAAATATCGACGTGCTACCAGTCTCAATGCCAGTTCCTGATACACACAGCAGATCTCTCCGCACACGTGTACCACGCCACTGAAGATGTCCACTGGAGTAGTGGACGAAACGTTTGGTTGTAACACTGACAGACCACGGCCCTCTAGCTCGGAAAATACCCATCCTACAAATTAGGCTGTTTGAGTTAAAAGTGGTGTTTCGCTATAATGCACGCTGTATCCCATGTAATCTATTTGGACCTTGCTCGTTATTTTGGCAGTTTACACATTGTTCGTTTATATTGCATTTTCCATTGTTGCCATCCAACTTCAGAACAAAATGTAATTGTTTAATTAATAAGAAATAATCATTCTTCACATTCCACTATGTCTTTTTCTATTAAATACACACATACGATAATTAAGTATTATGTGCTTAAACTTTAAAATTCGTTTTTCTCAAAACTTTCTAAAATGGACCTTGAGCGTTATTCCCTTCATTTGTACCTTAACGTGGTAACGTAATTGTAAAGAAATCCCCAAAATGAACTTTAGATTGGGTCTATTTAGTAAACAAGGGCTTTAAAATTCCTTCTGTGGGCCTAAATATTGAATATTATGCTTTAGGATCTATGAGAGGTAGTATATGCATACTTACTTATCACTCAATCTCAATAGTAACAATATTACTACGTATTGGAACAGACTACGATGCTCCAAATTTGAAAATTTGGTCTCATTGTCACTAAAAAATACCCTTCTAATGCCATAAAACATTTTAAATTATGAAAAGATAAACATAGTTCATTTTTCACAGCATAAAATTACATGAACATTTGCCGAGACTTCCACACTAATAGAGGTTCCAGCTAATGCCGGTCATAACAATTTTTGAACACTTTCAAGTACTGTCGATCAATCATTAGAAGAAAAAATACCACCATCGATGTCATGTTTCATTGACTGTAGTCAGACAAGTGCTTACATAATTAGCTTATGTAATAGTACATTTCATGTAACAAGCTTAAACATTTGCATTAGATCTCAAAGTTAGTACGTTGCTTATATTTTTCACAATATGATTTCAATATTCTTCGCACGATTCTCAAATAAGTATCGTGTAAAATCGAAATGCAACAAAATATGAGCGAGATGTCAATCTAGCTGTTCAAAATATTACATACAACAAACAAATGTTCAATAATTTAAGCAAAACACCATCTACACATCGTTTATGTCTTATTAATTACATACAACTTTACATTTCAATACGATACATAATTCTCAAAAACTACCACCTGCTACAAGGAGGTCAAGCAAAACTGTCACAGTTGTAAACAATTAAAGTAACACACAATTTCTTTCGGCATCTAGTTATAGAGAATGTATATTGACAGTAATAATTGTGTACCTTCATTTTTCAGTCAGTAATTATTCTTTAATATGGATAATCGATCAATTTTCAAGCTTCCGTACCACCCTAAAACTACGTTTTTACATTAACATTCGGGCCAGACGTCACACACCACTGCGTTTGAGCAGAAAGATTAAACAGTTGAAGGTTTAGGTTTAGACTGACAATCGGAAAAGGTGGGAAATTCAAAACAATGATCTCTCAATTATTCTTAACCAAAGAAATAGGGATTTCGGGAATACTTAGCGATTAAACTAATTCTCACACGATCATTATTTGAAGCCAAGTTTTTTTGTATATTAACAGCGTACTTCGCCTTAATAACAACATGGTAAGTAAACAAATTTAGAAGATATTTTAATTTACTTTTTATTGCGCATACACGGGAAGGACAGAAAGCATTGGCAGCTACTTAACCTTCAAGAAAAATATCCGCGAAGACTTCGAAACTATTGTTTTGTATAAATAATGCGTGTTATTTTTGTTTTACTAACTGCATTGTCATTTGTATTTCAGGAAAGTCATACCGGTAATACTGTTTTCAAATTACCACTCTTCACCTGCCTGATAGATATGGTTGCACTCGAGGAAGGACTCTTCTGTGACCACAGAGATCCCCGACGTTTGCAACTTGCACAAAATAATTTACTTTTCGGCCTTCGTTTGGCTGATGGTTCAATATTCAAGTATTCCTTCATACATGGACCTACTGTCACTGTGGATACAAATCTGCAACTTGAATCAGAAGAAAAACCGTCCGATTCACAAACATTGTAAAATAAGCTGCATGTCCTATTTTCGTTTTTATTTCAATATCCTGTAATAGTTGGGTCTCAAATACAATATTATATGCATTATATTGTGGTCAATCTCGGACGAGGCTCCTGTTCCTTCATGCAGAGTCTAAAGTTAATAATCTTATTATATTCTGTAGTTCTCATGTACCAAATATTACGATTTTCAGTATGGTTGAAATTGTTGCGAAGTGTATGGGTAAGCTGTTCATATAATGGCAAGTTTTTCTGTAGGAAAGCGGTACTGGTAATCTGCGAGCATATAGGCAACAAGAGAATGAAGGTAATCTACGAGACTAGCCTACTCTGTCAATACTGACTAGCCTGAAGGCGGACTGCTAGGAGGTATTGAGCAGGAAGACACGTACAGCTCGACCAAGTCAAGTCTGCGAGTGGGGATAACAGGATGGAATGTAGAGGCAAAACACAGTTGCCACATAGGTCACTTGACGCTCAGATTTCAACGTGTGAACATCGTTTAAAATACACTATGGAGCGCACGCATTTGTTGTCCTTGTCTTCAGATAAAGGCAACAGTTACGCTGTCTCCCAGCCTCCCCCCTCATGCAAATTTCTCCACGCTTGCCAATCAGAACGCCAAACCTCACTGTCAAGCAGAATTAGAAGTACAGTCTATTTCAAAGCGTCTTAAATTGTTACCGCTCTATGAATTGAAGCACAGCAGGAAAACTTTGCTATCATAAGAGACTGTACTGGTCTCCTCTCGTTACCGCCTCCTTTAACTACAGAACTGTCTCCAACTTCCCCTCTCGGCTCGCAGACTTAACTTGGTCAAGCTGTAAATACATAGTTCGAGATGTAGCTATACCACAGTCACGAAGCTCAATACGTAGTAAATATGCATCCATAGATAGTTGCTAACCACTAAGATCGCTACTATCGCCTCATTACAGACAATGCGAAATAGTACCAGCACAGTCTATTGTTCCTAGTACCCTCAAAACTCAAGCTTCGTGACTGTATATACTAGACTGTGATAGAACACTGCTTTGAACAGGGCAAGCTCCACAATATAAAAACTCTAGATATCATAATTTCCTTTCTGCGGATTAGTTCCCTGCCCATTACTATCGAACGTAAATAAAGGAAAAGATTGATTCATATATTCACAAAAATGTTAAATTATATTATCGTTCCTATGTTGCACTGAGAGCAAGGCCTACAGCGGCAAAAAACCTAAATCTTCGGCCATTCCTAGATTAGGATACTTAGGTGAATGACACAAAGTCAAGTACCGGTACCTGCCTTTGGAAAACAAAATATATCTATTTAAAAATTGAACTCAACTCTGACAGTAGTACAAAATATAATCTCAACTGTCATTTCCAAATATTTTAAACATGGTTTTAAAAGAGGAAATATGGTTCGGGTCCAACTTTGTCGACTTAACCCTTCATCCATAACCAAAATCATTAAATTTGGGAGTCATTTTAAGATAGAAATCGCACCATATTGTTCTTCAATGTGCCGTAATTCGATGGTGTTTGGGTAAAGGGAGATAATTTTTATAACTTATTTTTGAGATATATGAAAATTAAACTTCGGACCCTTATTGCAAATAACTTTCTACACAAATAAAATACATTAAATGTTAGTATTATATTGTTTTTTTTTTTGCAAACCCACTTGCAAAATTTAACTTGTCTATTCATCTGGGGAACAAAACTTCATTCGCACAAAAAATGACCTACCCCCTTTACCCAAACACAATCAAATTTATGTCGCTGCAGACCAGTATGCTTGAAAGTTGAGGCCAAGATGTAATTGATGAAAGGTTGCACTGTAGGCATTAAAAAGAAATTTAGGGCCTACACACACTTGTACAGCAAATTCACTCGACGATCCTTCTTCTTCACAAACTGATCAATTAGGTCACAACATGGTTACAACTATTACTAGAATAAACTAGAGAAAAATTTGCATTTATTTATAAATTATCAATACATACATGTTGCTACACAAAAGAAAAAGATAAAAGGAACACCCACAAACAAGAGAGAAAAAATTACCAACATAAAATAAAACTTTCACGCAGGAAGAGAAACTAAAATGGAAGAAAACATGGCGCGATTTTCTAAAACCAAAAAAGAGAGAGATAGCTTGCCAATACAATCAAGCACAGCCGAAAGCAGCCCAGACTAACATTACATTGTCAACAACTAGCTCCGAATTGAGTAGGTTTTCTCTAAATTTACCTCCTCTCGCAGGTTCTGTTTAGTTTTAAACATTCCACTTGCCATCTTTCTTATTGGTTGAACTGCTCTCATCATCGTTACAGAGAATCGTGCCATTATATTTCCTACCTGCTCTCTCATCAATGCCATCACTGCAAGAGCACAAACACTGTACAGTTTATAGCAATATCTGTTTTTATCAGTACGAATTGTACTATCTATACCAAGCAGGCCTCACCAACTACTGGATGCGATTGACTTGACGTAACTTACTCGTAATGAATAGTAATATTCATCAATACAAAAGGAAACATTTTCATCAGTTGCTATAACTTGTCTATGATCTTAACTCAGCCAGACTGAATAGTGACATATTGTACTCTGATAAAATATGACGGAAGGCGTGGCCTCCCTTGCCTCTTCCTGAAAATCCGCCACCACTGCTGCAGAACTAATTCATTTCATTTTACACTTATAACAGAAAAGGCCACATTGACTGCTAGACCTGACTTCTTCCTGTGGGATCAAATGGAAGTCTTAAGGGATAACACAGAGATGTATACTAGAGTTGAGCTGCTACAGCTAATGTTGTTGTTGTTGTTATCTAATGCCGGGCTTTGGCAACGAAGCCATTAGCATTCTTGCTCTACAATATTTCTCTGTAGTGGATCCATCAGGTAGAACTTCACAGGTTATGAGATGATCTTCAGTCATTTCTTCTTCTTTGTTGCATAGAGGGCAATTTGGATTTGTGTAAATTCCTATTTTATTCAAATGTTTGGCCAAATAATCGTGTTCTGTAAGCAGGGTTGTTATTAGGTGGATTGTATATTCCATATATGGTGTAATGTGAATTTCCTTTCCAGATTTCAATTTGGATAATTTCTACTTTGTCTTCTTGTTGCATTTCCTGTATAACTTTAAATTTTGATAAAATGTTTATTCTAACACCTGCAAGAATTCCACTAGCTACTTGACGTGATTTAGGGAGAATATATATATATTGAATCCAGAAATTTTAAAGTATTTCAGTTGATCTCTTGATACATTTGCTTCTTGTATAATAAATATATCTATCCCTTTTTCCTCTATGATTGTTTGTAGTTCGGCTTTTTTGCTCTGTGTAAGTCCTCCTGTGTTCCATTGGAGAATTTTAAGGATGTTTTGTAAATGACGTCCTGCAGATGTCCCCACCCGGAGATCCGAAAGGGGACTATTTTACCTCCGGAAAACTTATTTGAAGGATTTGCCATTAGGTTAATTAGCATAAGTGTAACAGTTTTTTAAGTGGGCACAAATTTTTTGTTTGTAATGGTGGTTACATCACCCACTCACGTAAACCCCCAGTATGACTGGAGGGCCACACCTGTCGTTGGTTAATGGGTTCATCGGACCTGGCCAGGAGGAGTTTTAGAGTCCACCGACCTTTCTCACAAGCACCACTTGTGGAACATTTCTACGCCATGGCAGGCCAGCATAAGAGATGAAATAGCATTTCCTCTATTTCTGATGTTGTGGTTATACCGCCAATACTCGGTCCCCAGAGCCTCATCTGTAAAAGCAGGTTGCACCACGAGCAGGTTGAGGTTGGGTTTTGGATAGGAGAGGTTATGGAATGCACTTCACTGTCCCTTGCAACCTGCTACAGCTAATGTTTGTTGCAGCAGACTACTTAAGAAACCATCGAAAATATAAAACTCTCAACAAAAACTTCAAAATGAATGCTAATGTAAATTTCATTGGAACCTCGGGAAATAAAAGCAAAGCTGTTTGGTATTTAATCAGAAAAGACTCAGTACTACGACTGAATGATATTCCTATTATACCCGATTAGAGTTAATTTCATTTTTAACTGAATACCCATCAAGAATTAAAGCTCAGTTACCTCAAACAATAGGCTCTGCTCTTAATTTATTAATTGAAATAAATAATAAACCGAATTCTAATGGAAAGCGATTACAAGAGTGACATAATGAAACATGTCTGAAAACTAAAAAATATTAAAACTAAAGACACTCACAACATGTCAAATTATTTTATCAAACAGATCATTTATAATAATGTACATCCTCTGACAATTTGTTTAAACAATAGTCTTCTAACTGGCATTTTTCCAACTACTCTTAAATTATCAAGAGTTGTACCAGTTTATAAAAAAATAAATCAGGATGAACGTAGTAAATATGCCTATTGCTAATATAGCTGTATTTTTCTAAGTTTTAGGATCACTGATTAAAGAGCAAATTGATTAATATTTTGAACATTATAATGTATTTAATGAACATCAGCATGAATTTCGGCCAGATCACAGAACTAGTACAGTAGCCTATCTTACAAGGAATATACTTAATGCATTTGACAATAACAAATTAATTAAAGCAACGGGTTTTTTATCTTAGCAAGAATTTTAATTTTATTGATGATGAAATATTAATTTCAAAGTCAAATTATTGTAGTACAGAATATCCTTATTTTCTTCATATTTACTTGAACGTAAAGTGTGTGTTGTCGTTAATAATAAGAAATGTAATGTAATGAATGTTCAATATGGAGTTCCACAAGGATCAGTATCAGGCCAATTTTCCTCTTCATTGCCATTAATGATAATGGTTTTAATATTCATTCCAACAATATTCAATCGTAATAGAAACCTCCAGTTGGTTGAAAATGAAACACCGACTTATATTGTAAGAGTTAAAAAATGGTTTAAAGCTAATGATTTAGTCTTAAATGAAAATAAAACAGAATCATTTAACATTTAAATTAGAATCTTGTTCAATGAGTTGTTCTTGTAACATGCTTGGAATTGTGGTTGACACAAAGCTAACTTGGAAATAACATATTGAGCATTGAAGTATCAAATTATCCAGGAATTTATTTATTTATTTTTTTCAAGAAGATTAAAAATTATTTTATCATTAAATTATATTAAGACTGCCTATTACGTCTATTTTCACAGTATTTAAAAATATGGTATCATATCTTATTATGGGGCAACAGAACTCATGCCATCAAGATTTTTAAATTACAGAAAAAGGCCATTAAAATTATCACCAATTCTCATTATCATGAACATTGTCATCCTTTATTTATTAACGAGAAGATCTTAACTGCATAGTTTTGAATTATTAATGTACATATGTCAAACAAAGTTTTAATAATTACACTTTTAGGAAGTATTGTCATGATCATAATACTAGGCAATTAAGTATGTTTCATCAATCAAAATGTCGACCAACAAAAACCGTCGAAAATGTTGAAATAATGGCAATAAAACACCCACATATCTATTTAGTTTAAGCAGTGGTGAATTTAGAAATGTTATCTCTAATTGGCTCATTAGTAGTCTTTTTATGATATACTAGAATTTTTTAATTCTAACTTTTAATTTGTATTTGACAAGGTCTATTACACAATTTCAGTCTCTGAATAAATAATAAATACTTTTTTTTGCTATTGCTTCACGTACATTGTGTGTGCATGAAACCAATTGTCAATACAAACTCTAGCAATTCTTGTAAAGTATGGGTGTGTGTTGAATATCTTCACTTTATTATGAGGTTTGCAACTGTAGTATAGTAATTATTAAGCATGATAAACTTAATCCTAGCGAGAGAAACATTAGAAATTTATAACAGTCTTGTATTAATTGTGTGAGGGATTCACATCAATTGTAGTTTTTTTTTTTTTCAAATCTAATCCTAATTGTAAACTGGAAAGAATATTTGGAATATACAGGGAGTTCAATATGCAATGAAACTTGATACACAATGCTCGAGCAAATCACTTTCTATGAAGAAGGAATAAACGTAACTTACCTCGTACTAGTCAACCATGATAAAGGGAAACAATAGTCAGCAAGTGACAGAGTGCAGGTTGTCACTCAATTACACTACTTTCTTAAATTTGTATATATTAGTTTGCTGCTCAGCTACAGTATATTTCATTGCAGTAAGAGATTCGAATTGTTAAACTTTTATTTTCTAAATGCCATGACTTCTTATAGGCTCGGAAGAAATATTTATTGCGAGGATGCACTGCTGCCTTTACCATGAATTCAAGTAGTTTCAGTTTTTGGAAAATACGGAAAGGAATTCTTTATTAGAACGCTTTGTTATGTTTTATTATAATTTATGTTGTATTATACAAGTCTTAGTTACAAAGCGTAATTCATTCACAATGTTTGAGTTACATTTTAACAAGTTAGGTAACTTGTTTATTTTGTTCTTACACAAATACTCTATTAACAGTACCTAAGTTGTTTGTTATACAAACTGGAGTAAAAACATTAAAGTACAGTAGTTCAACAAAGTGGTGCATTGACAGTAAAATTGAAGCACTTAGTCTTCTCAGTCACCGCCTACAACACAAATAATGTGATCTATTTACTATTTTACACAAAATATGCAGATATCACAGTCTAAAAAATGTTTCGTTCAAGGAGAGGTGAATGTGTTATAAATCTATCAAAACTCATGCGACTAAGATCGATTGTTTCAAATCCTCCATCCAAAATCATTTCCATAACAGCCCTGCCAACAGCTGGAGACTGCTGTATTCCTGCAATGAGAAAACAACAAATATTTACTTGTATTAACAAATTAATTTCACAAATCCTCACACAATTGTTTCTCTTTAACTTGTGAAACTACACACAAACATCTAAAAATGTAATGATATGGAATACAAGATTACATTTTTATACAGAATTAGATGCTGAACAAATGCATCTGACAGAGGAAGGTGGAGAAGGGAAAGGTGAGTGGGAAGAATTAAAAAAAAGAAACAGATAGAGAAAGAGAATGAACAAAGCATTCAGGAAGCAAAAATTACGTTTTCAAGACATGTGAATAAAGTAGATCAAATAAAAAGCAAGCAGATAAGATCATAACTACACATTAATTTTTTATTGGTTTACTTTATGATACTTTATCAACTGTAATGCTTCTCTAGCATCTGAGTGAAATGAAGGTGATAATGCCAGCGAAATGATTCCAGGGTCCAGTTATCCAGTATTTACTCTTAATGGGTTGAGGAAAACCCTGAATCAAGTAACTTGTCCCAACCAGGATTTGCACCCGGGCCCCACTCGTTTCACGATCAGAAATGCTAACCATTCCAGAGCGGTGGATGACTACACATTTATCCATCAATCTTCTTAATGTATCCAGCTGTTTGCTGACAACATATAGTCCACTGTAGTCTATTCAGTTGTTGCTTTTCACGAGAAATGAGGGGTATTTTGATCGGTGTTCATTATAGATGCCTGTTGCTAGTAGGCAGAGGTGGGGTGTAGTCAATATATACTGCAGGGCTGTGTCTTCTGCAACTGGTACTGATGATTTTAATTTACTTCTTTTGTGGTTTACGGATGGACAGTATAGAAGAATGTGTTCCAGATCTTCATCATGATTATTACACCACAGACAAGTAGGATTATCAGAACTGTGAAATCGGTGTAGGTACAATTGAGTGACAATGTGACCTGTTCTGGCTCTTGTTAAAAATGTTTGAACATGTCTGGGCAAGTTTTTGTACATTTCCAGGTCATTTGGTTTCTTTTGTATAGACTGTAAAATTTTTCCTATGTCAGAAGAGAGCCAATTGTTGATCATAGGTTTGTAAAAAGAGACTTTACTGAAGCAAAAGCATTGGATAGAGATATCACTTGAAGAGGTCTTGGTTGCAAATATGTTGCCTGTTTTGCAGTATTATCGACTTTCTCGTTTCCAGGTATACCACAATGACTAGGTATCCATTGAAATGTTATTTCCTTTTGGAGTTCTTTCAGTTTACTTAGTTGTTTCTGAATTGGAATAATTCTATGTGCATATAGGTTTGGTACATATTTAATTATATTAAATATAGCCCCCTTGGAGTCGGTAAGTATGCAAATAGATTTTTCAGAAATTTGAGTAACACACTGAAGAGCAGCATCAATAGCTAGCAATTCAGTGTCAAGACTGGAGGAGGACGAACATGGTATGAAATAACTTTCTTGATATTTTGGAATATAATACCCTGCTCCTGATGTCCCATTATTAGGATTTAGAGATCCACCTGTATAAATTTGAAGGTGATCCTTATATGTACTGCAGAGTAGTTCGTATATTTATGAAAGATAGAAAAACAACCAAAGAGATGAGCATTGCAAAAGGGAAGAAGAAGAAAAGCGAAGTAGAAAAAAGCAGGAAGTAATAAAGTTAATAACAGAAATCTACTGAAGTTATGTCTGACATTGAGAGAAATCACAAAAGGACATTATTTAATCTTACCATGACCACTGAAGCCTGTTGCAATATACATATTTGTATAATAAGGATGTGGGCCTACAATTCCATTTTCATCATAAGTATTATATTCATAGTAACCACCCCATGCATTCGTTACCTGAAACCATACAATACGTTTAATACACCATAATTATTTGATATCATGGTAACATTTTACATGGTTGCTCACAAAGAGAAGTTCCAGTCTGGAAATGTGTATAATTATTAACAAAACCAATATGATATTCTAGAGTTTTACTGTATATATATATATATATATATATATATATATATATATATATATATAATCATTGTATCACATTTCCAGATAAGCCTTTCTCATTCTGTATTAAAGATCACAGATCAATCACATATAAATACTAATGAGTAAACGGAAAATAAGTAATTACGATAAATATCCCTGTTCCAGATGTAACAGGTCTTAAAATTTATTGTAAAACTTCAAGAACTGACCTTGACACATTCAAAGGCAGGTACACGGGATGCAAGTGTAGGCCAAATATTTTTATCAAAGAAGTCATAATCTACATCCAGGTTATCAACAGGGGGTTCATCCTCAGGAAGTGGAGATCTACCACAGATGTAATTGCCTGTCAGGCCTTCCCGTCTGTAAATGATGTTAATAACATAATACCATGAGGACAAACACATTAACAAACAAACTCTTATCAGGTTATATTAGACACCTGGAACAGTACTAAGCTACTATAACACCTAATTACTTCATATTACTTAACCAAGTTACAATAAACTGAACTTTAGATTGCACACAGTATTGCAATCCAAATCCAGATTTACAATATATAATATGCAAGAATATAAGGCGAGAGAACAAAGGAATATGAAGTGAAGTACATTAGTAACAATGTTCTGTAATCCTACATTTCGCTGTATTTACTCATACTTTAATTCTACTCTTTTTCATTAGTTCCAATCCTATCCTATCCTAACACCTTATACACTCAACAAAGATATTTCTGAAAAGTTAGTCTAGCACAGTTGAAAATGTAGTGTGTTTTTTTTATTGGGTTATTTTACGACGCTGTATCAACATCTAGGTTATTTAGCGTATGAATGAAATGAAGGTGATAATGCCAGTGAAATGAGTCCGGGGTCCAGCACCGAAAGTTACCCAGCAGTTGCTCGTATTGGGTTGAGGGAAAACCCCAGAAAAAAACCTCAACCAGGTAACTTGCCCCGACCGGGATTCGAACCCGGGCCACCTGGTTTCGCGGCCAGACGCGCTGACCGTTACTCCACAGGTGTGGACTGTAGTGTGTTCTACATAAGAATAGTATTAGGTATTCCACCATGTACTGCACACAGGGTAAATTAGTAAGGCCTGTTGAAGAGTTGACTATTGTGTTGGATCCTTTATGTCTGATTACTCCAAACAAATAGCCTAGGATGATGACCAAAAGTACAAACAAATTCAATATGTTCATATCGCAGAAGTGACTTTCTTATTACAATCACGACAGCAAGAATAATTAGTAATTACATAACAGAAAATTCTACTACAACAAAATGAAAGAAAATAAAGAAAGAAAATGTCCCATCCCCAGATAAACCAGTGTCCACCACAAAAAAAAATTGATAAGAACACTAACGTTTTACGATTTTTTGTAGAGGAACACAATGTTTTTTTTTATTATTATTATTTATTTCAGAAAATATGTTCAAAAGTTTTCAAATGGAACATGAATCACAGAACAGCTTACAATGAAGTTTATTTTCAATATAAAATTTACTGTTGTTTATAAGCTTTGTAAGTAAAATTTCCCCAATAAGGTATTACTATTCCATATCCCAAAAGAAAGAAACATACATAATCCATTATTTACAACAATAATTAAAATACATGAGAATAATAGAAGGAAATATAAAACAGGTACTATATATAAGAACAGATTTTCAAATGCTCAAGAATCTTCCTGTGCCCAAATTCTTTTCCGCCATTCTTCTCTATCCACCTAGTCGCCTCGTTCTAAGCCCCTTATTTTTACAGCATCTGCAATCCCTTTCATTCATATAACTGGTCTTCCTCTTCTCCTGTTTCCCATTGGTATCCAATCTAAAATTTGTTTTTAGAGTCAATCGTCATCCATCCTTCTAATGTGTCCACACAATGTCAGCTGCTTATTATTTTGTTGGTTAGTCAACTGTCTGAAGGCAGGTCTGAACCTCACAAGTGTTATCAACAAGGCACCACTCATGAGGCAACTAAAACAGGAGTTAATGGTGTAGGATGACCTATTCCTTTCCCCCTCCATTGCATACATCGCCAACTAGCTACATATTATACATAATCTAAAAACAGAACCCTCATATTCCATACGTCTTTTAATCTCCTTCTTTCTCACCCTATCCAATCTTGAATACCATGCTGCTCTTCTTAAAAAATTAATTTGAGCAGAGGTCAATTTAGATTTTGTCTTTGAATTTAGTATCCATGTTTCTGCTCCATTGGTTAGTGTACTCCTGACTATTATTTTATTTCTTTATGAAATTTGTTTGTCCCCACAAAATTCCATTTAACTTACTTATTGTTGCTCTTCCCTTTGTTATTCTTCTTTTTCATGTCTATCATCCTTTGTTAGTTTACTTTCTAAGTATTTAAATTCTAGACATTCTTTAATTTTTTATTTTCTTTTTACTAATTCTAAATCTCTTACATCTTCATTAATTGCCATATATAATTAGTTTTTTTTAATTGATTGTTAGTCCTCAACTTTCATATTCCTCTATCAATTTCTTCGTCATATACTCCAGATAATTTTTCGAAATAAAACTAAAATAATTAAAATCTCTTTTATTTTTATACAAACAATTGGGTTTGTCCTTATTTGTGAAAATTTCAATCTTCTAAATTTTTGTGATGTTCTCTATAATAATTTTTCCTATGTCAGTCTTGCTGAAAACTATCCTCATAATGGACTCTATGTGAGAATCTGTCCAACGTGGTCTTCGCCAAGTTTTGTCGAGATTCATTTGTGAAAAAACTGTTCGCATACAAATGGTCTCTTATATATAAAAACTCTATACTAATCAAAGAAACATGTAATATGATGAATGTCTCACCTAAAATATGTTCCCGAAGGATCAATCAATAACGGAGTATTTAGTCCTGGTCCATCCTTGCAGTTTATTGTGTATACGTAACGTTTCCTGTGAAATAAAAAAATGTCACAGTCAAAGTAACTAAGCTAAATAATTTTTATTCACCTGAAAGAATTTGTACAGAATTAAGATCAAGCAGGGTAAGTATAACTCAAAAATTAAATTACATAGTTTGGGTTAAATTGGTTAATGTTCGTACATAAACATAGTTAAAAATTAAACATTTTTCCAGATTATACTTTTGGCATACCGGTATCTTTAAATGACATAAGATTGTCACAGCTCTTGGGAGATTGTATGTAGGAGATATGATTTATTACTTAAAACGCTATTTGTAGATCACACTTTCGTGACAATTGGAGAAAGTGGAATCCATGGCATAGACACAATCGTAAACCTTCTGTGGCTCGTGCATGGTGATCAATTCCAATATGTCTATTTTTCTCTTTTTCAGGATTATATGATAAGCCACTTTGAAGAAACAAACTTTTCCAAAAATATATTGTAACACCTGAAAAATATAATAATTTTAATTTTTTTTTTCCTTTTATGCAAAGGCAATTAATAATAGGATATTACGTAAAAGAGAATTTTCAGTTGCAAAATGGGACATTTATGATATGAAACTTTTTTTTAATATAGCCAGATCAAAAAGGCTGAAAAATGCACTTAAGACTTAGCAATTACTAAATGCAAACAAGATGGTTTGTATAGTATGCTGGATTTTAGTTTAATTTGTAGGAAATGTAATTTACTGTAAAATATATACATATTATAATATGAACTTTAGACGGTCACCCACGGGGAATTTTTAAAAGTACATTCTGATTAGATAAACCATCTGGAGTAGAAAATGAGTAGGCTCATATGTACACTTTTATTATTTTAATTTTAGTTACCCAGCCAATTTTAATTACCCCAGCAGTGTTTCCTTTCCTTTCTCTGATGGACCACCACTGATACTTTGGATTTTTAATGCCCTTAAAAATCTTTGACCCTTGGCAAGCATAGTAACCGTTAGATGACACACAAAACATGTTCTGCTCTTTGTACATTTATGCTCTATATTTACACAAAAATGAGAATATAAGGAATCTGAAAACTGAAATTAGTTTGAATATCATACCATTTCGTACAATTTCTTTTACTCTCTTCTGGAAAAAAATGGGGACAGGGAATTTTCCAGTTTTGAAACTACACTCATTATTTAATTCTTGTACATGTATTGCACTAAATATATTATACTTACTTACTGGCTTTTAAGGAACCTGGAGGTTCATTGCTGCCCTCACATAAGCCCGCCATTGGTCCCTATCCTGAGCAAGATTAATCCAGTCTCTACCATCATATCCTACCTCTCTCAAATCCAATTTAATATTATCTTCCCATCTACGTCTCAGCCTCCCCAAAGGTCTTTTGCCCTCCGGCCTCCCAACTAACACTCTATATGCATTTCTGGATTCGCCCATACGTGCTACATGTCCAGTCCATCTCAAACGTCTGGATTTTATGGTCCTAATTATGTCAGGTGAAATATACAATGCGTGCAGCTCTCCGTTGTGGAACTTTCTCCATTCTCCTGTAACTTCATCCCTCTTAGGCCCAAATATTTTCCTAAGAACCTTAATCTCAAACACCCTTAATCTCTTTTCCTCTCTCAAAGTGAGAGTCCAAGTTTCACAACCATACAGAACAACCGGTAATATAACTGTTTTTTAAATTCTAACTTTCAGATTTTTTGACAGAAAACAAGATGACAAAAGCTTCTCAACCGAATAATAACAGGCATTTCCCATATTTATTCTGCGTTTAATTTCCTCCCGAGTGTCATTTATGTTTGTTACTGTTGCTCCAAGGTATTTGAATTTTTCCACCTCTTCAAAGGATAAATCTCCAATTTTTATAGTTCCCTTTCGTACTATATTCTGGTCACGAGACATAATCATATACTTAGTCTTTTCGGGATTTACTTCAAATATATTATACTATCCTGGCAAAATCATTGTTATTTTTCATAGGTCTAACTATAAATCAAACAATACTTCAAGTTGTTGACAAGGCTTCTGCAGCTGCTGTTCATGGGTTGTACTGAGTTTCTGGGCTTGTGCCGCATTGTCTCAGTTGCTAGAGCTAACATTTCAATCATCATACTGTGATCATCCATAGCTCTGAGGACGATTACAGTAGGATGATCGAAACGTTAGCTCTAGCAACTAAGACAATGCAGCACAAGCCCGGAAATTCAATACAACCCAATACTTCAAATTACTTTTAGAATTACATGCCCCCCCCCCCTTTTTTCAGTTTACCATAATGTTGGTTCAGATTCAACAAATTCTGATGAAGAAATAACGCTATCTACATAGCTCTACAGAATCTATTAAACAGAATAAGTAATTTTCGGAAAGTTTTAATTCTGCCAGATTCACAAGTCACCATACAAGCAATAGCTGGGTCATTCATCAGCTTCAAAAATGTCAAAATCAAGTAATCTAGAAAACTTATATTTTATTTCATCAATTTAAAAAATACCATTAGTATACAATGGATCCCCTCACATTGCAATATACAAGGCGCATTCTATAAATAATTTTTCCAGAGCTGTGAAATGTTGTTGTTGTTGTTTTCTAATGCCAGGCGTTTGACAATAAAGTCATTTGACCTCTTGCACTCCAATATTTTTCAAAGATATTATCATGACCAGCCACTGAAGCACAGATTTTGAGGTGTTCCGAATCCATTTCTTGGTTTGAGTTGCATAATGGACAGTTAGGGGACTCATATATTCCAATTCTATGCAGGTGTTTGGCCAAACAATCATGGCCTGTTGCCAATCTAAATGCAGCTACAGACGATTTTCGTGGTAAATCAGGAATTAACTGTGGATTATGATGCAGAGAGTTCCATTTTTTCCCATGGGATTGTGTTATCAAATTTTGTTTGTTGAAGTCTAAGTATGTAGATTTAATAAATCTTTTCACAGAGTAATACGTAGATTTAGTAACAGGTCTGTAAGTAGCAGTGCTGCCCTTCTTTGCTAAAGCACCCGCATTCTCGTTTCCCAGGATTCCACAATGGGATGGTATCCATTGGAATACAATTCTTTTATTGAGTGATATTAATTGAGAGAGCATTTTAGTTAATTCTGCTGTGAAATGTATTATTATTAATTTACACTCAACTACTTTACACATCCTTTAACTCCATCCATGGCCTACTCCTCCATGTAAGCATCTTCGATGTTGAGGCATTTGTCCCATATGTGTACCAATTTCTGAATGCCATCTTCAAAGTACATATGACTTTGGCTGTATAAAAACACTGCACCTTTGTTTCGATCTGCTCATCGCTCTGGAAACGGTGACCTTCCAATATTGTCAGTGCTGGGAACAGATAGAAGTCGCTAGGTTCCAAATCAGTGCTGTAAGGCAGATGTTCAGGGCGCTTCCAGCAAAACCGTGCAATTTGGCATTGGGTTTGGTTTGCAGTATGCGGTCTAGTGTTGTCACCAAGGAGGAAGATACCTCAGGTGAAGAGTCCAGGGCGCTTATGACAGATGTCAGATTTGAGATGTGAGGTTGCACAGTAACGATCAGTGTTTATTATCTCTTGTGGTTCGAGAAATTCAACAAGAAGAACTCCTTTGAATTCCAGAATACCATCAACATAACTTTCCCTGCAGAGGGAGTGACCTTGAAACTTTGAAACAGTTAACCTCAATTACTCACAAATATATATATCAGAATTAGACGCTGAACATTATTTTCAGCTGATACCAGTAATTTTCTAGATGCTAATTCCACATTAAGTAATCTACCGAGATGATAATTTCGAGTTATTCCTTATAGCAATTTTATTCTTTTTATGCACTGTCATCTCAAAGAAGGTATAGTAACATTCTCTCTAGTAAAAGGAAACACTTGGTTATAAAATGCAGTTGTAATTAATTTGATTTTTTTTATTTAACAAACAGTATTATTTGTGACTTGTGATTGTTTATAAAAGGAATAAGTTGCTTGACCAGCATTATTTTTTTTTAATATTTAATGCAGCTTAGAACTCAGTCAATGGCCATTCTCTTAAAACATACAATGTGCAACGAACAAAAGTTTAAAAGAATAACAGTAATAAGAAATAAAAAGAAAAGTATTAGGAAGGGAGTTTTGCACGTGTTTCCCAATATCAGTTACAGATGTTTGTAGAGCAGAGTGCAGACAGTGTTAAAGTATCATATTGTGTAATTCTGTTACATATCAGATTCACAACGAAATGAAAGACACATACCTTGGTTCTACTGGTAAAGGTATGCTTAGCAGACCTTCTTCAGTACCAATCCTAGCCATTCTTGCAACTTTCGCTGAGAAAGGTCCTGCTGCAATAATTACTATCGCAAATTTAACAGTTCGTAATTCTCCTTCTTTAGTTTTTACCTGAAATAACATAAGAATTAAAAAATACTAAGTATATTTCTGAAAAGAAATACAAGAAAAGACTTAAATTTAAATTACTTTTACAGTTTATGCCAATGATTAAGTACGTTAATTGTCTGTCTAGCAGTTCAGGGGGAATACTAAATATTTTAGGAGGTGATTGTATGGACTATTCTCAGTAAAAAAGTTCATACAAACATGTGTCCAATATTCAATGAGTGTAGCAATACAGCTGTTCGAATTTTATGCGTAACAAGTGTTACAAAAGGCAAGAAGGAAAGACAAATGTCTTAATGATTGATTACATTTATTGGTTATATACATGGTATCAATACATTTCAATGCACTTTTCCACTCTGTTGACAACAGTTTGTCCTTGTGAGGTCATCAGCACTAATCATCATTCATTCACAGTTTTCTGCCCAAGGGCAGGCGTTTCACAGCAAACCCAGCATTCTCCAACCTTTCCTATTTTCTGCCTTTCTCTTTGTCTCCGCACATGATCCATAAATATTGTTTATCATCTGATATCTTCTTCTGTCCCGATCTCTTATCCCATTAACCATTCCTTCCAGTGCATCCTTCAGCAGACAGTTTCTCCTCAGCCAGCAACCCAATCAATTCCTTTTTCTCTTCCTGATTAGTTTCAGCATCATTCTTTCTACACCGACTCTTTCCAACACAGCTACATTTCTTATTCTATCTGTCCATTTCATCCATTTCACATGCTCCATTCTTCTTCATATTCACATTTCAAATGCTTCTAGTTGCTTCTTTTTCTTTGTTGTAATGTCCATGTTCCTGCCCCATAAAATGCTACACTCCATACAAAGCACTTCAATAGTCTCTTAGTTCTTTTTCCAGAGGTCTGCAGATCCTTAAAAGCTTCCTTTGCCATTGCTATCTTTCTCTTGACTTTCTGGCAACAGCTCATGTTACTGCTTATAGTATACCCCAAGTATATGAAACTTTCTACTTGTTCTACTGCTTTGTTTAGGATTCGCACGTTTATCTTCTTTATTTTTCTTCCAATAATCATGGTCTTCATCTTGTTTACAATTATTTCCATCCCATTGTCATTTACCTCCAGTAGCATAACCCTTATTACCATCTCCTATTCTGCTAACAATGCCATATCATGGATGAATATATAACAGGATGCGAAATTGCGGTCAGCACCATATGACAGAAGGGAGTTCAAATAAGATGATCAGCACCCGACGTCGTGGGTGGTGAACATTAGAACTACATGTTGGGTAGATTATCCAGAGTTCTCTATTTATCCGTTTGTTCGAGACGAACAGACGATGCTCAATAAGACAAGATGGCAGGCAGAAACTTGCTAATAAGTGGACATAAAGTGATACTAAGTGTGTATATAAGCAGTGTATGTTAAACAGTGATGTTTATGGACGTTGTAAAAATAGTGTTGTTGAATGTATTGTAAAGTAATAGTAATATAATAAATTGAACTATCTAAGTAGTTTTTGCAAACTTTTTCATTGCACTGAACACTAAATACCCAAAGAATACAATCCCAATTATATAACTTTTGCTTTATTTTCTGTCTCTCTTTGGTTACATTTTAATTGGGTAGTGTAAAATAGATCGTCTCTTTTATTTTCCTGTTGATTCCAGCAAGAATTTTCAGTGGAAGATGGTGTGAGAAATAAAAATGTAAATGTTTTATTTTAAATTGGGTTAGTTGAGAATATCAACGAGGGTGGGAGGGAAGGAACATTTTCGTCACCAGGTGCGCTGCTAAATGCATGGAGTAATTAGTTTTTGTTTTCGCTACTTGGTGTGCTGCTAGATGTAATAAGTTTTCCGCCATTCAACAGATGGCAGCAAGATCAGTTTCTACATTAGCGCCTCTAGCATGTGTTACAGGAAACTCAGCAAGTTTCGCATCCTATTATATATTCATCCATGGCCTTATCATCAGCAAACATTATACACTTTATTCTTCTTCCTCTTACTATCACCCTTTCCATTTTCTGAAAACAATTCTTCACTAAATCCTCGAAGTAGATGTTGAACATGGTCGATGATAAAGGGAATCCTTATCATATTTCTCTTCCTATTTCACTTCCTTCCGACATTTCTTCTCCTATTCATAATATGAGTGACCAATCATCCCTTGTATTTACTTTGTTTTTGTACAATTCGCTTTTCATCCATCTCCACAGACAAAAATCGATAGAAGTAAGGTCTGGAGGCCTTTGTGGCCAATGCATGTGGCCACTACGGCTGAGTCATCGTTCAGGGAATGTAATATTGAAGATGATGTGTCACCTTATGGCTAAAATGTAGGGGAGCTCAGTCATAATGGAAGATCATAACTATCCTTGTAGCCAAGAGAACTACAAACAGCTGTTTCTCTACACCCATTATGAACAGTGTTACCCTCAGGCAATCACAGAAAAGTGACATGCACTATTCCTTCGTATGTAGTGATTTGTCATTCCTTCAAACCATTTGTAAGGCTTGTTATGCATAGCATTCAAACAGCTGTATCTCCACACCCATTGAAAATTGACACATGTTTATGTGAACATTTTACTCAGAACAGTCCATACTACCATTCTCTAAGAATATTGACTATTCCTCCTGAATCACTCTGTATATAGGCTAGATGTATAACTTAGCTGTGTTATTCTGCACATAATTCATCAACGCATACATACCAGGACCTTATCAACTGTCTCATAGGTACCAGGTTCTACTCCATCCATTAGAATATCTGTCATTTTTTTAAATTCAAAACCAACAGCTTCTCCATCAACATATTCCACTCCTAGTGACATTGCTTTTCTCTTGAAGGCACATAATAAGCTCCAAGGGTCAAACCTACAGAATGTACAACATGATGACATAAGCTGCAATAAAATGATTAATAAGAACAAATAAATGTTAATATTCAGACAAAAACTTGAATTGTATCTTATTTTCACCACACACCTTTTCCCTTATTACTACTTATTAATCTTCTTTGGATCTCTTAATGACTGTGTAATAGTGATATAATGCTTACTTACACTTCCCTGTAAGTCAAGCTAAATTTAATACCTAAGTTTAAACAATTATTTAAATTTAATAAATCAATAACCAAGTAATATCTTTCTTCATGAGGCAATTTCTTTATAAAACAGAGTCAGTATACTTCAAATGTTTTGGAATACAAATTTTTACAGTTTTTTCTACACTACCAGACACATGCCCCTCATCTCTCTACAAGGTAATTCTAGTTACACCCCCTCTCCCCCCAGAAAACTTTTTTTTATACTGACTTGCAACAACTATCAGTATAGAAAAATTCGGTTCAGTCACTGCTAGTATGAAATTGGTGCATTTTTTCCTCCCATTTTGAGAAGAAAACATGATATTAAAATAGATTTCAATTAATCTGTAATAAGTAAACATTGAAATTAAGTTACCGTGCAACTTTCTTCTATCCCATACACCTGAATATTAGTTTATGACAAGATTATTATAAGCTATTTTTCACACCACTTTTCACTTGTCACCATCACCAAGCCGTCCAGAGTGCAGAGGGAGAAAGAATATGGATTTGGAACATCTGAGCTCCTGTGGAGTTTTGAAGATACACAGATATTGTTTCCAAATATTGGGATGCAAGAAGGAAAATTATTTCATTGTCAAATCCTGAACATTACATGCACACATACTTTTCACAACTTTTCATTTACATTACATACACTAATTATGTACACATAATATTTTACAGATATATTTTATATTCATATTCACAAATTGTACTATTTAGATTATTCAGCCATAACATGTAATAATTTCATGTAGGGCTGTAAAAACCACAATGAAATTTCGCACATCAACTTTCCAAATTCACTAATTTTCGTTGCTTCCACCTGCCATCCCATCAGAGAAAATAATGAATTACGCTTTTCTTGTGCTCCATTCTCAAAAATTAAATTCAACACTGCTGGAGTGCAGAGACTACTGACAACCTCTGGAGGCATTGAAAATCAAATGAAAATCAATCAACGCGCTATGCAATTCACCACCAGCTAAAGCAAAGTTTTACATATATTTACCATCCTTCATTTTCTAATCCATGACATCCCAGTGCGATTCCATCTGTATTTATCCATGGAAATTTCTCCTTCAATTTGACAGGAGTAAGAAGTTCATTTCTTGCACCAAATTTCCTGAAGGAAAAGAAAGAAGTAAAAAACAATATTCTCTTTAACCATATACGAAGATGAAAACATCAATCAACATATCAACACAAATGACTATATATTATAATATAAGGATACATGTTGTTCACTACTGGATGAAATTCTTTAGTATTTTGTGGTATAATATTGCAAATAATGTTCATTGATCCTATAAGGCAGTGGTATTCAATTTGTTTACTTGCGTACCCCCAAAATATATTAATTGTACCCTCAAACTGCCTTGCAATTATATAAGAATTAACAAAAGACTATGACTGATGTACTAAAAATGAATAATAATAATAATAATAATAATAATAATAATAATAATAATAATAATAAAATTATAATCAAGTGTGTTTTTTTTAATGTCAGGGCATGCTCAGAATATTCACCACTGATATGACATTTAAGAATGGTTCAAAATCTCTAACAGGTTATAATAACATAATATGTGAACTGTTGAGACACAATCTTCCCTCTTGCTTAAAAAAGTCCCTTGTGCAGACGCTTGTATTTCCCTATTTTGACTATGCTGACATTTTACTGACTAACCTTTCCAGCGACAACAAAACGAAACTTCAACGTGCTCATAATTTGTGTGTACGTTTTGTAAGCAATGTTCGTAAATATGATCATATTACTCCATCCCTGGAAACAATAGGTTGGCTTAAACTAGATAAGAAAAAAATTTACATTCACTTCTCCTTCTCTTCGAAATCTTGAACTCTTCTATTCCTTCGTACCTGTCGTCTCGCTTCACATACCTTTCTTCCCACCACAATCTGAACACACGCTCTCGCCATGAAACAATACTAACAATACCATCCCATCACACCTCCTCATACTCATCCTCTTTCACAGTAGCCCTGCCAAGACTCTGGAATTCGTTACCTGCTAGCATCAGGGACTGTCAAATAAAATTGAATTCAAACGCAAATTTACTAGGCACTTGGTCAGTAATTGAGACTCGTTCAGACATGGTTTCTTGTAAATAGTTCCCTTAATCTGTCACAAAATATCTCAGTATATGGTAATTTCATCACTATAGAATTTTGTTATTCTAGATTTAATTTGTAATTCAGTAAATACAAAAATATTCTTTGTTCTTAACTGCTATGATAAATTGTCTAGCTTTCATTAATCAGGTAATCTTGTCGTACTTTAATTCTTATTGTAATTGTAATTGTAACTGTAATATTAATTGTAATTTTATTCTTCATATTATAGTTGTAATCCCCTGGTAGAGGGGCAGAGAAGGCCTGATGGCCTTATCTCTACCAGGTTAAATAAATAAATACTCAATACTACTACTACAATGAAAATCACGAAATGATATTAAGCAAATAACTTGTTCATCTCATTCACCTCCCTGCTTCCTAAAGTGAAATTTTTATGATATACCGGTAATAATAGAAAATTGTCCCTACTCATCGATCTGCATAGAACACAAGAGGCAATAATCCAGGGAACTACACATACACTCTACAAAATCACAGTCAATCATCAGAACCACACAAGTGGAGGAGAAGAAAAGCAGGAGGAAGAGTAGGTAAAGAAGAAAGAGAAAAAGAAAATGGTGGTGGTGTTTGTGGTGGAGATAATAAGTAAAATGATAATATTGTTCATGTATAGTACAAAATGAGACAAATTTAAAACACATACTTATATGTTCTTTTAACTTAGCCTATATTACAGAAAAGAAACAATAAGGCAATTGCCCACCCATTATTCTTTGAATTTCTCGTCTATACTGCAATGAAATATAAAACAACTGTAACACAGATAATACCAGTAATGAAGGCATTAAACAATTAATTATGACTACCCCTTACTTCTGAAGATTTGAATTCTCTTCCAACTGCTGTGCTCCTTTTTCTGTTGCAAGAAGTAAATAACCAAACGGTGTGAAACATACATCTGGTGCGTCATGCCCTTCAATTCCAAGATACTGCTTGATGTTTCGTAAAAAGTCAGCACCAAAAAGTGACATCTTTATATTTTCTTCTAATGAAAACTGCTGCCTGAGGCCACCTACAGAAAGAGCTGTTGATGATTCAGCATACTAAAACAGGGATGAAAAAGTTACAAATGTTAAATGTTAGTGAAAGAGTGCACTTTGATTTGTTTCAAATTTTATTTGTCCACCAAAGGCTGCAAAAAGACAGAGAGACAGAAAAGATTCCAAAAAAAACTTCCTTTTTGTATGAGAGAGGTTAAAAATAAATACCGGGTACAGCGCAAGCCAGTTAACTGCTGCAATTATTGTTGATGGTTGAAAGTGATCCTAACTTTTATAAAACAATTTTGTGGTCTGTTGAAGCATGCTTTAAATTAAATAGATGATTTAATAAACATAACTGCATGTACTGGGCTTCTGAAAATTCACGGTTTGTAATTGAGGAAGAATTAAATGTTCCTGAGTTTCTGTTTGGGCAGGTATTTGCAGCGGAGGAGTGATAGGTTCTCATTTTTTCAATGGGACCATAACTGCGAGTAAGTACTTTCGAATGTTGAGAGAAGAAATTATGATAGAATTAGACAACAGCCCTGTATTTGGAGCAGTACAAAACAACCTTATTTGGCAGCAAGATGGTACTCCACCTCACTATAGATTAGAGGTCCGTGACTTTTTGAATGAACATTTTGTAGAGTGGATAGGAAGGTGAGGGAAAATTGATTGGCCCCAAGATCACAGACCTCACACCATGTGATTTTTCAATGAGGGGTATATGAAGGACAATGTTTATGCTACAAAGCCATTAAATCTACAGCATTTAAAGGATTTTATTGAACAAAAATTTGAAAACACTGGTGAAACTGGGGACTTGTGTACGTAACAAGATATGTAAATCAGTGCTTTAACAATGTCTTCAATGTTTAGATAACAATGGAGGCCACTTTGGACAATTTCTGTACAACAACAACACCACCACCACCACCACCAACAACAACAACAGTTTTTGTATATTAATAATATATTAATATTATATTATGCATTTTTGGTTAACTGACTTATGCCACACACTGTATTTTCCTTGAAATTCTTAGTGAGAATACTTTCTGTACATTTTGTGTTAAAAACAATAATTCTGACTCCATAATATTCTTGACCTACACACCACAAGCATAGATCTGAAACTTTTTTTTCTTAAACAGAGAGTTTTACGAATGGTCTAAAATAAATTAGACTTAAAAGTCAGCCTATGTTAGCCCCTTGAAAGAATAAATTATGAACTAGCCAAAGTAGTACAGTGGCAAGTATAATCTTATATACCTGTAGCACTCGCTGAATTCCTTTTATATCCTTAGGAACCAAAGAGTAGAAATATTTGATACACCATTATGAACACACTTAATCTTTATGTGATAAAAGTGCAAAACACTAGCTGCCACTGCCTCATATGGTCACCTTCTAATACATTCTATGTGTCTATTAGTTTACATTATGTATGCATCACATCTTCGACCCATGTTCTTCGAAACTCAGTGAAATATTAAATATTCTTCTTTAATATTATTTTAAGTTGATTTAGGAATTGACAAGTATTCTCATATAATGTCTTGAAGTTTGCATCAAAAACAAAAGTTACAGAGATTCAAATTGAGGATCTTCAGATGCCACAAATTATGGCTCACAATGCAATCACCAAAAATTTCACAAAATTACTTACTTTAACTTTAAAGGTTTCTCTTCTTGTCAGCAGTTGTTGCCTTTTATTGCTTGACACCAGAGTCTTCTATCATTCTATCAGCCTCATCAAGGTTCCTCCTCTATATGTAATGCATGATCTTTGTCTTTTCCTGCATCCTTATGGTGACCATGACAAGATCTGTTTTGGCCAGCTCTCTTCTGACATAATTTGAATGTGACTATACCAATAAAATGCTCTATCTTCCAGTCTTTCAGTTACTGATTCCGTTTGGCTCACTTTTTCTCTTATTACATAATTTCTAATTCATTGTAACCTAGAAACTCGGCAATTCCTTCACAATCCAACCATTTCCACCGAACATAGCTTTTGTTTTTGTCTTTCAGTCAGTGATTATCCTTATCCTCTGCAGATTAAAATACTTTCAATGATGGTTTTCAAAGTCATATTTTTTGCCTCCTGTTAGATTTACCTACTCCAAAGGACACCAATAAGTGCCCGAATTGCACCTCTTGCTTGACAGATAAGGTCCTCTACATCTCTTTCACAAGTATCGGATTTATCAATAATAGAACCAAGATAGCCTATTTTATGTGATCCACAGAGCTTATCTTCCCCATTCCAAATATGTCCATGTCCTGTCAATCTCTAACAACTACACACTACACAAATCATGGTAAATTTATTCTATATGAAATGTGAACAATTTACCTTCTTCTTCCGTCAATTCAGAAAAAATGTAATAAATATTAGGGTGTATATTTATGTATCTGTTGTGGCGAACTAACATAATTTAATAATATCAATATGTGAAACCAATCATGATATATTGCTGTGGTGCCCTTATAACTGCATCTAATCAGACAATCAGTAAGCTAGACTGTGTCCAAAATCAAGCCAGGAGACTGATTACTGGTGCTGTAAAATCAACACCAATAAACTCACTCTTGCTACATACCAATAACATGGACATCAAATCAGAAATAAGACAATCAGCGTTAAAACTTCATGAAAAACTCACTGGTTTGTCTGATATTGAATACTCCCCTTGCTCCTCACACACCAACAGCAGATTAAAAACCCAAGAGGGTTTCCTGCAAAAAGTAATCACTGAAAGGCATAATCTGGATCTATCCTGAAAACCCCAGCAATTGATACTACCAACCAACCCACTTGCGTTATATCATATTGACTATGCACTTCATCTTATTGCAATAGAAAATAAACAGGACGAATGTAGTGAAGTACTCCGTCTTTCTGCCTTAGAAACATTACAAATCCGCTACCCACAAGACAAATGGCTGCATGTGTACACTGACGGCTCCCAAATAGAAAAACACGGGCCCACTGTAGCCAGAATTCATTGCCAACTGTTCTCTACCTATCTCACTCTAGGCAACAACCATACACCTTTTGATGGAGAAGTAAGAGCCATATGTACTGCTGTGAAACAACTGTTGTGCAGGTCCTTCCCATTTCCAAACATTGTCCTCCTCAGTGACTCAAAAGCAGTGATATCTGCAATTGGAAACTATTTACTTACTACAACTAGCTAATGATGACATTCAACAATGCAGAGAAGACATCAAGAAACTAAATAAAATTGTACATCTGCAATGGATACCTTCTCACTGCGGTATTGCTGGGAATGAAGCAGCAGACTTTCTAGCAAAGAAAGGAACAACTATCCCCCTTTCATATTCTAACATGCTGCCATTCCTTAGAGCATCTACAAATATAAGCAGTCGAGTGAGACAATGTTTCCATAAGAGTTTGGAGGACCAAATTAAAGATAAACACTGGAAGGACACACTGAACTCCACTCTCCCCGAATGGCCCAGAAGAGAAGCTGTTGCGACGTTCCGCACCGCAGTAGGTCATGACCAAAGCTCGGAACTTGGGGACTTGTGTGTCGTGTGCATGAGTAAGGTTACAGGTACAACGTACACAAAGCTCACCCTGCAAGTGCTTAGAGACAGTCGTGTGTACTAAGAACGTGGTCACATCGAATGACAGGAAGACGGACGAGGAAACTGTGTCGTGTCGAAGCCAATGACATTCAGAGAATTAATTAGAGGTAAACGGTCTGTTTGAAAATAAGAAAATATGTATTATTCGAATGGGTATTGTATGCGTTTGAAAATATATTTCTTAAAATTTAGGTACAGAACTTCGTGGAGGAATTCTGAGGAGATACATTATTTTCTTCGAATGGAGAGTTTATATTTTGTAACTTGTGTCAAACACAAACTAGAGATTGGAAACGGGTATTCATTGAAATACATTGCAGTCCCTTAAATCGGTGGAAAATTTGTCCATAGCCATGGATAAAGTCGTAGTGGAACCTTCCCTAGTAGTGACATAGAAATTGAAAACTATTTTCGAGACAAATTTAGGATACTTATCTTTCTCAGATACGAGATCAGCTAGCAACTACTGAAAATCGAACAGGAAACAGTGACAGTGAAAACATTCAATACTTTATTTCGGCCTAAGACTTTATAATACAATTACAAACCATTTTCCAAATTTGAAATTTTTTAAAATTGAAGCTTTTAAAAAATAAATTTGTAAAATTATCCACGATATAATATAACTTAATATTAACAAATGCATTTTGTTTTACCTTTTATTTGTGTTTACTATATTCTTGTTTTTATTGAATATCACTGGCTTCTGTCGAATTGTCAATTTATATTAAATGTGTATTTTTCTCTCCTTTTCTCTTTCTTCTTTATTCTTGCTCTTGTGTTGTATTTATTGGTTTGAATTAAGTTACTTACTGTATTTAGTAAAGTGTCCTTGTAAATTTTATGTTATATTACTGACTAAGACAACACCGTACACGAGCCTGGCTCTTACGGTAGTGGATAGAAACATTTTTGTTTTATAAATGTAATTTGTATTCAGTAGGTAGCTAGTTAAAATAAATAAAATAAAAAAAAATAATTTTGCTCCCGTCACTTCATGTGACGTGGAAATAAGTTTCTTTCGTTTCAAATCATGTTTAATTAACAGACGAAGAAGGTATGGGTTCGAAAGATATTCGAATGTATGTAGTCATGCACTGTAATAAAATATACAGGGCAGAACTGTAAATTTGATATATTTTGCATGTTTATTTATATATATGCTATAAAATTACTTGTTTCAATCTACCATAATATTACGAGTATCATTATGTTGTTCCAGCCAGGAACCACTTTTATAGCAGACCTTACAGTACCTCTGTGCTGGAAGTGGGAGTTTGTTGACATTGAAGTCCGGTCACTTAGCCACGTTCAAAGACACAAGTCCCCAAGTTCCGAGCTTTGGTCATGACTGTCTGGCTAATCACCTCCACTGCCTGGGTGTATTATCCTGCCCCCACTGCATGCTCTGTGGATGTTCCGAAACCATGGACTCAAACCACATTAAGACTTGTCCAGCACTTTCATCTGTCAGCTTTATGGATAGGTACTGGGAGGCCAGAGAAAGAATGCAGCAGTGCTGACATCCACTCCTTCATAGTTTCACTTGCACATTGTTCACTTTATTTCATTTTCTTTCCTTTTAGTTTTTATCGCCAATGACTCTAGTCAACTGCCACTGCATTGAATTAAAAAAATAAATAAATAAATAAAAAATAATTTAAGGGGATGATTCGACATTTGTTTATTAAGAACTCCGTTATAAGTAAAGTCTTGTCTGAATGTTGTGCACTGAAAGATTATGTTGTTTTTGTTGTTTTCTAATGCCAAGCATTTGACTACTAATGTTACCCCTCCTGTTCTATATAGACTTGTAACATTCCAAGTACCAAATCTCAAAACCTTATTCCTTTGCTGTGGTCGTGCCAGAGAATCAGTCCCATTTCGAGGCTTATTTGAAGGTTTCGTAACAAGCTGTTTTTTACGGTGATGGTTTGTGAGCCCTTCGCCCAACCTCCAAGCTGGAGGACCACCCCTCATTGGCTGTCCGCGACTGCTTATAAAATGAAAACTATATGAAGATTTCTGGAAATGGCGAACTAATTCTTGGTTCATAACCTCCAATTGCTAATGAGGTATCCATCTTTGTTTAGTGTACAAGTCAACAATCAAACAAGCATTTTCGTTTACTAGCTACTACAAATTTGATTGGTATGCACTACTAGCTTTGGATCGTAATTTTTTATGTCACATCCGGCTATTTAGTTAATCTATTCACTTCAGTTGTAAATGTACGTAACTTTGAGACATGCCTAAGAGATAATTTTATCTAAAATTGAATATTTAATTGGCAAACAACGCAATTTTTAACAAGATGGAACAGGTATAATGAGTTTTTTCTATGAAAGTGAACATATTCAATTTATTACTGAATTTTTTTTCTTTCTCAGGACAGTCCAGAGGCTTGCATCACAGTTTGAAGCTTAGTGTGTCAATTGTATTATGGGATGGTTTTTGAAGTCCTTAGGACCGCATCCCTGTAAGTAAGTGATTCATTGCTTGGTCCCATCTTATCAATTCAGCTATGACATCCAGGTCTGACCGAGTCTCCCTGTTGATACTCTGCAGCCTCCTCAGATTGATGTCATCTGTTTGCAAATTATGTACTATGTCCTGCTGCATCCTATATTGACCAGATGATGGAAGCACTGTAGATATCGAGATTCACCATGATGCCATCTGTCGACAGAGTTACACAGCTCTGGCAGCTCCCTGGTCTGCACTGTGAAAGCCCCTCCACCTCCTTGGGATCTATGCAGCTACCTCTATTACTATATTAATATCGGGTCTTTCATAAGTCCGTGAAACATTTTAGAAATTCACCACAAATAAACTGAGCAACGGATACTATATTTTATTACACATAAATGTAGGTAAACTCTCCAAGTCTTATTAAATATCTCACAAATGCTCACTGTGTCTGCTACGGCAGACATCTAGCTGATAATCCATTTCATTCCACACGTGTGTCAGCATATCACAATTGATCAGTGCCACAGCTGCAGTGATATGGTTGTGTGAAGTTCCTTAAGGTTAGCAAGTTTTGGAAATACAAAAATAATGTCCTTCACAAATCCCACAAGAAAAAATCGCACGGTCTTAAATCCAGTAACCTGAGTAGTCACTGTATTAAAGCTTCATCTTCTTGTCCACACCATTCTCTCCAACGTTGTGATAAATTTGTGTTCAGATAGCCTGGTATGTCATTGTGGAAATGAGCAGACAACCATGTTGTTGAAAAATGTAATTATCACTGTCGCAATACAGACCTTCTTCTAACAAAACTAATTCACTACTACTCCTCCTAGCAATAAACCATGGCAACTATGTTATACAGGATTTTCCGTAACAAAACTCTGAGAGTTTCTGGTTTTATCAGTATAAGAATTATTATTATCTGTTGCTTAGTTTATTTATGGTGAATTTCTAAAATTTTTCCACGTACTTATGCAAGATGGTGTATTAAAATTATAATATTGATCTAAGTGAGGAAGAAAGCAATGATGAATTGCTTAAAAACAGGTGTGTAGGCTTAGGCCTACATTGGACTTTTTCCGTTACTAGTGATGGAAAAGGAACTCATAACGTTTTGAAGACTGGCTCTATTTCCATTTTCAAGTGATTAAAAAAATGGGGTGACGAGGAGTTCCTACTCTTTGGAGTCATCACAAACAGCCAACTCTGCTTGACTGACTAACTTAGATTATCATTTTTTAAAATCATTTCAAAACGAAGATAGAGGCAATCTTTGAAATGATACGATTCCCTTTTTCACTCCAGCAATTGAAAAAGTCCATTCTATGCCTCTCCTATCAAAATTACAATTACGGTACAGCACCTCAACAGAACAGAAAAATCTTCATTAGCATAATGCTAATATTTATGTATATCTAAAATATGCCTTAAATATTTCAGTGGTATGTTTAAAGGCAGTTACCAGTCAATTTTGATGTGGTTATGCTATAGCCATTAAGAACTCAGGCAGCAGAGTTTTAAATTAGCTACTCTGCTACCTAAGAGCTATCAGACGACATCATTGGATACTGGAATTTCTAGTGCTTCACAATTTAGACCCAAATGACATAACATCACCTTTTTCCTAATGGCATAATTCTTTACTATTGCGTTACCACATTAAGTTAGTCAAGTCACACATATCGTAAACGAAAGAAAATATTAAGTGCCGACGTCAATTTTACACCAAAAATAAGAGTCGAAAGTTCTTGACCAGCAGAGAAGTGCAGACAAGCGGGATCACTCGAGTGACGTGGAAGAGCTAGGTGGCAAGGAGGGGAAACACATGCATCTCATTTCCGTGCGAGAAAAGGCGAGTTTTCGTACGGTAGAATTGGTGACAGGTTTGGTAATTTAAGCTTTTGGTATGGCTTGGAAGAAAGAACATATTCTTAGACGATAGTGAGTACATGCAAGGCATAGCAAAAGCCTAAACTAACCTAACCTACCTTGTCACTGATTCGACTAAAGCGAGTTTTCGTAAGGTTGAATGTGTCAGGTTAGATTAGACTTTTGGTATGCCTTGAAAGAAAGAGCACATTCTTAGACAATTGTGAGTACCCTATATGCAAGGCAGAATAATCATCAGAAAGCGTCTCTAAAATGTATGATAAACCTACCTACTAAATTATTAGACATTTTAGAAATTACAAAGGCTTTGAAGGAGCTAAACAGCATGTAAAGAATGCATGCAGAAGAAAAGAAATTTTTCTAATAGTAAGTTAGGCCTATTCATCTTTAATTTTTCGCATGCACAAAATAAAATCACACAATCTTAATTTTAAACTAAGTTACACTTAAAGTGAACGTATTCAAATTTACTGTGCATGCTTAATGGATTCTGATTAGGCCTACCTGACCCCAGGAATACATATTTTGATTTACCGAAGGATCTTTTTCGATGACTGTTATAGTAAGAGCATTTGGTGCTCTCTGCTTCAGCCAATAGGCAATCGATGAGCCCATAGCACCTCCGCCAATAATGGCAATGTCACTATGCTCCGGAAATATACCATCACGATATGCTGAATTCAATTTCTGAGCCTTCTCTGCAGCTTCACGAGCACTTTGTACTTTTGATATGAAAGATTCAACAGATCTTTTCGCTGATTTCATGTCATTTCCAAGAATTCTCAGTGTCCGTTTAAAAGGATTTTCTGGTCTTGGAGGTTCATTTGGTGAACCCTCGTGAACATATCTGCAGTTACATGAACTTCTATATACTTTCGGAAATTTAATTTTAATAAAGGTGCTAAACATGGTGACACTTATGAATGTTAATTCCAACTAACAATTTTTGTCACGTAGAAAACAATAGGCTAACCTACTTCTCACTTTACACATGTAAAAAGGCTATATCGTAAATTGATGTTATTATCAGTAACTCAGAGAGCTCTTAGACAACAAATGTGACATATTTACTTTCATGTGTGAAATCCCTTTGTTCATATACTTCAAACAACCTTTTTATACTTTAAGCCCTTCCTAACCGGCTTTCCTTGAATGTACATAACCTCAAGTACATTGCAGAACTACTTCGAGTGACTGCAGCGCTGCAGTGTCACCAATATGCCAATAATGAAAAACGTAAACAGAAGACAAATAGTACCAACAGACTTCAAGGTTGAAAAAAAACAGAGGGAGAAGAGTCAGTTGAAAGGAGAAAATGAATTATAGGAAAATATAAAATATAATAATTCAGACTATTCTTTATATTTCATATTAACTATTATAAAAGGTCAATGTAGAGTATCCACCACCCACTGAACGAATATTTCACACTTTTATCACTGCCAATGCGCTATAAACCAATTTTCGGCAATCTAGTGTAAAAGACTGCCTACAGATATTTGGAAAGTTTCAGAGAAAATTCACAAATTCAATCTTCTAACACGATATTTCTGTTTTTAAATCATTAAGTAATTTGCTGGGAGACATCGTTAGATATACACCACTCTTACACTAAACTGGAGTAATTTGAGCTTATTAATCAGATATGATTCTACTTACTGTTTTTATACGCTCACCTGTTATGTAATTTTTATTTTATACATATTTCATTGTTATTTCCCATCCAAAGATCATTAAGAACGATGAATATTACTTAATATCGCTTATCTTTCTTCAAATAGTGTTTATATGTCATGTTAATTTTCATTTGTTTTCATAAGTTAACAATGATGCACATGGGAGCAACTTATAAGAAATTATTTTCCTACACAATGCACGTTACATTCACGTTGTTTTGAAATGATTAATCGAAAATCGAAGATGGTTTGCTCATTGTTTATTACACTCTCACATTTGTATGTAATTTCTATTCCATACGTTTTTTTTCTATCCCAAGATCATTTACAATGGTGAATATTATTCATGCTTGTTTCCTGTATTTCTTAAAATAATGTTATGTGACATGTTAGTTTTTATTTGTCGTTATTTACGTAAAAATGATGCGCCAAAAAATAATAATAATTTCGTACTCACTCCACATCCTATATATTCACATTTGTTTTTCAGAGATTTATTAAAGAATGTACCGGTATTTAAAAGACTAATAATTTAGAAACATGTTACATAAATCATCCTTGTGCCAAAAGAGAATGCTCCCTGGACCAAATTGTCGTATTTTGCAGTGGTCGTCAGTACTCGCTGAAATGGGTAATAATATAATTATGTTGTACGTAGCATTTAGAAACATGTTACATAAATCATCCTTGTGCCAAAAAGAGAATGCTCCCGGGACCAAATCATCGTATTTTGCAGTGATCGTTAGTACTCGTTGAAATGAGTAATAATATAATATAATTGTTGTACGTAGCAAGATCGATTATTCAATTGATAGGATATTTTATGAGGTTGTCATGACTGAGATATCTATTGTCAATTGCTTTTATTTCTCAGAAGGCCTTGACTGGCGGGTATATAAGGACCGGCGCTGTTAGGTGTCGAGGTCGGGGTTTGGGATGGCTCACAAGCAACAAGTTATACTAAGTATGTTTAGTGTAAAACTGGCCTATGTCTCTATAGTGGGCGGCCACCGTGGCGACCCGGGTTCGATTCCCGCCAGAGTCACGAAGGAATTTATGGTGGACAAAGCGGACACGAAAGGCTTTTCTCGAGATTCTCCCATTTCCTCTCACTATTATCATCATCACACTCCACAATCATCCTCACTCTGCGAGGTTTCGAGCCAGGCCTTCAGAACAAATAAAAAAATCATCATATCCGTCACGTATTAGACCCTACAGGATCTGTTACGGTCGCATGCCAGCGCTTTCGTGGTCTTCCCAATTTCCTCTTTCCTCTTGGTACATAAGTAAGAATCTGTTTAGGCCATCTAGTGCGATCCATCCTTTCGACATGTTTTTTCCACTGAAGTCGATATTGTTGAACAAAATTAACTATAGGATCCATTTTTAGTTCTCAAAAAAATGACTATAACAAGGGAACCGTCCCAGAATTTGTATTTTAGCAGGAGTAGGCCTATGTACTCTATTAATGTGAATTAAGAGAAAAAGAAAACAGACTAGAGCAGCGGTCGTCAGCACTTGCTGAAATGAATGAAGGGTAAGGAGGGAGTTGCAATATGCACCTCCGTGCAAGAGAAACCATACGGTACCCGCCAGCAGCCACAGATGCGTGCATGCTGGTGGTGGAAGAGACCTGCGGGTAAGAGATGCTAGCCCGAGAGTGCACTATGCTGAAGACCGCTGGACTAGAGCGTTAATGCGAGAGCTGTGATACGGTGTCGAAGAACTATGAGGATCAGAGTGCGCGCAAGAAACTGCATGAGTAGCATCGATTTTCAAGTCATTGTATTTCGTAAACAAGAAAAAAGCGAAATGACTATCACCACGTTCCTTACCGAACGAAAATTAGCTTAAATATGCATTGCCAATAAATTCAAGCTACACGCAGTGCCGGATTTAAGCCTCGACCAGTTTCCTAGGGTGGCAATTTTCAGGGGGAAGGGGCGGCATTTTCTCTCTTTTTTTCTTTATTTTCATTTTACAGTGAAATTTGATTTTAAAACACTAGTTGGTAAATCTTTTCTTAAGTTTATTCTTAAACACCTTGTGGAATTCGGATATTGTTTTGTTATCGCATTGTCGTGGTCGTGGCGAGGGTAAAAGGAAAGTATGCAGCTGCATAGTTATACAGTATTGTAATGCCGGTAACACATTATTATACCACAATCTAGTACATACAGGCACGAAGCTTGAGATGCATTGCAATTGGATTTCATCACAAAATGAATAGAAACATAGACTTTCCAGATTTATATTTAGGAAGCGATCTAATAACATAAGTATGCAACGAATATTATATTTCTTGGCGTGTTTTAAATAACAATCTTGATTGAGGGTCACATGTTGACTGTTTATAAAAGAAAAACTCTTTCAGATATACTTTGCAATTTATGGCTACATATTGTGTTTTTCGATTCAGAAGGACTATTATTGCTTGTGGACATCATGCCACATGGAACCACCACTAATTCTGACGCGTATGTGGCAACTCTCAAGAAACTTCAAGCTCGACTGAATTGTGTTCGACCACATCAGGAGAAGCAGGATGTTCTGTTATTGCACGACAACACACGGCCACATGTCAGTCACAAGACCACAGACCAGATCAGAAAACTTGTATGGACAACACTGAAACATCCGCCTTACAGTCCTGATCAGAGAACATGCGATTACCATCTCTTTGATTAACTGAAGGAATCCCTTCGAGGAACGAAGTTTGAAGATGATGACTCCCCCGTGTATGCTGCTAAAGAGTGGCTCAGACGTGTTAGTCCAGACTTTTATCGTGCAGGTATACAGGCCTTCGTTCCAAGGTGGCATAAGACAGTTAAAAGGGATGAGGATTATGTGGAAAAGTGACATTTTGTTCCTAAATAATGTATCTACAGTCTGTGAAAATAGCAAATCTGTAAGATAAAAACGTAATTTTCAAATAAATGTTGTTCATTACTTTTGGAGTGACACTCGTAAAACATAAAATCAAATAGTTTGGGAAGTTATTCTTTAAATTCTTACTTACTTACTGGCTTTAAAGAAACCCGAAGGTTCATTGCCGCCCTCACATAAGCCCGCCATTGGTCCCTATTCTGAGCAAGATTAATCCAGTCTCTATCATCATATCTCACCTCCCTCAAATCCATTTTAATATTATCTTCCCATCTACGTCTCGGCCTCCCTAAAGGTCTTTTTCCCTCCGGCCTCCCAACTAACACTCTATATGCATTTCTGGATTCGCCCATACGTGCTACATGCCCTGCCCATCTCAAACGTCTGGATTTAATGTTCCTAATTATGTCAGGTGAAGAATACAATGCGTGCAGTTCTGCGTTGTGTAACTTTCTCCATTCTCCTGTAACTTCATCCCTCTTAGCCCCAAATATTTTCCTAAGCACCTTATTCTCAAACACCCTTAATCTATGTTCCTCTCTCAAAGTGAGAGTCCAAGTTTCATAACCATACAGAACAACCGGTAATATAACTGTTTTATAAATTCTAACTTTCAGACTTTCTTTAAATGTTAATATTAAAAATGTTCCAAGAAACACATTTTTGTTAAATTAGCATTTTTGTGCTTTCCTTCTGAGTTTTCATGGCTGTACATGGGCTCTTTTTAAATCACAGCATGATTAATTTACCACCCAACTTAATTTATTGCATTCGTGCTCTTATTTGACTTAATTCAAATCCCTTACTAATGATAAGGTTTATACATACCATATAACCGTTGTTTAGCTTCAGGAAGGGAAAAGGTTCGAGAGATGCAATTGGACTGCTACGAACAATCAGCGAAAGATACCTAGAGAAGAATAAAGAAGTGTACTGGTATGTGATATTTGTGGAATTAGAAAAGGCGTTTGACAGAGTGGATTGGAATAAACTGATGGGGATCCTGGATTGGAAAGAGAGGAGGTTGTTCATATGAAATGAGCCAAAGTCAAGATAGGAGAAGAAATGTCAGAAGGAAGTGAAATAGGGAGAGGAGTACGATAAGGATGCCCTTTATCACCTACCCTGTTCAATATCTACTTAGAGGATTTAGTGAAGAACTGTTTTCAGAACATGGGAGGAGTAATAGTAGGAGGAAGATTACAGTGTTAAGATTTGCTGATGATATGGCGTTGTTAGCAGTATGGAAGAAGATAAATGCCAACAAGACGAAGATCATGATCATAGGAAGAAAAGTAAACAAGATAAACTTGCGAATTCTAAATGAGGCAGTAGAGCAAGTGGATAGCTTCAAATACTTGGGGTGTACTATAACCAGTAACATGAGCCGCTGTCAAGAAGTCAAAAGGAGAACAGCAATAGTAAAGGAAGCTTTTAATAGAAAAAAGAGCACCTTCTGTGGACTTTTGGAGAAAGAACTAAGGAAGAGACTAGTGAAGTGCTTTCTGTCAAAAGTACCAAGTCGTCTCTTCTTTATTTTGCAGAGAGATATGAATTGCAGTATGCAATAAAATAAGGCAAAAAAAAAAATACACTTTTGAAACTAAGAAAGCGCATGGGGGCATGAGAGTAGAGCTCTGTGCTTTAATGACCTTGACATTAGACTGAGGTGGTCCACTCTGAAGCCACCGACATAGCTTAGTCGGCTGAGGCGCTTGCCTATCGATTCAGAGTTTCTCTCGGGCGTGGGTTAGATTCATGTTTGAGATGGTTCGGTTTTTTCCGAAGTTTTCCCAAACCATAAGGCTAATCCGGTAGTCAGGTAATCTATGGCTAATCCTTGGGTTTGTCTCATCAAATACTATATCGCTATCACCAATTCCATCGATGCTAAATAACCCAGTAGTTGATTCAGCGTCGTTAAATAACCGACTAAAATATATATAAAATGCTTCGATCATCCTTTACCCTCGGAAAAATATTCTGAATATTCTGCGCTGTATCAGGGATGCACCAGCACATACGAGGGCTATTTTTTTTTCAAGGTCCAATTGGCCACAAAATGAAAATCACAGTGACAATCTGACGAAACTTTGCACAGATATGTTGCTCAGTGTCTCTAGTATGTCCGTCGATCGCGTCACATCGCACTTGTCAGTTCTGAGCGCGTAGTGAGTACGTAAACATGCCTACAACAATAGAGTCTCTTGCCAAATGTGAAGTGCGTGCTGTAATTTCGATTTCTTTATGCGGAGGGGTGCAATGCAGCCGAAATTCATCAACGAATGAGTAATATGGACAGTGAAACTTTCATGAGTGCCAGCAAAGTGCGGCAATGGTGCAGGAACTTTGAAGCAGGACGTACAGACGTTCATGATGCAGGCAGTCACGGAAGGAAGCGAGTGTCAACCGATGATCTTGTTCAGTGAGTGGATCAGGCGATTCGAGAAAATCGCCGGTTCACAATTATTGTGTTGAGTGCTTCGTTTCCCGAAATTTCAAGGTCAGCTCTCTATACCATCGTGACTGAGAGACTTCATTACCGCAAACTGTGTGCGAGATAGGTTCCCAAGATGCTGTCCGACCATCACAAAAAACAGCGAATGAGAGCCTCCTTAACGTTTCTCCAGCACTACCATGATGGAGAAGATTTTTTGAACAAAACTGTCACAGGGGACGAAACATGGGTCCATTTCGAAATTGAAGAAACAAAAGAGCAATCCAAACAGTGGATGCATTCTCATTCCCCGAGTAAACCAAAGAAGTTCAAGTGAACCTTCTCCATCAGAAAGTGTATGGCTACTGTGTTCTGGGACTGAAAAGGAGTTCTCTTGGTGGAATTCATGGAAACATGGTATGACCATCACTGCAGCCTCATACAGCGTGACTCTTTAACATCTACGAAGGGCAATTCAGAACAAGCGATGAGGAATGTTGTCATCAGGTATTGTCCTTCTTCATGAAATGCTCTGCCGCACATTGCGGCTGCAACAAAGAGGCTCCTGCAGCAGTTTCGATGGGAAGTGTTTAATCATACACTATACAGCCCGGACTTGGCTCCCTCTGATTTTCATCTCTTTCCGCGTGTGAAACGGTGTCTAGAAGGACAACATTTTGGCACAGACAATGAGCTCCAGACCAGTGTAGAGAATTGGCTGAAATCACAGGCAGCTGGCTTCTACTTGTATGACGAGGCTGGTCTGCAGCTCATTGCCTGTGCCAAAATTTTGCTTGCCCAGCACAATAGCAGTGTTGAGCACCTATGTCTGCTGTAGTCTGAGTTGATGATCACTGGTATACAGTAATTTAAAACACTGCTTAGACACAGTGTATAAGTTAATTGTCAATATAGTATCTTTAGAGAAAACTAAGTACAGCTGAGCAGTTTGCGGCAAGTGTAATTTCAGCTGTGGAGGTGTAATAGCATGAATTTGTCACTAAGTAACACTGTACAATTCAGTGATGTCAAGTTAGGCCACTGGTGTCTACTGTCCATGTTTTGCATTAAGCCTAACCTATAATATTTTACATTCCAACCTGCAGTCTATAGTCACGTCACTCTGTCTTGAGCTTTGTCACAGAGAGCAATATTCAGTAATGCATACAGCAACGCCATTGTTAAACCAAGAATTCATAGTAATTTATGTTTCAGCAGTATCTAGATTGAATGCAGCTCATCAGCTAGTAAAGAAATGAAGTGGCCTCTATTAAAAATGCGACTTTAATATTCGGAATAGATTTACATTTAAACATATTTTAAAACATAACATACGGTAGCAAGATATCAACGACAATTAGTAAGAAACTAGTTATACGTAGTTGTTACTTAATGCAGCATTAAATTCGACTTACATATCTCAACTTTGTGGACGAAACTATAGTGATAACACTACATTTTCTAAAATATAGAAAATTGTTTCTTTGAGTGGCTTTATCACACGTTAGGTTGTGGCTTTGGAGGGCCACCCAATCTCTTGGTCAGCTGAAGTATTCTCTCTGCTTCTCGTATTCCACTTAATCGGGCACCATGCGCTGTGGAATGCTGGCCAGGAGATGTTGCCTCACCCGCAAAAAGTAATACAGGTGGATTAGGATCACAGACTCCAGGCACTGGGGTCGCCAATTCACACTGATAGGGCACTGTAGACTGAAGTCCCATATAACTGTAAGCACCGCAGAAGTAAGGATCTGTGCACCATTTCGAACGAAGGACATTACTTGGATATGGCAGTGAAGGATCTCCTGTAAATTGCCGTAGTACTAGGCTCACTGAATTCGCTACTTCATCGTCGCTACAGCTTTCCATAGTTGCAGCTTCAGGACCCGCCACCCAAGCACACAAAACGTGTTGGCTCCCAGGCATTTCTTCAATTGTAGAGAGGCCTTTAACCCACTCTGAACGATCTTCAAGTTCCTCAGCTGACCACGCCAACCGTATACCTCCTTCTCTCCATACCCAGAAAGGTCTATTATATTCCAGGAATATCTTGTTAACGTTGCCAAAACCTAATTTAGAAATAGCTTCTAGTTTCTCACAAGGCAGATTCGGGCAGAATAATGTGCTTGCTTGAGACTTGAGAACACCAAGTGAGACTGTAACAAGGACATAGTCTGCAGGGAATTCATCACCATCACAGCAACTTACGACAGCACGTGGACTATTTTCTCCAGATTGATTCCAGCGTATTTGCTGCACAGCTTTACAATATCTAACAGCACAATCTGGAAGGTCTCGTAATAGAGGTGCCAAGACACCTACAAATCCCAAAGGTATTCGAACATTTCCGCCGGGAATCTCTATGTAGCTTCCAAAGTAATCAGCACTGACTAGAGAAAGATCATCTCCATATCGACAGCGACAACAATTCGTCATTCCATACAGAACCCTGGCGGCGTCATAGCGCTGTTGTGGAGGGAAATTTCCTAGTTCTTGTTGAATGCGTGCGGCCATGAAACTCAAAAGAGAACCATGATCCCTTTCAATACACTCCAGACTGAACAAAGAGGCTGCCTGTTGCTCTATTTGTCTGAACGTGTGATATGCCGTGATGCTGATAGGAAGGTCGATGGCTCGGCCATCACTGGTATAGAACAACCCTTTGTTCAGATCCGGTCGTTGTAGAGGAGGTTTCAAGAGACCTTCTTGTGCAGCCAAGGTGAAAACTGGATTTGCGATGCACCCTCCTTCGATATACTGCGCACCCATCTCTGCTACAATATCTCCAATCCAGCAGGAGTGAATACGTCCTCCTGGCCTGAAAGTAATGGTACCAATAGTGCAATTTTTTACTTAAAATGCATTCTCAGTTATATATGCTATTCCGTGAAGATGAGGTGATATAAAAGATATACAACGATAAAGAAGCTGTGATAGAATAAGAGATACAGGGAAACAGAAGTAGCTTATTTTGAAATACCTACCCGCAGCTAACTGGCTAGTTCAAAAGTGAATTTGAGATTCTTATGTCTTATAATGTGACCTCTTTATATTCCAGAAAACATTTCCAGTTGATTTTTTTTTTTTTTAGATATAAGTAAAGAAGTTGGATTATGAATAACTCTTCCCGGGTTCTCAGCCAGGTGAGTTGGATAGTACCTTCCAAGCTTTCAATGGCTAGTTCACCTGGCTGAGAACCCAAGAAGAGTTATTCTACATCAAATGCTGGGAAAGCCTCAAGTCATACAAGTTGGATTATACATGACACTTTACCATTCACTATAAAAAATGCACTAGTAATTTCAAATATTAGGCCTATCATTAGGTAAGAACATGCATTTTCCTTAATTTGAAAAGTGTGATCCCAAAATTTGCTCAGTCCATTTGACCATTTTTTTTATGATTTATACAATTAGATGATTATATTTTAGCCCTCTATCATTATATTTTAAGCATTTTTTTCTGTCAAAACAAGGGAAAACCTTGTCTAAAAGGTTGTGTTAATGTGCATGTCATTTGAAAACTAGCTCAGTTTAGAAATGTCCAGCAGATTTTGTCTGGAATCCTCTGTCAGGCACAGAATTGTACTACATGCCGCGAATTTAAGACACGATAACTACAGCTTTACTTCTCTTCCAGAGGAAGCCGTTCTAAGAAATGTATCGCATTTTAAAATCGTTCTAGGCCGCGTTTGAACCAGCGAATCTGGGAACTTATGCCCAGTGTGTTTCACTTTACAATAAAAATAATAATAATTTATCTCCCTGATTTCTATTATAAGGAGGAATGTAACAGGTTTTTACCTAAGTACACGGGAATGCCCTACTTTTGCTTCATAATCGCCATATCACTGTATCTCAGTTACCCTTGTAGTTTAAATGGACATCAAAGGATAAAATAGAATTTATTTTCAAATTATTCACAAATTAAAGCTTGAATTTTTTACCATTTCAGGATATGTTTAAGGAGAGAATTAGCTTTAAATTGTTATGTAATGGTGTTAAAATTATATTTTTTAGATAGCATACTGTAAATGGAGATAAGAGTTCATAAATGCTGCAAAATAAATAAACAAGATTCGTTTTAAAAAGCAATCTTGCCACAGCCTGAAGCCATTAAATAGGCCTATTCTTGGCTGATGTAGAGACTTCTTTTCTGATAATTTACATCCTATTATTGCAGTTTTAATTGAAGAGCGTGATCCCAAAACGTGTTCAGTTCATTTTTATGAAAGAACTGGGGTAGTTTTTGTATCCACCATTCTACTGAAGAGACTAGTGAAGTACTTTATGTGGAATGTGTTATTGTATGGGGCAGAAACATGGACTAAGTGAAGAGATGCGAATAGAAGCATTTGAAATGTGGTTATGGAGAAGAATGGAACGTGTGAAGTGGACAGATAGAATAAGAAATGAAGCTGTGTAGGAAAGAGTGGGTGAAGAAAGGATGATGCTGAAACTGATCAGGAAGAGGAAAATGAACAGGTTGGGTCACTGGTTGAGAAGAAATTGCCTTCTGAAGGAAAACCGCATCCTGATATTGTGTCTCAATAATGTTATTTACATCTGAAGTTGTAAAGGTTTCATATGTCGGGAATCAGTCGATAATAATTTGCGGCACAGATTCAAGAAATAACATACCGTACCTTCATTGCATTCAAATACATTGCTCTCGATATTGACATTGACCAAAGAATAAAATTAAACAGAATTTTCTGTTTTATTTAAAGCAAAACCGATATAGGTACATGGACACGTCTTCTATCAATTTACATAAAAAAAACTATGATCAATCAGGACTCGCACGGTGGTACATGCTCCATACACTGCTTACCCAATACCACGCCAATACCCATTGTAGCAAGTGCTGATGGCCGCTGTCTTAGATACTAACCTGTCTGTGGCTTCAAGGACAGTGAAGTTTCTGATACCACACTGGACCAAACGATGTGCGGCCGACAAACCAGCAATTCCAGCGCCAATAATCACTACGGTTGGTGTAGGCTTACAAGGATCTACATAACATGGCTCCACCATACAATGATAGGGCGTTGGAGAATTTGTTGGTGTTATTTCCTTCGTGCAGGTCCCCTTTCCTTTGTTAAAGGTCGCTGATATGCTGAAATATCTGTATTAAAATATCAAGTATTTTCTTATTTCTGTTTTTTTTTTTCATAAATTAAATATAGTAAGGAAGTAATAAAAAGTTAAAAACAAGTAAGTAACTTAGTAATTTAGGTGCGATTTTTGAAGAGCATAATTTCAAAGAGTGTTTTTTTTTACTCAAAACTTTAGAAACTTGTGTACTGAACGCATTATGTCTCTAAAAAAATATAGAAAATGTTATTTTAATATTGACCTAATGACTGAAAATAACACATAAAAATTATACCGAATAATAAAACTAAGTTTTCGTATGTAATTTCTATGATACACGTAGACTATTATTTGCAGTATACCAATACTCTAGAGTTGTTGTTTAGTCAACTGTCCAAAGACAGGTTTGGACCTCATAAGTGACACAAATAAGACATCACCCATGAGACAACTAAATCAGGTAGGGTGGCCAGTTCCTTTCCCCTCAGTTGCATATATCGCTGACTAGCAACATATTATACTAATCAGACTTCGGATGTATACAAACAATATTGTTCTTCCTCGGACACATATCATCAAGTGTGATGTACTGCCTGATAACAGATACAGGTCTATACATCAGCCAGAACCTCAATCAGATGTGCACTCTAGAGCCTAGATCAAAATTACAACATTAAATACAGTCATCAAGCGGGACTTGACCTTCGAAATTATTATCCTTTTTTTTTTTTTTTTTTTTTTTTTTTTTAAGTTATGACATACTTAATATCCTGCATTTGAAATTCGTCACTCGTGGAAGTATTGATAAAATGGTTTTGTAACAAATATCCTTTGATCATGATAACAATCTTACATTGTCAAACGAATGGTTTAAATATATAATTTAATTATATATCATAAAGATTAAAATTAGGGATATCATATAAAATAATTATACGTTATGAAAAATAAATCAGTGCCTCGTAATTTCTCATTACACGTCATCTACGTCTTTTGCAACAGTTCAATTATTCTATCATGTTGCGAAGTGAAAAGTTTAGAGTTCGTTTTCTTTAACTAAGGTATTATTCATAAAAGACATACTGTAACAAATAAATTGAGGAAAACATTATATTCTAAAGAAGGTAAAAAGGTAAAGGTATCCCTGTAACATGCCATGAAGGCACTTGGGGGGCATGGAGGTAGAGCCCCATGCTTTCCATGACCTCGGCACTAGAATGAGGTGGTGTGGTCGGCACCACGCTCTGACCGCCTTTTACCCCCGGGAAAGACCCGGTACTCAATTTTATAGAAGGCTGAGTGAACCTTGGGGCCGTTCTGACCGTAGCCAGCTGCTCTACCAACTGAGCTACCCGGCCGCCCCATTATATTCTAAACTGTACGAAAAATTTCTAAACAATTACAAACACCTATATGTAATTTATTTCTATCCTTGTAAGACGCTCTTCAGAAAAGAAAGAGTCCTTCAATGGTTCATATGGAAATTCTTTCTCTCTTTAGCTTCATTGATGCCTATGTCTGTAACTACTAACTAGTCTGCTTAGATATTTTATGCCCAGTGCAGTACAATCTATAATCAGTGGCTTAGTGTTAGCCTTTACAAAACGAGGGGAGCGAAGTTTGTTAAAAAAAGACTAAAAATGTTTCACATAAAACTTATAGTTATTTTTTGTTTTCCCATTCTTTATTATATTCCAAAACTGATCTTAATCTATTAAGAAGAGGTGATTTGAGTGTGTCTGCTTGCTAACAAGTCAAAAGACTTCAAAATACGACTGAAGGGAGTCCCCCAATTTTCTGACTTCTATAGTAGTACAAAATATAAACAAAAAATACTTAAAAGGTCAAAGAAAAGTTACAATATTAACCTAGTAACCTCTAAAATATTAATGTTTCGTAAAACTACAGGTGTATGTACGAAATGAATATTACATAGAATGAGAGATAAATAAGGTATAATTACCTATATTGTTGAAAACGGTAATTGCTCCAGGTCTTAAAAATCTTTTGGAAGATCATAATAATTATCTATGCTCTGATAATTTCAACATTTTATTCACTGCTGCAACTAAACTTCACACGATATTTCTGAAAACATTGCATTGGTTGCTATGTAGTCTTGTCACATCCTTCCTTTGTTTTTTGGTTTTGTTGAATAAAATTTATAACTATTTCAACGACTGGTAACTCGATATAATAAAATGGGGTATTATTTAGTGATTAATTCATTTAAGGATATAATTATATAATCAGAATTTAATATGCAGTAGCCTACTGATAGAGGTATACAATTCTCAATGCATTTAGAGTGAGTAATGTACGAAACTGATAAATACATACATCTAACCACCTTCTGAAAATCAGCAGTACGGTGGTTCTGTTTATAGTCTTTTTCTTTTACTTATTCTTCTTCTTGATTTTATGGGTTTTTGTTCCTTTATTCGCATTACAACTCTCCAACATTTAAATGAAGTTATGAACTTTACTGTACACCTGAATTGTTTAGAGAGAAAATGTTTTATGTGGTCTTGTTATAATTGAGGAATGGCTTTTCAAAAGCATATGGCTAAAATTTTTGTGAAAATTGAGATTGTTATGTTTTCGTATAGTTTCTACAATTGCCTTTCTATTGGTTAGTTGGTTTTTTTCATAATATGATGATATTCCATATGCTTATAAGCTGCTGAATACCGGTATTGAGAGTTTTTGCAAACTCTGATATCCGCAAAGGTGTTACTGCAAAATCCGATATATGGTGTTTTTAAAGCATTGGATGCTGCTTTTCTTACGTTGTGGAAACACTGATTACTTGCATTTTGTTGGTGTTTGCCGAGATGAGTCCACCATAGATTATCTGGCATTTTTATGGTTAGGGAAAACCTCGGAAAAGCCAAATTAAATAATAAGCCCAAGCAGAAATCGAACCCATGGCCAAACACAGCTCCGAATCAGCAGGTAAATGTACCTGCGATTGAGTCATGCCGATGGCTAAAATATCAGTTTTATTTGCAGAAGTTTAGATATATAGACTTGAAAAAAACCATCACTCACTCTTAATGAGAAAAACTACCAACCAATGTGAAAAATATTTTCATCAGACAAGGGGTAATAAATTCTATGAAATTAAAAAAATTGAGGTGCATGATTGTACCATAAAAGTGTTTTGATATTCAACAAAACCACTGCCACAATTGTTCATTGCTAGAACACTGGGCTTATAAGAGAGGAGGCCGGGTTCAAATCCTGCTCTACCTTTAAGTTCATAACTTGTGTTGGACAAGACCGTGATTCAGGTAACAGGGGTTTTTGTCCAGTTCCCTTGTGACATCGAACAATTTCTTCATCATCATTCATTACGAGTGTAATAAATAAATAAATAAATAATGAATACAGTGATATGATATGGTACGGATTATGGGTGCAGGATGGGACAAGTCCAAGTGAATTTAGGCTATTGAGATGGGCTCATTGCATTACTTTGAAATTTTGATAAATGGCCAACAAATTTTGCCCAGAGCCCTGTACTAAGGTCAGAATTCTTGTGTGTGCTGTAATCCACGGTGTGGGATACCCAGCTTTATTTCCCTTCCAAAGGAAGCCAACTTAGTGATTTTATCGTCCTTAAAAATCAGTCATCCTCGAATGGATCTCAACCCGTAAACCTCCAATGACAAGCATTGTAAGTACTGTTTGTTACTCACGACATGAAGAGCGGGAGATGAAGTGACAGGGAAAAGTATGTTAGTATCCCAGAATTAACAAGCTAATGGACATAAAACAGCAACAGAAGTCTCACTAGTCTCGCCAAAACCTTAAAAAATTCTCAAGTGCAATAAAAAATAAAATAAACTAAGCATTAGTAACTTACAATTATTGCTGTGTTAATGTGCTGCGTTTGTAAATTCATAAAAGTTCATGCATTTGCATATTTGTTCTCTATCGTTGTGTGAATATGCTGAAAGATTATCTACATGAATCACAAATTTCTGAATACAATGATATTACTTTTATTGTGCATAAAAGTGCACATTTTGCCTTTATTTATAAAAGCATCATATGCAGGGAAACTGCATATTATGTACGTTTATTTGTCTTTTCCTCATTTTTAAAAGTGTGTAACCTTGTAAACACGACTAATTTATGTTTATGAATTTTGAACATAACGATGACGCCCTCATAGGGAGCCTCTCAAGTTAGCAATTGGTATTCCTTTACTGCAGTCTTTAGCAGATTTCGACAGAACAATATCCAGTTTAACATCAGTTCCAGGAAATGTAGGAGATAAAGTGAACGAGAAAACAGCAAATATTCTTTTCAAAAACCCTGGCTATTATCAACTTAAAGAAATTCAAGATATTCTCGAAGGAAAAACACCCCAAAAACCAACAAAATTTTCTATAGAACAGCTCACAGCTTTTGTGCAAGATCCTCTTACTTCTTGTGATGTAGAACGAAGTTTTTCGCGCTACAAAGCTATGCTGAGAGACAACAGGCGAAGAATGACAACAGAAAACATACGTCACTGCTTAGTTGTGAACTGTAACAGCATAAATGGAGCATTCAGCAATGAGGCAAGCACTTCAAAATCCATAGACTAAACGTAAGTTACCTATACCGTACCTTATTATTCTGTTAAAATAATCTCAGACTGATAATGCATATTTTGTAGCATATTTATCTATTTTTACGGGATAAATGCATACATATTCTTCACGTTTTTAGGGCATGAACTTCCTTTCCCTGGTAATAACCTGGCTATTGAGATGCTTATCTAAACGGTGTTTATATTAATCAGCAGCCATATGGTCACATTCCTTCAGCTCGTCTTCTCCTGAGTAACCAATAATCCAAGACCACCAAGTACATCGGAGAGATAAACAATTAATTGATTCACAATAAATGAATGAATGAATGAATGAATGAATGAATCAATCAATCAATCAATCAATCAATCAATCAATCAATCAATCAATCAATCAATCAATCAATCAATCAATCAATCAATCAATCAATCAATCAATCGGAGTACAGTTTGTTTTGAAGCTGCATATAACTCAAGTCTGAATTGTAATTCTGTCTAGTAAATTACTATGTGTTTGTTCATAGTCATTGTGATGTAGTATATTGCCTTACGTGAATGCCTGGCGTCTTGCTGGCCCAGTGTCATTGAATCCTCTATTATCTGTGTAATGTGCAAGATAAAAATGACGCAACAAGGTAAAGAGATCAAATTCTTTGTAGAAAAATAAAGTGATTTGGGTACTGTTAAAATTAGGAAAATAACAAGACATACAGTCAACTCTCACTTATCTGGGCTAATAATGAAAGGAAAGGGTGTTTTCTATAATCTCCCGTCAGAAATTGTAATTTCAATAAGAATATATTAATTCACATAACCTTCCTTTCATTTGTTTACACAGCGTTTTTAGTAGACCATACTAATCATACAAGTTTTGTTAAAAATTAAAATATGCACCATGTTGAAGTACTCATATAAAACATTACAACACTCAATGTAAAGAACTGCGTATTAATTGTAGAATTCCCAGTATTATGAAATAATGCATTATGAAGAAAAAAGAAAAGAATTTATTTAATGAAGAGTGATAACAAATAAACTTCGTTTAAATAAAATAACGGTACCACCAGTATATGTTTTATTGCTGTTGCCTTATCCTTTACTCGTATATAGATTATGAATTTATTACTTATGCAATGCAAGTGGTGATAAAAGTTTAAGAAACTTTTGGGAGAATTAAGGAAATGCTTTGATATAATAGTTCAGTATCTTGATGTTAAATGTTCATCAACTATCAGTACTAGACCTTAAGACAACAATATTATTTTTTCGAATACAGAAGGTAACATAAACGACCCAGAGGAATTTTTCAATATCATAATCATCTGCAAACATTTAACCATAGATAAGTGAGAACTGGATGTAATATAAACACTGTTGTACCATCCTCTCATCCCCTTCAAAAGGCATCATGTTTATTAGGCATTGTAAGGATAAAAATGATGTGTAGGCTGTCTTTTCTACAGATACATTTCTCAACTCGTAATCACTGGGATGCTGCATATAAGTATTGATAACTCTTTTACTGTTATTATTATATTATGTAGACTTATATTACATAGGGAAATTGTTATGTTAAACTGAACAAATTAATAATCTAGCTTGTACTTCTCCAGAAAACTCAAGAAATTATTTGTCATTCACAGCAAAGAAATAAGGCTAAAATGAGGCCTTCTAAAGTTACATATATACATCATAAAATAATAGTACAAGTAAAATAATGTAATATTTATATAGTTTCAATTAATAAGGAACAGTTAATAAACAAACATTAGAATGACTACTGCAGGATATTTCATATACTGGCTTAATTTGATGATGAAAATGCTTTATAATTAAAATTATTAAAACTTTGTCAGACAGAGATTATCGTTAAAAATTACATTCATACACAATAACTTTAAAATGGCACACTAAAAGAGTTGCACGACTAAGAAAATTAAAAGTTGATATAGTTACAATTTGTAAGGGTTTATTATCTGGCTCACAGGTTACTATTTTCTCCTTTAAAATAAAGCAGACCTTAACTAACCATTTCTGAAATGTACAGAGCTTATTTTTGTCACTTTTCCTTGACATGAGTTAAAAATGATGTGTAATGTTAGGAACAAATAATATATGCTTTAGTAATTTCAACAATTAAAATTTTAGTAAATTTTCTTAATTTAAATAGGCTACTACTAGTCGATCATAGTACGAATATATGCCTAATTTTAAACTTCACTACGAAAAAAAAAATTAACGTTTCCCCGCTCATGTAAAATGTATTACACATTCATGCTCTTTTATTCACATTGTTTATCTTTGTTATCTTCAACATATTAAGATAAATAATTAGGTATAATTTGAAGTCTCGATTATAGAGCAGATTCAATGGCAGATAAATTAAAACATCCATCTCATCCCTGTACTCCATAGCATTCATACCAAGGCTTCCAGCGCCTTCCAATCCTCACTTATTACACTAAATACTAGCATAACTTTTCAAACTAATGACTTTAACATACAAATAACTTGACAACTCAAACAGCGATAGTGAAACTGAAAGAGCATTTCATCATTAAATTATATCAGTTCATCAGTATTTTGAAACACCTACAGCTTATGGAAGTGCTTTTTATGTAAGTTTTAAGTAGTGTATGAGACTTTGGTGCATGGTTTCGCATATGGTCAACAATGTACATAACACAACTACATGGTAGAATATAGTTCTTCTGCCTTCTATACATTCTTATAGTTGTTATGGCAAGATGTACAATACATAGGAAAGGTCCCATGCGATACTCTTTTTTCAGTATCAAAGCCATAGTTGACCTTTCTTGCACTGATTCTAACACCATATATATGCTGTACATATTAACAAATGGTTAGTTACATGTGTTTGTAATATAGGACAATAGATAGCATATCATCATGTGCATGAAGTGATATGTTGTACACACTGCATAAAAGTATGGACAGTTTTGAGAATGCAGAATATTGTGATACATAATTATCATTTGGCAGATTAGGTTAGGTTAGCTCGGTTATGTTTTCTTAGCAGTGGTGGCAACAGCAGCAGCAATTGTTCTTTTGAAATAAAGCTCTTTCAATAGTGTTTTGTTTCTAACGGTATTGTACTTCTTTATGTTACTAATATATCGTGATCTGTTCTTTTTTTTTCTATGAGAAAAGTGGCTCTGAATACAAAGTATCTCCAAAAGAATTGCATGAAATACTGAACAGGATATTTGGACGACAATTTAGGGCTCAGATTTAATACCGGTAGTACCGGTACTTTTGTTCAGGCTGTGTGTGCGTAAAGGTGCAGGGAGTAATGTTTCTGTTGATTACCTAAGTACATTGCACAAAATGTTTAAGATATTTTACATATACCGTATCGGTTAACTTTTTTAGTTTTCAAGTTTCTAAATTTGAATCCATAGCTGTTTTTTGAAGCTCAATTATTTATATATTTCTTATTATTCAAGTTCAGTAGATTATTACAAAAATTTACGAGTGTAGAATAGTGCATAACATTTACGGCATGAAAAGAACTCTTCTTTAAGAAATTAATTTAAGTTCTTCTGAATATAACTGAAATTAACAATTTAAACATTCAGATAAGAAGTTGCTGTAAATAATTGTTAAGAGCAATTTTTGTTTATAATTACTGTAAATATCCTCAACAATCTATATTTATTTTACTTTAAAAGTTGACCTGCACTGTATAAGACATCATGCATTAGACTAATGATGTGGAATGAACGCTGGTTTGGATCCTCATGGGGGAAGAATTCTGTCATAAAATTTTGGCCAGTGTATAGAACTGGGGCGCTGTGCCTCACCTCTGCTGAGGCATGTCTATAAGGCCAGTAGTCGGCTGGATGGCCTTGGCCGTCCATGGGATGCAGTACCATGAATTTTAAAAGTTGCTAATAACAGTAATTAACAACTTCAGTAACGCATCCAATCTAAGAAATTCAGATTGAATATCTCCGAAACACTAAGGATTATTCTATTTAAGTCATATTACTCACTCAGGAACAATAATAATTAACTAATAAAATATAAAATTTTGCAGTCAGTGTTTTATTTTACTTCAAAACAATTTAGTCATGTTACAGACATAGTTATCTAAAACAAGTTATATAAATTTCAATGTGTGATGTAGTAATTTCTACAATTCTTTATAGGATACTTTGTATTTTAAACGAGGAAGGTCATCAAGTGGTGCAAACCATTGGCAAAGCATTTTGATATTCTCAAAACGCCCGCACTTTGATGTCCTACAACATAGCAGAATGCACTCAATACACCGCATCACACGATGTTTGCTTTGACAGAAGCACCACTCATCATCACTTTGGACACAAAGTTGACAATAGCTGAGGCAGGCTGCTCTGGTTCCAGTTCAGCAAATATGTGGCACTGGTTGTCTGTTTTACTGGCAGGCTTCCTTGCCACAAATCCAAAGCAGCGGCTGAAATAAAATGTCATGTTACATTAAAAGAGTGCAGTTAGCTCTGATTGACAATTATTTACAATAACAGAACAAAAAGTTAACATCTACTCTTGTTGGTAATTGGTTGGTTTCTAATGCTTTCAGACCCTGTAAGAGATACTGAACTCATAGCTTACATTAATAATACTAACATTTGAACTCCTACACATAAGGAATTAGGTTTTTATATTGAAACAAATAGCTCTATCAGTAACATAATTTCATAGGAAATGTGCAATAATGTATTCATTCATTGTGTGTCTGAAGATGATTCTCATAGAAGATTCGATATAATTGCCATCAATAGAAGAACCCAGAAAGCGATGGTCTTAGCCCCTACGATTTGCTTTGAACGAGACACAAATCAAGCACTGCAGATTAATGATAACAAGCGAGCTAAATATGTACCTTGTCTTCCATACCTCAGTGAAAAATATGGCATTTCGCTTTACAACTGGGATGTTACAGGCTTACTATTTGGAGCGAGGGGTTGTTTACCAAAATTTACATGTAATATCCTTAAATCCTTTCAAATTCCCTTTTATATGAGGTTCAGAAGATTGTAATGGAAATTCTGAAGGCCTCTCTTCAAATTCTACACTATCATCTATATGTTAACACGTAAATTTTTGTTTTAATGTACAAATCGAATCATTATTTTGCTCGTTTCATTTCCCTTTATCTTTTATGTTTGTTAATTCCGGATCTCAGTGGTCAACCTCACTTGAGGACGGATGATTTGAAAAAATCTTAGCAGTATTTTTTATTCGATTATATTATATTAGAATTAACTTATTCTTGGAATCATTTAATTATTCCTGTTGTTATGATAGCTTCAATAGCTCTAGTCACGGTATTTCACTGACATTTTTTAGATAATGATAACATTTGATGATTACTAAAATCACTGACAGCCTACAGTTTAAAAGATCACAAAAGGAATTTAAACATTGCATTTGAAATATTGGATGCATGCAAACACCAACGGAATAACTATGCTCTGTGACTGGCAGAAGAAATTTGGGTCGATCTAGACAACACTGGAAAGGACATATATAGGAAAACCTGGAGACGAAATGGGCATACTTGTTCAAGAGGTAGGCCTGGCGAGTCCTCAGCCTCACTTCATTTCACCCACTTTGGTCTGATTACCTGGTTGGGTTTTTACCGAGGTTTTCCCCAACCATAAAGCAAATACCGGGTAATCTTTTGGCAAATCCTCGGGCCTCACATGATCTCACTACAGCTCCCCAAACTATTATTAAAAAAATTGTAGAACATTATAAAATTGTAAAATATTTTTAAAATCTGTAAAAATTGTAATTGTAATATTGTAAAATTTTGACTTGTTCCACATCTTAAAGCTTCATTGTTCATGTAAGATCTATGGAATGTAATAAATGAAATGAAGTATCATGTTGTTGTTGATGATGATGATGATGATGATGATGATGATGATGATGATGATGATGATGATGATGATGATGATGATGATGATGATGATATTGGTTTTATTTCATAAGTATCATTCTCGAATACACTGGCTCATGTATATTAACTATGAAAAAAATCTATTCAGCAGTTTAAGGGATAGCCTATTGCTAAATGGAATTGACTGAAAGAGAAGTTGGGAAGTGAAAAAGAAATTAGAAATACAGAAAATAAATTTGGAAACTACAAACAAACACAAGAGAACCAATTATCTAAACAAAATGAAAATAAATGGAATTGACTGAAAGAGAAGTTGGGAAGTGAAAAAGAAATTAGAAATACAGAAAATAAATTTGGAAACTACAAACAAACACAAGAGAACCAATTATCTAAACAAAATGAAAATAAATGGAATTGACTGAAAGAGAAGTTGGGAAGTGAAAAAGAAATTAGAAATACAGAAAATAAATTTGGAAACTACAAACAAACACAAGAGAACCAATTATCTAAACAAAATGAAAATAAATGGAATTGACTGAAAGAGAAGTTGGGAAGTGAAAAAGAAATTAAAAATACAGAAAATAAATTTGGAAACTACAAACAAACACAAGAGAACCAAATATCTAAACAAAATGAAAACAAATGGAATTGACTGAAAGAGAAGTTGGGAAGTGAAAAAGAAATTATAAATACAGAACATAAATTTGGAAACTACAAACAAACACAAGAGAACCAATTATCTAAACAAAATGAAAAGCATAAATGATTATGATACTGATGATGATGGCAGTTTTTTTGTTGATAATTTGAGAGTGTGGGAACACTTACTTTGAACTGATAGGCATTCCTGTTTCATCACTCTTCTGACTCCAACGATGATCATCTGGGTCGAGCCCACAGTATGAGATAGTAGCAACAGGATAATGTTTGCGGAAAAAGAGCTGGCGTTTGTTGTCAGTAAGAGTGATGCCTTGGCCAGACACCTTGAAATGAACCACGGTAGCTGCTGGTAGAGGTCTTGTTGCAAACATGTGCTGGACTGCCTTCTTTATTGCCTGAGGACCAGTCAGTGATTCAGTGTCCAGTGTGTAGAGGTAAAGGACATTGCAAGCTGAAACAAAGAGAGAAGAAAACATTAGCAGTGTATCATAAGATAATGAGGAGGAAAATTTAAATACTTGGACGAAACTGCTTCACAGTCAGTTATTGCATCACAAATCTCACAGATAAGTTCAATATTGCATATGACATATTTACTTACCTGCACCCTGTGCAAGTAACAGTTGTGCAGTGCTGACTTGGCTTGGACTGTCTGCAGGTAGACGAGACCCATCTCCTTCAGGCAATAGCAAGCGACATGGCAGTGCCATTGGCATGAGGGAGTGCTGGTATACCAGGGCTGAGAGGGAGCCTAGTGAAAAAACAACAAATCATTGCAGAAAAGAGATAGTAAATCATGTATCATAAGAAACAAATCTCATCATTCTGGACTGAAACTTAATTTCACAAAACTGTCTGGAAGGTATACCTTTCAGTGCTTACCATTAATAGGTTTAACAACCAGTACATTGTCGATTGACTAACCGAAAGAAGGAGAATCACTCAATCGAGCAGAGCATGGGAAGCACCAAGAGTTGTATCTTTCTGGCCATAAATGAGTTTTAAAATTATGTTGTTGTTGTTTTCTAATGCCAGGCATTTGACAATAAAGTCATTTGACCTCTTGCACTCCAATATTTTTCAAAGATATTGTCATGGTTAGCCACTGACGCACAGATTTTGAGATATTCTGAATCCATTTCTTGATTTGAGTTGCACAATGGACAGTTAGGAGACTGTTATATTCCAATTCTATGTAGATGCTTGGCCAAACAGTCATGGTCTGTTGCCAATCTAAATGCAGCTATAGACGATTTACGTGGTAAATCGGGGATCAACTGTGGATTATGATGCAGAACGGTATTTGTCGAATACAGGGGGGAGAGTCATTAATTCTTCCCATTGAAGGCTTTATGGAACCAACCTGGACAAATACCCAATGTCCCATCCCTACCTTCCCGTGGTGCAGCTGTTAGTAAGCATAATTTTACAGGCTGAACTAAAGGGAGGGGCTACTCATCAATTAGCACTGGTCAGCTTGATGAGTTAATGACCGAATTTGGTAAAATTTTCCTCTATTCAATACCTAATTCTCTCTTTACCCTTTCCTATCCAGTCCTCTGACTGAACTCTTACTTTCTTCGACCCCGACAGTATTAGAGCATTCGAGGCCTAGGGGTTCATTTCACTTTCCTTCCTACCCTTCCTACTTTTCTGTTCCTAGTGCTGACCTGCTATGGCACTAAAATCGTCCTCCAGTGGCTTAAGGAGGGAAAATTGGTGACCAACAAGATCTCTCAACTAGGTCCAGTGGACCCGTCGACCAACAGCAGGTGTGGTCCTCCAGATATTCTGGGGGTTGTGTGTGAATGAAGTAGCCACCAAAACATTAAAATATGGTGTTCACTTAAATCGGCTACAACTTGCCATTTTCATTTTCGTTTTAAAATTATTTTATATTGTATAGACCTATCTCAATCCAGTTTAGTTGTCTTAGAACAAGTGCTCCACACTATTGTCATATTATAAGCTGATAGAATAATAGGAATGCTCTGTACTGACGGTACCACATCTAAAATATTAGAAGTTTAATATTCTTTCAAGAACGTCCTTGTTTAAGTGAAATTATAACTTATTATTAACACATTTTACTTTAATACGTACGAAATATATATTCATCCTCCATTGGAACTAATGAATTTAAAAAATTCAGAGCAATTAGTTATTGTTCAGTAGTTCATAAAAAGCCTCACAGAAATTTGTACATTGTCAGCAAATTGCATAATCAACAATACATACTGAATACAGGTTCGTTACTGCATCCCTTGAGCTTGACTCCTCTTGATGTAGGTTCAATGAGGAAGTGGCGCACCAGTTCACTGGCAGGATCGTTTGACTTGTTCTGAAGATTGGGTGGAGGCGTAGCAACCTTCAGGGCCAATCCAAATGCACCAGGGAATGAATTGGAATCCCGTACTACGAATGTTCCTGGTGCTTGGTCACGCAGCATGTTTATAGCTGTAAGTAAATCAACATTTTCAAATTTAAAATTCAGATTCAACATAAACAGAATCTTTTAACCGGAAATTACTTTTATGAGTCTTGCTAGTGTTTAAGTAATAGTTCTTTTTTTTTTTTTTTTTTTTTTTTTTTAGATAAACAGATTAAACGATTTTGGTAAATAATGTGAATGAAATGAAATTCAGAAATTGTTAACAATTTCATGGTTAACTTCATGAACTTCAACACAAAGTTTCTAGAACATCAATTTTAAAAGACTATAATTTATATAAATTTAAGATTTGAGCACGCCATTCAATTACGGTATCAGTAGCATATAGTTATTAGGACTACATCAGTTTTATGCCAATAATGATGATTTTATATAATTTTCATCACTTTACCTATTGTTTTAATAAACATTAGTAATTACTAATAAAAAAACACAACTGGTGACAAAAGAAATACGTAGGTGTCTCATCAAGATAAAATAATTCGAAAGTTTGAGAGAACATAATATTATCCTCTGGTTTCACCTATATAAAAAAAAGTAAAGTCATCTCTATTACAAGCCATGCAGGCCCACATGGTAACGGGAAGTTACAGCATCAGTAGCCCTAGAAATGTCAGTCCTATGTGCTTGCCATCTTTAAAGGATTAGGTCAACTGATCAATCCTTGACCCCATCAGGAATCGAATCCGCGACCTTCGGCTCTGTAACAGAGCTTCCTACCAGCTACGCTACTACATGCTCCCGATTTCCCCTGCTCACAACATTGAAACGAACACGTAACCCTAAGTGACTTACCTTCCTCCCTTGAGATTGTTGGTTTGTACCAAAATCTTGATGTATCTCTGACAAATTTAACATGTGCTGGAGAGACTTCTTGAGGTGGTTCACTGTTGGAGTGAAGCGAAGATCGGCGAGAGTGACCATAGTATACTGTTGGAGAAGATTGACCAGTACTGCCATTTTGTAATGCTGAGCTCTGCAACAGCACAGATTACAGCATTAATGACAATGTCTTATCCTTTTCTGGACTTAGTCGCAGCTTATTTAGTTAACCAAATGGACCGGAGTTTGATCCACATTAGATTGTGTGAGACTAGAGGTGGACAAAACAGATGTAGGACAGATTTCCACAGTACTTCGATTTCCGCCTTCATAACTATTTCATCATTGCTTCCTGATTAATACCAGTATATCACGACAACACAATATCTTTATAGGTTAGATATAAAAATAATGAACTAAATATTCCTTCAATGTACTAATATTACAGTTTTTAATTACCAATCAAATATATATTACGAATCAAAGACCTGTTGCAAAACAAACAATGCTGTACGTAAGTTCACAACATTCTAACTGCAGTGTAGGAAAAATGAAAGTACTGGTATTAAAGTTTAAAAAAATAGATAAAACAAAGTTCCGCCATATTGCCTTGCAGACACACTTCACTGAAGAAAATGGTCATCGAATGTTCTTTACGAATTCTTCGCTTATCTCAGAACTGTGTCAACAGATAGTGTGGAATACAGTACAGAAGCTTAAAATAGCTAAAATATGAAAATAATTAGAATCTTTATAGGCTACTAATATTACGCAATTTATGTTCCATAGGTTTTGAGGTCAAACTATGCTACCAGTACATTTTGAAATGATTATAAATTTTCTTGTTTGAATCTGACCTTTGGACTCTGTTGAGGGTAAGAACCATCGGACAGGCTGACGGATGAGTGAGCTGTACCAGGAAATCCTGTTGTTGTGTTCACACCAATGACTCCACGGCCATTACTACTGCCACCACTAGAAGTACTGGTGATGCTGATATTCTGATGTGGCACTGTATTGGCAGGAGGCAGGTCTGACACGGGGGATGGTGATCGGTCCTTGCTGTTATACAAGAAAACAAACATTATTTATACATACCACTTTAATATGACTAGAAACTTAAGATACAAATCAGCAATAGAGGAAAGGTGACTTGAATTTATTCAACTCGAAAAAGGATAACAGGTTAATTTATTAACTTCTGTGACTGGAATAACAAAAAGTACAGGATATGATAATTGTGTTTATTATTCAATAACTACAGCACTCGTATACTACAGTATTTATTGACACTCTACATTTATATATCAATATGACATTTAAGCAAAAAAATATTGTTAGTAAAGTAAAAACTTAAATTTTAGTGTAAATCGTGTAAACTAAAACTTATTCAACTATCTAATCATGAGTGTACAGCAAGTACAAGAAGAAGAAAGTGCCAGGTAAAAATACTGAATAATTAGAAATATCTTTCTGTTTCAACGCAACTCTTTCTTCACACTACTATAGAAGGAGATCGTTAGTTAACTTATATTTCATATAAAGTTCCGCGAACTTTTTTACAAAAGACTTACGGTACTACACTCTCACCATCTGCCTTTTAAAAATATTTACATAAGGTATGGAACTCGAAATCTAGAAACCATTTGAAAATGAGAAAGAAATGGCTAGATTCGCTTTACCAAATTTGCTTCATTGCTTGAATTCTAAAGTAAATTTTATAAGACAGAAATATTTACATGAAATTTACTCTGTCACACGTTAAAATTGTTTAAAAAGGTATTTACCTTCGACAGACGGCCCGTTTCGACGCTATTTGTCGTCGTATTCAGTGTCTCTTGAACCACTGTGGTTCAAGAGACACTGAAGACGACGACAAATAGCGTCGAACCACTGTGGTTCAAGATACACTGAAGACGACGACAAATAGCATCGAAACAGGCCGTCTGTCGAAGGTAAATACCTTTTTAAACAATTTTAACACTTTTAACGTGTGACAGAGTAAATTTTATGTTTTTAACAAAGTGTTAACGAGAACTTTAATCAATAAAGAAATATTTAAATATTAATTTAATAGCTGTAGAGGATGAACCAACTCCAGCTCTTTAAGAGTCAGCACAATGTAACATGAAAAGATGAAATGGAACAAAACACATGCAAAAATTATTTCATTTGATTTCAGGGAAGTATGTACGCCCTTAAACCATATTCTGCAATATCATAACACTACTTGATATTATTTTCACTAAGTACGGTAGTACCAGTAACATGTGTTTTAGAGAAATGTGCCAAAAAATAAGTAAGAATAGTTAGTTTGGGTTCAAAATCAAATTAATAAAAAGAATGTCTTTCAAATTTAGAGTAACACGATTAGTCACTGTGATTCGATAAATGCTTATCATGGAAATCGTAATAACATCGAAAATTGATGGATTGATTTGTGGCCTGCTTATGAAAACCCTTGAAAGTATCCCTGAAGAATTACTTACAGTTCTGAATACAGATGAGAAGATAATGACAAAATGTATGGAACTCTTACCACTATATAAAAAGAGTTCAAAATGATGTATGTTTAATACACAAGGCAACTAATTTGCGTTATTGTTCAACTCTTTTCTTAAACTTATACTTCAGATTAACAGAACAAACTGTACTGAAATTATAAAATTGTTAAATTTATTAACATTTGTTAAATATGCACTGTACCTGATTAAAGAAGATGATTAAAAATTTAATTTTTTTTAATTGATTTATTTTACGATGCTTTATCAACTGCTATGGTTATCTAGCATCTGAATGAAATGAAGGTGATAATGCCAGCAAAATGAGTCCAAAAGTTACCCAGCATTTGCTCTTAATGGGTTGAGGGAAAACCCCAGAAGAAGGTAACATGTGCCAACCGGGATTTGAACCCGAGTCTGCTCGTTTCACAGTCAGGCATGCTAACAGTTACTCCACAATGGTGGACTTAAGTATTTAATCCATACAAATAAAATACCATAACAATGGAACGTGTGATATTTTAAAAGTGAATATTGTTTCATTTTAATTTGAGTGAAAAGAGGATAACTGAGCATTACCGGTTAGTGGGAATATGGGTTACTCTGACATGTTAAATCATCTGGTGAAATTGAAGTTATTACTCAAAAGCACACTCTAACAACGTAAGAAAATAATTTCATTACCATTAAACTTTTCATAAATTGTGATAGAATGCATACAAATGCAGCATTCATCGAGAATTCCATTCTTTGAAGAAGGCAGGCAAGGAAAAAACCTCAGGCATCCAATAATTTCCTTCATGCGACTTTACGTGTAAACATTTAATAAATAAATGCTTCAATAATAATTATAAAACTCTGGAAATTGATAAAAAAATGATCTGAAACTTACAACACATTCAATCTTATGTTACTTTCAAGACAATAATACCTACTGTGTCATAAACTGATTCTATTCCAAAGTAAAGAACATCAGTTTATCAGTACGATTTCAATTAAAGAATAAGGATCATTCTACATGAAGAAAGAGATGTATCAAACACACAATTTTTCGTAATTTACATCACATTTAATCCACTGGCATATTCATGCTATGTTATAAAGAGTGTACAAGCAGTGTCCAGAGTTTAAATTATAATACTGTTATCTTGTCTAAAGGTTAAAGGAGTGAAATTTAATTCTAATAGAAATCAAGAATTATGTGTACTATGTTAATTTACTAGTTTTAACATACTACAATTTCTGAATGGATGAATAAAGAAAACTAAGAACTTTCTTCAATCGAACCATTTACATTATTATTATCATCGGAGGTTTACTCTATTTTTCTTTTATTTTCAGAGTTTGGTCGTTGCTCATCATAGAATTATGAAGTCTTATGTTTCATGAAGCGGAACAATAATTTTTCATTGTAGTGATTTTAAAGAAGACATTTTGTTAATTTAGTATCCAAATAATGTTTACAACTGAATTAAAAAAAAATATATATTGTATCATGAAGATGCACATACTTGCTCATTAGCTTACACGTTTTACGCCTTTCGCAATTCAGCCTCTTTATTATGTGGTGAATCATATTACAGTTTATACCTTATCTTCTCGAATATATTCTAAAGTTATATACAAAATGAAACACTGGTAATTCAATACGTATCCAAATAATATGAACTTTCGTTTTCTGGATTACACGCAAAAGGTATTCTTTAAACTTCCAACTTCCCATATAAATTATTAACAATTATTGTCATTTATTCTTTTATGTTTTGCTAAATTGTTCATGACTCCTGGTCTGTTTCATTATCCTGGGCCTCTATGGTCATCTTATTTTTCCGTAAAACAGGTTCCATATAGTATAAATTAATATAATTAATATGTAGCCTAATTAATTTTACACAGATATACATATTACATAATAATGTAACAATTTATAATATAATTTTTTCTTCTATTTGCGAAAATCGTGATGTAAATATTAAAAATATATTACACTTTGCTTTAGTAATTCACTCAAACGTAACTAATGAGTTCATAATACGAGAGAAGTTATTCTCTGATTATCACGCATTCTCTGATAGACTATCTGTTCCTGGCCAGATGGATTAAGACTTTTATTAATTTTGCTACAAAAAGTAAAACTAATTCTGTATTTAACTATACATTTCTATTATCCAAACGTTTTTCTGTTAATACTAACTTCATTGTCTCATTTGTCAGTTTACTCTACGTACCAATACGCCCTAATACAAAAATTAAGAAAAACTGTCTAATGAGTCTTGATGTGGATCGCCATGTGTTCTTCATTTGAAATAAGGACCTACTAGAGTAATTTTTTTTACTAAAAATTATGTTTTATGTGCATCATTCTCGTATAAATTAACTTGCAGATACTAAATATTAATATAATCCGTAGGCCTACTATATTTTGGAACAAATCCTTGCACACAGACAGAATGCCCAAAACTATTTTTTTTTAATATCAATGATGCTGAAAAAGTGTATTTCAGCGAACATTTTGAAATAAGATTTTTTATGGTGCTTTAGTATTTTTCCCTTCCTACTTCACAATGAAAAAGTAAAAAAGAAGAAGTTTTGTGATACCGAACAAAATATGAATTTGACTAATTATTGTTCCTGAACAATGAAAATAGTCCTATTATGAGCTCTTCACAATACTAAACCATCATATTTCCGCTCTTCAAAACTTTACAGAAAACGAAATGTGTGCGTTTTATTTTGTGTGTGTTGCTGGAGAAGTACTGAAAGTTGTTCATAGAAGAAAATATTGACCAGTCCTTTTGCTAATTGAAGGCATTTGAACACTCAGTAATGCTCCATTTTATGCTGATGGTCTTTTGTGATTAGACTTCCAAAAATAAAAATAATTTGGTTTGGATAGAGGAATGAAAATATAAATAATGCACTGCATGTGCATTCTAATAAACGTTTTTACGGAACTGATTCTAAAATTCAATAACAGTTATGGTACATTTAAAATCTACTGAATGCCAGAAACCACTAGTCCATGCATTTCTTCGAGTACCAGTATGTGTTTCAGAATGGCATTAGAAGGAAAATGGAAATAAATGAAATTACAGGAAATCTGTTACATCCAAATATGGTAATTACAGTGGTTGAGTAATCGTGACTGGAATATTTAGAAAACTACACAATACATACATCAAACCCACTAGCTACGATACTAACTAAAAACGTGCCAAACATCTGGGGTGCACTTCAGATCTTTCCAACGTGCATCTACACACTACCTACCTAGAGACAGAAGAGTTGGAAGGCCACTTTCGTAGATTTTTAAACGACCCCGAATTACTCAAACGTCTACAATCACCAAAAATGTAGAAAATCAGAAGAAAAACAATTCATAATACTAAAGTTAAAAAGTAAGAATAAACTAAACAAAACCGATACATAAATAAAATAAAATCTGAACTATTATCTGCAATTAACCCATATGCAATGCATAAAATGAAGAGAATATTACATCACTACACGTGTTATACAGATTCAACACTGCACAGTTTGTTCAGTTTAAATACTTTTATAATTATTCTATCAAAGAGAGAGACAAAAAGACTAGAGGTACAGTATAACAAGTGTTATAGAAGATGAAGAATGTGTACAACAGGCAATACTTAACTAGATAGAGACAATTAATGTTAGAATTTTAGATGGAGTTCAAAGAAATTAGTTGGAAACATCCATCCAGCTATTGCTTTCATTATGTCCGTTTATTTTAATTTAATTGACATCAGTCAATACTAATGTGGAATATAAGTGAGTTACTGAACCAGTTCCAAGATCTTTTAAAGACTTGTGTATCTAATGTGATTCTAAATATAATATTGTTTTTAATGCACATTTTTAAGAAACTTCCTGCCAACTGCATTATACTATGGAAACTATTGAAAAAACTATTTGAAAAATGGTTTCTCAAATAATTCTTAATAAAACAAGAAGTTAAGTCTATTACCTATAAAGAAAGCTAATGAAACGAAGAAGGTTGGTCTCAGATGTGTTTATTGAATTACAGACTTAATAAAAATGTGTAACAATGACAGATTTAATAAAAATGTGTAACAATGAGAAAGGAAAATATTATATTAAGAGAGTTAATAAATATAGGTTAATGTACTATAGAACCGAACTCTCATGGTACAGAAAAATGAAGTTTAGACTTAAAGTGAATGTTCTTTTTTCAAGTTTATTGCTAATTAAATCTAAGCTGATTTATGAAAGACAGGCTGAGTCAAACTTAATGCAGTGGCTCTCCTGCCATATCTCAGCACTACAGTCTGGCAAATCATCTTTCGCGTAACTTGTGGATTATTTATTTAAGAAAATGGGGAGAATCTTACTGAAGATTTCATGTTGAAGGTTAATGAGTTGGTTAAATTTTATGGAAAAATTCGGGTTTTACTTTTTTTTATTTCTTGGCTTTAATTTGGATTTAAATGTTATTTTCGGCCCATTTTTATATGTTGATTGTTTAATATGTTGCTCAATATTTACACCATTACCGGTACACTCTACATACAAGGTACAGTAATATATGAAGGTTTAGGACATTCACTGAAGCTAATATTGCGTATTATTATGCAGAACAGAACCTGTTTCTCGCCACTTATTAAATAATTAAACAACACAAACATAATCTCTCGATGATTGTACAGTCTCTGGAAAGTACCACTGAAACTTACATAAAGATAACCGTACTTCTTCAGTAAATAGTATGTTCAGTGAGGAAAATCCGTTGCTGTACTGTGTATACTCGTGCTTAAAAATACGAGTAAGTATTTTTCAACAGAGCTCAGAAACCTGACTGAGACTAACAATGTAAGTGCAAGCGTGGTGCAATAACTGATAAAGAAAACCTACGCATTGTGTCCTGGGCCGACCTCAAAACAAGCCAAAACCGCCTGCATTCTTACCGAGGTGCGAGATAAATGAGGGGCAATTAGAGTCTTGAGTTTTCCGACCTCGTGTATAGTGTCTCCAAGAATTTCAAGATCACCGAAACATGGGTACAGAATGTAATAGAAAACATTTTGAGCAACTACTCTAAAATTCGGGTAAGACTCTCTGAATTTCCGTTAATAAATAATTCACTAGTTATGTGAAAGATCACTTGCCAGACTGTAGTGCCGTGAGATGACAAGAAAGTTATCCATGACAGCTAGCAATCTGTTTGTTAGATTGATTGTTGTTAGATGACAGGAGCACTGGTCGTTTAATTCTGACTAATTGGTGGACCTATATTCCAATGTCTTTTGGCGATTCATAATACAATACATTTTATTTTAAATTTCAAGGAACAAAGTTATAACCTCAAAAATAACAGCATAACTATCATGACACTTGCATGATTAACAGCTTATTCTCTCAATTGATTTTCACCAGAGGGAAGAACAATATTATAAACTAAGAATAAAAATGATTAGTTTTATCTTGGCCTATTAGTCTCTTAAAATAAAATACTTTAAAATCAGATTTAATTTTACAGCTTTACATTACAAAAATTTACAGACTGAGCAAAACTTGGTTATTTTGTTATGCAGAAATTATTTTATTGGTGAGTGCACCAATACACCAAATATGCAACTGTACATAATCTGTATTCACTTCAAGCACATTACTGCCGTGATTCTTGATTGTATACTTTTATTAGCATATCAGTTGTTGACAGAGACGATGCTTCATGATGATATAGTAAAATTTTGCTCACTCTGTATATTCAGTGCTTAAATTAATATTTTTGGTATAGGCTACTGATGACACTGTTAATGTGAACAAAAGCCAAGAAACCTACCGCTGTGTTGTAGGACTCTTAGGTGGCAGCCCGGTGGAGGACGTTGGAGGGTCAAACTGTTGTGAGCTGCTGTTCACATAAGGAGTGCGAGGGTGTACAGGAAATGCTGGAGTCTGTGGTCGTGGACTGCTCGACCGGGGAGGACTTCCAGTTTCATCACTCATTGAAGTTGTCCGCCATGATGAGAAACTGTCCTCTCTCAACTAATGACATAAAACATAAAATTATTGTAATTATCTATAACAAATAGATGTAAACTGCGCTATTATAAACATTAACAGCAATTTATAATTAATAAAGTGACAAATTTAAGTTGTTTTTTTTTTTAAATTGGCAAACATAAATCTCTTTGAGACAATATAGGCCCTAATTAAACGTTTTTTCATTCACTATTTGTAACTTAATATTTTAACTGTGATTGAACACCTTCTGCTTTGTACAGTATATAATTTAAATATTTAATAAAACCTATTGATTTCACAATAATAATTACATAGTCTCAAGAAGTGTATAAATTTTGTATCTTTTACATAAAACAATTTAAATTTATTTTAGTATAGAATAAGATTAAATACGTATAAAACCTTAAAAAAAATTCCACTGAAATGTACTTTAAATCGTGGACTTACAACATACTAAGCAAACATTACACTTTATATAAGAAGCCCGAGTCATTTTTGCCACTAATACAGAGTCTTTGAATGAAGGTGCATTCAGCATTAGTTCAATTGAGTTTAGAGAAGAAAGACATGCATCATATAATGAAAGAATTTAAAATTGTTATTGATTATACACATATTCATGTTATATTAATGTGAATCTCATATTGTCTTAAAGAATTATATTCTAATGGTTTTTGTCTGCTTCTTTAATTTGAATACCGTATCAAATTATACATTATAATATTAATACCTACAAAGTTCAACACTTTTCCAGTTCAGAATCGACCAAGGAAGAAATACATGAAAGTTAATTTTTCAGTGTTATAATTCTGGTATGAATGAGCTTCACATGATCTTGAAAGATGTTGATTAGCAGTACTTCCGTTTCACATGTCATATATTTTTTCCAAGTAATTAGTAAGAGCAATGATTGTGTGATGTGATTAAATGGTCAGTTTAAACCAAACTTGAATAAGAAATACCTAAGGTAATTTCCGTCTTTCTTTATTGTAAAAATGAATTGTAGCAGAACTTATGCAAAAAAAAAAAATCTTCTAATTACAAAGTTCTAAGGAACTGAATATAAAAAAAATGTATTTATTTTCTTCATTCATTCGTTCAGTATATATGTGCACAATCTCTTGGTGAAATATTACAAAATTATCTAATTTGTTGGGTTCTATGATGATTAAGAAAGAAGGATGCAAATAGAAGAGCGCAACCTCCAAAAAAACAGCAGGTCTCTAGTAAAGGACACTTAAAATTTGTCTTTGTTAAGTTCTCTCATGGAAGAAGATAATTTATAGTCAGATTATATGGTAATGTAATATGGAATAAAAGAAGCAATGAACCAAGAGTTTTCTAAAAATAATCAGAAAGGAACAAAAATAAGTTTGTAATTCAATTAGTTACTTCAACGGAAGTCATAATACACAACCATAACAAAAGAATTGCAAAACTAAATATTTATAAAGAGAATTTCAAAGAATACAAATTATTTCTTCTTCGAACTGTTTTCAGTTCAAAGTAATGGGTAAAATATGAAGTTTACTCTAAAAGTTAATTGATACATTCCAATACTTGCTGGTAAAGCCAGGCATTTCCTTGTGGGGCAATGATAAATAATGGGATGATTAAGAAGATGAAATGACAACAAAAGGAAACTGGTATACTCTCGAAAACACACCAACGCTGTTTTTGTCCATCACAAATTCCACTTAGATTTGCTGGAATTTTAACCCGTCATTACATACAAATAAAATAATTGTTATTAATTATGAAATGTTCCATATAATTGATTTTTAAAATACCACAAATAAACGTTTTTGTTAGAATCAGAAATGACAAGCATGAAATCCTATGAATCACAGACCTCGTCAAGCATTCAACGAACTTGTAACAGTAAATGTTTAATTGCAGTGTTTGAGACTGAAAGAGTGTTGCGTTCAATTGCTGTGACTGATGCTAAATTTCATGCATAGCATTTTCACCTCATCATATTGCAAGCACACACACACATACGTACTAACACACAACATGCTATAATGTAAATACGAAATTCATCATCATTATTTCTATTTTTAGCTGAACACAGAATGCCAGACTCATTATCGAAATCTTTTGAAACTTTTATCAATATTTCCATGATCAAATGCAACTACATATATAATACAAAAAAAATTACTTCTTGTTTTTATTAATGTTATATACGATACTACAATTATTATTTTAAATAACTAATAAACGACCAAATGCAAAGAATGAAGACAAAACACGTAAGTAGTAAGGGAGAAAGTATTGTAGATTAAATAAATAAATAAATAAATAAAAATAAATAAGTAAATAAACAAACAAATAAATACCTGAGTGGGTGGATGGGTGAGTGAATAAACAATGCATATAAAGTGTATTTCATTGATTGCTTGCCCTGTTTAGTTTAACATTATTGAATAAGAGTAAAATAAGAGATTGTGTTTCTAATTGTATAATTTCACATTAACTCTAAGTCAGTTCTTTCAAATCCTGTAATTTGTATTATTTTGTTAACCTAAGACTGACTGGTTCGCCTTTACAACAGAGACTGGCTGGCAGCTAGCCAATAAAATATTGCACATGACTGGAAATAACTTCGAGTGCAAACTGCTATCTCGTGCAATTTTTTTTTTGCAATGATTTTGTTACAATAATTTGTTACCACTTGAATGAAAATTATACTGCATGAAATGAAACAAACGGCACATACAGAGACGGTGGGAAATAATAAATAAAGGAGAAGAAAAATTATTTTTCAAATGTGAGTAAGCCTATAGTAAGTAGTACCTAATAATTACTGTGAACTATTTTTTCGACCTACAAATAAAGTTACAATAACATTTCTGATAATTTGGAATTGAATCTAATTCTGTCATTTTGTCTATATGGTCTTAAATGACGCCCGTTACATTACGTGATTTTCTGCTGAAGACAAAAATGGTAGAAGTTTAAGCTGCTAACACATAAAATGTTTACGAGGAGTACGAAGAAGTGAAGGAAATAACTGAAATAGTCTGGATTTCTCTTTGGATATTGGTACTGTGTGTTTATATAAGAAGGATTATGTAATCGGTTTAGCTGGTATCGTGAATCAAGAAAAATAAGAACAAATTTTATACTCAGATGTTAGAAAAACAAGTTCTTTTTCTCCGACCAATACGTTAGCAATATCATGAAAGATAAAGAACTTCAATTCATATATATAATGTTAGAGGTAAATTTAACATACTGGTTGTGTCAGCTTGAGGGGAACACATTGTACATCACCTGTTGCTGCCATGCAGTGCTGTTAGTATTACTAGAAGCAGATGCAGGGGCAGAAGTGGCAGCAAGAGAAGCCATGAGGTTGGCCAATGCATCTTGTTGATGGTGATTATTGTTGTTGCTGGTGGTGATGTTGGTGTTAGTAGCACTTCTACCCACCCCTCCTGCAGCAGCACGTCTTAGTGTAGATGTTTGTTGCTGCTGTTGCTGTTGATGCTGCTGTTGTTGCTGCTGCTGCTGTTCCTCCACCATTGTAAGAAGGCCTGCAGAGTCAGGCTGTGGGTCTTTGTTATTGAGCTCACCATGATGAGGTAGGGCGAGACCCAGGGGGTGAGCAGCCAACACTGACTGAGGGGATGTAGGGGGACTCTGTTGTGAGTGAATATGTACAGTTTAGTGGGTAGAGTAAAAGTTGGGGAAAAGTTATATAATTCAGGTTGTTACCAAGATTGGAGATTATGTAGTTATCATGAACAAAGACATAATATTATTTATGTAGTATTTTGGTTTAGTCACATCCAAAACCACCACCGAGTTCAGAACATTTACCCTTCCTTTGAAATATTAGTACTTTCTTGGTAATATCGTTGACGGACAATTAAAAAAAAAAATTTCCAAGACAGTGGATCAATAAGCACAATTTATAATCATAAAAATGAGCCTCATTTCTCTTGAATTATTGTAAATGAAATAAGACACACATTAACCCCATAAACTCTACATTTTAGATATCTTTTAACGCAGTCATTGACACTAATGTCATTAACTTTTCTTCTAGAACACTGTCATTTTTAAGCCACATAACAGACTGCAGGCTGCGTTATTCTGCCAAGAAAATTTACCTGATACGTTTTGATAATAAGAGACAACTGTATCGTACTTGTAAGAAAATTCGACATAGTATTGTAGTATTGTCGTAACTCGTTTTCCCCCACTCTTTTCTGCTGGCCCCCTCTGTAAAAGCTAGTAACTGGACTGGCTTAGCTATTTCCTTAAAACATTTGCTGTTCGCAATTGGACTTCTACGTAATATTATACAAATGTTTAAAATAATTTAAAGAAACGGGCTCCATTAAGTGTCACGTGATTTCCCCCACTTCGATGACCCTGCAACATAATCACTCAGTCGGATAGTAGTAGTAGTATTATCACAGTCTAGTATATACAGTCACGAAGCTCAATATGTAGTAAATATGCATCCATAGATAGTTGTAATCACTAGGATTGCTACTATCGCCTCATTACAGACAATGCGAAATAGTATCAGCACAGTCTATTGTTCCTAGTACCCTCAACAACTCAAGCTTCGTGACTGTATATACTACACTGTGGTAATATCTATTGAGCATGCTCTTGGATGACCTCCATTCACCTACTCGCTTCCCTGTATAATTTTGGTGTTGAGTCCAGATGGGATGACCTAAGATTTGGGCATTACTCCACATATTGTTGTCACGTGCGATTCATATTCAACAAAATGTTTTAGGTTGCTCTAGCGAGAAAAACATGTTGCTCAATTGCTAACTGCTGACAGAATTTGATCATACCATAAGTACTAACTATAGAATTAGAGTTGGAAGAGAGTAACTATGGTAGGGTGTGCTTTCTCTTTCTAAAGCTCTTCCCCTGTCTTCATTCTCATACGCATTCACATTCACAGCCTTTACTGCAGAAACAAAGTTGCAGAATCTTCCAAAAGAATAATCTACAAACTATCGGGCATGTATACTGCGAGATATTTAATAATGTGGACAATCACCTTGACATGAGGTTTCAAGATTACGAGACTATACAGGTTTTACCCCTATTATCGTGTGATAAATACTCTATATATAAAAATAATGTTCTCGACAAGAATTTTCGAAATTGCTGTACTATTATCATAGTAGATTTAAAAATGTCAGGTTAAAAAATAAGTTCATTGTAGGCCTACTTTATGGCAGCAAAGAGCCTGAGAACAAAACTCCACATGAATTATTACAAATACTCTCATTATCAAACAAGGAAAAGTAGGCGAAGTAGAATAAGTCCATATATAAGTATTGTTATAGATCAAACTTTTAAGCGTAGTGTGTATTTGAATATTCGCAGTATAGTTTATTATGTTGTCTAGAAATCTGTTAAAATTACTAGGGCATTCAATAAGTAATGACAACAATATTGTAAATCAGCGCTACTATCAGTGAGTATTAGAATCTCTTAGTACACAATAGAAAAGCGATTGTTGCATAAATGTGGAAAGTCATAAAAATATACGTTGCAAGAGGGAAAAATGCAACTCAGTGCTTTACGTCATTACAAGAAGCTTTCAATCAAGAGTTAACATCCAAAGAGCTTTATTTAGATCAATCAGTGAGAAAGAGATCTAGAAATGATACTACAGGTAGAATACGCTGCCTTCCAAGGATTTGGCAATGTATTGTTGACATGGCAGGGGACAGTATTTGAAGTATATAATGCCAAAAATAATCTAAATGAATTTAGTGTGAAACAGTAACTACTGTATGATGCCATTACTTTTCGAATACCCTAGTAGCCTATATAGGCCTTCTACATTTAAGAAAATTCACTGCTTCCCCTGACTACACCCACCGCACGCCACTGATAATAAAAATCGAATTTATCCGGCTTTTCTACTAACAGTGTGCAGGGTCATGGTCAATGCCAGTACTGTGAGCAGCCTGGTTGTAAGTTGTTGCATAGCTTAAAAATTACATTGTAAGAGGGCGAGTTTAATTTAACTTTAGGAAGTTACGAAATATGTTGGTGGCTTAAATTTATGTATTATGCTTCACCCAAAGGTTTAAAGGGTTTTAAACAGTGCTGTTAGAAGATCCTGCATAAAATCCTCGCATGCAGAATAATAAAGATGGGCATGCAAGTGAAACTCACCTGCGTATCTTTGAACTTTCTGCTCTGCTCATGCGCCCTTTTGACTGCAACAAATGGCCTTTCCCTGTCGAAAGAAGAATCGGATTTCTGACGCCCCAGAGGACTGCCTCCAGTGCCGCCACTCAGGTAAGACGTGGACGATGACTGATGGCTGGTTGCTGTGCCAGTTCCATAGTATCTTCTGGAGGATGTCCTGTTGGGCAACAGTGGTGATGCGGGAGCTGAACCTACGCTGTTCAGCTTGTGTGTCGGAGAGGTCGTGGTGGTGTTGATGTGGAGTGGGATTGTGAAGTCTTCCTGATCGTCGTCATCGTCTGCAAAGTGGGTGGTGTCGCTGGTGTAGCCATCGGCTCGATGACTAGCAGAGGGACGAAGCACCCGGTTGTAGCTGTGTTGCTGAATGGTTCGGAGTTCAGTGATGAGGCGTGATTCTTGTGGGTATCGTTCTGTTCGCATCTGGACTTCTTTCCGTTCCCTGAGTTTCTGCTGCTGTCTCTGTAGCCAGGTCAGGTTGTTGCTGCTTGTACTGCTTGTGATGCTCACTATGTGCCTGTAATAAAGAGAAAATTTAAAATCAATCTTCGCAGTGTATCCAGCTATTTGCTGACAACACATGTTCCACTATAAATTTCCTCTTCTTACAAATGATGGTAAAAAGCACTATGCTTGTTGTATATTTCAGCAGCCACATTCCAAAGATGAGGTGTATTCAATATATATTGGAGAGAATTGTCCAAGGTTACAGGGATTGCAGATTTTAGATTAGTTCCATGGATGCTTGTGACAGGGCAGTTTGAGAGGATAGGTATGTTTCAAATCTTCTTCGTTATTCTACTACTAGAGTATTGATAGATATAGAGGAAAAAGATAGAGGAAATGATCTCCATAGGCCTCGAATGCTCTAATACCATCAGAGTCGAAAAGAACAAGAGTTAGCCAAGGGAGGCTAGATGGGAAAGAGCAAAAGGAAAGAAAAGGGAGGCTGATACTAGAAAAGAGAAAGGATCAGTCTCGGTCATAAGCCCACCAAGCTGACCAGTGCTGTTTGGTGGGTAGCCCATCCCGTTAGTTCATTCTGCATAAGCAAAATGGTAACAGCTGCACCACGAGAAGGTAGGGATTGGACACTAGGTTATTGTTAAGGCCGGTTCCAATAAGTCCTCAATATGGGCAATTAATGGGTCTCCTTCCTGTGTTTGACAATAACCCTTTTGCAGAGAAAATTAAAAAAAAAAAATAAACAAAATAAACCAAAGAATATCAACAACAAATAAGATTCAAAAGCGAAAATTTAATTTTATAATACAAAATATTAGGCCTATTTTCTTTATACAAACAAAAGTCTATTGTAGCCTCATATGAAGTGTATTCACTCTGCCAACAACAATCAACTATGATGCCGTTTTTCTCAATATACGCGAAACGTAACACAGACGTTTGTTTCCGGTTAAGATACAAATATTCTCACTTGAGAGAGAAAGCCTAACAGTATCAGTCCAAGTTGTGTGGTTTGTGTGAATTCGAGATGCCACCTACAAAATTATCGTTCTAGAGCACATTGAAGCAATGGGTTACAAATAAAGAAGGCTTGAGGACAGACGGAACGACCATGTTCTGTAATTTTTGTGAAAAACAAATTCTCAACTCTGTGCACTAAAATTTTGTCCGGTTACCTCATGCGATGTTGAACACTCATTTTCTGCTTTCATAAATATCCTTGCAAACAATAGGCAATACATGACGGTAGAAAATCTTGAGAAATTGTTAGTTGTATTCAGGGTGCGAATTAAGATTTCTGATGAGAAGGGCATAAAATTCTAGATAGAGAATACCATGCATAAAATTACCATTATCCTCACTCGATATGGCTCAATGCTTGGTCGCACTGAGTTGCCTGTCTTGCAATCTTGATCATCATAACAATTATATCCATGAGCAGGCTTAAGATAAGCTGTGTCATTCCTAAGTCATTGATTGTTGTTAGCTTGCAGGTGAAGATAATACGTCAATATTATTATTTTTCTTTGCTTACTTCATACTTCATGAAGTATATGCATATTAAAATAATACAATTATATTTTGTGAGGGGGGTAGAAGTTATCCCTGGCAGGGATGTTAATATAAATTTATGAGAGGGGGGATAACTTGACAACAGGGGGAAATCCCTCATCCCCCCCCCCCCCGTTAATTCACACCCTGGTTGTGTCTTGCAGTCAAAAAAACAATCTAAAAAACAATGTATGTATACTACATAAATATAATTTTTAGTGAAGTCTATAAATCTGACACAAAAATCATTGTTTGCTTTTCTATTTTTTTAAAAAGTTAGTAAACCCTTAAAAAGTAAAAATATATAAGTATAGATTGATGGTTAGCCTACCAATACTTGATATGTTAAATAAATTGCCTGCTTGTAAATTGTTGCACAGCTTAAAAATGACACTGTAACAGAGCGAGTTTAATTTAACTTTAGGAAATTACGAAATATGTTGGTGGCTTAAAGACATATTTACAATGTTTGAAAAAAAAATCGTTAAATTTATGTGATGATGTTTGCCGGCTGCTTAGTGTTATTACTTGGACCAGGATTCTATGCAAATGCATATATTTACAGGCTCTTTGAAAGTCATGCAAAACAGTTTTATATACGTTTTGAATATCTGTGATTACGAATATGCACAGTTAACATTGTATATTTTTGCATATTTTGGGTGTTCTGCATATATATTAGTCTATTTTGCATATATGTAGCATATTTTCAGGATTTTGTTGCACAAATTGCCATATATGCAAACTTCGAATTTTTTTTTTTTTTTCAGTTTTTTCAGTATAATGTCTTCTGCCACGAACTCTTCTCCCGTTCACTATTCCTTCCAGTGCATCCTTCAGTAGGCAGTTTCTTCTCAACCAGTGACCCAACCAATTCCTTTTCTACTTCCTGATCAGTTTCAGCATCATTCTTTCTTCATCCACTCTTTCCAACACAGCTTCGTTTCTTACTCGTCTGTCCATTTCACCCGCTCCATCTTTCTCCATATCCACATTTCAAATTCGTTTCTCTTCACGTCGTTGTAATATCCATGTTTCTGCTCCATACAATGCTACACCCCACACAAAGCACTTCACTAGTCTCTTCCTTAGTTCTTTCTCCAGAGATCCACAGAAGATGCTCCCTTTTTCTATTAAAAGCTTCCTTGGCCATTGCTATTCTCCTTTTGACTTCTTGGCAGCAGCTCATTAAATAGACATTATCATTTCAAATATTAATCTCCACAATATAATGAATACACGGTCGTACTTCAAAGACCAACAAAATAATTAGTTCGCTTAACAAATGCTTTCCAGAGTAAACAACTCCCTTGACCCCATATAAAGCAAGGATCAGTTAATTTCTTTATGACACAAGTAACAGTCGCAAACCCGTGCAGAGTTCTAGGAAAGCTCAACTATCCAAAGCATTCTGAGTTATCTTGATTTCACTGGCGCCAAATACAAGGGGGGGGGGATAATTTTATTCGCATTATGCCGTGTCACGATCTGTCAAGCATGTAATACTCCTAGCAATATTTCATAAAAGTGGCCTTACAGTGCTTTTAAATAACCTTCACTTTATATATACACCGCAAGGGCATAATAAATCTACCATTAACAACCAAGTAATGGCGTGCACAATTTACTAGCATCCATACGATCAAATTCTGTACTACTCTCGCTAAGACACATCAGCATCTGGAGTCACGCAATCCGTTCCCTCCCCAACAGTTTATCTGGTTTATCGTCTTTTGTTCTTCCAGTAGAGAGGAAGAGAAGGCCTGATGGCCTTATCTCTATCAGGTTAAATAAATAAATACTTTTCTCTATAGAATGGTATTCGGGTATTACTTTTTATAGTCTAACACTATCAAGTTGTTCCATATAATTTCTCCAGTTTATGCGAAAATGTAGGGTCATCTAACATTTCGTATTTGATGGCCAGGCCTGAAGAAAAACTTCTGATAACGGACCCAAATATAACTTCCCTTTTCCTGTCTTTTCAGATATGGAACTGATGTGTAGCTTTGAAACTTTGAATATTTCTGCATCTGAAGACAGGTAAATACAAAAACATACCGCATCATGTTGAACACTGTGAATTTTGTTTTGTTAAGCAATATCCAGCAGTCAAGGGAAGAAATGAGCCTTTTAGAGCAGAAGTGGTGTAAGTCAAAAATGGGTAATGAGGGTTAAAGTAAACATTTTGTAAAATACAGCGCAAAGTAGCAATTAATATTCAATTTATTTAAACTATTAGTAGTCAGTGGATAGAACGAAGGAGATATTAATTGCTACTTTGCGCTGTATTTTACAGAATTTTTACTTTAAACCGCATTACTCAATTTTGACTTACACCACTTCTGCTCTGAACGGCTCAAATATCAATTTCGAAGATTAATTTCTTCTTGGATTCTTCTTAGTATCAACGTTTCATTTTTAAAATGCAGAAAGCGCTACTGTTTCATAAAATTTAATTTCGGTATCCTTTCTTGTTTTCCGACCAAGGATTCTCATCACCGTTTCACACATATGCTAAAATCTGTAGAATTTATTATCACAACTTTTATCATGAGGAACTCCCGTTATATGACACCTCGGTTACTATTAAACCAGAAACTTACTCTATTATAGTTTACATTATTACCATGCTTCCCTCTGAATGTTAAAACTTTGATTCTGTTACAGAACAATTTATAAAATTATTTCATAACAGCATTCAGCAAAGACAAAAGATATGATATTAAAAATGAATATTATTTTATCGTTATATAACTTGCAAAGCAATTTTATTGTTATTTGTAATGGCAGCCGTTTCGCGTTTGGTATATGAGGGAAAGAGATGAAGCGCTCATTTATGCATTCATAATGCTACGTAATATCGAGTAACAATATCGAATTATGAACTGTGATAACTCTTTTAATTTCGCGTCATAATTTCTAATAATATTATAAATTTGCACATTAATATATCAATAATAAGTATTACTGTATTATTTTCAAACATAAATGCGTAATATAAAGCACACTGTTGAGTCTTTAGTATGTTTAGTTTGCCACCAGCGTAACTCAGACCGCTTGGGCTGATTACCTGGTTGGGTTTTTCCTAGGTTTTCCCGAACCGTAAGGTGAATGTCAGGTAATCGTAATCAATGGCGAATACTCGGCCTCATATAACTAAATACAATTTCGCTATCATGAATTCCATCGATGCTAAATAACCCAGTAATTGATACAGCGTCGTTACATAAACAAGTAAAAAAGTATTGATTATGAGAGAGGAGAAATATTTGAAAAATGAAATGAAATAGAATTCCAAGCGACGCTGAAACAGGAAAAGGTATAGATCATATAATGAATAATATAAAGAAGAAACACGAAAAAGACACTAAAATTTATTCAGTTTACTTTTAAACCAAAACTCATCCCTTCCAGATGTTTTACCCCTGTCATATTTTGTCCCTAAACCCATTTCTTGGACTATCGCGAAATGGATTCAGTATGTGATCCAACATCCCCCTCTAAAGAAAAGAAAATAGAACCACAGTCTAGTATATACAGTCATGAAGCTCAAAACGTAGTAAATATGCATCCATAGATAGTTGCTAACCGCTAGGATTGCTAATATCGCCTCATTACAGACAATGCGAAATAGTACCGGCACAGTCTATTGTTCCTAGCACCCTCACAACTCAAGCTTCGTGACTGTATATACTAGACTGTGATAGAACGGTCATTTATTTTTTTATATATTTTTAATAGATTATTTTACGACGCTTTATCAACAGTTTAGGTTATTTAGCGTCTGAATGAGATGAAGGTGATAATGGCGGTGAAATGAGTTCGGGGTTCAGCACCGAAAGTTACCCAGCATTTGCTCATATTGGGTTGAGGGAAAACCCCGGAAAAAACCTCACTCAGGTAACTTGCCCCGATCGGGAATCGAACCAGGGCCACCTGGTTTCGCGGCCAGACGCGCTAGCCGTTACTCCACAGATGTGGACACGGTCATTTAACTGAGATAAAATATTTAACGTTAAAAATTAGTTTTTCGTCTGACTCGAAAAAATGTTATTGCTTGATTGTAATGGTCTGTTCTGTGCTAAAAATAAACACTGATATAAGAAGGACTGCAGTATGAAAAAAATTGCGAAGAAAAAACTACAGATTTCCCTAATTTGAACCTGACTCATGTAACTGCGCGCTTCAGGCTTTAATATGTCAGCTTCTGAATGATGAGACACATATAAATGCGACATTAATATGAACGATTACTGCCATGAATGGAACTATAAATTTATGCTTTGTGGTTCCTGAACCTCTTAATAACAACCTGAGAACGGGACAATAAACTTTCACGAAGCCTTATTACTAGGTCGCAGTCTGTGCCTTCCTAGTGACAACATTGCATAGTAAGGACGCGTTTTAAAGGGCCCACGCTTTCAGAAAGTGTAAATCGGAATATAGGACAGGGTTCCAACTAGGGCAACTGTCCATGGATTCACGGTTAACTGGTTATTACACGAAATATTGTTACATCATCAATAAGAGAACTGTTGCTTATACCTGCGCTCTATATGGTGGCGCGATGAAATCTGTGGTTCTATAATTATCCGATCTGATAAACTTCGCAAGATCTTACCCACTGGGATAGGTGTTATGGTTAATATATCAATTATTATCAATTAACATTAATAGCATGTTCAGAATAATTGTTACCATCATCAGCTAGCTTCAAGGACCGGGTATGTTCAATTTAGTACTCACATTTGTAAAGATAATGAATTGCAATGTAAGCAGAGAGACTATTTGGTTATGATTTAATTTAATCATTGTTTCATTAGAGCGTAATTTCACTAATAATTTAATTATCATTACCGGTATATATTTTAGTGTAATATGGCCTATTTTAATCAATTTTTCCCTCGAATCAATCTAAAAAACCTATGAATAATTAAATTAATAAAATTATTAATTTTTGTTCTGACGGTTGAAAATCGCTTGCTATGTGTGGCGGTCGCAGCGTCGTGAGATATCATAACTGCATATTGCATCACCTGTCACTAAATTCGGTATTCTTTCTCGCATCCATTCGATAACTTTTCTATTACCTTTCTTTCTCGTATGTTCTTGGAGTCCGAAAGGATTACAACATCACAAATACCGAAAATGACTTTCAGATTTTGGCATTTTCAATCTAATCAAGCACTGTTAAAAATTCACAGCTGCTTCCAGACGTATACTATCAGTTCCAGCTGCGCGATCAAGGTCAGGGAGAGGACACACGGGTTCGAGATTATTGTCATACATATCGATATGCATAGCAGTTTCCGTTCTCGGTTTAATGTAAATAAAAATCTTCACGTTCTTCGCTTCCCGTTCTCATTCTGTTTCTCGTTCCCGGTTTATTGTGGACTAGCCTTAAGTCGTCAGAAAATAGGATGTGTCTACAGTATTTAATAGACTGTGAAGTCATTTATGTAGATCGTAAAAAGTAGAGATTACAAGCAGCCGAGATGAGATTCATGAGGAGAACTGCAGGATGCTCGTTCTCGAACATCGGAGAAATGAAGACATCCTGGAGGAGCTGGAAATTAATCCCATTGTCCAATATATCAACCAGTATAGGCTTCAGTGGAAAGAACATGTGGAGAAGATGAACTATGCTAGATGGCCAAAACAAATTCTGTCGTATGTTCCAAGAGAATGCCAAAATTTGGGAAGACCTAAAAAGCCTGACTTGAGACAATAACGGATTTACAAGGGCGTAATACTAGAAAGTAAATGATGATAATGATGATGATGTATAGAAATACTTTTGAAAAATTCTACCATATAACTATAAAAAATGAATTTATACTTTTTTATGAAAACAAGATACAAAAGGAATGGAAATATTATTTCCAAATATGCAGGGAGAGAGAATTGATAATTAATTGGTTAATTAACTGACGGACAAATAACTATTACGAAAATTAACAGCATATTTATAACATAGTCTACATTTTGATATACGAAGGTCATATTTTTCTTATTTTGAGTAACTGAGGAGATACGCAACAGGTGGTCTAAAATATAATTTAAATGCGACACGGTGTCTTTCACACATATCAGTGAAAGCACAGGTGGAAGTCTGGAGATCGCAGGACCACACAGGCATAAATATGCTTGGCAAATCAACTTTTCCACATCGAGCGCCATCCACTAACGACATCCCTGACATAAATTAAACTTTCGTCTCGAGTACGACTTTACTTAAGAGTAAATGTTTACTCAGCGGTCGAGTATGTCTACAGCGCAGCTATCCACTATTTTTAAATGATAGCCTACACAGCACAAGACGTACAAAAAACTATGTTAAAAAGAAGATGAAGCGATCAATATTTCATCGGCAAAAGCGATATTGTAACAACTCTCGCGATTAGTGTTGTCAGGTTTTCAAATTGAAGATACGAAAGATTTCGGAAGTAACTGCCAAAATCGTTCCATGGTGACATTAACGACAGGTTTTACCTTTAGGAGCATGTTATATACAGTATAATTGTACGCAAAAGTAATTTAAAAAGAATCTCATAGCACTATTATTAGGGGAGAGTTGGGTAGTATCGGACATCGGGTAATATCGGACAGTGAGTTTCTTCTGTGATGTCGCATACAGAAACGTAACCATGTCATTCAGGTATTACCATCTGGTGGTAGATGAAAGAAACTCACTGTCCGATATTACCCGATGTCCGATACTACCCAACTCTCCCCTACTTATCACTTACTTTGTATTAATTCAGAAACTTTTACAATTGAAATTTCCCTTAACAAAACAGGTTGAAAATCAATGAGAATTGGTAACTGTATAAGTAGATTACACTTAAAAATATGTAATTAGAGTAACTTTCATAGCATCATAGCAGTATTCATATTTACTATTCAAATAAACTGAAAAAGTAAATAAATAAATTACGGGAGAAAATAATATCAACTATGTGATACGAGAGACTGGCGAAACTGTGAGTAAAATACGGGAGACCTGGTAACTCTACTCGCGATACCATAATTTAATCAATTATCTACTAAAAATGTTCGCTACCCTATAAGGAAGTGTAATTTTTTTGCCACTGACATTCGCTGGCTCTTATCCAATCAATCTTTTTTAGCAGAAAGCAGACTCGGGGTGGGGGGGAGGAATTAACATCTCCGAGAACAGAGGCTCCCTATCAAAAGTGGAAGACAACTGAGGGACATTATGGGGTAACGATATTTTCAGGAATGGTCCGAACTGTCACATAAAGCTGAAGTTGTTGCCGTATATAGCGAGTGTCTGGAAGCAAACTCATGGATGACCACCAGAAACCAGCTGTTAACTTATCAATGCGCTCAAAATATCCTGCAATTTATCTCCAGTACGATCGGTTCCTGGTAGAGTCTTCAACGCAACCCGCTGTCGCCATCCCGGCTGTAGCGAGACTGAAACTCTTGGACACGTGTTGGGGTTTTGTCGGAAGACCGAGCTAATGGGAAACATTCGCCATAATAGGGTGACGACTGTGACAGCTAATTTTCTTAAACAACAAGTTTGGGAAGTCCATGGGGAGGCACAATGCATGTCTATAGATGATTCAAGACGGGCCGACATTGTCGCCATAATAGGGTGACGACTGTGACAGCTAATTTTCTTAAACAACAAGTTTGGGAAGTCCATGGGGAGGCACAATGCATGTCTATAGATGATTCAAGACGGGCCGACATTGTCGCCATAAGAAGCGACTCTAAGATTAATACTAGAATCCACCATCCTGTTCGAGAGAGATGCAATGCAGCCCCACACTACTGACAATGAAGAGCAGTTGATTTATAAACCTTGCATTCCATATTTAAGTCAGAAATATAACATCTCACCAACCAAACGAAATGTTCAAGGCATTCTTTTCGGTACACGAGGCTCTCTGCCAGAATTTACCTAAGATATATTGAAATCCGTAAGTTTCAATTATTTTATTATTTGGAAGATTTCGGAAGATCTTAATCAGCAGTCGGCCTGTTTGGCGCAGTTGGTATAGCGCTGGTCTTCTATGCCCGAGGTCGCGGGTTCGATCCCGGGCCAGGTCGATGGCATTTAAGTGTACTTAAATACGACAGGCTTATGTCAGTAAATTTACTAGCATGTAAAAGAACTCCTGCGGGACAAAATTCCGGCACACCGGCGACGCTGATATAACCTCGGCAGTTGCGAGCGTCGTTAAATAAAACATAACATTTTCTTAATCAGCATTTTAAAGAATTCACTACAAATTCCACAACTTTATAACTTACAGTATTTTTTTTTTAATAATTTTGAATAGGTCAATGTTTAAATACTTACTGTCAAATTAAGATTGTATTTATATTCACTACGTTAACTATCTTAATGATTTGTCAATATTGTTCTGGATCCTTGTGGTCACTCTCATTAGAGGGTGGATGATTTTTTAATAAATCTTCACCATACACCATTTAATTTAATTCTATTTTTATGTAACATAAAACAGTAAGATTTCATTATTATTATTATTATTATTATTATTATTATTATTAAAAAGGTAAAGGTATCCTCGTAACATGCCATGAAGGCACTTGGGGGGCATGGAGGTAGAGCCCAATGCTTTCCATGACCTCGGCACTAGAATGAGGTGGTGTGGTCGGCACCACGCTCTGACCGCCTTTTAGCCCCGGGAAAGACCCGGTACTCAATTTTATAGGAGGCTGAGTGAACCTCGGGGCCGTTCTGAAAATTAATTATTATTATTATTATTATAATAATTATATTATTATTATTATTATTATTATTATTATTATTATTATTATTATTATTATTATTTACACAACACAGAACTGCACGCATTGTATTCTTCACCTGACATAATTAGGAACATTAAATCCAGACGTTTGAGATGGACAGGGCATGTAGCACGTATGGGCAAATCAAGAAATGCGTATAGAGTGTTAGTTGGGAGGCCGGAGGGAATAAGACCTTTGGAGAGGCCGAGACGTTGATGGGAAGATAATATTAAAATGGATTTGAGGGAGGTGGGATATGATGATAGAGACTGGATTAATCTTGCTCTGGATAGGGACCAATGGCGGGCTTATGTGAGGGCGACAATGAACCTCCGGGTTCCTTAAGTAAATAAGTAAGAAAGTATTATTATTATTATTATTATTATTATTATTATTATTATTATTATTACAGCCGCAGCAGTAGCAGCTGCTTAGAATTCTGGCGTTTGGTCCATTTGTGAATGCAACTAACCGAGAATAATGGATATGCCACAAGTCAACTCTGCAATACGTGCACTGAATAAATCCGTACGCGCACACAGGGCTGCAGTGATGGGAAAGTAAGTACGTGAGTAACGGAGGGGTCGCTGAACTGTCACCAGGGATCAGAGACGGATATTTAAGATCATCTGGTCGTTCGCTTCAGATATAACTTATTAGTCTATATTCGGTGGGAGATACAAGAGACGACAAACAACTTGTAATCTTTCAACAAACACAACTGCCCGATGATTTCTAGGAATTATGACAAGATCCACAACACAGTGCATTGCTTGAGTTGAAGGTTTGTGATCAAACCTGACGGCAGACTGCTTAATATTCGTGAGGCAGCAATGTCAAATTCTTGTTATGCAATTCTTGTACACCACGTCATGTAGAGAAGTTTTTGTTTCCTTTATACAAAAGCCAACACAATTGCTCTGGATGCTGTTTTGTAGTGTCACTGCCAAATCTGGTTCATTACTTCAATAGAGCGGATTTCGAAGGTATTTCGTAAGAACGTGCGCAAGATATTTTGAATCAAAGAAAAAAAGGCGAAGAAAGCCAGTTATTTTTATATTATTTGATATCATGAAAAGAGAGAATTAAAAAATGCAAGTGACTGTATAGGTGCAACTACACGGTTCAACTTTTCTTTCAACTTTAAGCATTCAAGCAATGCATGCAAGAGTGAAAGAAACACATTCAATTGTGCATGCTTTTTTCCACTAACAATAAGAGCGTATGCGGCAATTGAAAGCTACCCATCGCCGGTGGGTACTGTATCTTGTGCGTATTTCGTTCAACAGCATAGCAAATAGCGAGCAGCGGATTGTTCTAGGAGGCCGCGAATAAACTGAAAATTCTTTTGTTTGGTCATGGTGGACATTTTAAGCTGAAAATGGCGGCAAGTACGATTAGCTTTATTGAACATTATAGCAAATGCGAGTGTCTATGGAGTGTTCAACTACAATTTTGCGAATCAAGTAGGCTTATGTATTAGATTGATATTTAATATTTGTTAATTTATAGACACAAAATCTGCATGCATCTTAATTGACCGTTCATGTTCAACTTGATTCTTTCAATATTCCCTCCAGATTACATGGGAGATTGAACCATGCAGATGCACCTTAAAGGAAACAACGCTGAATAAGAATGGCGTCCACAAGTAGGCTAATCATGAGCCAATCGAAAATGATTAGAGACTAGGTAGGCCTATCGGACAACGCTGAATCACGTATTAAGCAGGTGTGATAGTGATGGTGGTGGTGGTGGTGGTGGTATGTAGTGTACAAGGGGAAAAAAATACATGCAAGATATGTGAGACTCACCGGTTACGTCACAATGTCAGTGCAAGAACAAAACACTTAATAAAATTGTATCTTTCTTTTAGTCGGTTATTTAACAACGCTGTACTTATCACCTACTAGGTTATCTAGTGGCCATGGAATTGGCAATTAGCGAGATAAAGCCGAGGATACGCCATGAAATTACCGGACAATCGTCTTACAGTTGGAGAAAACAATAAAAACTCAGCCAGGTAATCAGACCAGGCTGGACTCAAATGCTTATCCCAACTTAACTCCAGATCAGCAAGCAAACGCGGTTGGTTTCTCTTCGTGCCCTCAACACTCCTTACAGCCATTCCAGGTAAACTGGGAATTCCAATGAAAAAGTCTTTTTCAGAAATATTTGTTTTTTATTTGTAGTGTATATGACAAAGATAAGGCTCTAAATTTAAATATTCCAATGTTTTATTTTCAAAAGAAAAATATTTTACAAGTTTTATGGGTACTGAATCTAAATGGTTTTGGCTAGGTAATAAGTAGTATTTTTTGTTTCCGTAAAGTTTGCAGCACTTAATCATAGAGAGATCAGATGTTTTTCAAGGATCTATTGTTGAAGAAATATTTTCAGAGCCTGTACTGTTAATTTCAGAGCTCCAGGATCAAGGAACTTTTTATTCTGTACTATATTCCTTCTGCCATTTTTTTAAGTAGTTTGGGTTAATAAAATTATCAATCTTACAGTTCAAGTGAATATTTCGACTATGTCACAGTTGTTTTGAAACTGGAAAAATAAAGAAGAATAGTTACAGGATACCAAAACAAATTTGGGAGGCCACGGGAAATGGAAAGAAGAGGAAGAAGTAATAAGTTCTGATTCACAAGAACTTTGAAACCGCGATGCGTTACGTAGATCGTGCTGAAGTGCAGAAGAAAGGGGAAGAGATTTGAATTGGCTGCCTACAGTCTTGCGAATGCGCCAAAAATTCTTATATCAGGTGTCTGATCCAACACACTCATCACTCTATGGGCGGTAGATTAAATGCGGAGCTCTTTCGATCTAGCGTCGACATTTTCTTATTGTGCATGTCGGACACGAAGCGAAGTGAGAGTTCGTTACAGTTTGCACCTTTATTCTCACCCTCTTCTCCCCTCCTCCCCCGAGTCGGAAAGTGGTAATTGAAATGTCAAGACGTGCTAGATTCCAGACCGATTGCCAAAAGACTATCCGTGCTACGAGCAAGATCAGGAAATGTTAGCGCACGAAAGTACACTAGAGCTGCAGTTCTTTGAACGTCCTGTCGTCACATTACATTCACACATATTTTCATGAATGTGCCGTACGTGTTGATGAGCATGTGTTACACCGCCATTTAGTAAAATGGTTCACTAGCGGAATTGCTGAAATGAAAGCCACAGCTTTTATTCATTACAAAAAACTTGTGAATTTTTCTTCGTGCATGTATCATAATCATAGTCATCATCAGGGAGATAGTAATCATCAACTGATGCTGAAAATTGATCTAAAGAAATATGATGGTAATATATTTTCTTTTGCAGATGATACTGTACTAACATTTAATGGAGAAAATTGGGATAACACTTATTTAAATGCTAGCAATGGAATTAAAATAGTGAAAAATTGGCTTGATTCTAATCTCCTGTCCTTAAATACTAATAAAACTACCTATATTCCATTTTCTTTAACAACGAAACGTTTACCTCCACCAAAAATGTATTTAAAAATAGGCGTAAGGACTTTACTAATAGACGGTAGTAGCTATATTATACACACTATTTAAAGGGTGTAATTGATATCTTGTTATTTGAAGTGTTCTATCAGTGAGAAAGTGTGTTGTGTCAGTGAAGTCTATTGTGTAAGTGAAGTGTGTTGGTGTCAGTGAAGTGGCTGTGCAAAGTATTTGAACAGTGAAATGGTTAGAAGGGTTAGTGAAATCAGGTAGAATCAGTGCAGTGAGTTTGTTGACAGCGAAATAAGTGTAGTGCCGAAAGGTACTTGTGCAGGTATGAACCTGTCGCACTCGTGGGTCTTAGTTCGAACTTAGGGTTAAGATACAAATTAGATTTACTTTAAATGTTATTTTAAGTGACCATGCTTCATTTAATTTAGGATGCTCATTATTATTATTTTATTATTACTATTATTATTATTATTATTATTATTATTATTATTATTATTATTATTATTATTATTATTATTGTTTTATTAGTTGTGTTTATTATTAATTGTCATTATTGAGTGTAATTAGTTACCACTGCCATCGGGTATATACCCATTTGCAGTGTGAATAAATACATACATGCATGAATAATTATCACTTAGTAATACATAATGTTTCATGTAATGAATTAACAAATAATTATTGTAATCGCCCAAGTCAAATATTTAGGAATTATTATTGATCAGCATTTACGTTGGGATAAACAAATTGATTTATGTGTACAAGTATAAGAAAGACAATTTATAAATTCATAATACTTCGAAATTTTATCACTAAGGAGGCATTGGGAATAATATTTTTAGCTTCAGTACAATCATTAATACAATATGGTATAATAAATTGGGGTGGAGTAGCATCATCTGTACTTAATCCATTAATTTTATTACACAGAAGATTAATAAAAATTTGTCTAACTAAAATATAGATTACCGAACAAATTTAATTTATAGAGATTTTAAAGTATTAACTATTGAAGAAATTTATAAATATAGTTTACTAACTTACTACCATAGAAATAAAATAAAACATAAATCTAATCGACATGAATATCGTACTCGAAGATAAAAGTCTATTTTTCCATTAATTGAGCCTAAATGCTATACAAGTGCAGCTCTTAGACATGGTGCTAGTTTCGGCCCAAGACTTTATAATAAAATTACAAACCATTTTACAAATTGGAAATATTTTAAAATTGAAGCTTTTAAAAAAGAAATTTATAAAATTATTCATGATATATAATATTAACAAATGTGCGTATTTTTTTTTTACCTTTTATTTCTGTCGACTATATTCATGTATTTATTGAATATCACTGGCTTCTGTCTGATTGTCAATTTACATTAAATGTGTTTTTTCTTTTTCTCTTTCTTCTTGTGTGTTATTTATTGGTTTGAATTAAGTTACTTACTGTATTTAGTAAACTGTCCTTGTAAATGTTATGTTCTATTATAGGCTACGACCACACCGTACACGAGATTGGCTCTTACGGTAGTGGCTAGAAACATTTTTTTTTAAATAATTTTAATTTGTACTCACTAATTAGCTAGTTAAATAAATAAAATTGTGTATCCAAATCATTAAGAGAGTTTCAAATGAACCAAGAGAGTAGTAGTAGTAGTAGTAGTAGTAGTAGTAGTAGTAGTAGTAGTAGTAGTAGTAGTAGTAGTAGTAGTAGTAGTAGTAGTAGTAGTAGTAGTAGTAGTAATAATAATAATGTCTGTATAACTTCTGTATAAAATGTTTCCTACGGGTGTCAAAAAGAATCTCATTGTGCTAAGAATCGAAAAAAAGAAAGTGTAAATATTTGAGTGGTTTGGGGAAAGAGAAACCGTGACTCATCTCGAATCAGAATACGAGATTTGAGTGTATAAAGTATGTAAATCTACAACACAAGACCTCCACTACTCATATCTTTCCACAGACAGCCATTGCAAGGAGATTCCTTGCTCATTACAAAGCCGTCGTTGACAACCAGACTTAAATTACTGAACTTATGATCCACTACCTAGCATGTTAAACACAACACCACGATAGGAATTACGAAAGTGTAAATATTATTCACTAAATTTACGAATAGTACATTATGCAACGAGCCTATAATGAAGGTAATTAAGAAGTGAGTATGGATATTTATGAAACGAGCGCAAGCGAGTTTCATAATTTTCATACGAGCTTCTTAATTACCATTATAGGCGAGTTTCATACGACTTTTTATGCTCGACCATATTTCTAACTTGATATTATTAATTTTATTGTATCTGACCTGGAGCAATGTCCCGTATGTTGTGAGATGTGCGCAGACGCGAAAGTATTGATTTTTTCCGAGGAACAGATGTCAACATTGACCTTGCTAGGCCATAAGAACCTACAGAGATAACATTGAAATAAAATTAGACATTGAAAAACGAGATGACAAATTGAATTTATTTGAATATTATTTACAATTAACGCTAATTATTATAGTAACAGAACATAACCTTCTGCGGCAGTATTGGATTTCCAGCCTCCGTGACTTTTCGCTAATTCTCTTTCGATTGCATATCCGAGAATAATCGATACTTGCGGTTTTATAACGGTAGAAAGCTGACCTGTCATTGGCTGAACAGTTGTAACCTGAGTGTCATTGGCTGAAAGACCTGACCTTTAATGAGTAGGTGTACTTTAATGACATGCATTAAAGGTCTGCTACCAGGTGTATAATTACTACATTTCGGCATGGTCGAGCATAAAATATTTTATGGTACGGATTATCAGATTTTTTTTATTAACCGTTCAACCCACCCCCTTCATTACCGCGGATAATAGAGGTTCTACTGTATATGTAATTATATTTCTTTCTTTCGAAAATGTAAGAATTCATAATCTCCTATGTACCACTGCCATAGAATAAATAAATGTGTTTTTTCTTCCTACTGAAAAATTTTCTATTTTACACACAGGAGTTATTGCAGGAACAACGACGAAATAGACTCTTAAATTTAAAATTATTAGGTCAAGAGTATGCAACTAATAAGACTACGTTCACGACACAATTTTAAATCTTTTACATCTATAGTATTAGACTACATTCGCAATACAGTCAAACGTTTAACATTTCTAAATAGTCATATAATTTATAATTCAACCACATTAGTAGTATGCAATTCGTAAGACCAGTCCTAATACAGTTATAATTGAACCACATCAGCGGTATGCAACTCATAAGAATACTTTCCCAATGCAGTCTTAAATGTTTGACGTTGATAACTGACATTTACAATTTTAAGTCCAACCTCATCAGCAGTGTGCAACTACATTCACATTGCAAACTTAGACAAAGATGTAAAGACTGACGTGAATTTTAATCTCTTAAATAGAATTAAACTTCAGAATGAGAAATGTATAATAGGCTACTTAATAAATAACCAAAACCTTTGGTTTCCGAGCGGTTTAATGGAATGGATTGTAGGAAGGAGTCGAATGTGTACTATTGTCGAAGACTGTAGGTTCTGTGTACATTCTGTCGTGGAGACTGGGTGCTAGTCCACATACTGAATCATTCGCTCTGACGCAAACGTAAATGTTTGGATCTCCCAACCTTATAATCTACGTCGTTACGTTTGAGTTTGTGTGAATGTATTGTGAATGGTCGCATTTAATGAAATCGTTCTACCTTCTATGTCAGCGTTATGTAGATAAGGGCTGAACGTATACCACTTCGCAAAATTCTTTGACTTGATGATGATGATGATGATGATGATGATGATGATGATGATGATGATAGCGGTGGTAGTGAAGAACTTAAAAGGAAGGTTAGAAAGCACGCCTGTTGTAAATTTGCGTCTACTCGAACTTCAGTTTTTAGACAGGTCCCCTTCTGCAGCTGAGTTTCGTGACTATTAATAGAGACTGAAACTGCGATCAAGATGGTAGACCTCAGTAACTCTAACCTGTGTATTGTGAACGTGCATTATAACCCAACATAGGATAGTTAGTGGAGCAACGAACTTTAATTGATGTGGTATATGTCCTCTTCGATAGAAAGTGTTATTTTTCTCTTATTTCCACAACTTCAGTATTATAATATACAATAAATTATTATTATTATTATTAGAAAAAATACTCTCTAGAAAAAAAAAATAACGTGCTAGAACAATGTACAGCACTTCATATATTTCTGCAGCAAAAAAAAAAAAAAAGGAAAGAAAGACAGACGGTTGATCCACCAATCGATTAATAGGCTGACGAATAATCGGGATTCTACTGTAGGATATTTTATTATTTGCTGTATCACTATTTAAGTTACTTAATAATGCAAATTCTGAAAATCGATAAATATGTCACATAGGAGTTATTGCAGGAACGACGACGATAAACTACAGAACAGTTAGGTGTCTAAGTTTTGTTGTTGAAAAATAAGAAAAATCTGATATTTAAAACCTTAACAACATGCGAGCCATAACACTGGTCACCATGTCAGCGTGTCACATACAGTAGTAGCTTATTAGAGGCATCTATGTTGCCGACTGTCAATTTGTCACAAAATGACCGTGACCTATAAAACGTCAAAGCGATGACTGAATGAAGTTCATCCAGAGTGGGGAGTCGCTGCGCCCACGTGTCCGTACTGCATACCTTTCACCCCCAATTATGTTGATGCTGTCTGTACTGTGCAGCCACAAAACTGTTGGCGGCATGACAAAACACGAAGGGGAAAATAAGATGTAAAAGAGAATAAATAATGGTGTTCCGCATTTTAGTGAACTGGCTAGTTGCCATCCTGTGGTGACACACTCGGCTTTGGTAATCCAACTGCAGCCTCCAGACAGGTGCCGCGGCTTCTGGCTTTCTTTCGGGCAATCTGCAGTTCGAATACCGCAGAGTCCTTTAATGCTAGGACATAAAATTTAACTCGAGCCAAAAATAAAATAAAATACTGACAGTAAAGAAACTTTAATTACTGTTCATATGATTATTTTTAGTCTGTTATTTAACGAGAATGTATCAATTACTTGGTCATTTAGCGTCTATAGAATTGGTGATAGCCCGGATCATATATAGATTGATCATCTCTATGTTAAAATCGTTTGCACTTTGAAGAGAAAACCGCCAGGATCGCCACCCATCCGCAGTAAACGAAACACGAGATGACAGTACAGTCGCTAATGCAATTCAAATGGGAGTTATGACGTGACTCCTTATGTAACAACTAGATGGCAGCATAGTAAACCTGACAAAAGTTGTTACCGTCAAAACCTATAACGCCGAGCAATCTGGGTAATATATGATCTAGGGTGATAGCGAGATGAGACCAGCGAATACCTGACATTCGCTTTAGAGTTAGGAACACTCTAGGAAGAAGCAACCAGATAATCAATCCAAGCGGGACTCGAATTCACGCCCAAGCGCAGCCCTAAGTTACGTACTGGTGTGATTAATAATAATAATAATAATAATAATAATAATAATAATAATAGGACCCATATGAAAAATGCCTCTTATTTGCAAACTTAGTTTACATTTAACACGTGAAAGTCATAACTATATTTCTAAGCCTTATTCTTCATTCACTCATTCATTCATTCATTCATTCATTCGTTCGTTCGTTCGTTCGTTCGTTCGTTCGTTCGTTCGTTCGTTCGTTCGTTCGTTCGTTCATTCATTCATTCATTCATTCATTCATTCATTCATTCATTCATTCATTCATTCATTCATTCATTCATTCATTCATTCATTCATTCATTCAGTCATTCACTTTCTTTCTTTCTTCCTAACATTTACTTAAATGATGTCGTCATGTAAGTGTTATCAAGGTATGAGGTACAGTCGATTTGAATTAAAATATGTTTTGCGTGCATTTCCTTAGTTCTATTCTATCTTTAAAATTCAATGCACTTCTTCACAAGCCGCCAATATAAAATTTCGTATATGTATTGCTGCCTCTGCAATATTTTTTTATTAAAACTATTACACTTTTACTACGTCATACTACTTTTGACCAATAAAATTGTATGAAAGGTCGTGTTTCAACCAATCATGGCTGTTTATCGCTACAATTTCCATCACTTCCCTAGCATTTGTTTGTTTTTTATCACTTTCCTAGCATTTGTTTCTTTGTTTTCCAACATTTCAAACTGCGAATTCTTTACGGTACTATAAAACATGCTTTGCGATCGTCATTTGTTTACCGCATAGATATTCAACTGAAAATGGCGGCTCCGTTCAAACGTTTTGGTGCAGCTAACATTAGTGAAATAGAATTTTAGTAAGTCAATTAATATCTATTTTATTGTATCAGAGTATTTTATTTCTTCTAATCTTTATATAGGCTATTTTCTTCTATTCTTATCACCTCCCTACCATTTGTTTCTTTGTTTGCCAACATTTCAAACTGCAAATTCTTTATGATACTATAAAACAGCTTTGCGATCGTCATTTGTTTACCGCATAGATAGTCAGCTGAAAATGGCGGCTCCGTTCAAATGCTTTGGTGAAGCTAACATTAGTGAAATACAGTTTAGTAAGTCAATTAATATTTTATTGCATTAGAGTACTTGATTTCTTCTAATCTTTATATACTTTCTTCTAATCGTATAGTAGTCAACTAAATCCCACTCGAATTTTGATTTTCTCTAGATAAATCAAACCTCTAGTGAGATTACTGGTTGATAAATACGAGTACTATAATACGAAAAGAACTATGAACAGAAGAACTGAATGAGAGACCATCAATAAATATACGAGAGATTGGGACACAACATGTACAGCAAGTAGCAAGAGGTAAATATGAAATGTTTGTGTCTTTATATGCCTTTTTGTGTGTTTATATTACTCGTAACCCTGGAAGAGTCTTGGTTTACGTTTATATCTGGACTTTTAGAAATATGGCACACTGTTAAAAGAACACGAGTGGAGTGGTGTGTTATTTAAGTACCGGTACTCTTTAAATTAGATGGGTTATTTAGCGTTGAAATTCATTATGTATGAGAAATGACGGACAGATTTTGCCCGCATTCCTTCCTCAGAAACAAGATTCTTTTACGTGCCGTAAATTATTTACGACACGGACCTCCCAGTTTACTTCCATCCTGCAGAAATCCATGCTGAAGTTTTTATCGTTCTTTAAAATCGATCGCTCCGGGTTTGAACCCACAAAGCTCAGATCCACCGGCTAGCATGGTGACCTCTAGACCACCGAGAGAGGACATAGATGGACAAATGGCGGGACTCTCGTGACATGAGGTCAGTACGACATAGAATAGCGCGATATGAAACACATGGAATCATATGATAACGGACAAATCCTTGGCATACACAAGAATCAAACTCTCAAACACAGTTCCCATGCCATGTCAAAGCCGCGAACATCCTGTCAGTAAGTCTCTTAGGGCCATATTCATAGACATTCTTAGCGCGGACTTCCGGTGGATGAACAGCGAACTAACGTTTCTCGTATTCATAAACCGTGTCAGCGATATATGATATGAATCCTGTACAAGTAACCAGTCGATAGCCGGGGCTAGTTTAGCACGCTCGTAGCGCGGGCTAGCGAAATGTCTATGCATAGCACCCTTAAAATTTAAATGAGAAAACATGTCACACAGTAGCACATAAACGTGCTACTACATTAATAAATTTAAGTTACAAGTTTTTAACACTAAATCTCCGATCTATGTTATTATCAAAACATAAGTAGTGAATAGCAACCTTAATTCGATTATCTTCGTCGATATCTGAGATTGACTCGGGATGATTGGTATTCTCTGCCGCCATTATCACAAATAGCTTTACACCCTCGAGGTACGCAGACGATGACGAACTTCTGCATTTTAAACAGACACTAACTGTTCTAACCTGACGCTGATCTCCTTAAGTTTTCTAAGAAACGCTGGCTGCTGGGTGAATACGTTAAGTACAGGCTGTACAACTAGTGTTCCATTTGCGAGGAGATTTCACGAAAGTTATTTATGGACAAAGCGCTGCAACTGCAGCTGCTGACTTGCAACCAGATTCCTGCTCCAAGAAACGCAGCCAGGAAGATCACGGCAGGGAGTGACGTTCCTTTGTTTCAAGCGAACCATTTCTTTCTCTGTTACAATACGTTTTATAAAAAAAGGTCCCATTAAAATTTCCACGACTCTTTAAACACAGTATAGAACACATTGTTTTTTCAAAACAATATTATTATAGTAGAGCATCGATTATCCGAAACAATTGGGGACGGGGGGTGTTCGGATAACTGATTTTTCGGATAACCGATCATTAACGAAAACAAATTGTAGTCTATCGGTGTCATAGGAGCAGTATGAAATAAAGAAACACTGTTATTAAACACAAAACTGTACATGTATATTTTGTATCACACGTCTTATAAATAAAACAGAGGACTAGCCTAGTTTGACACGTTCAAAACGGCCATTAAAGAAGGAAATACAGTTTAGGAACAGAAGTCCAAAATTTTCTTTCCTTCAGAGCTGAGACTCGTACTTTTGCAGCCAAATCTCGCAAACAGTACTAAAGGAACTTCTACACGGCAAGCGCGCAAATTTGAATTTGGCGACTGGAACACTTTCGGTTAACCGATGTTTCGGTCGATCGATATTCAGATAATCGATGCTCTACTGTATATTTAATTGAATTCAAATGATATGTCAACCTTATTGTTCTTTAATATTTTTCTATACTGAGATCACAATCTCGCCATAAACCCGGTGCAATCGGCAGTGAAATTTAGTCTCAAGTTTCTCCATTGCTGTAGAATGGCGTATTGTGGTTGATAGTCTCAAAGCTAAAAATCTGCCGGATTGGTACCTAGTGAACGCTCTTAGTCAGGATTCGGAACATGTTTGCTTAATTGGGTTGAATTTAAAAAGTATTGATTGTTCAAACTATCTTCCGAAAAAGAAGCCACTATCTGCAATCTCATACTACTATTACCAAATACAGCTTAAAAATGACTCTATAGAATACATTTCCGTTTGTTATACTTTATTTTACCTCTCTCTGTATCTTTTTCCTCTTCCTTTATTTCTTTATGTCATTCTACTTCTCTTCCTCATTCTTCCTTACACTGTTTTCTTTCTTTTCTTCTTCTTTATACCTTATATATCTACACAAACATGAGATACACACTTTTACATAGGCCAATTAGCATAGTAGATATACGGAGTTGTTTTTATTATTTTTATTTATCTATTTATTTAATCTGGGGCGGCCGGGTAGCTCAGTTGGTAGAGCGTTACAGTCATTAACCGTGGACACAACGGTAGGTAGATAAATGGCGGAAGGGTAATGCACAACTCCAAATCTCATTGCCAATACAGGCTGGGGAGCAACTACGCTTCATTTCTCATTGTTACAGTTGCATAACATGGAATAACAACAGTCATTATTCGCTCGAACTTTCAGACAAACACAAAATCGAGTAGGCCTACTGGTAACTCCATGTTCTTATTACAGTCTCTATCTGTATTTATTTTCGAGTTCTTTGAATTTATTTAAATATTACCTGATAATAGTAATTTTAATGACAGTGCAATAAAAATAAATATGACAAACATTCACAAAATATTAAGTCTATTCCAGGTACAGTGGACTCTCCTAAGTTCGAAAAAACAAAATTGAAAGTTCAGTCCAATAAGGGTAGTGAGTGTGGCAGGTGAAATGAATACAAATTCTTATTGGTTATCCATCAAAGAATACAGTACTGTACTTGCATTTCCTGCCCGCCCCCAGACTTGCGTATGCGCTTCTAGTACCACAGTGGGTTTCGACAGTTCCGCCTCACAAACGGCACAATTCTCAAATAGAAAAAGAAGAGTTCATTAATTTAAAATCAGTGATCAATATGGATGTCCTAATCAATAAACTATTCTGTTTTCCTTTAACAAAAATATCACTACAAGACACAGAATCAATTCCCATTCAAATGGCAAACCCATTTCTTAGTGCCCGTATAGGGGTGTGTCTAATTCTCCTACATAAGCAGTCGAACTATAGGATGTCGAACTTAAGAGCTTCCACTGTACTTCCGATTCTTATATCAACCTATCTGCCTACCAATCTACCCACTCACCTAATTAACCATCTATCCACCCATCCACCCACTCACCTTTCTTCCTTATTTACCTACCTACCAATCCACACACCTATGTATCTGTCCACTCACTCGCCCACCTACCTACTCACCCACTCTTCTTCCTTCGTATCTACAGTATTTATCTGTCTATTCACCCACCTGACTACTCACATACCTATACCCACCAACCACTCACATTCCTAGGTAGGCCTAGTAGATAATTTACTTACTACCTACCCATCCATTCATCTTCCTCCCTATCTATTTATCTATCCACCCGCTCACCTTCCTCCTCTCTATCTACTCGCCTACCCACCCATTAAATACCTATTCACTCATTCAACTTCCTCACTATCTACCCACCCACCCACCTACCTACTTACCTACTCACCAGTGGCGTGCCGTACATGGAAGCCTAGATCAAGGATGGAAGACAAGGGGAACATTGCTTCCCATGTTCATAAAGCGAAAAAGAATAAATTTATTGCAGATATATTTTAATAGTGAGAACTATTCTCTAATCTTAAAATGTCACAAAATTCTTTATCTGAGCACCGTTCCTAGTCGAGACGGATTCGTTATTCATATTCTTAGCTTGAGGCACCTATACCGGCCGATACGGATTCGTTTATTTCCGTTCGATGATTTTGCTGCTAAAGAGAGGAGAATTGCTTTGGTCTTCAAATATATTTAGGTAAGTTGGCTGCTATCAGTCTGTACTATACATAGGGTGAAGGTTGGCAATATTGTGATACGAGTAATACAGTATTGTGATAGTTCTTTTTGAGAATTTATTACAATTTTACTGAACGAGAGAAGGACCTGTTTGTGCAGCAACTTGTTCACGAACATTCTCTTAATACGTTGACGCAAAAAACCGATCTTCTTCTCGCTCAGTAAAATTGTAATAAATTCTCAAAAAGAACGATTACAATATTACTCATATCACAATATTACCAACCTTTACCCTATAACAATTTGTATTATTGCTTCCCTCACATAAAATTGCATCGCACGCCGCTGCTACCCACTCACCTTCCTTCCGATATAACTTATTTACCTACCTATCCACAAATCTAGCTAAGCACTCACTCTCTGTATTTATCTATCTATCCATTCACTTACCTATCTACCCACCCAATCAGCTATATATACTGTTCATCTACCCACCCAATCAACTATCTAAATACCCACCCATACACCCACCCATCTACCTACCTAACTACCTATCTGCTAGCGAAAATAAAACATTCTATTCTACCTACCTACCTACCTACCTACCTATGCTTTCATTCATCCAACTGCCTAATTAAGTTTATCCTCAGTCCATACTGATTTCAGATCTGATACTAGACAAACAGTGGGATTCTTGTGTCGTGCAGCCCGCATGACGCTGAGACAGGCCCAAGACAACACAGAATCTTAAAATGTCAGAGGATAAACATTTTTGCCGTAAACGGCACACGAAGTCATGACCGTAATTTATAGGCAGCGTTCATGCAGCGCCATAAACGGTGCGTACTGACGTCAATGTATAGCACGCAAAAAATAATACATTTCCGACAAGTAATCCTTTGATTTTTATAATAGAGAATAACTCACAACACTAAATGCAACAAGTCACTTTGTGTTTCTAGAGAAATAATTGTTTGGTGCACGTGTGGATAGTGGACAAAGGCGTGATAGAATGAGCAGCGCAGACAGAAATTGTCAGGTGCGCACGCAGTGCACCACGCAGTTAGCAGTAAACAGGAAAAACGCCGCACCGCAGTCCCTGAAAGGCAGGCAGTGTGTTGCAAACAAACGACAATCTGAGCTTCGCATCAGGGCAAGCCCACGGGTTGTGCCGGGGCACACCCTCAGAACAAGTTCAAACGTTAATATTTATGAGTTCAGCACAAAAGTGTATGATTACACCGCTAAAACGGCCATATCACTCCCATTCCTATATAGCATCAGACTATTGTGACATTTGACGTCACAATGGAACTTTTACTTCAAAGACAAACATGTGATAGATGGTGTGCAGACAAGGTAGAACACATAATTAATGCTGCAAGCTCATGAATTTTTTTTTTTTTTTTTTTTTTTTTTAAACTCCTTCTGCTGTAGGACTTACACACTGTTCCTTTCTGGGACTTGTAAAGTATCTGTGCGACAAAACTTTTTGTAAGCCTGTATGTATCAATTTTGGACTGCAGGTAGTACAAACAAAATATGACGTACTGTACCATAAGCTGCGTATAATTGCATCGTACACATTTCGCGGTCAAATGGCGTACTTGTAAACATAACCTTATTACTACAGACCGTTTTCTTAGTCCAACAACATTGGAATGAATACAAGCATGCACGGGGTATGCATTACGTCACGTGTCCTTCAGGAGACACCCTGCTCACAAACAGAAGTAACGCGCAATACAGGGTCTCACTAAAACTGGTTCCTTACTCCTAAACAAGTACAGTATAATTCAGTTTAGCAATGTTTATGATATTATGCACTACTAGTTGAAATAAAGATGTCTAAAACGAGTGCGAAAGTACAGGAATGAGTAGAGGAATTCAGAAGACAGTATGTCTGTGTAAGTGGCGACATAATTGTGTGTAATTTATATAAGACTGACATAATTTGTTCTAAAAGATGGTATTTACAGCAGCATTGTAATTAAACAAAAATACATAAAACGTTTAAAATTGAAATAAAGAAATGAGTCTGACGATCTACCATCAAGCAGTAATTCAATGTTAGTGGCTAAGATTCATTAAAGTTGAGGACAAGCACTTTAAAAATTTTGTTGGAAAGTACACTTGTACACAAGGACAGTACCTGTGTTATAGTAAATAATCTGTGCGCTACAGCCCGTGAAGAGCCTAGACCGACCAGCCGGCTGCTGGCCTCACGTCCAAATGCCGAAGCAGAGGTGGACGATCATCCAACCAGAATGGAGGTATCGTGTGGTTAGCACGATGATCCCCCCAGCCATTATAGCTGGCATTCGCAACCGGATTTCGCTACCTATCGTAGCTCCTCAAGTGCATCACGATGCTGGGTGGGCATCGGTCCCATACATTGGCCGAAATTTCATGAGAAAATTTCTTCCCCCATGAGGACTCGAACCAGCGCCCATTCCGTAACGCGAGTCCTAGGCAGGATGCCTTAGACCACGACGCCACGGCGCGGGACACCTATGTTATAGTAGTACCCATATTTTAAGTTAAATTTTACAGCAAAGATTATTGTAATATATGATTAAACATTTCATTCAGGGCAGTACCTATGTTGCAGTTGTATCGGTATTTTAAGTTAACATTTTACAACAAAGATTACTGTAATATAGGCTTAAACATTGTATTAAGAGCGGTACCTATGAAACATTAACATTTTAAGTTAAAATTTTGCATCATAGGTTCTTGTAATATAGGCTTAAACATGTTGTTAAGAGTAATGCATCTGATACAGTAACATTTTAAGTTAAAATTTTACATCAAATATTGTTGTAATGTAGGCTTAAAGATTTCATTAAGAGTGGTGCCTGTGAAACAATAACATTTTAATTTAAAAGTTCATAGCAAAGACTATGTTTACTCTTTTGTAATACACAACACAGTCCTACTATTGAAATCGTTCTTTATGTGCGTACTGTGGTTGTTGATCTTGATGCGGGAATAGTACAGCGCCACGCGTCACTTAGTTCATTGCACAAACCCGGTGTTCACTTAACTTCAGAGTAGTGGCTAAAATTCCGGCTTCTACTTATTACAGTAAACGTATAATTTGACATTTTATTTATACACCTTAACTTTTTAAAAGTTTTCCAATATCGTTCAAAATTTAGTTGTGTGTTTAATACCATTGTATTAATTCTAGTGTCCAATTAATTATTTGTCAATATTCTATTGAGAATTATGCACCATATTTTTAAATATAGCCTATAATTTTATTTATTTATTGTTTTGCTAATATGTATTAGTTTTAGAATTAATTGTATAATTTCAATTTCTTTTAGCGCAGGTCCGCACAAACAGCGCTCGACGAGCGCGCGCGCTCCTTCAGAGAGGGAGAGCGGTGTTTACCGCTCGTCGAAACGGAGAGGAAGATACGTCAGAATGACATATACTTGCTATAGGTAAAGGAGAGGGAAACGACCACTCAGTTATCTAGTGGAGTGCAGTGTGTAGGCCTATTCTCAGTAACTGTTTCACGTTGCTTACCTACTGCTACAGTACAGTATGGAGGAATCTAAAAGACGGAACGTAACATTTGACGATTTACAGCTCGAACTTATTGATCTTCAATGTGATCTAAGGACTAAAGATCGTTTGAATAATACTACTAGCCTGGTTGAGTTTTACAAGACTAAACATTAGCAATAATATCCACGACTACACAGGCTGGCTGTGAAAATGATTGCTATGTTTGGCTCAACATTTATATTTGTGAGCAACTGTTTTCTATAATCAACTTTAATAAAGGCAGACATCGAACATCTGTAACTGATGTTTCATTATGATCAGCAGGCTACTGTTCCTTTCAGCTGCCAACAGCATAAAACTTCGTTTTGATGTACTGATAAATAAAAATATAACAAAATTATATTGTACATTTAAGTAGCTATAGAATTTCTATTACTTCTGTAAAATAAATATTTCTTTATTAATTAATAATAGTCCAAGATAGTTTTGCAAAGACTGAACGGGAATTCATTTTATAAGCACTCGTAATAGTACTTCCTTTTGTGTTTATTTTGTACGAGATCACCCCTTCTTCCAATCCATCCTTATACAGAGCGCAGCTAATATCTGCTTCTGCTCATGAGCTGTGAGCCGGCTCGGAGAGCGCACACCTTGTGCAGGCCTGTTTTAGCGTGTCCAACATCATCCTCTATGATTCTTGGGACGAAATAAGATACATACATCGAGATTAGGCTATTTTAAGTTTCCTTGTACGATATTCCTAATACACTGCATGCTTCTTTGAGTTAGGTACAGCTTAAAGGAGTAAAATTTTGGAAATATTCAACATTTTTTTCCTCCGTTACTGTATATTGTATAATAGTGAGAATTAGTATGTGTAAAACACTGTCTTTCTGCTATACGATAGAAATATTTTTACGATTAAACAAATTATTTATTTATTTTATTTTTTTTCAAATTTCAAAATGCTGACAGTTCACTGTGCAGTGATAAAGCGTTTCCTCATAACTCAAAACTATCCAACATTCTGTAATGAAATTTTTTGTGTGTATTTATGCATGTCATATCTACAATATGATGCAAAATCACTTTGAAAGAGCATGTTATTGTAAGCATGAGTTTCAGCAATAAAAGAAAAGAGAGAGAACATGAAAAAGTTAATAAGTTTATGAGTTATGAGGGAAACGCTTCATCACTGCACAGTGAACTGCCACCGTTTTGAATTTTGAAAAAAAAAAAAAAAATTTAATCTTAAAAATATATATATATTTTTTTCATATAGCAGAAGGATAGTGGTTTACACATACCAATTTTCATTATTGTACAAGATACAGTGTGCTATAAAAAAAAAACGTTGGTTATTTCCAAAACTTTTACTGCTGTAACCTGTACCTAACCCCTTAAGCGGACAAAACGAAATGTCGTGACCTTCTCTCCCCATTCTAGACGCCGCGGCGTAACTATTGTCAGAATGTGGCAGTTGCAATAACTTTACATAAGGAGACACGCGCATTTTAGTCGAATCTCAAGAACATCAATCTTCCTTATTCATTGACTGAAACAAATTTGAAAACATGCATCTAAAGGATAATAAATGGGTCGAGAGGAAACCTTATACTTTGTAAACAAAACAGTCCCAATTGTAAACTAGAAGACAGATTTAGGACATTTTTAAAACGACTAGTACAAAAAATAAAGGAACTTACGGGGCTACCTGGGTCCTAATGACGCATATGTCCTTGGAGAAACAGAGGGATTGCGTTAAATCTCTGTTACAGAGAGCTTGCCAGACACGGTGGCAGAGAAGGTGATGTTAGTTTTGGTTGGGTGTGGGCCAGAAGGTGAATCACTACGTACTTCACACAGAGGCCAGGGGTCTTCAATTCCGAAAATCGGATCAGAAAGTAGGTGAAGTGTAGTTTCCTTCGGCACAAATATGCCCATTAAGATTACAAATACTATCGCGGTTGAAATTATGCAAAAAGGAAAAATTTTAAGTCATTTAGTTGTGACAGTTAATAGTAATAATGATGGCAATAATAATAATAATAATAATAATAATAATAATAATAATAATAATAATAATAATAATAATAATAATAATGTTTAATTCAGCACATTGTAATAGTATGAAATTTCACGACTAAATTTCTTCCTCCATGTGGACTCGAACCAGCACTCATTCCGTATCGCTAGTCTAAGGCTTGACGCAGTACTGTTCTTCAACCAGGAGATAAACCGTGAAAGGAATGTGCTTACTATTGCGTCATCTGTTGGAGCGAAGTAGATAGATAATATTATCGTTATAACGCCAGTTTAAAAATCATGCGCTCTCCTGCATATGTTATTTCCTGTATGGAGAGATTAAAAGACCAGGAGATTAACCGTGATCTAATTTTGTAACTAGGGTAGTATAAAAATGTGTATATCAATGTTATTGATTGTGCTGTGATAGATACGAGTACCCACGTGTATGACCTTATGACATCTTATGACATCAACATTCATTCACAGCATCACCCCGCTCCGTCTCATTCCCTGGAGACTTTCTCATGGTTGGAGTACAGTAGCAATGATGGATTTAGAGATTATGTTTAGCTTGTGGTTACTGAATTTGAATTAAGAACAAATAAATATTTTTTTAGCATAAACAAAGTTTTTCCCTCTCACTGGTAGCAATTAAATAGGTCTAGTACTGCCAGCAAATAATGGTGTAATAATAATAATAATAATAATAATAATAATAATAATAATTATTATTATTATTATTATTATTATTCTGGATTATAATTATTGGCCAACGGCTATTGACTAGCATATATATAAATAAATAAATAAATAAAAGAGCTATTTTACTGTTATTATTATATTCTTATTTTTATTTTCGTTAACTTTCACAAGCCTTTCAATCTTATCGTTTATAAACATGTTTACTCACATTGATAATAATAATTAACACACATCATCAAGTAGTCACTAGCCTTGTAGTTGGTATAACCTAAGACAACACAAGGCAAAAAAACAGAAAGAAGACACAGTCCCAAAGAAAACTAGATACATTTTCTGCCGGAAATCGAATCCGGATGCTGTAGCCTTGCAATCTGAAACGCTGACACTTGAAGCTTTATTTCCACATGTATCAACAAATCCTATTACAAGAAAAAGTAATTTGATTTTGATTAATTTTGTGCACTCGACTGACTTCCTCTGCCTTTCATTTCGCGTACCACATGTCGAGAACCGGTGAGATACGATACTAGACAGGATAAATAAATAACCAGACTCGGTTCCTTGTAAGGTAGTTGAGTAACCTGGGTGGAGAAGAGGAAGTGAGGGTGGGTAGGCGCGCGGGCCTAAATATATCAAAGCCACCTACCTAACCGAGCTACAACCCGGCTCCACGTAGTCACGGACTAATTACGACTCCGTAATAAAGCCAACAGCAATAACAAACGAGAGCTTGCCAAAATAATGCTGAATAATTACTTCCGGCAAGGTATTCTACTTCTTCCCATTTGTCACCAGCATGAGCTACTGCTGGGAAGTCGTGAACTTCGCTTTCTTCATTCCGGCGCCGGAGTCCTCAACTCAGTAGGCCTAACAAATATTATGACAAAAGCGTTGTTAGTATGTATGTATGTATGTATGTATGTATGTATGTATGTATGTATGTATGTATGTATGTATGTATGTATGTATGTATGTAATGCAGCGGTGACCAAAACTCGAGCTGCAGTGATTACATGCGACAGACAGCTTATGGCGTGTGCATAATGCGTGCGTCCGTTATATTTGTAATATTCGTAAGTATGATCATGTTTCCCCGTCTTTCCAAACTCTGTCTTGGCGAAGGCTAAGCGATCGACGAGTCCTGCATTCTCTCGTTCTCTTATTTCAAATTCTGCGCACCGCTACCCCAATCTATTTGGCTTCTCGTTTTCAAAATTTATCCGCATATCAGCTATGTACAAGATCTCATCATAACAATTTACTCATTATACCCCACCACAAGACATCTTTATATTCTTCATCTTATACAGTTTCAGTTGCTAGAAATTGGAACTCGCTTCCGAGTGATGTAAGTGGTTGTTGGACAATAACTTCATTTAGGTAAAAATTACATAAATTCTTACTTAACAGATTAATTACTGATTAATATTTGTTACTTATAATGAAACTAACATCTGTCCATTCTTATTATTATTATCATTAATTTCTCTAAATAGATTTACAAAACCTCTAATGGCAATTACATTAATATTCTCATTATAGAAATATATTTTAGATTTATACATATATATTCTTTTTCTCCCTGTAACATAGTCCTAGTAAGCTTATATTAAATTAATTTCCATCATTTTACTGGCTATCTCAAATCTTAAATTAATTATAATTGATTGAATTAAATTAGCTCATAAATTAAATTACTGCTTTACCTTATAGGTTTATCTAAATTTAAATTAATATATAGTCTACTAGTCGTTAAAACTTAACTGAATAATATTGCTGGAGAACCTTTTAAGTATAGTGTAAATATTTGTAATTTAAATATGTATTGTATTGATTAAGGCTGGTTGAGTGGAAGAGAAGGCCTTCTGGCCTTAACTCTGCCAGCGAAAATAAAACATTATTAACATTATTATTATTATTATTAAGTAAGGAGACGGAGGAAAGATAGTTGGCATGAAAACTACAACCAGTGGTGGTTCCTGTACTAACATCTTGATAAATCCCGCGAATAAAAATCTCAAGCTTTGATGTATCAGTAATGTCACAGCTGTCATCAAGAGCCAGTGAATAATATACGGTTTTTCTTGCTTCTCTTTTTAAACCTTCCTCTTGAATATAATCAGGAATTTTCTAAATTATTCTCTCGATACTTGTTCGAGAAATTCGTAGTTTCACAAAATTAAAAACTTCTTATGAACAAATTATTTAAGCCATTTTAATCATTACTCTTTTGAGAAATTCTGTTGTATTAAAATGCTTTAGAGCACGAGATACTTCAAACCCCATTAGGTAGCTGACTTCCTTACATTTATTTATCTCATCTTTTTCTTCCTGGCTATGATTTAAGACATGTAAATTCCTGGCGTTTAATAGTTCGATGGCACATAATATTAAATCAGTTTTTCTACAATATTATTATTAAATGAATAAATAATAAATAGTTACTCGTATCTAAAAATTAAGAAGATTAAAACTGAGGTAAAACCTGATAATTTTATCCTTTTAGGGAGATATAAAAGTATCAATATTCATACACGTATAGAAGAATTTTAGAAACACATATTTAGTGGTCAGTAATAATAATAATAATAATAATAATAATAATAATAATAATAATAATAATAATAATAATAATAATATCACCTTTACTTTTTAACTTCGCTCTAGAATATGCCATTAGGAAAGTTCAGGATAATAGACAGGATTTGGAGCTGAATGGGTTACATCAGCTTCTTGTCTATGCGGATGACGTGAATATGCTAGGAGAAAATCCACAAACGATTAGGGAAAACGCGGAAATTCTAGTTGAAGCAAGTAAAGCGATAGGGTTGGAAGTAAATCCCGAAAAAACTAAGTATATGATTATGTCTCGTGATCAGAATATTGTACGAAATGGAACTATAAAAATTGGAGATTTATCTTTCGAAGAGGTGGAAAAATTCAAATATCTTGGAGCAACAGTAATATAAATGACACTCGGGAAGAAATTAAACGCAGAATAAATATGGGAAATGCCTGTTATTATTCGGTTGAGAAGCTTTTGTCATCTAGTCTTCTGTCAAAAAATCTGAAAGTTAGAATTTATAAAACAGTTATATTACCGGTTGTTCTGTATGGTTGTGAAACTTGGACTCTCACTTTGAGAGAGGAACAGAGATTAAGGGTGTTTGAGAATAAGGTTCTCAGGAAAATATTTGGGGCTAAGAGGGATGAAGTTACAGGAGAATGGAGAAAGTTACACAACGGAGAGCTTCACGCATTGTATTCTTCACCTGACATAATTAGGAACATAAAATCCAGACGTTTGAGATGGGCAGGACATGTAGCACGTATGGGCGAATCCAGAAATGCATATAGAGTGTTAGTTGGGAGGCCCATAGGGAAAAATACCTTTGGGGAGGCCGAGACGTATGTGGGAAGATAATATTAAAATGGATTTGAGGGAGGTGGGATATGATGGTAGAGACTGAGTTAATCTTGCTCAGGATAGGGACCAATTGTGGGCTTATGTGAGGGCGGCAATGAACCTCCGGGCTCCTTAAAAGCCAGTAAGTAATAATGATAATAATAATAATACATTATTCAGCTTGGCAATTAATGTTTCTATATATTCACAATTGAACCGTTGAACAAAGTAAACATTACATTTTGTCCGACAGAACAACAAAAAAGTTCTCCTTCCCATTCTTTACGAAACCACCTCTTACCGCTTGTACCCGTAGAGACAGAGTTTGTAGAGCGACATGATACCGCCACTGCTTGCCTTCAGTACGTGAATAAAACACACAGCAATGTACAGAAAACTCACCGTACCCGTTGGAATGTCTGTTATTACACGATGTAATCATGACACCCGCTTTGGTCACCGCTGATCTGATGTAATGTAATGTAATGGTGTATGTATGTATGTATGTATGTATGTATGTATGTATGTATGTATGTATGTATGTATGTATGTATGTATATGTAAGTATGTATCAACCTTTAGTTTTGGGACTATTCAATTTCTGCAGGCGATGAAATAATATGGACTGCAGAGCAACAATGAGATGAGCTATTGGCTCTGAAAATCTGCAAGGCTATTTCACTTCCATACTGTATATGATATGAATGCATGTCCAAACAAGGGGGTCTTACTGCATTACGAACTGAAAAACTTATCTCTTTGTTCACCAGGGATATTTGCCGCCCCTTCTAATACGTAGAAACAAAAGTGGGAAGTGCATGTCGATGTGGAATCTCACAGAATCTATTACTGAATTAGGTCCCCGTCCAGTATAGAAGTCACGTTCTATTTTTAGGAGAAAACACGAGTAACATTGCGTCTGTAGACAGAACACGTCATCTCATGACGTCCATCACGAGCGCCAAGACGTGCGACTTCCACGTGCAGACACGAGCCTCAATGAGAACGGCTTCACGAGATGTTCACACTCGTATTGATTTGCAACTTATTCATTCATAGTTTTGTGCCCAAGGGCAGGTCTTTCACTGAATGCTACTCCTCTCCTTATTCCACTTCCCTCTGACATTTCTTTTATCCTAACTTTGGCTCGTTTCATATAGGCCTACTGTACATATTACTTACTGAATATCCTTCTCTTTTTCCAATCCACACCAATTTTCCTCATTAGTCCCAAATGAATATTCTTCTCAGAAAAAAAAAAATATTTTCCCCTAATTGTTAACACTGTTTTGCTCAATAAATACTATCAGTGAGATTCTGTTTTTTACTCTTATAATTAGAGAAACTGATAACTAGAGCCTTGCGTTTGGTTACTTTGAATACAAGTTAGGTGTACATCGATCATACTAGCTTGCTTGGTAGGGAAAGCAAGTTGCGAATCAACACTTCTGTTGGCAATGCAGTTCAGCAGTCTTCCCGCACGCTCAGGTACTGTGTGTTTACATCTGTTTATTCGTGTTCGTATGTGTATAAGAAAACTCATGTACAAATACCACTTGGACTTAATAACAACAACAACAACAACAAAGTATTTATTTAAAGATAGCTCATATCAATGAAAGACAATTTTTACCAGGGATAGACAAAACTAAAAAATTTTCAGAAGCCAACCCCTTTATTTGCAGGAGGCACCACATTTTGTCCGCACATGCAATGAGAAAACCATTTAAGTCAAGATCAAGGTACATTTACTGAAATATATTAAATAATATTAAATATTTATGCAATGCAAACACATGTTCTCTGAGACGCTCTGAAGCTATGTAGGACAATATCTTGAGATGCGCAACAAATGTAAAGATATAAATTTCAAAAGCACGTTCGAATTTCTTCCTACAACCGCTTTTGTTAACAATATGTATTAGTCGTAGTGACATAAAAAAATTGAAGTCTTAAATAATTTTGAACTCAGACGTCACATACAAATTTTTGCAGTAAGTAAAACGCATCTAGATATTTTAGACCTAATTAAAGTTTAATTAACAAATAAGAAAATACGTCAGCACAAACTTAAAGTACGGTAAAAAAAATTATGACTGTGTGCTTTACGAGTCCCTACACATTACAATCAATGACTGTAAATGTTTTAAATGTTTTTAAAATGAAAAATGTTTCCTTTTTTTTTATAAAATGTATTTTCTTCTTTCCTAATGACGTGCTCGCTACCAAATTCTTCTATTGTAGCACTAATTTCCAACCACCTAGCTTTGTTTTGTTTTCGTATGGTCACTGAACAGCAGACTTAAACTACGTAAGCTATTCTCCATGCATTGTTGCGGGTTGCTTAGAAGATTTAGATACCCAAACGCAGGACTCTGTTAAGAAATGTTTTACCCTTTGCAGTTTTTCAATAAAGTGGACGGTTTTCTTGCAAATTACTAAGAAGAAACATTAACACGTATCGTTATTTCATGCCATTACATAATCTGGCAATCCCGTTGCAGTGACTAAGGGACAGAATGCTGCTAGTCAGATCTGAGTTTGTGTGTATTTTCGTATATGAGCCGGCGATACGCTGTTGCCAAACTACGCAGATTTTCAGCCTAATTTTCTAATTAACCATGCACTTAAATACAAAATGCATAGTCGTACGAGTATTTTCATTTATCTTAATGTATTCTACTGTCCCTTTCTCTCTGTAGTTATATTACTTCATATTACTCTGTACAGCGATAAATTCTTTGGAAAATTGTGTGTCATATTAGTTCCCATTATTTTCTGTACCGGCGGTGATGATGCGAATGAAAGAAATAGAAAATAAAAAGAGATGAAACCTGAAACACCATCGTTTCTATCAGTGGCGACTCATGACAAAATAACGCGTGTGTTCACAATTTCGTGTTCCAAAACCAAAGAGAACTTGAAATCATTAGTCAATAGGTTTAATATGAGTCTAACGCCTTACTATCGAAAAAAATACCGTATATAAGTTAAAAATATATATTAATAACAACAATAGTGATAATAATGAAACCTCAATTATTTTATTTCAGTTTGCTCACCACGTTTGTCTTGTAGGGTAATGTCATTATAGCATGGCATATATAGCTACATAAAATACTCTGAAGTATAGTAATTCATCAACTACATTCCAGTAACAGCACTGTACACACATCCATACAAAATAAGAACTCCGACAGCGAGAAATGCTGACACATATAGACTAAAATATAGACTATTTCCCACCTCGAGAACGCATCATTGCACCTGACGTCTGCAGGATAGATTCAATGTTCACTTAACGCCTTGTGCTCTTGACGAGTCATAAGCGGTCGGCTACAGACAATTTTGTCCCGCGCATGTGTGTCAAGTCGAGTAATCTCCTTGAAAAGAGCACAGCTTTCGTGTGAACGTACTACTTATAAATGGCTTTTAAGGAGCCCCGCAGGTTCATTGCCACCCTCACATAAGCCCGCCATCGGTCCCTATCCTGTGCAAGATTAATCCAGTCTCTATCATCATATCCCACCTCCCTCAAATCCATTATAATATTATCCTCCCATCTATATCTCGGTCTCCCCAAAGGTCTTTTTACCTCCGGTCTCCCAACTAACACTCTATCTGTGGCCGTGCCAGAGAATCAGTCCCATTCCGAGGCTTATCCGAGGTATGGATTCGTAACAAGCTGTTTTTTACGGTGGTGGGTTGTTAGCCCTTCGCCCAACACCCAAGTACGTTGCAAAATTCATACAAGAAGTTTGTGAAAGTTCGGGAAGTTTAAACTAATCGATTCGGATTTTATACGTTCCCAGTAAGTGAATACGACATTAAATAACAAAAATAGTCGTGAAATAACGGAAAGAATGTGTTCACGTGCTCTTGTGCTCTTATAGACGCACCGCCACTGGTCTGTATAAACCACAAAATTCACATGGTCTCACAGGGATTCAAAGTAGTATCTTCGACGTGAAGAGCTGAAACTCAAGATTTTGAATTAACGGAGTTCCATGCTGCGAAATGTTGCAATAATCCTCAGTAAATTTTCTTCGTAGAATTACTGTAAAATGGCGAGAGCGCCAAATCGTTGCAGTTGACCAACCTCATACCACGGTAATAAACGTCGCCTGCAGGCTAAACGGTTAACACGCAAACCGCTGTCACGAATTGGCACCAACTTATCCTATCTGGTATCATCTCGCTTGGACTGCTATGGTCATCAGGGCGTGGTGTGAAGGAGACAGCAGAACCCGTCCTGCAGGTCTGGGGAAGGATATACATAAACGTCTACAGGATATGCGATATCGCATAGGGAGCTGCTACAACGTTGTTTGGTTACTTCTCCGCTTTTATTCTCTCTTCGTACTGAACGCGAGACAAAAGGAAAAGAAAATTGGGATCGCGTGATGCATCCCGTACATCTTTTGAGTAATGGCTGTTATGCCAACAAAAAAGAGAGAGAGAGTTTACATCTGTAACACAAGTTTCCAGAGCCTCTTTGTACTGCCCAGATCTATGGACTTCAACGCCTGTCAAAATGACTTGAGATGTAGGTCTGGTAGCGGCTTGTTTTTAATTTTAGCAGGCTTCAAACCGTAACATACAAGCTTATCCAGTAGTCTGACCTATAAATATCACATTACGGATTTAGATCTTTGAAACTGTCTGTTGTGTTCCGGCGATATTTTCTTCTTCCTCCTTTCTGATCCTTTTCATCTCTTCTTTTCTTTTCTACCTTTCGTCTTCTTCCTTGTCGTTTTTCTTATTGTTTCTCTATTCCTCTTTCGTCTCTTCTTCCTTGTCGTTTCCTTCATTACTTTTTTCTTCTTTCTTTTCGTTTTCCTCCTTCTCTTTTCGAACTCTTCTGGTAATTTTCCTTCTTTCTTCTTGATCCTTTTCATCTCTTCTTTTCTTTTCCACCTTTCGTCTTCTTCCTTGTCGTTTCCTTCATTACTTTTTTCTTCTTTCTTTTCGTTTTCCTCCTTCTCTTTTCGAACTCTTCTTCTTATAATTTCCCTTCTTTCTTCTTTTTTTCTAGTCTTCTTCCTCGTCGTTTCTTACTTTTTCCCCTCCTCTTTCTATACAATTTATTTTCATTATCATTTTTCTGTTTGTTTTTCTGCTCCTCCTTTCTCCATCTCCTCCTTCTGTTTTCTTTTTTCAGTTACATTGTTACTTCCCTGCTGACAAAATTTGGCTTTAAATTCTAATATTTATACATGGCTTCATACTGAACGCAAATTGACATGTTACGAATCTAACTGAAAGTCCGCGACAAAACTACTACGGTATCACAGTATAAAATTATCAATCCTACAAATAAACTTAATACTATACAGGGTGATTCACGAGGATTTACCGCCACTTACGGAGTTTATTTCCGAAGACATTCTGAGCAAAAAATGTCATACAAACATGTGTCCTAATCTCAATATTTTTCAGAGTTACACTAATTTGAAGTTGTTTGTGAAATATCATTATTCTTTAGTTTTAAGGGTAAAAAAATATGACAGCTAAAGAATGAACTATTCAGAAGTATCATTTTTTTTAATTAGCTAGTATTCTGAAGCTAAAAATGTGTTGTGAATTCCGTAATTGCTTCGTACAAAATTTTTCTTTTTCGATTTTTAATTACAAAATTACATTTTCTTACCCATTTATCACAACAATTGTTACAAATCACGCCATTCTTGTAAATTCTTCAAGACTGTACATCAGGATGCATAATTAAACTGTAAAGAATCAAGTTCCTACAGTCGTATGATTTGTAACAATTTTTGTGATAAGTGTGTAAGAGTGATGTAATTTTTAAATTAAAAATTGGAAAACAAAATCTGTACAAAGCAATAAAAACACATGTTTAGCTTCAGAACGCTAGCTAATTAAAGAAATTATACGTCTCAACAGTTTATTCTCTATTTGTATTATTCTTTTACCCTTTAAACTTTATTTTACTAACAACTTCAAATTAGTGTAACTCTGAAAAAAAATTGAGATTAGGACACGTTTGATATTTTTTGCTCAGAATGTCTTTGAAAATAAGCACCGTAATTGGCGGTAAATCCTCGTGAATCACTCTGTATAGAGCATGTGAAACGCATCATAGTTCCATATCGATATCACATACATCTGGCAGAAGAATGGCGTGGCGGTGAGTTGGTACTGATGTCACTGACAAGGGATCAAAAATCATCAGGTTGAAATCACCTTTCAAAGTTACTCACGGAGGTACTGTAAAATAGAACGGTGGTATTCAATCCATGGTACGCGTACTCCTAGGTCAGGCGTACCCAAAGCAGTAGGTTGCGCCGAATCACTGCTGAATGCAGTCCGCAACACTTTTGCCTACGTTTGAGGAGTGGGGAAGGAGAGGTGGCTGATACAAATCGCAAAGTGAGGCAGTGGAGGATTGCTTCATTTACATGTTACCAATTGCTGTATATTTATAGAAATATCAGTATAAATTATATATATATATATATATATATATATATATATATATATATATATATATATATATATATATGCAAAATTATTTCATGAAATATTTCCCTACAGTTACTTTTTCAAATATAACACAATCAACAATATTGTTTGAAAATGAATATAATGCATGCTACTCTCTTCACTGAGCCAATGTATATAATACTTCTTATATATTACAGAAAAAACATTGTTATTAACTATTATTAATTATGTCATTCCTATATCAATTCAATCAATAATTCACTCTAAAGAACTTGGTTTATATATAATTATATGTAATAATGAGTAATAATAAAATTCTGGTAAACCATTTTTATTCCCTAATTTTCTTTAAACTAATTAACTATTATTAATTAAGTCGTTGCTATATCAATTCAATCAATAATTCACTCTAAAGAACTTGGTTTATATATAATTATGTGTAACAATGAGTTATAATAAAATTCGCGGGGTTGTCTCAATGGGTACGCATCCCACTGATTAGGTATGTAAAAATGTTGACATTTATTTCATTATACTTGTTGATAAGTATTGCAGTTCACATATTTTATTTTACAATATGAACTTTTGTTTCACGTTGCTTCGGTAACATTTTACATATTCATTACTATTATAATTGCTTCAATAACTAGTGTGTAATAATAATAATAATAATAATAATAATAATAATAATAATAATAATTATAATAATACTCGTAACAATAATAATAATAATAATAATAATAATAATAATAATAATAATAATAATAATAATAATAATAATAATAATAAAGCATTACAACAGAATGTGCTATTAAGAGGACAAGTAAAAAACTGTTTTTGAGTCACAGACAATAATTAACTGGCATACTGTAGGCTCATGAGAATGACAATTGACTTAATGCATGTCAACATATTATATGTCGAACAAGAGTAAGGCTACAAAGGGAAAAACGCTAGGGGAGAGGGATCGATCCGGTGCTGTGGACTGAGCTTCGGCGTAGCTCAGTGGTTAGAGTGGTTGTTTTAACATACAAATATTTTTCATTTTGTCTCATGAAAACACTGTAATGAAAACTTAAATCTGTGCTCATTTATTATTGATACCCTATTATCCACAAGTACTGTATACGGGATATCTCGTTCGAAGTGTATTGTTCATACTGATTCAAGATGAATAGTTCATTACAGGTTTGTCCATTCAGTTTTTTTTACTGTCCCCATTTCTACTTCTCGCATTTTTAGTACCTCACATGTAGTCTGTTTTTATTTTGATACACCTCTGACCAGGAGTTTTGCCAATTTTTGGAAAACAAAGGGTGGGCTCAAACACTTAAGGTATAACTTAAAATAAATGGATATCATAAGTAATAATAACACGACAGATTATTGGGTGAGCTCATATCTTACAAAATTCATGCTGCAGTCCATTGTGGTAACATTCTACCTCGTCTTACAGTTCGAAATTGTGGTGCTTCAGCCCATAATTCAGGAGGGAAGGTTGATGTTTTTTTATTTTTAGTAGGTTATTTTATGACGCTTTATCAACAGCTTATGTTATTTAGCATCTGAATGAGATGAAGGTGATAATGCCGGTGAAATGAGTCCGAGGTCCAACACCGAAAGTTACCCAGCATTTGCTCATATTGGGTTGAGGGAAAACCCCGGAAAAAACCTCAACCAGGTAACTTGCCCAGACCAGGAATCGAACCCGGGCCATCTAGTTTAGCGGCTAGACGCGCTAACCGTTACTCCACAGGTGTGGACTGGTTAATGTTGCAAATAATTTTCCAGAATATACTTAAAAAATTTAAAATATTCCCTAACAGAAGGAGCCTCTGATATTTACTCTGCAAAAACATAGAACGCAAAAACGTAGAATCAAGGACCCGGGTTCGATCCCCGGCGCCGGAGCGAATTATTCTCCTCTAATAATAATTATCATAATAATCATGAAAACACCCCGTAAATGTTGTTGTTATTATTATTATTATTATTATTATTATTATTATTATTATTATTTTATCCGTCTGTGAGTAATTTCAAGCTTTTATTAACCTTCTGTAGTTACGCATGTATTGTGGATTTGTTCGTTAAGTTTAATGAATATAAATAAAAATCGCGTAAGCATTTCCATGGCAACGGAATTCGAATTTCGGTTCCACGAAATCCTATAATTTTTTTCTGTTAGTGTAGGTCGCATATAGACATTACACGTAAAAAAAAAAAGATGGATTTACAGACGGATGAGAACTTATTACTAGCACAGTATAGTACATACAGTCACGAAGCTCAATATGTAGTAAATATGCATCCATAGATAGTTGCTAACCACTAGGATCGCTACTATCGCCTCATTACAGACAATGCGAAATAGTACCGGCACAGTCTATTGTTCCTAGCACCCTCACAACTCAAGCTTCATAACTGTATGTACTAGACTATGTTAATAGTATCTATTCCTTTATTCACTGAAGTTTTCGTATGTTTCTTAATTTAGGTTGGCCAAGGCTTCTGTTTGAAACTTATTCTGGTTTGTTACTTCGATGTGTTTGAAATAGCGAATACATTGAACAGACTTCTAAAAACGTTTAGACTGCCAATCTGGATTGCCTCATCAAACTGAGTGAATTATAAATGGCAGATAAAGCTAAACATCTTACTCCAGTGTGTCAAAAATGAATGAAACACTTCTAAACTAAGTAGGTCAACTATTTTCCAGAGCACCCGCGTATGTGTATTTACTATAGAAACTTCATGATGTTCCCTCAAAGAACTAGCACGCTGTCGTATTGAGGTTTCTTTCATTTACACCATAGTTTGTTTTTGCTGCCACAAAATTGCGAAACCAGAGATCCCTCCCCAGTAAAATATAAACTGCACTGGTGTACTGAAAAGAAGCAATTAAAATAGAATTAGGTCACATGTTCAAGGAAATGAATATCTTTGATTCAATGCGTCATGCCTTGTCTATTTTATACACAAGTGCTCACTATGAGCTCACTATCTTTCCTCGGCATTGCGTAGGTAACTTACATACAGTACGTGGTGTATTTTGGCGAATGTAAGCCAAGGAACAAATCATCGGAGTGAGGCTTTAACCGCCGTATACTTACACAGGCAGCTATTGTGAAGCGATTAGCACTTTGTATGGAAATAATATTGGACTAAATGTTAAAGCAATGTACACATACATGTACAACTAACCTAACCTAACCTAACCTAACCTAACATATTATGTATATTGGAAATAATTTTTGTAATTGTAATACGTAAGAAGGGTATTATTTGCTATTATTTGTAGATACAGTAATTGTTAGTGTTTTGTCTGGTAATATGATTACTGAATATATTTTTGGGGGTATATTATTAGTATTTTCAGGGTGCGAATTGAGATTTCTGATGAGGGGGAATAGATTCCTAGATAGAGAATATATCATACTTAAAATTATTATTATCCTCATTCAATACGGCTCAACGCTTGGTCGCACTGAGTTGCTTGTCTTGCATCTTGATCATAATAATAATTATATCCATGAGCAGGCTTATGATAAGATGTGTAATTCCTAAGTTATTGAATGTTGCCAGCTTCCATTGATGAAAACACATCAATATTATTTTCCTTGCTTACTTTATACTTTATAAAGTATAGGCTACTCATATTAAAACAATTATATTTTGTGAGGAGGGATAGAAGTTACCCTGGCAGGGATGTTAATATGAATTTATGAGAGAGGGATAACTTTCCAACAAGGGGGAAACTCCCACCCCCTATCCCCCCATTAATTCGCACCCTGAGTATTTTATTATTTTATTAAGTATTTAAGATTCTTTAACTTTTGCTACTGGCTTTTTGTCAAAATGTATTGTTTCTCTTTTTTATATAGCTCTGTAATAAGTAGGGAGTATAATATGTTATCATACGTACAGTAATTGACATTTGTTGAACTAGACGATTGTCAGATTACTTAACATTGTTTTGGAGCCATTATTTTATTAAGTATTGTTTGCTTGTAATGTTTTTGTTAATGCTATAGTTGTATATAGCTTTCTAATGCAAATAAAAGATCCTGTATGTAATACAAAATATTGTGGCCGTCAAACATGCATATTTTCTCATAGACATTTCGTAAACGATTTGTTCTTTACAACTTAACACAAATATACGAGTAATAACAATAATTATAAACCACTGAAATACTAATTACATATCACATTTAAAAATCTTTGTCTTTTCTCATTTTAAGTTTTATGCATTCTGCAATAATTACTTATGCTACTGACGATATTCATATTTATAATAAATTTATTTCCCTGAACTGTAATATAACATGAATTATTTATTGCATACCCAAATAATACACTTTAGTTTTCTCCATTAAACATGAACTATTTTTTATGATATGAAAATGCAAGATAATCGATTTAATTTATAAATCGAACAGTAAATTTGGTACAAATGCAAATAAAACAGCTATTCGAATGTTAAGATCATTTCTAATACTCACGTGAATAAGACTACGTCTTTATTCAAGGTACAATTGATGAGAAAGTCTAACATTTTTAGCGTACCACAAAGTTCAAGAAGTCTCCGCTAGATGCTGCATGTGCCAAAATGTATACCCATGCTTTCAGCTATCGAGTGTCGCATAATCTACTTGCAAGTGAATAAGGAACGAGCGAAATGCAATAAAATTTTAAATAAAAAAATCACACACATGATGAGAAATATAACAATAAAATACAAAACAATGAAATAAAAGCGTATTTACGCAATCTTCTGTTTTTATTTTCTAGGAATTACTATCTCAGACGTGAATATAATACAAATTACAGTAGAACACTGATTATAGCAATAATTAGAAACAAAATCAAAACTGGGCATCAAAACAGAGTTTGACAATAAAAATCGTCGCAAAATATTACAAAATGTACATTAAAACGTAAATTTAAATATGAACCTAATAACTACTTGAGAGTTATGAATTTCTTTAAATTAATACTCAAGAAACGTTGAAGAAAAACACAATCAGTAAAGATGACAAAACTGTTACGTTGTTGGTTAATTCGTATAGCATCCCTTTCAAATGTCACTATTTCTAAAAAAAAGTAAGTGTATTACCCATCTACTAATAAACTTTTCTTCCGAAAACAAAATGTAATAATAATAATAATAATAATAATAATAATAATAATAATAATAATAATAATAATAATAATAAAAGCGAAAATAGTAATAATAATAATCGACAAAATAACCTGTTTTTAAAGGATTTGTTACAATGATTCGTTTCCTTCACACTCGTGTGAGAATTACGATCATCAGATAATTTACTTCATGGTCCAAGTGAAATATAATTCGAAAATTTACAAGTGAGCTTAGAAAGTACTATTTTATCTTCTATGCCATCTTCGGAAGAATAATGCCCCTTTTATCTCCTCAATATTAAATATTGGGATTTTATTTTCAGTGTTAAATCTTTATAAACCATAAATAATGAAGAACATCTGGAGAATCCATACTGCCTCTGACCCACCTCTACGTCTCAATTATTCCTCCATTATCCCACCAATAGCTGCACACAAAGACCCGTTATGACTTTTTTTTTTTTTACTATCCCATTGTTCGTAACTAAGCACATAATCTATGTCCCACTACCTTCTTGCCCTTGGACCCTAGTATTGCCCGAGACGTATAAGAAGATATCAGGAAGACTATTAACCCCAATTTATCTCCTGTCTTGTTGAGGGAGAAAAAACCGCTATGAAATTGGCGTGGGATCCATTATATTAAGACGGTAAAAATGGGGAGAGAGTTGATATATGAGATGGAAAAAGTGCTGGGGATAAAGATGGAGGCTAATACGGGACAGCAGAGCCGCAAATCCTACTTTAATAAGTTAGAATTTGAAGAAAAATGACATATGCATTCATCTTCCAACTGCGCCGAAATTGAAGAGTAAGAATTTAAGTACGTAGATTTTATTTAGTGTTCTTTTATACAGAGTGACATACGATTTAATTATGATAGTGGTAATGCAGCAATGCTAGAATGGCAAGGAAACTAAAGCATTTCCTGTCTGGCAACCGCTTTGTCCATCACAAATTTCACAGGATCTATCCGGAATCATATCCGGTCCAGTCGGATAGAAAAACGTTGGTTAAAGGCTGGTTCACAATAAACCGGGAACGTAAACCACGACGAGAACGAAAACGGAAATTATTGTTAAAAAATGTATTTAAATGTAAGCATTCACAATTAACGAGAAGGTTGGCGGAGCCCGAAAATGGGAACGTGAAAATTAATTGTGAATGCTCATATTTAAATACACTCATTTTAAGAACATTTACGTTCTCGTTCTCGTCGTTTCCGTTCCCGATTTATTGTGAATCAGCCTTAACTGATAGAACCTTCCACAGCATAGGAACGAAAAGGTAACAAGGTAGACGAGAATCCAAAATAAATAAACTAATAATAAAAATAATGATGATGATGATGATGATGATAATGATGATAATAATAATGATGAAAACGCAAACGAAGAAAAGGAAATAAATAAATAAATAAATAAATAAATAAATAAATAAATAAATAATGAAAAGAAGAAACGTAGAAAGATAATGGTGAAAACAAAGGACAGAATATAAAAGAAAACGAAAAATTGAAGGAAGTGAGAAAAATCCCTATGATTGCTAAAACAGGAATTAGGATAAATAAATACAATTTACTATAAGATTTACGCTTGTCGAACGGAATGAAGTGTTGTTTATAAGTCAATTCTCAACAGCAAAAAAAAATAATAAATAAATAAATAAATAAAAAATAAAAAAATAACAACAAAAGACAAGAGAGCAAATACTGAACTTTTTTTGAGCCACGTAACAATTAATGGTATAATGTGTGTAAGCACATGGGATTAATACCAAGTTTGTATTAACTTTCTGCAGGATGAGGCAGCAAAAAGGGGTGCTCCACTGAACATTAGAAATAGGGAATTTTGGATCTGCGAAGCCAGATTAAGGAGATATGGGCTTAAACATAATCTATCGGTATCGCTTACTGTTTGCATACATATAAAGAGTGTTCCAACAAGAACACCGGATTTGATGTGAATAAATGCAACGAAAACAGATAACAGAACAGATAATAATGTCGCCAGTGGCAGTAAAGTGACTCTGGTTGGTATTGTTATTTAATCCTAAGAATTGTCTCTCCAACGGTAATGTCTCATTTTCCGTAGCCATAACACTGTCATCATACGAAGCGATCAAACATGCAGCTATTTTTGTAACTCATCTGTATACATACATGTGGACATTGTGTATAGGAATGGACTCGACGTTATTGAGTTTATCGGATGTGACGTAATCATTTCCATGGCAAGTGAAGTCGAATTTTCGTTCTAAAAATCTTTTTATTTTTTTTTTCTGTTAGTGTAGAACGAATATACACGTTGCACATCAAAATTGCAAGAAATTGAAAAAGAGGAAGCTAAAACTGGAGATGAAAGGAAAGGGGAAAAGAAAAGGGGCAAGGAGAAAAAAAGAAAAAGAACTGAAATAACTATAAAAACACAAGAAAGATGGAACAATGAAGAAAAGTGAACAAATTAATGAATAAATAAATAATTAAATAAAATACGCATGAAATGATACAATCTTAAACAGTTGTTGTTGTTTTCTAATGCCGGGCGTTTGACAATAAAATCATTTGACCTCTTGTACTCCAATATTTTTCAAAGATATTAGCATGGTCAATCACTGAAGCACAGATTTTGAGGTGTTCCGAATCCATTTCTTGGTTTGAGTTGCATAATGGGCAGTTAGGGGACTGATAAATTCCAATTCTATGCAGGTGTTTGGCCAAACAATCATGGCCTGTTGCCAATCCAAATGCAGCTACAGACGATTTTCATGGTAAATCGGGAATGAACTGTGGATTATGATGCAGAGAGTTCCATTTTTTCCCTTGAGATTGTGTTATCAAGTTTTGTTTGTTGAAGTCTAAGTATGTAGATTTAATAAATCTTTTCACAGAGTAATACGTAGATGTAGTAACAGGTCTGTAAGTAGCAGTGCTGCCCTTCTTTGCTAATGCATCCGCATTCTCGTTTCCCAGGATTCCACAATGGGATGGTATCCATTGGAATACAATTCTTTTATTGAGTGATATTAATTGAGAGAGCATTTTAGTTATTTCTGCTGTTTGAGATGAGAGTGTGTGTTTAGAGACTATTGATAGACTAGCTGCTTTGGAGTCTGACAATATAACTGCATTCTTAAATTTATTGATGTGGCATAGAAGATTCCTGAGACTTTCACTTATTGCAACGATTTCTCCATCAAAGCTTGTTGTTCCATATCCAAGAGATCTATAAAATGAGAAGAGACAGCACGTAACACCTGCACCGACACCTTGTTCTCTGGAGATCAAGGATCCGTCGGTGTATAAATGAAGCCAGTTTTGTGGAGGGTACCTAATATTAATTGTCTCTAAAGACAATTGTTTCATTATTTCATTGTTTATTTCTGATTTCAGTATTTCTTCTGTTAAATTTAGATTATATTCTATATTTAATAGAGTTAAAGGGCTTGGTTTAATTTGTAATCTTAAATAGTAGCCTACACTTCGCAACGTGTTCTTGTAGGAATGTAGGCGTTCCTACAGAGAAGGACAATTTACGACGCCAGCCCCAGTGTAACGCATTTCAAGTTACGGATTGACCTTCATTAAGCTCACCGGATCATTGCATAATAGCCGCAGCATGAATTATAGGTCTGGAGAGCACTTTATAAGCTGAGTTAATGTGCTGTCACTGCGTCCATCTTACTTGTCCCCAGGCAACAGGCCGATTCTGACGAGACCTCCACGTCCACATCTAATCTCTCAGGATTAACTGAACGCGGTTTATAAACAAGTCCAAGGGACGCGAGTAAGAGTGGATATTCAATGGACATCAAGTATCTCGCGAGGAAGGTTAAAAGGGAAAGTTAATCAAAATCAATCTGCTGACCTCATGAGAACCTCCATGTGTTCACCGTCACATGTCACATACATTCATTCATTATACTTAAATTTAGCTACGAAATTAATTCATATTAAGATCGTCCACTTCAATATCATTGTCTTAACTTTTTAACTACTAATAAATTGATCTTCATTAGTAATTAATCTGAACCATTTCATTATTTAATTTGAGACGGAGTCTATAGTTGGATAGACCGTGAACTCATACATGACCCACAAACATTTTGCGTCATATATATAGTGTCTGTATGATTTCACATCAATACGCCTGATTTTCAAAACGCAAGCACCTGGACTGTTTGCAGTATCTGCGGTATACTTTTATTTAGTCTTTTCTATTTAAAATAAACATTTGCTAAAACATAGGCTACACCTAAGCAATAAGGGAATATTATTCCCTATAACTGAAACGATAGCGATTTCGATTACAAATTCAATAGCTGATACGCGTTGGAAGTGTTTGAACAAGATTGAGGCTACAGACTGAGGATTAAACAAACGGAAAGACACAATTGGATCGTATTTTTCTTAATATAATTTTTCGTTTGTATTTCACCTCACAGACCTCTGTTCGTCTTCACTTCCTCAAAAATGATGATTATTATTATTATTATTATTATTATTATTATTATTATTATTATTATTATTATTATTATTATCTAATGATGGCAGGAAAAGGAATTTACTTATAAAATAGCTCAATGACTGTCTTTTTCCTCCACAACATTTAATTGGATTTGATCCTAAGTCTCCGACGTTTCAGCCTGAAAGAATGCCCTCTTTATGATGCAAACATTCTCTTTTTGTCGAAGTATTTTTCAACATATTCTCCACCGGAAATGAAACATTTGTCATACCGTGGGATCAACGTTTGTATCGCTGTGTCGTAGAAGACTGTCGCCTGGATCGGGACCAGGTGTGACAGTCGTCTGTTGATCCCAGGTATGACAAGTATCTCAATTCCGGTGGGGAATATGTTGAAAAATAGCTCAACAATTGCTCTGTCTGTCCCAATAAATCTTTCCATAAAATTGTGTTTCCTTCCTGTAAACGGTGCCACGGAAACTTACTTTCTGGAGTGTCCTCGTAATTGTGATCGAGTAGCCAAAATTTGTATAAGCACTTGTTTTGACATTATTAACATGGTGGAAGAAAAAAAATAACTTTATTTGCCTCCATGAGAATGTTTGCTTGTCAGTGAAATAAGGAAAGACTACAAAGGCAACCGAAGTACTCGAAGAAGACCAAGTAACAGAAGCTTATAAATAGGGCTGAAAAAAGTATTCGTTATAGGCTACGCTGCATCGTACGTAGAGCTCTTTGCTTACAAAATGCTTGTGTGCACGCTCGACTAGTTACAGTAGCGGCTGCTTGTACAGTCCCGCTCCGTATGAATGAAGTCATAATACAATTTACATTTACAGGATTACTTGTGTTTCAAATTAATTAACTCGGAACATATATTAAATTTACAAAAATATCATTATCAATTAAGTCAAACACAATTTCCCCATGTTCTGAATTCAGTCCTCTTTATTATATTATGTTCTTTGTTGGATTTTTGTTTCGGCATTCTGATACAACATCACTCAAGCAGGTCTACTATTGAGAGTCGGATGTTTACTCTCCCTCTCTCTGCTACTTATACTAGTGACGAACTACAGTCGCTAATCGCGATTATCTCTAGGCCACGCTTGGTCCCGTTGGTCAACAGTTGAATTACCATAAAGGAAATAATTTTCTCTATGTACTGTACATACCCTATTCTCTATGTTTGTTTACCTCATGGACAACATCTGAAATTCATACCTTGTTTTGATGTTTGTTCATTGTTTTTTTTTTTTTTTGTATGTTTCTTGCAGCTTCATATGGGAATTTATTTATTAAAATTTTTACATGTGTTACAATCTAAATTGATACAATTTAGGCCATTACTATTATTTTGGAAAGATATTTTATAACCTATAAAATTTATATTATTAAGCCTAAGATTTATATTATTTTGTAATGAAACATATTTTAAAATTATTCCTAACCTCAACGATATCATCGTAATGGAGACTGAAATTAAAAATTTGAAAAAGAAATCAGTTCCAGTTTGCAAGCCATTATTTATTGAAATAAAACATCTTTCAGCAGACTTCTATTGTCCTCCATATATGAACAATTCGTCTGCCATTTGTTAATATAGTATTTCTTTTTATTTTTCTCACATCTGTATTAAATTTCTCCAATACGTCTAATAGTAGCCAAATGTCATTTTCTAGCCATTCATTTTCGTTTCTCTTTCATATAATACCATGGATATATATCCATAATACAACGGAAGGGGTAACATAACAAAATTCCACAACAGACGCTATCACGACTTCCTAAATAATATAAATCAAGGTGATTCGAAACCAAAGATTACTAAAATGTTACTTTCGTCCACTGGGCCGTGCCTCAGCGCGATTTTATTTTTATTTTATTGGGTTATTTTACGACGCTGTATCAACATCTAGATTATTTAGCGTCTGAATGATATGAAGGTGATAATGCCGGTGAAATGAGTCCGGGTCCAACACCGAAAGTTACCCAGCATTTGTTCGTATTGGGTTGAGGGAAAACCCCGGAAAAAACCTCAACCAGATAACTTGCCCCGACCAGGATTCGAACCCAGGCCACCTGCTTTCGCGGCCAGACGCGCTGACCGTTACTCCACAGGTGTGGACTCAGTGCGATTATATAGTTCTGGAAACAGGATTAAGCTCCTGATCGCGATCGGGACGGTGACGCACTACAACCCCGATCGCGATTAGGTCGATAATCGCGATTAGTGACTGTAGTTTGTCAATAGTATTGCAGACAGTAGAGACACCCGACAGCGCGACACATTTTGTAAACAATGTTCTTCAGCCCTACTTATAAAATACCGCAGAACCTGACGCACGAGACTCTGGGTTATTGGCAAAAGCTATTAACTGAGGTACAGATCTGTGTTTAAAGTATCGACGAACAATCAAGTATAAAAATTCCCTATGATATACTTCATGTTGCCGCCTATTAGTACAAAGTCCATCGTTGACAAGATGAATGAACAGGCTGATGATTGGAGCCAGACTTGCGGAAGCGCTCCCGAAAATAAACCACCCGCACGCCACGCTCTTCTCAAGTTTCTTCAGCTACACGGAAATGAGATCCGTAGTTTCATCAGTCCGCTTAAATAAAACTGACAGTGGCTGACGGCTCGAGAAGGAGTCAGTCTGCTTGAGACTGGAATGGCGACGAATATTCGATCAAGTCTGCAGACATCCTGCATGAAGGACGTTCACTCACCACTGGACGGAGCAGGCTGGAAGCAACTTCGCGACGCCTGCTCCTCTGATGTGCTGCTCGGCACGTAAACACGCGCGCAATTCCCAATTCTGTCCTTCACGAGAACTCAAGTATCAAATCGGAAATAAAGTAATATAGCATGCGCTTTCTTTCGTATGCGTGTCCTCTTTTGTTCATCAAGTTTTAGTGTGCCAAGATATAAATTCACAACGGAACCGGATTCAATATAGCTATAGGTACGGCCGGAGAGTGAAAATCATTTGTTTTCGGAGTGTAGTCCTCGTTTCATGTTCCCCCAGAATTGTCTTCTGCGCTTGCCAACCACGTGGCCCGGGAACTATTTGTGAACGTCTAGTGTTGATCAACAAACTGTTCGGTAGCTCGTTAATAATAATAATAATAATAATAATAATAATAATAATAATAATAATAATAATAATAATAATCAGCGTTTTTCAAACTTATACAACATATAGCACACTAAAGGTGTAATTTAAAATCCCGCGGGACACTTTTATCGATAGTGTTGAACAGCAACCTCGTACGTCAAAAACGGAACAAAACGAGATTTCATTTGATTCCTATATAAAAAAATTCTCGAATCTTCTGCAAACACATCTTTACTTAAGGCATGGATACAAGCTTCACATTCAAATACCCTCATATATTTATTTATTTATTTATTTAATCTGACAGGATTAAGGCCATAAGGCCTTCTCTTCCATCCTACCAAATAGCACATATAAGTACAAAAAAAGGAATACAGACGCTGGTGAAAATAATACAAATTAAATTAAAGCCCTATAGAGGGTCAACAGGGTCAAAAGAACACTATAGAGCTCTCATCGAACTAATACAAGAAAAAAAAAGAAAGAAAAACAGAGAGCAATGATGATAGTAATAACTGATGATAATAATAATAATAATAATAATAATAATAATAATAATAATAATAATAATAATAATAATAATAAATACATTACATATTAATTGTCAATTTTACAACAGCATAGTTACAATATTTACTATATATCATGGGTTAAGCCGAAGTTGCGCAACCTGACAGGTGTTCAACAAGCAATTCCATGAACTAGAATGTGATTTTTAAATTTAAATTTGAATTTTGATACTGTCCGACGGTCTCTGACATGGTCAGGGAGAGAATTCCAGAGGGGTGGAATCGATATGCTGAAAGATGATGAGTAGAAGGATGTTCTGTGCAGAGGAATAGAGAGAAGGTACATGTTCCGGGTTCGAGGTAGTGAAAGGTAAACAAAACGAGATGCTAGATAAGAGGGTGTGGAGGTGTGGATGATTTTAAATAGTAATAAGAGGGAGTTGAATCGTCTTTCTTTAAGTGGATTCTAAGACAACAGTTCTAGTGACGGTGTTACGTGATCGATATATCAGACATTTGTTCGTTATCTACATATAGAAAAGTTTCTTACTCTCCTGTAAAACTGAATTTTTTTTACTTCGGAGGTTGGTGCTCAACCAGTTGTTCCCAGCCAGTGATACTCAAAAGCATTCTTGATTAGCACAATAATACTTAATTGCAACTGTGTTTAATTCTCGTTTACTATCACATTCCGGCATAGAATGTGAACATTCTTTACAATAATAATAATAATAATAATAATAATAATAATAATAATAATAATAATAATAATAATAATAATAATAATAATCATAATCATAATAAAATATATGATAGGGGAATATCAGGATCTAATAGTATTTGTACGTCCGTCGTTATATACAGAGTTAACCGTAAGTAATGCCATTAATTGGGAGTTATTCTTTGAGATATTTCAAACAAAAAGTTTGATACAATTTTGCTCGTTTTTGCTTCCTTTCCAAGATAAAAATTGCTTTATATGAAACATTCCTCGGAAAGCCATTGATTTAATTCCCAATATTCTCAGTCAATTTAAGAGAGCAATATAATACTATAATAAATGATTGAAAGAATTTTAGTTTTATCATTTAAATGTGCAGAAATTTAATCCGAGCAAAAGTAACACTTTAAAATCCCTTTTCAAAACGAAAAGTTACATTTGTTCGGATCAAATTTCTGCACATTTAAAGGATAAAACTAAAATTATTTTAATAATTTATTATCATAATAGGGCTACACTGCTCTCTTAAATTGACTGAGTATATTGGGCATTAAATCGATAAATTTCTCAAAACACGCTATGAAATTATGAAAGATGAGTGGAACGGAGAAAAATTCTCTCCGGCACCGGGATTTGAACCCTGATTTTCAGCTCTACGTGCTGACGCTCTATCCACTAAGCCACACCGAATTCCCATCCCGATCTCGGATTGAATCCTTCTCAGTTTAAGTCTCACCTATTGGGTTCCCTCTAGTGGTCTACCCTCATGCACTGTATGGCAGTGGCACAATGTCCATACATGTGCAGAGGTGCACTCGTTATGAGTGACTAAGTGGCTGGGATCCGACGGAGTAAGCGCCGTCTTAAATCACTAAGTGATTATTATTCGCATATCATATATTATATTATAATATACGCTATGAAATGTTTCTTTAAAAACAATTTTTACCTGGAAAGGAAGCAAAAACGAGGAAAATTATATTAAGATTTTTTGTTTGAAATATTTCAAAGAATAATCCCCTGAAATTAATGACATTACTTACAGTTCACTTTGTATAACAAAGAGAATAAAATTATCTGATAAGGCGAAAAAACGTGAGATAAAATTACAACTCTACAAATAATTTATAATGTACAGAACTACAAGAATGAATCAGTTCTGGCAACCACACAATGTATATTCACGTTAACGAGGCCGTCAAACTCAAGATACTTACTGTAGTACATGCCGACTCATTTTATACTTCCGAAGGATTATATTTTATGGACTAGATATTTGGAAAAGAATCTGCTTTGTAGGTCCAGATGGCCGGCCGTCTGTACTCTTTTTATATCTTTCTTTTTTAAACTTGAAACTATGCTGAGAATGCCGTCTCCTCGTGAATGAAAGTTGTTGCTGAATATAAAGATGACAAAACATTGGAGGCCGTTGCTCGACTGTGTATGACTCGGTTCTGTGGTTTTACAGCAAGAGGTGATCTCCTGCTACATAACTTATGCATCACGGCCGCCCAACGACCATGAACCAATCACTGTTATTTCACGGCTCTGTATTCTTACTAGAAAACATGTGCCGCTCAGCCTTCCTGTTACATTTAGCTACTCGACTTTGCCTTTCGAAATTATAAGACTGTTAGAGGCTTACATACAAACAAATATGAGAAATCGCTAGACATATATACTGTTCGCGTGCTAGCTCTCTAACCCTGGAAGAACTGCAGATTACATAATTATTTTATGTTTTTACTTGGTTATTTAACGACGCTGTATCAACTACTAGGTTATTTAGCGTCGATGGGATTGGTGATCGCGAGATGGTATTTGGCGAGATGAGGCCAAGGATTCGCCATAGATTATCTGACATTTGCCTTAGGGTTCGGGAAAACCTCGGAAAAAACCCAATCAGGTACCTCATTCTCGGGATTATACAACTCTATCTCCCATTCAGTAGCGGATCTGGGCAGAAGCTAACTGGAGTGTTGAAGAGAAGTAGTAGGCCTACGTCTGAACGGTTGTCGTCTTCTTCGGGAGGAATTTCATTCACAATTTCAAGACTTGAACGTATGGTGACAGATTTCAAGATTTCCATAGCCTAGAGTTGGGGAAAAATCGTTATTTTTGTGGAACTTTTCCAAGATATTATATTGTTTCTGAATTAGTTACGTTTCCAAAAATCTTAGACCATAATGCAATTCGAACCACGACAGCTGTTACAGTCAGATGTAACAGTAATTTATGCAAACTATAAAACATCGCAATGGTTTGATCATTCCTTCTGCTAAGTAAAGGATATTACTACTACGTGATATTGGTATCTGCTTATTTGTAATAAACATGGAGATTAGTTGGGCTGCATTTGCACTATTATATTACGATTCATTCATTCATTCATAATGTTCTGCCCAAGGGCAGCTATTTCACTGCAAACTCAGTATTCTCCAGTCTTTCCTATTTTCTACCTTCCTCTTAGTCTCCGCATATGATCCATATATCTTAATATCATCTATCATCTGATATCTTCTTCTGCCCCGAATTCTTCTCCCGTTCACCGTTTCCTTCAGTGCATTCTTCAGAAGGCAATTATTCTACCATATACAAATTTTATAACGCAATACGGTATATAAATTTTTATAATTTTTTCTTCATTTGATATAATAATAATAATAATAATAATAATAATAATAATAATAATAATAATAATAATAATAATAATAATAATAACAATAATAATAATAATACCAGGTACTATGATATCAAAGTGCTTCATACTTGTAATACTGTTATCATTTTATAATTATTTACGACGTTGTCGTTCGGCATAATGAAAATACGAGAGAAGAAAATAAATTATGAAGCTATGATTAAATGGGATCGAATTGTGATTTAATACGCAACCAAGCAGGACCTCATAGCGTTGTGAGCCGCGTCTCTCTACTCAGTGAAAACTGAATATCCTCTGTATTACTACATGACAGACATTTCCGGGCTGGCGGGTATTTGCATTATTCACTTGTTTATGAACATGCAACGTATCATTAAATTAAATGAATGCGATAAATCATTCCGCATATTAAATTACTGAGACTCAATTCCAGAGACCGTGCAATCGTGTAAGCAAGGAGCAGTGTAGGTAGATCTCAAACATATTATTACGTACTGATAACGTTTCTGTGGCACCGCAACGCATGCACGCAGAACCTGCCAATATGTTCGCGCGCACGCACACACACATGTATATACATATATATATATATATATATATATATATATATATATATATATCAATGCATGTTTATGCTAGCTACTATTAGTAGATTTATTAGTGGTATAGTAGACGAGGCGAGACTTGTCCTGTGACTTTAATATATGCCGTGGCTATATCGCCAATGACATGAAAAAGCAGTTTCACTATTCACTGCATTTATAGTGTACCATCAATGGTCTACCAACAGGGAGGAGGCTTTAGGGTTTAACTCCCTCCCCCCGAGATGAAAAAGAGTAAAAAATAAATAAAATAAAGATGACAAAGTTGTCATTTTTTCGCATGCAAATTAACCGTAAAAACTTATGATTACTTTAATCTGATAGTCCTGGTATTCTTTCTGTCTGACATTTAGTTATTGCTTTATGATAAGTAAAACTTGATTCTCATCGCTTAGTCGTTATTATCCCGTGTTCGAATCCCGGCGGCCCCAAGTAGAATTTCTAATGAACAAGGACGGAGTTTTGTGGTAGGTTTTCGCGGGACACTCCTGTTGCCCCTACCGGCGTTCCATCATTGTCCCATTAGTCATTCGGTGTTATGTAGTTCGCTTCCCGAGGTAAACACTATGGCGGCAAAAAGAACTACAGTTTCGGCACGTTATTCATAGATGGGGACGCTTGGGTGGGTGAATGACACAGAATCAATTCCCGGGAGTCGCCATTGGAGAAAATAATCGTATCAGTATCATGTTTAGTGATATTAATATGTGGTAGGCCTATTATTTAAATCTAATATTTACCTATTGTTTAAAAATGTATTTCAATTTGATATAATATTTCAATAGTCGGTAGTATGAGACTGTATTAAAAATATTCTTATAACTGTTTAAAGCAGTTCTTGTTAAGGCTGTAGCTTACTATCACTGAAAATAATCAGACACGATGAGGTGACGACAATAAAACGACAAAAGTAGATGCGATAGTAGAGAGCGTCGAAATACTCCAGAAAAGATCGTCACAGAATTGTTTTGTCGATAAAAATTCTTACAGGAAATACAGGAATCGAACAATAGGCACTTTTGGTAAGAAGTCATCAAGATGACTTGAACATCAACAGGGCCAAGAAATCCTGTAGAAAAGGTTACTTCGAAACTTATCGTATGTCAGATCTACAGTAAGTGCTGCATGTGACTAAATGTTTGTAGGCAAAGTGTTAGTTTTTTTCTCATGCCCACACATGTAATGAGTTAGTTGTGCTGAGATCAAACATGGATTCCCATTATAAAGAGTGGAGAGGTTGCAAAAAACAATGTCCAACTCATACTACTCATCTAGAATAAACGAGAATCGTAAAACTACTGAAACAAACAATATGGCCGCACGAGACCTCAGGCATGTCCCATCCCTGCCACTGCCAGCAATGTGGCCTAGAGCGCAGCCATAAATCCCCGAGCTCCATGCTGCTGCCGTGCCATCTGGTTATGATTGGCGTCTTTCACAGAGCCCAGACCGCCGATTGATAACAACTGAAAACGTCAACTCCACTTACAGGTGTAATTTTTCAGTCGAGATAACTTCGATTTCATTTTCTTTATTAGTGTCCAATATTTTCACAGAAATATGTTTGAGTGTAAGTACCATCTGTCGCTTAGCCTACATATTTTAGCTATATATCATATCTTTGTTTTTACGAAACTAGACGTGTGTAAGCTTTCAAGGCAGGTTTAAACAAAACAACAACGGGAGGAAAATTGAAGGTCGATACTACACAAAAACTGACGCAGAATTAGGCTGATGATGAAATCGGTAAGGGGTCAATTTACACAAAATTACTGTAACATATCGTAAGAACGAGTTCAATAAGCGGTATCTAATGTATTGAAAACGAGTACATATCGTACTATCGCAAATACAATATTTAAAACACATTTAATACTGCAGTACTGCGAGTAATTAAGCTATTTGAAGTGAGTTCAATACTGCTGTACCATGGGTATTTAAAACGCATTCGCTACCGCACTATCGCATGTATTCAGAACGCATTCACTACCAAAATATGTACATAATTTAAACGTGTTCATAACTACAATATCGCACTATTTAAAACGAGTTCAACAGTGCAGTACCGCAATTATTTAAAACGAATTCAATATTGTAGTATCGCACGTACTATTTGAAAAATTTCAACACTGCAGTGTCGCACGTATTTAAAACAAGTTAGATACTAGTTTACAACATCGCACGTAGGCCTATTTAAAACGAATTCAATACTGCAACAGCACATGCATTTAAAACAAATTCACTACTGCAGTTCGTAATAATTAAGTCGAGTTCAATATTGCAGTATTGCACGTATTTAAAACGAATTCAATACTGCAACAGCACATGCATTTAAAACAAATTCACTACTGCAGTATCGTAATAATTAAATCGAGTTCAATATTGCAGTATTGCACGTATTTAAAACGAATTCAATACTGCAACAGCACATGCATTTAAAACAAATTCACTACTGCAGTATCGTAATAATTAAATCGAGTTCAATATTGCAGTATTGCACGTATTTAAAACGAATTCAATACTGCAACAGCACATGCATTTAAAACAAATTCACTACTGCAGTATCGTAATAATTAAATCAAGTTCAATAATGGAGTATTGAACGTATTTAAAACGAATTCAATACTGCAACAGTACATGCATTTAAAACAGGTTCAGTACTGCAGTATCATAATTAAATCGAGTTCAATACTGCAGTATTGTACGTATTTAAAACGAATTCAATACTGCAACAGCACATGCATTTAAAACAAATTCACTACTGCAGTTCGTAATAATTAAATCGAGTTCAATATTGCAGTATTGCACGTATTTCAAACGAATTCAATACTGCAACAGCACATGCATTTAAAACAAATTCACTACTGCAGTATCGTAATAATTAAATCGAGTTCAATATTGCAGTATTGCACGTATTTAAAACGAATTCAATACTGCAACAGCACATGCATTTAAAACAAATTCACTACTGCAGTATCGTAATAATTAAATCGAGTTCAATATTGCAGTATTGCACGTATTTAAAACGAATTCAATACTGCAACAGCACATGCATTTAAAACAAATTCACTACTGCAGTATTGTAATAATTAAATCGAGTTCAATATTGCAGTATTGCACGTATTTAAAACGAATTCAATACTGCAACAGCACATGCATTTAAAACAAATTCACTACTGCAGTTCGTAATAATTAAATCGAGTTCAATATTGCAGTATTGCACGTATTTCAAACGAATTCAATACTGCAACAGCACATGCATTTAAAACAAATTCACTACTGCAGTATCGTAATAATTAAATCGAGTTCAATATTGCAGTATTGCACGTATTTAAAACGAATTCAATACTGCAACAGCACATGCATTTAAAACAAATTCACTACTGCAGTATCGTAATAATTAAATCGAGTTCAATATTGCAGTATTGCACGTATTTCAAACGAATTCAATACTGCAACAGCACATGCATTTAAAACAAATTCACTACTGCAGTATCGTAATAATTAAATCGAGTTCAATATTGCAGTATTGCACGTATTTAAAACGAATTCAATACTGCAACAGCACATGCATTTAAAACAAATTCACTACTGCAGTATCGTAATAATTAAATCGAGTTCAATATTGCAGTATTGCACGTATTTAAAACGAATTCAATACTGCAACAGCACATGCATTTAAAACAAATTCACTACTGCAGTATTGTAATAATTAAATCGAGTTCAATATTGCAGTATTGCACGTATTTAAAACGAATTCAATACTGCAACAGCACATGCATTTAAAACAAATTCAGTACTTCAGTATCGTAATAATTAAATCAAGTTCAATAATGGAGTATTGAACGTATTTAAAACGAATTCAATACTGCAACAGTACATGCATTTAAAACAGGTTCAGTACTGCAGTATCATAATTAAATCGAGTTCAATACTGCAGTATTGCACGTATTTAAAACGAATTCAATACTGCAACAGCACATGCATTTAAAACAAATTCAATAGTGCAGTATCATAATAATTAAATCGAGTTCAATACTGCAGTATTGCACGCATTTTAAAACGAATTCCATACTACAACAGCACAAGCATTTAAAACAAATTCAATACTGCAGTATCGTAATAATTAAATCGAGTTCGATATTTCAGTATTGCACGTTTTTAAAACGAATTCAATACAGCGCAAGCATTTAAAACAAATTCAATACTGCAGTATCGTAATAATTAAATCGAGTTCAATATTGCAGTATCGCACGTATTTAAAACGAATTCAATACTGCAACAGCACAAGCATTTAAAACAAGTTCAGTACTGCAGTATCCTAACAATTAAATTGAATTCAATACTGCAGTATTGCATGTATTTAAAACGAGACAGAATCGCACGTACTTAAAATGAGTTCAACACTTCAGTATCGCACGTATTTAAAACGAATTCAGTACTACAACAGCGCATGCATTTAAAACAAATTCAGTACTGGAGTATCGTAATAATTAAATCAAGTTCAATAGGGTACTGCAGTGATGCACATATTTCAAACGAGTTCAATATTGCAATATCGCACTATTTTACACGAGGTCAACACTACAGTGGCGCACGTATTTCAAACGAGTTCAATACTGCATTATCGCACGTATTTTACACGAATTCAACACTACAGTGGCGCACGTATTTCAAACGAGTTCAATACTGCATCATCGCACGTATTTTACACGAATTCAACACTACAGTGGCGCATGTACTTCAAACGAGTTCAATACTGCATTATCGCACGTATTTTACACGAATTCAACACTACAGTGGCACACGTATTTCAAACGAGTTCAATACTGCATTATCGCACATATTTTAAACGAATTTAAAACTGCAATACCTTAAAAGCAATATACTTTGCATACTTCCACTCGGTAATGAGTTTTGGAATAATATTCTGGGGAAATTCCACAGATAGTAACAATATATTTCTATTACAAAAAAGAGTAACTAGAATAATAGTAGGTGCCAAATCTAGGGAATCGTGTAGGACTATTTTCAAAAAACTACAAATAATGCCCATGGCTTGTCAGTATATTTGTTCATTAATAGTCTTCCTCGTATGCAATCGTGAAAACTTTGTAACTAATTCAACAGTTCATAGCATAAATACTCGTCAAAAAAATGACTTTCATACTCCATCGGCAAGTCTATCGTGCTATCAAAAAGGAGTGCGTTATATGGCAGTAAAAATTTTAATAGCCTCCCTATCGATATAAAAATGAAACTCAAAACATAAAATTATTTAGGGCCAAATTAAAGAAGTACCTAATTTCTCACGCCTTCTATTCTGTAGGTGAATTCATGAAATTCAATAACACTTCATGAAATTGATACTAAAACTATGTGTTGTACTAGTAGACTATATTGTAAATCTCGTCTGTATATATTTCATCTAGACTGTGACTATAAATTAAGATTTTATAATAGTATTAAGTTTTTTGACTTGTTCCATATTCTAGCTGTAAGCATGTATGAATACCATGGAATGTTAATAAATACAATACAATGCAATGGAATATCACACGTATTTTAAACGAGTTCAACACTGCAGTAATGGAAGTATTTAAAACGAATTCATTACTGATATCGCATTTATTTATGAAGAGTTCAGTATTTCAATGCCACACGTATCTAAAACGTGTTCAATACTGCAGTATCGCACGTATTTAAAATGTAAGCTCTCTGTACCAATTTTGAAGTAAGGTGTTACAAGAACTGAACTTTATGCCTTAGTCACACATAGCATGAGCTTTAAATCATTATGTCCTCAAAACTCTGCAATTATTATTAATATATTATTATTATTATTATTATTATTATTATTATTATTATTATTATTACTACTACTGCTTCAATCCTGATTTACATAAGCTGCCATGGCGGTCTCGCGGCTAGAGCGCTGGGCTTATAATCCTGTGGACCCGGGCTCGATTCCCGGTGTACCCCCGAGTTTATAACTTGTGTTGGGCAAGCCCGTGGTCCAGGTAACACAGGGGTTTTCTCCGGGAACTCCGGTTCCCTTGTGGCATTCTAACAAATCTCCATAATCAGCTCACCTCATCATGGGCGTAGTGTAGACCAGCCTCTTATGGTGCATTCTGGGCAACGACTCTGTCGGTAAATTGATGTACATAACCGGCTTTATATGGGCGAGTGTCACAAGTCATGTACCGCTATTAGTTAAAAAAATTTGATTTACATAGATTAATTCAATGTGATTGCAGTTCATGTTAACAGTTAATCACAAAATGCTGTTCAATTTTTTCATAAATTAGTATGTAAGACCGATCTTCTATTGATCTTCGACAAACCTTCTGACTACGCTGTATGTGTCCAATAAAAATAAAAGCAGGCCAACAGTCAATCGCTAAGGCAGTCGACATCACTTTCAATTTCCTACTGCGCATCCAGACTATATCGCATAGATATAATTTCCGTAGTACTTCAGTTCAGAAGACAAAGTTTCCCCAACAAAAGATTCTTGCCGACCTTCGGTACATCCAGTAGCTCTTTCTCTCAGAATCATCGAGATTCCAACCGAGACGTAGTGAGATACCTTACATGAATCGAGAATTGAACAGTGACTCTTCATCTCTCAGTCTTCGTCACTATAATCATGATCTGTAACGATATTTGAAGGGTTCAGAACCATAGTGAGCCAAGCGCCATTTACTAAAACAGTAGAAAACAAGGGTTAAAATGAAGTCATCATCATAATTCAATGGAAACATATAGCAAGTAAAATAAAGTATACACATTCAAACTAAATGATATGTCAATCTTCATTAAACTATGATATTAACTTAACTTTAACCCTTGCTTTCTCCGATTTTAATAAATGGCGCTTGGCCCGCTATGGCTCTAAACCCTTCATATAGGCTACTTCCAATAATCGTAAGAATGTAATTTCACAATAGCTTTGTCCATAATAGTCCCGCGCCGTGGCGTCGTGGTCTAAGGTATCCTGCCTGGGACTCGGGTTACGGAATGCGCACTGGTTCGAGTCCTCATGGGGGAAGAAATTTTCTCATGAAATTTCGGCCAGTGTATGGGACCGGTGCCCACCCAGCATCGTGATCCACTTGGGGAGCTACGATAGGTAGCGAAATCCGGTTGCGAAAGCCAGCTATAACGGCTGGGAGGATTATCGTGTTAACCACACATACCTCCATTCTGGTTGGATGATAGTCCACCTCTGCTTCGGCATGTGGGCGTGAGGCCAGCAGCCGGCTAGTCGGTCTAGGCCCTTCACGGGCTGTATCGCCACGGATTTGTCCATAATAAGTCTCACAGAATATTTCCGAGATAGAAACATGATACCGTTTCATAAAAATATTTTGCAGGACAGTAAAACTGTTTTTAAAATTAAGAAAATAAAGAAAAAAAAACTTTTCTGTAAAAAAAGAAATATGGGGATATACTGCATACACGAAAAATTATTAGCATTGTTAATAGACTACTAGCAGAATTTTAGATATTTTTACAGAGTATCTAAGCAGCGTAGGCCTACCTTTGGAATACGAAGAACATGAATGTTAACCAACTACAATTCCGTACTGCTTGTTCGTGTAACTCAATTAGCAGAAAATTATGTGCTAGTGTAGAACATTTAGCTGGTCAGTGATTCACAAAGGCAGACAGCAACGCTTCGTATCGTCACACAGGATACAATGAGCCAAACATGACCCAATATATTCAATATCACATCGATTTACTGGCATCAATAATTCTCTATTAATTCGGTACAGACAGTGCCACAAATTACACCATCATTAGTGATGTAATGTTTATTTTTAATAAATGAAAAATGAATGCTACTGAGATTTGTGAGGTTTTAGTGCAATCCCTAGTAGAGATTACTAGGAAAAAACCAATAGACGAGTGTTTCTAACTTTTAAGGGCCGTATTCATAGACCATTTTTAGCGCGGGCTTCCTGTGGATGATCAGCGCTTTTCGTATTCTTAAACCAGTGTTAGCGATAGAATATGATTTGAATTCTGTACTAGTAACCAATGGGTAGCCGGGGCTAGCTTAGTACGCTCGTAGCGCGTGTTGCGAAATGTCTATGAATAGCACCCTAGGGTTCTAAATCAGAGATCTTTAAAATCATTCAATTCACATTTCAGAAACAATCTCTGGCACAGTTTACTAGAAAAGAAGGCATACGCGTATTAAATTGCACAGAATTATGGGCGTTTCTATTTTACAATGCTCTGAACCATGGACTCAAGGGGAGAGGATGGTTAAATTTTAACTTTTTCCCTAATTGGCGTATAATTTCCATTTCTTTGTATATAAAAGTATCATTACTGCAACTTGAACTCGAGATAAGTTTAAAAAAAATTGCTGCCCAAATTAAAAAAAAAACAGGAAACATTAATTCACTAAAAAAAAATATATTTCTCAGACATTTTAACAGATAAATTCAAACTTACTATGACATGTTAATTCCTGAAAGAAACCCTGCGGTGGCTGAGTGGTCAGATCTCCAGCCTGTCATGCAGGCGGCCCGGGCTCGAGTCCTGGTAATGTCTGGGATTTTTCATTGAAAAATTCATAATGATACTTGTGGCGGACAAAGTTGCAGTTAGGGTTTTTCTCGGGGTTGTCCCGTTTTACCCCACATTAGGCATCTACATTATTCCGTAACCATTTTTCCATTTCGTTATCATTCCATAGCATTCCTCGTACGCCAGCTGGCGACGCACGGAGAGGGCTGGCCTAGGGACGAGGGGAGTTGGTCTGCTCGAAATCTGGGTACGCAGGGAATCTTAGTGTAGTCTGCCGGTATGGATTTGGGTATGAATCTATCTTGAGGATTAGTGCAATAGATTGTAACAGGCAGCAGTGTTGGGCCACAGTGCTCAATGCAATTCAAACTTCTAAAAACACGTTCTTTAAAATGTTTGTAGCATAATTTTGTTAATGGCTCTCAAAATTATAAGGTAACAAGAATAAAATTTAGAGATACTTTCATAGAAATATGGAGGCGTAGTTTCCAAATGCAATAAAATAACAAATTTCTATTAGCCCTACAGGAAATAGTTTCCTAATAGCCTGAAGAATATCTGTACCAAATATCATGCATGTATCATTAATGGTTACGAATATATAATAACTTTCAGTATGAACTAACGCAAAAAATAATAGTTACAGGAAATTGAAATCAAAGTTTAGTGCAGTTTAAAAACCCTGCACGTCAGAGCTTTAAAAATGGCGTCACAGTAGCCGACAAGATCATAAATACTCATTACATCAAAGTTTAGTGTAATTAAAGAAAAACAACTTTTGCACCTGTGCTTTAAAAATGGCTTCGCGTTAATTTTTATATAATCAAAGAGTATTTTAAAGAACACATTTTTTCTGAAAATTTACTGGCTTTTCACCATATTTAACCATGCTCTCCCCTTAAAAATCTTCCAATTTACATCTCAGGAACAATACTTTTAAGATAAGTAAACTATAATACGATTAATAAAAAAAATAGTGTCAGGAACATGACACACAATTCTTATTACACGTTTTATGTGTTTCACAACAATGTACTTTTTCGTAATGATGCAAATGATGTTATTGTTTATAATTATTTTTGAACTATTATTCGAAAGACATGCCTAAACAATATTATTTAGAGCGCAACGAAGTAGATTAACTTTCATTTTCTGGATTGCGCACAAAAAGGTATTATTTACAATAGCAAGACATTTGTACTGACTAACATTTGAAAAGTTTTGAAATAAAAATTACCTCAGGAATAAGAAAACTATTTAAGTTCGGGACGAGCTCCGTGAATCATTCCTGCTTAATTCTTTTACATTCACGCATAAAATTCGTTACATTCAGGTCTATTAATCAGACTCGTCAAAAAATTAAAGATAATTCTGGCACAGAGTAGGCGCTTCATTTGAGACTAGACACTTGAGCTGAATAGAGATAGGTAAGGAGGAATATGAATTTCATTATCCGACTTTCAAATTCACTGGAAAAGACGAGTATACTCGTAGAAAGTCCAGTTGTTACTCTGCCAATCTAGACGAGGAGAAAAAAATCCAAGCGGCCATAGAATTCAGACTGTCGTAACGAAGCGATTCCTCTGACTAGACTGAACACGACTCGACAGAAAAAAGGGTAATTTGTGCTGTTCTTGGAGAATGGCATGCTAAGAACTGTAGACAATAAAGATTTTAACTTGTAAATGGAAACATGGTTTCGTGCAGATTGCATCACCGAATTCGTGTTCACTTGTAGCTGCAGACAGGAATTACAATTAAGTTGGTGGCACGATAGAGTCCAGATATCATCTTTATTCAGTAGCGCGCGGTGATTTGTTTCTAGCAGAGAAAGAGGTCAATTTCACAGAAACAGAGCGTCAAATTTAATTTCTGCTCCAACAAAGAGACGCGATGTGGTATAATAAGTGCAAACACGATAAAGATATGAAGAACTCCATACACTGCTGCAGCTCAAATGATAACACTTTTGAATATAAATTCCACGGTCTACGGTTCGATTCTCAGACTCTCATCTCTACCATAGGGACTGATATAATATAGTCCTCACCTTTCGTTTATTCTGTTTTGCTTTAAGCGATGGCCTCCACTAAAAAATATCTTACGTTCCTTCAACGGAACAGCGAAAAACAGAGTGAGGGAAGTGTCCAATAGGCTTGGAGCTCACAAGCAAACGTTCTGATGGGGGTAGATAAAAAAGTTATTTTTTTTCTTCCACCATGTTACTAATGTCAAAAGAAGTTCTTATACAAATTTTGGCTACTCGACCGCAAGTACGAGGCCGTCCAGAAAGTGATTTTCCCTGAGGCCGTTTATAGAAAAAAAGCACAATTGCATGGAAATATTTATTGAAACAGATACAGCAATTGTTGCGCTATTCGTATATATCCCCCACTGGAATTGAGACATCAATTTTTGTGTCGTAGAAGTCGGCCGCCTCAGATCGGAACCAGCGTTTGACTGCGTCTGCACCTCTCGCTGTCGATCCCATGATATGAGAAATGTCTCAATTCCGATGGAAAATATGTTGAAAAATAGCACAACAATTGTTGTGTCTGCTCCAATAAATTTGTCCGATGAAATTGAGTTTTTTCTTTCTGTTAACGGACCCTGGCGAACTTAATTTTAACGGCCCTCGTAATTGCGGTTGAGTGGCCAAAATTTGTATAAACACTTCTTTTGACATTATTAACATGGTGGAAGAAAAAAAGTTAACTTTTTATCTGCCCCCAGCAGAACGTTTCCTTGTCAGATAGATTCTTCCTTACAGCTCCAATTTCCCTTTCAGGGACACTCGATCGCGTACCTTTTACCTTTTAGTTATTTCTCTTCCCATTTCCACTTCTTTCTTTCTTTCTTTCTTTCTTTCTTTCTTTCTTTCTTTCTTTCTTTCTTCCTTTTTTCATTCATTCACTGGTGGCCTTCCGTCGTGATAACCACATGTCCAGGGAGTCTCTGAACGTATGAATGTCAACTGTTAAAGAGTCTGAAAAAGCATGCACAACAGCAAAGAGCTCCTATGGGTTGTCTTTTTTTAATAGGTTATTTATACAAATCAAGATTTCAGGTATAACTCCCTGTAAAGTTGATTTGAATAATTTCGAGGGAAAAATTGTTCCGGAGCCGGGTATCGAACCCAGGACCTTTGGTTTAACGTACCAACACTCTACCACTGAGCTACCCGGGAACTCTAACCGACACCGATCCAATTTTTCCCTCTATATCCACAGACCTCAAAGTGGGCTGACAACCGTCAAGCAACCAACTTCGAGTGCACACTAACTCCGTGTGACTTAAATTGTGGTTTTCTGTTAACGAACAGTGACGTGTATTATGCAAATCAAGATTTAAGGTATAACTCCGTGTAAAGTTGATTTGAATAATTTCGAGGGAAAAATTGTTCCGGAGCCGGGTATCGAACCCGGGACCTTTGGTTTAACGTACCAACGCTCTACCACTGAGCTACCCGGGAACTCTAACCGACACCGATCCAATTTTTCCCTCTATATCCACAGACCTCAAAGTGGGCTGACAACCGTCAAGCAACCAACTTCGAGTGCACACTAACTCCGTGTGACTTAAATTGTGGTTTTCTGTTAACGAAGAGTGACGTGTATTATGCAAATCAAGATTTCAGGTATAACTCCCTGTAAAGTTGATTTGAATAATTTCGAGGGAAAAATTTGTTCCGGAGCCGGGTATCGAACCTGGGACCTTTGGTTTAACGTACCAACGCTCTACCACTGAGCTACCCGGGAACTCTATCGGTGTCGGTTAGAGTTCCCGGGTAGCTCAGTGGTAGAGCGTTGGTACCCGGGACCTTTGGTTTAACGTACCAACGCTCTACCACTGAGCTACCCGGGAACTCTAACCGACACCGATAGAGTTCCCGGGTAGCTCAGTGGTAGAGCGTTGGTACGTTAAACCAAAGGTCCCGGGTTCGATACCCGGCTCCGGAACAATTTTTCCCTCGAAATTATTCAAATCAACTTTACACGGAGTTATACCTGAAATCTTGATTTGCATAATACACGTCACTGTTCGTTAACAGAAAACCACAATTTAAGTCACACGGAGTTAGTGTGCACTCGAAGTTGGCTGCTTGACGGTTGTCAGCCCACTTTGAGGTCTGTGGATATAGAGGGAAAAATTGGATCGGTGTCGGTTAGAGTTCCTGGGTAGCTCAGTGGTAGAGCGTTGGTACGTTAAACCAAAGGTCCCGGGTTCGATACCCGGCTCCGGAACAATTTTTCCCTCGAAATTATTCAGGTTATTTATAGTTTCCTGAATTGCATAGAAGATCGTTTTAATTCCAAAAGAAATACATCTAATTTAATTAAAAAAACTATACGATTTAATTAGATTTACGGAATTGATTTTGAACAATTCACATAAAACGACTATTCGTCCTAATCTTTTACCTATAGTTTATATTTAAGAAACTCTTTTTTTTTAATGATATATGGATACTCAAATACATTAATAGTTTATAATGAGATTATAAGTTTATTATTTTATGTCAAATAACTAGCAGTAATATGAAATCACGTTATTGAAAATCGCAACAGTAAAGTATAAATAATCCTGCAGATGAAAAATGCGTATTCCATCGTGTCCTGGAACAACATTTTCAACATTTCGGAACTACATAATGGCGTACAAGGTCCCATCGTCGGGACACTTAGCTCAATAGTAAATCAATTTGTCTTAATCACAGTTGAAGAGTCCACTGCAAGAATGATGGATGTCATTTGGAACACATTTTGCAGGAGACGCAATTGAAAGTTTGAAATGCTTAGCGCTCAAAGCTTAACTGAGATTTTCCTATCATTACTGGACAATGACTATCAGTGTTAATGCCATATAACTCTCTATGTACATTCCATATGCCTTAAGCTAAGCATTGACAGTCTTGGTTCATTTTTGACAAGAAAGTGACATCCATCATTCTTGCAGTGGACTCTTCAGTTACTATAGACAGAGTCTTAGTATTATATACCATTTATTAGTTTGAACGGCGGCTTAGATTACTGATTGCATATGGGTACCACTACACTGATCATGTATTACTTCTTCCAGATTTAATGATTAGATTTTTTCTCTGTGCTAATAATAATATCAGTTAATTTTATTAATCCTGAAAAACATTATAATATTCTTTCACACACACTTGTATTATAACATTGGGTGTCAAATTAATATTAATTGGTTATCATATAAATAAGCAATAGTGAAGAATTATTATTTATGCTAAATTCCCTTAGTTACTTCAACGGAACGGCGAAAATCGGACTGAAACAAGTGGCCAACGAGCTTGGAGCTCACATAAACCCTTCTCAGCCGAAAATTCCCTTGCAAAGATCCGCGATCGCGTTCTTTGTAATTGTTTCTTCTCCCATTCCCCTTCTTTCATTGCCATTATTCGTTCAGTTGTTTGAGGTAGCCATACATTAGCTCAAAAGAGTAGACAATTCCTTTGCTCATACCATACCTATTTTGCCCTGATGATGGAACCTGTATACAATTTCAAAACGTTAGAAATGTTAAGTTCCAGGACACGGTGGAATAAGCAAAAGTCCATTCCTGGATCACATTAATCGTAAAAGCCTAAAAATGCATATAATTCTACAGACATAATTTCTCTAGATAAATAATTTTCCCTTTTATACCAACTGTTCCATTTCATTTGCCAATTTATTGTTCGTAATACAAACACAATCACGAAGCAAAACGCTGGATTTAAGTGTGGTATATCGCCATTATGTTTCGTTGATTTAAAATAAAGGCCCATTAATTTTTTTCGAGTAAATCATCTCCCAAGAAATTTATTTGTCGATACGAATATGAACAAAATCCGTGCAAAAGAAAGGAGAAATTGTCGTATACAGATTTTGACATACCAGAACCACTTTCTCTGTACGAGGGGTGTTGGAAACGTGAATTTTCGTGAAAATTCCAATATCGGTTTTCTGCAGCATCACAATATCTTTATCATATTTCGTATGGTGAGAAACTATAGAAAGAATTCAATGACCTCATCGATAATCGAATACACGATCTTCGGCTTCGTAGTGAACTCGATGCTTTCATTATACTCCCTGCCAGACTTCTTGTTTTGTCAATCTCATTGACTCAACTTGTAAACATTCAAAGCTTTAATCTGACAAGTAGCAATCTAGCTCCAGTTGAAGGTCCAGTCGACCTAGTCATTGTCTGATTTGATTAACTACACCTTGATCTTGCTCAATGGCCTACTTCGCTTCATGGCAATTAACTTGCTGCCTCAGCACAGAATATATATACTGTGGCAGACCCTCATTCTTTTCTTCTTTTTCAGCTCGTTGTGTCTTCGAGTTGGACTTTTGATCTGTTATATTGACGTTCTTTATTTCTTCGTCATCTTAGTTTGTACAGGTGTATTTCTTGAAAAGCCTGACGTCTTCCATGCTTTTTTGTGGTCCAGCAATTTTCCTGGAATTTTCTACCTTTTTTTTTGTATGCTATAAACATCATACATGTTTCTTATATACAGTGTGATTCACAAGGTTAAACTTATATCAATACGCTGAGAGGTGAGAACGTTGATTTCCAACAAGACATGCAAATTTTGTTTTTCTGTGTGTCTTACCTATCTATCCTGTGATGGAATCAAGCGGTCATTAAGTTACAGTCAGGCAGACTTTAAATGGAAAATCACAAAATTATTATTATTATTATTTTTATTATTATTATTACACAAGTTTGTTATGCATTAACATATTCTTCTACTCTCTCATTTTCCTTCTCGAAACTTCTCTGTCTTCCCATTCCCGTTTTTGTAATCATTTTTCATGCGACTCTTTCTTGACTTCTTTTATCCATGTATTTCTTTCATCTTCAGTAACTACGCTGTAACTCTTGTACCGTTTACACCTACAATCTTCGCATGGTTCGTGATTCTGTACTCTTAATTTCTTGTTTACATTCTCAATTCTTCCTCTTCTTAGGTGTGTCGGTATTTAGCCTTCTGAATCTGCTGAACTAATGTTTAAAACTAAATTAGCCTGACGGGCTTCCACATAATTTTAGCATTATCAACAACGATATTCCGTTAGCAGAAATGCCAACAATGCTACTACTTCATTGTTGCAGGTACACACCGCAATAACTAATAGCACGTCAATACAGAAACCACTGCATTGACTTACCTCATTCTTGTTAGGTTTTAAGATAACTTACCTCATTCTTTTCCTCTACGCTGTTTTCGTAATGTAAATTTTACAAGTGACTAACCTCATTTTCAACATGTACTTGCTATGGAACGATAAATTAGGCCTTGGGGAACGCAATGAATGCGATATCTCTATTTCGCAAGAAGGGTGACTTTCCTCGTTCTTCCCGTGTAGTCTTCAAATGGAATCCATTCTATAGGCATCCGACAAGGAAAACTCAGTGCGCAGAAACCAGCGGGCGTGACTGTCTTGGGCAGATGACGTATGCTGCCGTTGCCAGCATGCTCTCAAGCCTACTGTAGGGGGGTAAGAAGGGTATAGCATGCGCGGCGCGAGCTGAGTTTTGCTTGTAGGATATCTATAGCACTCGCGTTGGCAACTTTCCATCTCTCATCCGTTTTACGTGTCCATACCACTCCAATTGTCTGTACTGTATATATTCCAAAATTGAATTTTCCATATTCATTTTTCGCCTAAGCACCTCATTCTTTCACGTCTAGGATGTATGGCTGAACGTCTCAAAACGTCCATTTCCCATGATAACTTTGACCTCAAATTCATCTTTCAAGTTTTCGCTTCATATGTCATTGCACTTCGATCTATAACTTAATTACAAACGTAACATTGTGGATTGTTACAAAATTAATACAGTTATTGGTGGCTTACTTTATTTACTATGTTGAATTTATTTAGTTAATTCGCTATTGTTTAACTACACTTGAGTTACTATAGTTAAAGTTACAATTTCCTAAATAATAATAATAATAATAATAATAATAATAAAACCATTGCTTGAAAACGGTGCCTAATAGTACATTATTTTCTTGTTGTAAATGACCAATCCTCTCATCACCTAATAAACGTACATAGTTTTTTGAACCACCCGGTATAATGTCCAGATGTCTTCTAATAATATTGCAATGCTTTTCCCTGAAACGTCTTCTTGATCCTGTTTAGCCGGAACAGAAACAGGTCAACCGAAGACTTAATTTTGTGCTTGGTATAGGATGATATGGAGACGGTAAATTGCCTCCCCTAAAATACGTGTCGCACAGGTAGCCTACTTTGTAAGTCCCAGAAAGGATGCAGTACGCATGATCAGAGGACGTGCGACCTGGTTCTCAAGAAAAGGGCTAGTTGAGGTAATAAAATTAGTTTTGTTTCGTTATATGTCTGATCATGCGCATTGCCTCCTTTCTGGGAATCTGTGCGACAAATTTTTTTTCTAAGACTGTACGTAAATTACTGATATTTACCATAGATTATTCCTGTGGATAAATGAAGTTGGGGCCTCAATGTTGTAGATTTAAATTGGGCACGTACAGAATTTTCTGAACAACTATTGCGTTGCCTGAATATAACATTGCAATTACAATTAGACTAGGGGCGCAACGGCGATTAAATAGTTGCCGTGATTAAAAAATTGAGTAAAGAGTTGTTTTAAATTTTTTCTCACATGTATTGATGATTAAATAGTTGTTATAGGTCTATCCTTTCTAGCATACTCGCAGTAATTTATTTTTAATTCCACTACTGAATATGCAACAATATATAACATTATAATATAATTTGTGCCTTAAACTATTACCGTTCACCTTTGTCTTTTATCCTCAGTAGGTAAAAGCCCATGACAGTTTTCGAAAAAGATTTCATACAGTTCAGTCCATAATTTTTCCTTGAGGTTTCTGTCACTATACTGTCTTCATTTTGTATTGTAGAGTGCTGGTCTTTTTTCTATTTGAATTATGAATGACTCGACATCAAATGACATGTCTATTGCTAATGCAAAACGAAGATCTCATACAACAGAATACAAAATTAAATACTGAGTACGACGCAGCACAATGCAGAACTTGTATAACCGAACTGAAGAGAGTAATTAATTGTTACTAATACGGCATGACGGTTTTAAACATATACCGTATGTTGTATTCAAGCGGGCACAGTTCCGTTGCCTTGAAAATAGATCATGTAACCTTTTAATTACGGCGATTTCAAAGTTGCCAGTGAGAGCTCTGTCTTCTACACCTGTGTACTCTATTTTGACAATTATTTAGTTGCTGATAAAAAGTTGCTAGTGCACTCCTCGTCTTCCTAGTTGCTGATAAAACGTTGCTAGTGCACTCCTCGTCTTCCTAGTTGCCGATAAAAAGTTGCTAGTGCACTCCTCGTCTTCCTAGTTGCTGATAAAAAGTTGCTAGTGCACTCCTCGTCTTCCTAGTTGCTGATAAAAAGTTGCTAGTGCACTCCTCGTCTTCCTAGTTGCTGATAAAAAGTTGCTAGTGCACTCCTCGTCTTCCTAGTTGCTGATAAAAAGTTGCTAGTGCACTCCTCGTCTTCCTAGTTGCTGATAAAAAGTTGCTAGTGCACTCCTCGTCTTCCTAGTTGCTGGTTTTACAACTACGAGGTAATTATTTAACACCAATGTTCGCAAAACTTTAAGGTACGTGAAGAACCCTATCTAGATGAGGATCCTCGTTTCTGTCGAAATTCACTAAGAATAAACAAAGACCGAGTTTGCGTGTAAAGAAATGTAAAAGGAATAACATATTTTTAAAAGTATCATATCGGAATTTGTCAACACAAACTGAAGTTATGAGTACAACTCTAGTAAAATTCTCGAAGCTCAGAACGAAAAGTTTGCACAACTGTAGGCCTACTATATAGAGTTACAAGACCAATACCGGGATCTGTATTTGCTTGTCTGAAGTAATGCGCCAACGAAATCGCATCTAGCAACTTTGACAGGCTCCAGTCAGCATCTGACAAGCAACATGCATTAGTTACGTCGTCGAGATGTGGCGGAATCCTGAGGGACCGGGAATAGTGCGGGAGACTGTGGCATCAATGGACCTTGTTATATTATCCGCGGCATCACTCATTGACGAACATAGTATTTTTTTCCTTCTCTTCGAAGATGAACTGAATCCCGAGTGATTAATGTTCACAGATCTGCCACGCCAATCTCAACCTCCACTGTAGCACGATTCTTCATTTCCTACGTCATAAACCGCACCTACGCTGTTAGAAATTCAGTTCAAAATTTTGCAAATTGATATCATAATCAATTAAGATAGGCTACTTTCGAAAGGGTATTATACGAACTATTTTACACTGTTATAAATGTTTTGACTTTTTTTTTATTTAGTGAATATGTTCCAATGAGTAAAACTAATATGCAGGACCTATACATTAACAGATACATACACATATTCTCTACAGCATAATTTAAAAAATCATAAAGCTGCAATCTATGAAAAACATATAAAACGACAAGAATTTAAATAAATGAATGAATAAATGTTTATGGCTTTTTAAGGAACCCGGAAGTTCATTTCCACCCTCACATAAGCCTGTCATCGGTCCCTATCCTGAGCAAGATTAATTCAGTCTCTACCATAATATCCCACCTCCCTCAAATCCATTTTAATATTATTCTCCCATCTACGCCTCGGCCTCCACAAAGATCTTTTTCCCGCCGATCTCCCAACTAACACTTTATATGCAGTTATGGATTCGCCCATACGTGCCACATGCCCTGCCCATCTCAAACGTCAAGATTTAATGTTCCTAAGTATGTCAGGTGAAGAATAAATAAATAAATAAATAAATAAATAAATAAATAAATAAATAAATAAATAAATAAATAAATAAAAAGATAAATAAATAATAGATAAATAAATTAATTAAAAAGATAAATTAAATAAATAAATAGATAAATAAATAAATAAATAGATAAACAAATAAATAGATAAACAAATAGATAAATAAATATATATATATATAAATAGATAAATTAAATAGATAAATAAATTAAATAAATAAATAGATAAATTAAATAGATAAATAAATAAAATAAATAAATAGATAAATAATAATCTTACCAAAACTTTTTAAAATCCTTTCTTAAAACACCGTGAATTTGGTAAAACTCTGCATTGTAATAGAAGTTGGTTTATAAGTTGTTATTAAAAATGTATTTTCTTTTTAAGAAAATTGATATAGATATTTAACTAGAGTCAAATAATGGAAACTTAATAGATTTATTAAAGCTCTATTTTGAATTTGTAAAAGTCTCAAAGCAATTTTCTGTGACCATTATAACTGTCTATTATAATTATGGGAACAACTGTCAATACCAGTAAATACTTGTAAATGTGTTTGGAAAAAACGCATTTTCGAAGTA